>NC_044034.1:100952994-101560021 GCF_901765095.1 Microcaecilia unicolor | reverse complement strand
CCCCCCCCCCCCCCCCCACACACACACACACACTATATACCAGCCTCTGTGATAGCTTCAGATGTAATGGCCAGTCCTATTAGAGAATAGCAAGCAGGTCCCAGGAGTAGCGTAGTGGTCAGTGCAGTGCACTGTACAGAAGGGGACCCAGGCCCATAACCCACACAGTTACCCTTGTGGCGGAAAGTGCAAGCCCTCCAAAACCCACCAAAACTTCCCTGCAGACATAAGGGCTAGTGTAGTGATGTACATTTGGGTACGGTAGTTTTATGGTGGGTTTTAGAGGGCTAACCATACAATATAAGGGAGTAAGGGTGAGACGTGTACCTGGGAATTTTTATGTGACGTCAACTGCAGTGTCCCCTAGGGTGCCCCACTGCTCTGCTGGGATGTCTGTGTGACCAGTCTACTAAGAATGCTGCCCCCCCCCCCCCCCCCATACAACCCAATGGCTTTTTTGTGTACATTTTTCCCTTTGATTTTTTTTTTTTTTTTTCAAAAATGGTCAAAAAAGATAGATGCACTGAGCACAAAACATCTAAGAAATGATCGGTTTTGAAACAAAAAGATAAGACTTTTCTGGTTCAAAAATCACTGTTTGCCACTTGATTTTTGGATGTTTTCTAGGATTTAGATGTCATATCGAAAATGCCCCTCCATATTCAGTAAACCACTATGTCTTACATTTTACAATGTCTGTCTACCAGCATGTCAGAAGTTATTTACAAACGTAAAGTTTGTGTGAATTGAAATTACTTTCATATTCCGCAAGATCCCATTTCAAGTGGTTCAATGTGGATTACAAAAGAATGTCTAGAAAGAATCCTGGGAAGAATAGAGATTCACATGTAGTTTGCTTAAAGTTGTTCCTTAAAATATGTATTAAACAAATAGGTTTTCAATTTCTTCCTAAATTTCTCAAAATTAGTTTCTAACTTAACATCTATTGGCAATAGATTCCATATTAAAGTTGCCTGACATGAAAATAGACTATGGGGCTCATTTTTTAAAAACTTAGACTTACAAAGTTCCATATCTCTGATAAACTAGGGAACCAGCAACTCAACAGGGACTGCTGAATAAGACGCATGTGAACCCTGGCCCAGGGCACAGCATCCAAGGTCACCACCATCGACCCCAGCACCTGAACATAATCCCAAATCCAAGGAAGGAGAGACTAAAGCAGGAGACAAATCTGCACCTGCATCTTGATATATCTCTGATATGGCAAAAATACCTTGCCCTGAGCCATGTAGAAACAGAGTCATTCCGTGTCAAGTGGACCAGGTGTCCCCACCTCACCATCTCAGATTTTGATGAAATTTGGTACATAGTTTCTTTATGATAAAAAACTAAGCTGTGCAAAATTTTAGTTCAAAAGACTAAAAATTGGAGGTTCTAGGGGACCTCAAGTAAAGGGTTACAAAATGTCGCCTGAGCAAAAATGACATTTTGGGACAACTTCCAGAAGCTGTAAAACTGGAAGTTTTAGTAGTACAAGGGGGATATTTCGAGAACCTGCACTACTTTTAGGGCTTAATGAACTGGCAAAACCCCATGTTCCTAGTCCTCTTACTTTTTGAATGGTTTAGGCTCAAACTTTGCCACAAAAACTGCAAAAACCAATTTACAGCGATGTTGAGGCTGCTGTAGTTTCTAAACTAGTTGGCCTTTCAGGTTGATTTTTGGTAGGTGTACTAAATGTACGGCTGTAATGATGCCTTCCAATTTGCAGCACTTTCCTTCAAGTGGTTGAAAAATTATAAGCGTTCAAAGTTGGTATAAAAAGCATTTTTGCCCATATTGGGCTATCTTTGATGCCCTTGATCTCCAGTGGGACAGCTTCAATATTCTTTCTGAAAGAGAGTCACCTCCTGTGCATTTATGCTACATAGATATTTAAATGTTTCTACATCTCCCCTCTCCCACCTTTCTTCCAAAGTAAACATATTGAGATCTTTAAGTCTGTCCCCATATGCTTTATGACAAAGACAACTAACAATTTTAGTAGCCGCCTTCTGGACCAACTCCATCCTGTATATATCTTTCTGAAAGGTGTGTTCTCTAGAATTGTACACAATATTCTAAATGAGGTCTCAACAGCATCTTAGACAGGGGCATCACCTCCTTTTTCCTACTGACCATTCCTCTCCATATGCACCCAAGCATCCTTCTAGCTTTCGCAGTCACCTTTTCTACCTGTTTGGCCAACTTAAGATCATCACATTCGATCACACCCAAGTCCTGCTCCTCATTCATGGCAAACGTTCTTCACCCCCTAAACTGTACCAATCCCTAGGGTTTTTACAGCCAAATACATGACCCTGCATTTATAGCATTAAATCTTAGCTGCCAAATTCCGGACCATTCCTCTAGCTTTGCTAAGTCCTTCCCCATGTTATCCACACCATCAGGGTTGTCTACCCTATTGATGATTTTGGTATCATCCACAAAGAGGTAAACCTTACCAAACAAGAACTGGCCCAAGAACCGAACCTTGCAGTAACATCTCTTTCCTTAGAGTGAACTCCATTTACCAATACCCTCTATTGTTTCCACTCAACCAGTTTCTAACCCAGTCTGTCACTTTAGGGCCAATACTGAGGGCACTCAGGCCCAGATGCTCAGAAGCAAATGTGGGTGTTAGAGATAATTAGTGAACAGATTAGCACTCACATTTGCCCACACGGAATGCTCAGAGCCAGTGAGTGCACGAAACAACGAGTTCACCAGCTCTGAAAGCTAATAGCATGCAAATGCATGCTAAACAAGGTTATCAGTATTCCTCCCCAATGCTCAGCTAGCAGCGTGCCAAAACCGCAGCAAACCCTACACCAGCTCAAAGTTGGTTTTTGGGTTTGCTAGGGCATTGGGGAGGAATGGGGAGACCCTGTTTAGAATGCATTTGCATGCTTTGCAGAACCTCCGTCCCCCTACCTTCCCAAACGTGTAAGGGCTTAGAGACCTCCCACCCCCCTCAAACACAATGGCATGGAGGTCCAATGGGCCCCCAGACACCTCGCCCCCACCAAACACAAGGGGCCTGGAGTTCCAATGGACCCCCTCTCCCCCCCAGATCCTTCACCCTCCCAAACACAAACAACCCACACACACACACACCGAAAATACATCAAAACCTAGTGGGGTCCAGTGGGACCCTTACCAGACCAGGCCAAACCTCTCACTCATCCGAGAGCTACCTGGTGGTCTAGCATTGGGCCCGCCTCCTCAAACCCCTCATATCCTAAAGCAGGAGGAGGGACTAGCACTCCCTCCATCCCTCCTGCGGGCACCACCTCAAAATGGAGGCACCTACCATATAAGGGAGAAGCATCCCAGGATGCACTGGGCAGAGCGCTGCCATTTTGAGGCTGCGCCCGCAAGAGGAGGGAAGGAGTGCTAGTCCCTCCTCCTGCTTTAAAGTATGAGGGGGTTTGGAGGTGGCTGGCCCATCGCTAGACCACCACGCTAGCCCTCAGGTGAGTGGGAGGTCAGGTCTGGCCTGCTAAGGGTCCTACTGGATTTATGTATTTTTGGTGGAGGGGTGTTTATGCGGTTGGGGGGGTCTGGAGGATATCCTGAAAACCTGATTGGCAAGGGGTACTCCAGGACTAGAAGGCAATTCCTCTACAGGAGTCTTCCAATTTAGTTTTAACAACTGCTCTGTTTTTAGTATCAAAAATTATGCAGTCACCATAAGCAAAGTTCTATACAGCATAAATATAGGACAGTGGCAGTCAGCCTACAAAGTATTACTGTTACTGCATGAAAGTCTAGCATTGCTTAAAATATTAGCACCCACTATGTGCTTCTTTTCCTAAAATGTAATGCATAATGTGAATTTATGCACTCTATCAATTAAAATGTTATCATTAGCAGTTAACGCTATTAATATGCTAACACCGTTAATATATGTTAACAGTATCTAGGCCCCATTGCATAAAATGGGACCTTCGGTAAAAGAATGCACATTGATGCTATTAGTAAGCACTAACTTGGTAGCACATGTTAGTAACTCTTCTGTAAATTGTTTAAGCTGCTGTCCTGCAATTGCTCTGAATACTTATAAATAGAGACTATCAGAACACACATTAAGGCTTGGATTCTACATATGGTGCTCTTAATTGCGCACACAAAGAAATTAAATACTACTTGGTCCTGATATAACAGGGAGGGGACGGAGACCTGGCTACCCTCTGCCGTCAGCCTGAGCATAGCCAGTCCAGAAAGTGAAAGGCACTCACGAGCTACTACTAAGCTTGCAAGTCAAGGAACAGAAGTTAACTAGCATTCAGCTTACAGTTTATAAATAATAACAATCATTTATAGCCCGTCCAAATCAAAAGCACAAAGTGGCTCAAAGTAACACCAAATTAAAATACAATAAAAGAAAGAATGACAACTAATAAACTGTATAAAATATGTTTGTTGCCTTCCTGAGCTTTACATTGAGTTACATAAATATTTATTATACAACTACGTTTTCAATAACTTGGCAGAAGAGCCACATTTTGATATCCTGCTCCATTTGTGCCCTCTGTGTATTGCTGCTCCTCCTTACTTTTGCTCTCTTCCTTTGCTTACTCTTCCTTTCCATATACTCATTTATAAGCTCCCATGATTCCTGTATTTAAGGTTCACCTGAAGGCTCATCCATTCACTTTGGTAAATAGGTCTCTGGGACACCTTATGAATCAGTTTTCCATTCATGTATTATTGTAATGAACCTCTTTGAAGATGTTACATATATCTGCCACTAATATTAAAAATGATAGCACACTTACCAAGATTTGGACCACTGCTGGTAAGTTAGATGTAGGGAAGTCTGGAAGACCCAAAGTAGTGGATTCTTGAGAACAGAGAGTTGTTGCAAAGGACAAAAGCTGAGAAACCCTAAAATAAAGACAGCAAGAACAGTTTTTACAAAATCTGAAAACATAATCCATGGCAACTACAAATGGCTTTACATACTTTCTAAGTAATATTACTATTAATAGGTTTGTTATTATTCATAATAAGAGTTTTACATGTTTTCTAAGTATTATTAGAAATAGCGGGTCCGCATGTTCTGTAATATTCACAGTTTCTTTACCTGTTGATGGACTTTAAAATACTAAACATTGTTTTTTTTCCATGAGATAACCATGAGATTTTCATGTATAATTCAATAGCTCAAAGGTAAAAAAAACTCAGGACTCCTGGTACAGAAGATCCCTGCAATTTAACATGGATGCCACGCATCTTGAATCTCAAGAAGAGGGTGGTAGATGCCTGGAATGTCCTCCTGCAGGAGGTGGTGAAGATGAAAACAGTAATGGAATTCAAAAATGCAGGGGTTACACACAAAAGATACCTATATGGAAAAAGAATGGAAACAGAATAAACTTACTGGTGCTTAGACAGCAATTGATGTAAAAACAAAACACAAGAAGTCCCCGCACTCGTTGGTGCTTAAGGTGTTTTGAGGTGCTTTTGTGGTTGAGTTTTTATTCTTTACTTGTTCTTCAGCAAAGTACAGCTTCAGCTGAGAGCAGTTCAGGAAATCAGCAGTCTCATTTTGTCTTAGCTGCAAGTTGCTTTACTGTGCATACATCCTTTTGAAGGCAGGCCACATAGTCTGAAACGCAGCCTGTGTTGAGTCTTATATGTTGACTAAAAAAATGACGAGACGATGTTGCAAAAGTCCAAAAGTTTATAAGTCACCTTCACTGTGTTTGGTGCAACTCAAGACAGCAACTGGGAAATAAGGCCAATGCTGGGCAGACTTCTAAGATCTATGCCCCAATTATGGCTACATAGAACTAGATGGGCTGGAGTGGGGCTTTGACGGCAACTCCAGTAGTTGGGGAATAAAGGCCAGTTCTGGGCAGACTTCTACAACCTATGCACTGATTATGGCTAGACAGATCGGGATGGGCTGGAGTGGGGCTTTGACAGAAATTCCAGTAGTTAGGGAGTAAGTCCAGTGCTGGGCAGACTTCTTTGGTCTGTGGCCCGAAAATGGCAAAGACAGATCAAGATCAAGTACGCATATTGTCATGGACAGGGGGAATCTGGCACAGCTTAGCTGTGTTTCTCCTCCTCCCAGATGCCAAGGTGCTTTATTATAGTTCTGAAGAAAAAACACAGCCCTTGCTTTGATATATTCTCTCTGCAGTTTCCAAACAACAAACAGAGCTTTGGCTTTAGCAGATATATTCTCTCTGTAGTTTCCAAATAACAAACACAGCATTGGCAGATAGATTCACTCTGCAGTTTTCAAACATCAAACATCTTTAGCTTTCACAGATATATTCCCTGAAGCAGCTCAAAAAAAATATTCAAACAAAACACTGTGCAAACCCAAAGAAGATAGAACCCTGGCTTTCAGAACTTAGCCATGCATGCTGAAAAGCCAGGCCTCGCCTATTTCAGGGGCCTTAGGCCTTCTATAGCTTCATGGTCCAGCATCCGCTTTGGGGTCCTCCTTATCCCAGGCTGGGAAACCCACTTACTCCTGCTGGCAACGTGACCACAACTCCTTAGTCCGGCCTTTATTTTGAGCAGGGACTGTCCTTCTCTGTTAAACTGTACAGCGCTGTGTAACCCTAGTAGCGCTTTAGAAATGTTAAGTAGTAGTAGTAGTATTTTGGGGTCCTCTTTGCCCCAGGTCGGGTAAGCCATTTACTCCTGCTGGCCATCTGCAGTGAGGAAGCTCCTCTCCTCGGGCAGAGGCTCTTTCCTCTGGTTCTTTTCTCTCCCTCTCTCTGTCCTTTAGCTCCCTCCTTTCTACTGCAGGAGTTCTCAAATCCCTCCCTTTGGAGATCCTCCTTCTCTTGATTGGCAGATAAAAATTTAAGGAAACTAGAAGCTTTTCCCTACAAGTGGCTTCCCTGTTTCCTAGGGCACAGATACCCCTGTCAATCCTTGGGATTCCGCTCCAGGCTTCTTCCCCTCCCAAGCTCTAAATCCCTCCTAAAGTTCCTTTTTAAAATTCAAGTGGGAGAAGTGGAATAGTTGCCCTGTGACTGCTCCTCTCAACACCACAATATGTTATATCGCATCATAGAATATGCTATGAGTCTATCTTGTTAGTAGACTGGCTGGATCACGCAGGTTCTATTGTGGATTAAAAACTGGTTAAAAGATAGAAAACAGAGAGTAGGGTTAAATGGTCAGTATTCTCAATGGAGAAGGGTAATTAGTGGGGTTCCCCAAGGGTCTGTGCTGGGACTGCTGCTTTTTAACATATTTATAAATGACCTAGACATGGGAGTAAATAGTGAGGCAATTAAATTTGCCGATGACACAAAGTTATTCAAAGTCGTTAAATTGCGGGAGGATTGTGAAAAATTACAAGAGGACCTTACGAGACTGGGCGCCTAAATGGCAGATGACGTTTAATGTGAGCAAGTGCAAAGTGATGCATGTGGGAAAGAGGAACCCGAATTATAGCTATGTCATGCAAGGTTCTACACTAGGAGTCATGGACTAAGAAAGGGATCTAGGTATCGTCGTTGATGATATGCTGAAACCTTCTGCTTAGTGTGCTGCTGCGGCTAAGAAAGCAAATAGAATGTTAGGAATTATTAGGAAAGGAATGGAAAACAAAAATGAGGATGTTATAATGCTTTTGTATCGCACCATGGTGCAACCGCACCTCGAATACTGTGTTCAATTCTGGTTGCCGTATCTCAAAAAAGATATAGTGGAATTAGAAAAGGTGCAGAGAAGGGCGATGAAAATGATAAAGGGGATGGGACGACTTACCTATAAGGAAAGGCTAAAGCGGCTAGGGCTCTTCAGCTTGGAGAAAAG
The DNA here is from genome assembly GCF_901765095.1 of Microcaecilia unicolor. NCBI lineage: Eukaryota > Metazoa > Chordata > Amphibia > Gymnophiona > Siphonopidae > Microcaecilia > Microcaecilia unicolor. The sequence goes on along the minus strand of NC_044034.1, from coordinate 101,552,224 downwards.
GCGGCTGAGGGAAGATATGATAGAGGTCTATAAAATAATGAGTGGAGTGGAATGGGTAGATGTGAAGCGTCTGTTTACGCTTTCCAAAAATACTAGGACTAGGGGGCATGCAATGAAGCTACAATGTAATAAATTTAAAACGAATCGGAGAAAATGTTTCTTCACTCAATGTATAATTAAACTCTGGAATTCATTGCCAGAGAATGTGGTAAAGGCGGTTAGCCTAGAGGAGTTTAAAAAAAGTTTTGGATGACTTCCTAAAGAAAAAGTCCATAGACCATTATTATATGGACTTGGGGAAAATCCACTATTTCTGGGATAAGCAGTATAGAATGTTTTGTACTTTTTTGGGATCTTGCGAGGTATTTGTGACCTGGATTGGCCACTGTTGGAAACAGGATGCTGGGCTTGATGGACCTTTGGTCTTTACCAGTATGGCAATACTTATGTACTTATCTGCCATCATCTACTATGTTGTCAAGTTCTGAATGCTTAAATCTCAACTCAGATAGAAAAGAATGTGGTCAATAAACAAAGGCACTGTACAGGTGTGCACTCTCAATCATCACTATTGTGTGGGTCCTCCTCAACTCTAATAATCTTATAGTAGATTAGAAATAATAATCTTATAGTAGATTAGAACACCTAGGGGAGGTGGGCAGGTATGTGAGGACTTGTATCCTGTTGTCCATAGAGGACACCTGCTACAGGTAGGTAATTTGTTTTTCCCCCAAGAAAAAGCACAATAGCAAGTCCTCATAGATGGGACTCCCTAGCAACAAGTTACCTTTTATAAAAAAAGGGGAATAAAACATAGAAAAATGCACAGCAATGAGAAGACATCAACTTAAATGCTTTGGGTGGCAAGAAGTCTATAGTGTTCTCCTATGGCAAAGTCAGCTATTTTACCTTCTGTACTACTATTGATTGGTCAGGTACATGTCTAATCAGTCAATAATAAAACTGATTATAGTTGTGACTTCACTGAGAAAAGGAAATATAAAGGGCAAGTCTATAAATTGGGCATTAGAATGTTAAATATACTAGTACATATACACGTATATGCCAGCATACCACCTAAAGTGCTAACACCTCCATAACTTATTCAATGATTATTTCCAAAGACAGCGTATACAAGAGAGGGGCATGGGTGGGACTCCCACTTATGAGTGTAATTTACAGAATACAGTAAGTTACATGCATCTCTGCAAAATTTAAGAACCCACATTTACACCAGCTATATGGCTGGTGTTGCCCAGATGTTAGGTGTGTTGATACTGCGATACACTAATATTCTATAATGAAACCTAGGCGCCTGGGTTCAGTTATAGAATAGGTTCCAATTATAGAATAGGTTCCAATCACGTGCCCTTGGGGCTTCTAGATGGAGCTATTGTATTATAAATTGCCTTTTTACTGTATTACATTTTACTGATCTTGAATATATGAGGGAACAACTGTAAATGTCATCCAGTGTTGCCCAGATGGCTTTTATGTTTAACAGCTGACTCGTGGGAAAAGAGTGGGAGGAGTCACTATCATTTTCAGAGAGGACTTGAAATTTGATCACTTAACAACAACATTCTATGGCAAATGTTGAATGCTTAGTAATGAAGACAACTACTTCCTTCTTCCTACTGATGTTTGGCTATATACATCCTAGAGTTTCTTTAAAAAAGTCACCCAAGTAGTGTTAGAATGCATATCAACTATCGCTTTGAAGGCTCTGTGTTTGACAGTGTTGGGATTTTAATTTCCCTGTGGGGAACAGTACTACTTATCATGAACTAAATTTCCAAAGAGTTCTAAAAGAGGTAGGGTTTTATAGGGGTAGTAAATGCTAGAACACAAACAGGGTCATATGTTTGACAATCTTTCATTCCTATTTGGAATGATAGAAGCAGCTTTAGTGGCAGTGCTGTCACTTACTTGATCAGAACTCTAGATAGTTTCCCTTAATTTTAGGATCTCATTGTTAGGAGAAAAATAACTGTGAAAAAGAATTAGTCGATAGCCTTGTTAACACCCCCCCCCCCCCCCCCACTAAAGACAGATGTTTTTTTTTAATCTCTGCAGAAAGTGATGTCTCCTTTTCATGAACATCCTTTGATGACTAGGGTGGGGAGGGATAGAATTACCATCTGAAACAGACCTCTGAAAACTGGCAATATTAAGAACAATGTACTCATCTCATCATAAACCTACTTAATTTACTTTACTAAGGAACTGCATGAATCGCTACCTTACTCAGTCACAGCGAGTCAACACCTTCACAACATCAAATAAAGGACTCCTTTATCTCTCCTTTATTTCTCAATTTTAAGTAAACATTTATAGCACTATCCTGTTTTAGGTATGAAACAGGTTATAACTGCTTTCTCCAAGGAAAAGCAGGATATGCAGCCCTTGCAAGCAGGTATCCCTAGCTACAGGAAATACTTTGAGATCAGGAAATACTTGGAATAAACCCCCTGCCCTCCTTCCCCTAGTAGAACATGTTCAAGCACAATGGCCTCTAAGATGGAGAAGAGTTTCTTTACAAATACATCCTGATGTTGTCAATTTAATCATTATATTCTTGGTGCACAATCTAGCAGTGTTTCCACTAGCAATAGTTTATATTAGTGTTGTCATAAAAGGTTAAATAACCATTCTGCTTACGACTACGTAAATTTCTATCACATCAAGCTCAAAAGTCCTAACCTATTTTTAAGCTTTTCCTCAAGACAGGTGTTCCATTCCCTTTCATTTTATTGCCCTTCTCTGAAACTTTTTAAGATGGCGCAACTATAACTACACACACCGTACTCAAGGAGGAGTTGCATCATAAATCTATACAGAGAGACAATGATATTCTTCGTTAGTTTATCACCTTTTTGACTAATCAGTAACATTCTATTTGCTTTTTTGGTTGCCGCAGCTTTGTGCAGCCTGTGCTACGTAGGATAACACCAACCTCACTTGCTAAGACTATAAATTCCCCTTCCACTCGGAGAAATCATTTATTTGGGAATAAAGAGGACAAAAACAAAAATAACCACCTAAAGCTCTTCAACTCCATAAATGCTCTCTAGCATGCCCCTGCCCAAAGTTTTTTTATATCATTTTATCCCAGTTTGAATCTGAATCTAATTCATGATAGATTCACTAATAATTGACAATTTTAAAACTGTACATCATTCTATAACTGAGGAATTCAGAATACTCACTTTTCTGCGGAAGCGTTTGATCCAAGTGAATACAAAAGTGCAAGCTGGTCCTAAAAATACAATGAATTGTTATGTATCAGGTTCATCCTTAATTTGGGGGTTTCAAGAAGTTTTATGTTTTTTGACGTACTGAATTTTGTTCCATAGATTTAATTTTCTTTAATTTTTATTATGATTAGTTTTACTTTGTAAACCATTTAGAGCCATTGGTTAAGACGTTTTATAAAAATTTTATGTTATACTAGTTTGAAAACACATGAGGCATGACTTATGCTACCACAGTATGCACACAGAGGACATAATAAGCATTAAAGCATGTTCTCCCCACACTAATTTCAGTTCCCATACAAAGAGAACCTACAGTATGTAAAATATTTCTACTTCATGTATTTCTATGCTATGTTAAGCGAATGCTACATACCTGTAGTATTCTCCAAGGACAGCAGGCTGATTGTTCTCACAAATGGGTGACGTCCACGGCAGCCCCTCCGATCGGAGATCTTCCTAGCAACAGAGTTTGCTAGTATTCGTACGCGCCCGCGATGTGCGCATGCGCGGCCGTCTTCCCGCCCGAAATCGCTCGTGTTCGCTAGTCCCGTACCAAGCAAAAACAAGAGAAGGGAAGACACAACTCCAAAGGGGAGGCGGGCGGGTAGGTGAGAACAATCAGCCTGCTGTCCTCGGAGAATACCTTCTACAGGTATGTAGCATTCGCTTTCTCCGAGGACAAGCAGGCTGCTTGTTCTCACAAATGGGGTATCCCTAGCCCCCAGGCTCACTCAAAACAACAAACATTGGTCAATTGGGCTTCGCAACGGCGAGGACATATCTGAGATTGACCTAAACTTTTCCAACTAACTGAGAGTGCAGCCTGGAACAGAATAAAAATGGGCCTAGGGGGGTGGAGTTGGATTCTAAACCCCAAACAGATTCTGCAGCACCGACTGCCCGAACCGACTGTCGCGTCGGGAATCCTGCTGAAGGCAGTAGTGAGATGTGAATGTGTGGACAGATGACCACGTCGCAGCCTTGCAAATCTCTTCAATAGTGGCTGACTTCAAGTGGGCCACTGACGCCGCCATGGCTCGAACACTATGAGCCGTGACATGACCCTCAAGAGTCAGCCCAGCCTGGGCGTAAGTGAAGGAAATGCAATCTGCTAGTCAATTGGATATGGTGCGTTTCCCGACAGCCACTCTCCTCCTGTTGGGATCAAAAAAAAACAAAAAGTTGGGCGGACTGTCTGTAGGGGCTTGTCCGCTCCAGATAGAAGGCCAATGCTCGCTTGCAGTCCAATGTGTGCAGCTGACGTTCAGCAGGGCGGGTATGAGGACGGGGGAAGAATGTTGGCAAGACGATTGACTGGTTCAGATGGAACTCCGACAACACCTTCGGCAAGAACTTAGGGTGAGTGCGGAGGACTACTCTGTTATGATGAAATTGGTATAAGGAGCATGAGCTACCAAGGCTTGCAGCTCACTGACTCTGTGAGCTGAAGTAACTGCCATCAAGAAAATTACCTTCCAGGTCAAGTACTTCAGATGACAGGAATCCAGTGGCTCAAAAGGAGGTTTCATCAGCTGGGTGAGAACGACATTGAGATCCCATGACACTGTAGGAGGTTTGACTGGGGGCTTTGACAAAAGCAAACCTCTCATGAAGTGAACAACTAAAGGCTGTCCCGAGATCGGCTTTCCTTCCACATGGTAATGGTATGCACTAATCGCACTAAGATGAACCCTTACAGAGTTGGTTTTAAGACCAGACTCCGATAAATGTAGAAGGTATTCAAGCAGGGTCTGTGTAGGACAAGAACGAGGATCTAAGGCCTTGCCATCACACCATACAGCAAACCGTCGCCAGAGGAAAAAATAACTCCTCTTGGCAGAATCTTTCCTGGAAGCAAGCAAGACTCGGGAGACACCCTCTGACAGACCCAAGGAGGCAAAGTCTATGCTCTCAACATCCAGGCTGTGAGGGCCAGAGACCGAAGGTTGAGATGGAGGAGCGCCCCTCGTTCTGCGTGATGAGGGTTGGAAAGCAGTCCAATCTCCACGGTTCTTCGGAAGACAACTCCAGAAGAAGAGGGAACCAGATCTGACGAGGCCAAAAAGGAGCAATCAATATCATGGTTCCCCTGTCTTGCTTGAGTTTCAGCAAAGTCCTCCCTATCAAAGGAATGGGAGGATACGCGTACAGGAGACCTTCCCCCCAAAACAGAAGGAAAGCATCCGACGCTAGTCTGCCGTGGGCCTGCAGCCTGGAACAGAACTGAGGGACCTTATGATTGGTCTGAGTGGCAAAGAGGTCCACCAAGGGGGTGCTCCACACTTGGAAGATCTCGCGAACCACTCTGGAACTGAGCGACCACTCGTGTGGTTGCATGATCCTGCTCAATCTGTTGGCCAGACTGTTGTTTACGCCTGCCAGATACGTGGCCTGGAGCCACATGCCGAACCGGCGTGCCCAGTGCCACAAGCTGACGGCTTCCCGACACAGGGGGCGAGAACCAGTGCCCCCCCCTGCTTGTTGATGTAATACATAGCAACTTGGTTGTCTGTCTGAATTTGGATAATTTGATGGGACAGCCGATCTCTGAAAGCCTTCAGAGCGTTCCATACCGTTCGCAACTCCAGGAGGTTGATCTGTAGACCTTGTTCCTGGACGGACCAAGTCCCCTGGGTGTGGAGCCCATCGACATGCGCTCCCCACCCCAGGAGTGACGCGTCCGTGGTCAGCACCTTTTGCGGATGAGGAATCTGGAAGGGACGTCCCAGAGTCAAATTGGATCGAATTGTCCACCAATGAAGGGAGAGGAGAAACCTCGTGGACAGACGGACCACGTCCTCTAGGCTCCCAGCAGGCTGGCACCACTGGGAGGCTAGGGTCCATTGAGCAGATCTCATAAAAAGGCGGGCCATGGGAGTCACGTGAACCGTGGAGGCCATGTGGCCGAGCAATCTCAACATCTGCCGAGCTGTGATCTGCTGCAATGCCCGCACCGAGGAGACAAGGGTCAGCAGATTGTCGGCCCTGATCTCTGGGAGGTAGGCACGGGCCGTCTGGAAATCCAGCAGAGCTCCTATGAATTCGAGTTTCTGAACTGGAAGAAGGTGGGACTTTGGATAATTTATCACAAACCCTAGCAGCTCCAGGAGCCGAATAGTCACCTGCATGGACTGCTGAGCTCCTGCCTCGGAGGTGTTCTTTACCAGCCAATCGTCGAGGTAAGGGAACACATGTACTCCCAGCCTGCATAGAGAAGCCGCTACTATGGCTAGGCATTTGGTGAATACCCTGGGCGCGGAGGCGAGCCCAAAGGGTAGCACACAATACTGAAAATGCCATGTTCCCAGACGAAATCGAAGATACTGCCTGTGAGCTGGCAGAATCGGGATGTGCGTATAGGCATCCTTTAAGTCCAGAGAGCATAGCCAATTGTCCTGTTGAATCATGGGAAGAAGGGTGCCCAGGGAAAGCATCCTGAACTTTTCCTTGACCAGATATTTGTTCAGGGCCCTTAGGTCTAGGATGGGACGCATCCCCCCTGTTTTCTTTTCCACAAGGAAGTACCTGGAATAGAATCCCAGCCCTTCTTGCCCCGGTGGCACGGGCTCGACCGCATTGGCGCTGAGAAGGGCAGAGAGTTCCTCTGCAAGTACCTGCCTGTGCTGGAAGCTGAAGGATTGAGCTCCCGGTGGGCAATTTGGAGGCTTTGAGGTCAAATTCAGAGAGTACCCTAGCCGGACTATTTGGAGAACCCACTGATCGGAGGTTACAAGAGGCCACCTTTGGTGAAAAAATGTTAACCTCCCCCCGACTGGTAGGCCGTCCGGCACAGACACTGGAACGTCGGCTATGCTCTGCAGGAGCCAGTCAAAAGTCCGCCCCTGACTTTTGCTGGGGAGCCGCAGGGGCCTGAGGCGCGCGCTGCTGACGAGAGCGAGCGCGCTGGGGTTTAGCCTGAGCAGCAGGCTGGCGGGAAGGAGGATTGTACCTACGCTTACCGGAAGAATAGGGAACCGTCCTCCTTCCCCCATAAAAACGTCTACCCAAAGAGGTAGAGGCTGAAGGCGGCCGGTGGGAGAACTTGTCGAAAGCGGTATCCCGCTGGTGGAGCTGTTCAACCACCTGTTCGACCTTGTCCCCAAAAACATTGTCCCCCTGGCAAGGGGCATCCGCAATCCGCTGCTGGATTCGATTTTCCAGGTCGGAGGCGCGCAGCCATGAGAGCCTGCGCATCACCACACCCTGCGCAGCGGCCCTGGATGCAACATCAAAAGAGTCAAAGACTCCCCTGGCCAGGAATTTCCTACACGCCTTCAGCTGCCTGACCACCTGCTGAAAAGGCTTGGTCTGCTCAGAAGGAAGCTTGTCCACCAAGTCCGCCAAGTGCCGCACATTGTTCCGCATGTGTATGCTCGTGTAGAGCTGGTAGGACTGAATCTTGGCGATGAGCATTGCAGAATGGTAGGCCTTCCGCCCAAAAGAGTCCAAGGTTCTAGAGTCTTTGCCCGGGGGCGCCGAAGCATACTCTCTAGAGCTCTTGGCCTTCTTGAGGGCCAGATCCACCACACCAGAGTCGTGTGGCAACTGAGTCCGCATCAACTCCGGGTCCCCATGGATCCGATATTGAGATTCGATCTTCTTGGGGATGTGGGGCGTAGTTAAAGGTTTCGCCCAGTTCGCCAGCAACGTCTTTTTGAAGACATGATGCATGGGTACTGTGGATGATTCTTTAGGTGGCGAAGGATAGTCCAAGAGTTCCAGCATCTCAGCTCTCGGCTCATCCTCCGTGACCACGGGAAAGGGAATTGCCGTAGACATTTCCCGGACAAAGGCCGCGAAAGAGAGACTCTCCGGAGGAGAAAGCTGTCTTTCAGGCGAGGGAGTAGGATCAGAAGGAAGACCGTCAGACTCCTCGTCAGAGAAATATCTGACGTCTTCCTCTGCTTCCCACAAGGCCTCCTCATCAGTGTCGGACACCAGCTGGTGGACTTCGGTCCGAAGCTGTGCCCGCCTCGACTCCGTGGAAACACGGCCACGGTGGGAGCGTCGAGAAGAGGACTCCCTTAGCGGGGGCGATGCAGCTCCCTCCATCGACGTCGTCGGGGAGCCCTCCTGGGAGGCGGCCGGCACCGGCACCGCAAGCGGTACCGGGGCGGGCGTCCTCACCACAGACGAGGGCCCAGCTGTCGCCTCACTCGACGGCACCGGCGGCGCAAGCACCCCCAGTACCGGAGGAGAAGGGCGAAACAGCTCCTCCAGGATCCCCGGAAGGACGGCCCTGAGGCTCTCGTTCAGAGAGGCTGTGGAGAAAGGCGGTGGGGCCGGTACCGGCGTCGAGCTGCGAACCTGTTCCGGGGATGGAGGCGGTACCGGGCTGTCCACAGGGGAACGCATCGACACCTCCTGAATGGAGGGTGAGTGGTCCTCCAGATGTCGACGCTTGGGTGCTGGTGGTACCGGCGACCCAGAGCTCTAGGTACCATGCTTGGAGGGTGACCGATGCCGGTGCTTCTTTGCCTTCGCATGACGCACGGCATCGGTACCCCCCCGGTACCGAAGAGGAAGACATCGAATCCAAACGCTTCCTGGGGTCCGGGTGCAAAGAGGGTCGATCCCGGGGGGGCTGTACCGCGGGAGCCTTCGAGACAGGCGGAGACCTGCTCATGGGTTCACCGCCACCAGCAGGGGAATGGACAGCCCTCACCTGCACTCTAGACATCGAAGCACCCTCCGACGACATCCTGAGGAGGAACGATCCCGGTCTCGCAGCTGCACCCGACGATGACCTCGATACCGAAGGCCTCGATGTCAATGCCGATACCGATGAACACGGTACCGAAGTCGATGATGGGCGCGGTACTCAAGGCTCCGATGCCGAGGACCGCGGAACTGAGGATGTCAACGCGCCGGATGAAGCCCCGAACAAACTGTTCCACTGGGCTAATCTCGCCGCCTGAGTTCTCCTCTTCAAAAGAAGACAGAGATTACAGGCCTGAGGACGGTGCCCAGCCCCCAGACACTGAAGGCAAGAAGCGTGCCTATCAGTGAGAGAGATTATCCGACCGCACTGGGTGCACGGTTTGAAGCCGCTGGAAGGCTTCAATGACATGGGTGGAAAAATCTCGCCGGCAAAATCGAAGTCCGCGATGGTGAAAAAAGGGGCACCAAAAACTCACCAAAAAAACGAACGGGCGGCAAAAAAAGCCGCACTCGACCACGAAAGAAAACTTACGGGCCAACACTAGAAATAAAGGTAAAATAGTTAGAAAAAGACCGCGAATCGCGAGGGATCTCCAAGGGGCGCGGAGCGACCGAAAAAAAACAGCCGTCCCGAGCCACGGAAAAAAGGAGACTAGCAAACACGAGCGATTTCGGGCAGGAAGACGGGCGCGCGCGCAAGAACTAGCAAACTCTGCTGCTAGGAAGATCTCCGATCGGAGGGGCTGCCATGGACGTCACCCATTTGTGAGAACAAGCAGCCTGCTTGTCCTCGGAGAAAATATTTACATTTAACTTTTAATAATAAAGCACCAAATATAGTCATTTCAGGAGCCAGTCGCAGCATACAACTTTAAATATGAATAAGATAATTCACATAACTGCCTAATGATAAGCAAATCACTTATTTTTTGTTACATTTGTACCCCGCGCTTTCCCACTCATAGCAGGTTCAATGCGGCTTACATATTATATACAGGTACTTATTTGTATCTGGGGCAATGGAGGGTTAAGTGACTTGCCCAGAGTCACAAGGAGCTGTCTGTGCCTGCAGTGGAAATCGAACCCAGTTCCCCAGGACCAAACTCCACCATGCTAACCACTAGGCCACTCCTCCACGTATTCTTTCCACATGCAAATGTAGCTGACTCTTACAAACTGAGGATTTGAATATCTGCTTAATTTGAAGTGAGGCTCAGACAGCATGTTCCCCTGTATTCTGAGGGAGTTGTAAAACTGTAATATTCTGCAATGTCACTAATCAAAATAATACTGCTTTGGTTCCCGATTAGTCTAGCTGACAGAGCCCAAAGAACTAGCCCAGAATTTACCACATCTCTCCAGTCTTGGCTGAGCAGCATGGCCAAGCTTCGACTGGCCTGGGCACATCTATATGTGCCTCAAGCCCACTCAGAAGCCTGAAGCTCCAATCATGTAGCTGGTGGGGATCCCAAGCCCTGCCAGTTGAAGAAATCCAGAGTAGATCTAAGTGAAGTGAAACACAGCAGTCAAGCAGCATGCTCAGTTCATATGCAAGAACTGAACAATGAACAAGTTTGTGATGCCAGCATTAGCATATCAAAGTGCTGCTGTTGACGTCTATGCTTTAGCAGATGCTCGGGGTCTGCTCCAGACTTCATCAGTTGGCCAGACTTGGGGATCAAAGGCAATTTTAAGGGTTGGGGGGTGGAGGCAGGAAAGAAAAGGAAAGGGAAGACGGAGGAAATGGGTGCTTAATGGCCATCCAAAATTTGGTTCTGGGTATCCTACTGCTTGGCTGGAAGTACAGGGGAACTTTGATTGATTTGAATGAGAACAGTTAGAGAAATTTGTGGACTCTAAGGAACAGCATGCTTTTAATGTATCTGTGATTGCTAGTGGGGGGATATTGATTAGTCAGGATGGCTGCAATATACTAGCTGGATCCACCTTTCTTTCTAGTTTACCTTATTTCTCTCTCCTGCCAATTGGAGAGCTTGGAGTTCTGAGGCTTAAATATGCTATTTTTTCCTGTTTTAAAAATGATTTGTTTTACTTGTCAAACCTTGGATATATATCTTTACCACATGTAGTAAAGGTTGTTAAATTTGCTGTACCTCAGTGCAAATGGCAGTATATCAAGGTGCTGCTCACTTTCAAAGCATATAGACTTACAAAGTTACATAATAACCTATGTAACTTTGTAAGTCTATGTGCTTTGAAAATGAGCCTCTAAGCCTTTATATAAATGAATGCACTGAAAAAAAAAAGAAAAAAAAAAGAAAAATCTATAGACCGGTGTGATCATTAAGATCAGACAGATCTTGCCAACTACATATCAATCAGTCAGACATGTCATTTGATAGCTCAATAGAATCCTGCTGCGGGAATTGAGGAAGATTAAGGGGCTCCTTTTACTAAAGTATGCATTAACAGCCTACATAGTACACATACAGTCAAGCACAAGTTTAAGTCACATGGTAAAAGCCATGTTTTGAAAGGAGACAAAATTGGGCAAGGCATGTTATCAAGAATGGGCATAAAAAGAGTGTGTTTGACACTGACTGTGTTGCACTTACTACACGCTGACTTAAGTGCAGTTAGAACAGGACCATTTACCGCCTACTAAATAGGACAGGGCTAAGTGCTTCCACACTAACAGTGAGCTGAGCACCACATGCTAAATGGCATTTAAACATGGTAACTTGCAGGTTACATGCTGGACATGCCTCCCACTAGGTACCATGTTAGTTTTGCACTTGGCCTGAGTTAATTGCCTGCATTAAAGCGTGTTAAGTGCAAAATCTAACACAGTTTAGTAAAGAACGCCAGTGTGTCACTGATCTTAGGAAAAAAACTAAAAAAAATAGCTAACATTTTTACTGCAATGAGATAATTTACAGCATGACTGTTTAAATAGGTGCTTGTATTATAATGACTGCAGGTAATTATTTCAGTGAAAAACAGGCTTGGAATATAGAGCAAATTATATGGCAAGATGATAAATGTGTTTCCTTGGTTTTAGCATGACTACTGCAGTGAATTTCCCTTGTGTGTGTGTGTGTGTGTGTGTGTTCTCAGGATTATATGATTTGTCACTTACCCAAACAAGAGGATGGAACATGCTATACATTTTTGAATTAACAGCTTATAGCTAGGTTACTTGTCAGTAGGCAAATAGGTACCCAGCTGTAGGAGGTTGCCATTGTATAGGCACATGCACTGATACAGGTGGGGCTTGAATATTGCCTGGTAGAGTCCACAGGTTTAACACAGGAGGGGGTTGAATAGTGTCTGGCAGGATCCTTTAAGTGTCCATGGGTTTAACTCTGAGTAGGTGTTAAGGATAATACTAAGGTGTCACATGAGAATGTAAATAATCACCTATATTTCTATATACAGTGATGGTGTTATATATGAATAATAAACACTGTCTGTACTCTATTAGGGTTCTATTTAATCCGAAATTCTTGTAACTGGTGTTAAATGGGAAAAGACCATCATATAATTCTTTCCCTGGAGAAACTACAATTCTTAATTACTGAAAGATCTATCTAAAATCCAGCTACAGTATGCAACTTCCCCACAGGGCACCGGTACATCAGAACCTTATCATCACATAAAGACCTAACAGAAAGGAAAGCACACATTTTAAGTGTATAAAGGTTATACCAGAGTAACAAAATGGAATAAGTAAAACCTGGAATAACAGTTCCCATTTCAAAATCCAACCCTTCTGATCTAGTCATTTTCACTGTCCATTTCTCCCTGTTATTTGCAATTTAATTCATAGTCATCTGAAAAAATGGTATGAAATGTCACACATTAGCACCTAGACTACATCATCCATATAAAATTTTGATCAAAGAAATCTAAAGTTTATATTTTAAGAACAGCGTTTGAGCACTGATTCCCAGCAGCACTTACCCTAAATGGAAGATAATAAACATCTCGAGCTTGGAACCTGGATCGAAGAGGAGGGTCCAATGAATTTCCGGAATATCTGGGGATTGGCAATCCCAAAGCTATCACTCGAAAATCCTCACTAACCCGCACAATCTTCCATGCATCAAGCTCACTTTGTGTGTGTTCCTGAGTTGATTACATTAAGAGAACCGTTATAATTGACATATTTCACAGATACTCAAAAAACTGAGTAGATGACATTTTTCCTAAACATCATTGCCTATACAAACAGAAAAAAATGCAGTGTTCAGAATAGATTATAAGGTTTATTTACAAAACTGTGATACCATGTTGATGTGCATTGTGAGTAAACAGAACCCACTGAGATTAATGAGGTCTATTTATTAACACATTAACATTCATTAGTTTTCATAATTTTGTAATATACTCCTAGGAATTTTGGTCCACTCCTCTTTGCAGATCATCTCTAAATCATTAAGAGTTCTGGGCTGTCGCTTGGCAACTCGCAGCTTCAGCTCCCTCCATAAGTTTTCAATGGGATTAAGGTCTGGTGACTGGCTAGGCCACTCCATGACCCTAATGTGCTTCTTCCTGAGCCACTCCTTTGTTGCCTTGGCTGTATGTTTTGGGTCATTGTCGTGCTGGAAGACCCAGCCACGACCCATTTTTAAGGCCCTGGCGGAGGGAAGGAGGTTGTCACTCAGAATTGTACGGTACATGGCCCCATCCATTCTCCCATTGATGCGGTGAAGTAGTCCTGTGCCCTTAGCAGAGAAACACCCCCAAAACATAACATTTCCGCCTCCATGCTTGACAGTGGGGACGGTGTTCTTTGGGTCATAGGCAGCATTTCTCTTCCTCCAAACACGGCGAGTTGAGTTCATGCCAAAGAGCTCAATTTTTGTCTCATCTGACCACAGCACCTTCTCCCAATCACTCTCGGCATCATCCAGGTGTTCACTGGCAAACTTCAGACGGGCCGTCACATGTGCCTTCCGGAGCAGGGGGACCTTGCGGGCACTGCAGGATTGCAATCCGTTATGTCGTAATGTGTTACCAATGGTTTTCGTGGTGACAGTGGTCCCAGCTGCCTTGAGATCATTGACAAGTTCCCCCCTTGTAGTTGTAGGCTGATTTCTAACCTTCCTCATGATCAAGGATACCCCACGAGGTGAGATTTTGCGTGGAGCCCCAGATCTTTGTCGATTGACAGTCATTTTGTACTTCTTCCATTTTCTTACTATGGCACCAACAGTTGTCTCCTTCTCGCCCAGCGTCTTACTGATGGTTTTGTAGCCCATTCCAGCCTTGTGCAGGTGTATGATCTTGTCCCTGACATCCTTAGACAGCTCCTTGCTCTTGGCCATTTTGTAGAGGTTAGAGTCTGACTGATTCACTGAGTCTGTGGACAGGTGTCTTTCATACAGGTGACCTGTATATATATAGCTAAAAAGATAGTATTAGCTACTTTAAGAAAACTAATATTTTCGGAAGAAGGATGAAGTATCAACTGATGGTCCATTGTATCTCTTTTCTGTGTGAGAAGAATAGGGCCAGAACATATCACTGAGGAATACAGTGCGAGTCTTTTCACTAGAAAAGCACTTTGCTGTGTGATAGGGATATGCTTTTGGTTCAGATTATTTTCTGATTCTGAATCTGTTTTATTTTTGTCTAATAAAGTCAACGGGACAAGCAATTTTGCACTCCAACAGCAGGGTTCTCCATCTATTTTCAATAAAACTTGCAAATACAGGTAAAAGTGGGATGTTTTGACCACGGAAATACAAATCCTGGAGTTCTCCGCTTGATTGCGGATTTTTCTGAACACAATAAAACTTGCAGGCAGGCATCTGCCAGAGAAGCAACAGCTCTAAAAGACTTCAAAGGCTGGCACTAACACCCCATGGCACAAAAGAGTGGCAAAGTACATTGGCAGTAATATGAAGAATCCAAGACGCCAGTAAAGGGCCAAAGAAGCACCAATAATAGCAGGAAAACCCCCAGGTGCTAGCGGATTCTATATATTGCGTCTAGCATTCTGTGCCTAAATCTAAGCATATTCCATAACAATGCTCGTAACTTAATTGTCTTACAAGCCAATCAGTGTTAACAGCACTTAGCAAGCAATAATGAGCAGTAATTGGCAATAATTAGAATTGACACAATAACTTGCTAAGCGTATGCTGTAATGAACTGCGCCTGAATTCTAAAGCATGCAGTTCAAAAGGGACGCGGCTATGTGCAGGGAAGTGGTGTAAATGAGGTGCATTGTTTTAGAATATGGTCCAGTCCTCGTAATTCTACTAACAGGGATTTACGCCACATTTTCACTGGTGTAAATGGAGGCATGTAGTTTTAGGCACTAGGCTATCAACTATCGTATTCTATATATCGGGCCTAAATATTATAGAATACGCTTAGGCAAAAATGATTTCCGCATGGATTTTCCAGGCGCCATATATAGAATCTCCCTCTTAGGGCCAAATTCTATAAATGGTGCCAAAAAAACACTCGCTTAGCGCAATTCTATAAACTACATCTAATGCTTAGCGGCTGTTCTTGCAACTAAAATTTAGGCGCACCCATTTAGGCCACCTAAAACCGGGCCTAAATACCTGTGCCTAACTTAGGCACAGATCGGGTATATTCCATAATAGCGTGCATAGTTTTTTGAAACACCTGTGACCCGCCAATTCCTTTTTGGCTGCACACATTATTTGGATGCATCACGTTACAGAATACACCTAGAAAGTTGTGCACTTCAATTCTAATTAAAGCCCATCAGTGCAAATTGGTTGCCAAGTACCAAGTATCAGAGCGCACAATTAAGGTGCCATTTTATAGAATTTGGGGGTTAGCAGCTGAGCATCACTGCTTAAACATACAAGAAAGTGACACCCCTCCCAGAGTACCTCAAGTCCTGTCCCCTTTTTGGATGGGTAATTTCAGCCATATAACACTAAAGAGGCAATACCACCACAGGGACAAATACTATACCAAAAAGAAAATGGTAGGCTCAAAAAACAAACCTAATTAAATAAGGGGGGGGGGAAGATAACCCCCCCCCCCCACCAAAATAAAAACATCTTCTTTCCTCAACAGATACCAGTTTGTTTCACAATTAAACTACTACAAACTATATATATTACCCTCCATATCTACCAACACATTTCTCCTTACCTCCCCCCATGTGCAGCATCTCATCTCTCTCACCTCCCCATCCGTGTCCAACAACATATCTCCCTCTTTTCTTCCCCCCTGCTGAGTCTGTTGCTACTGCCACCTACTTTCACCCAGGCATGATTCCCAAAGAAGCATCAGTGCAATGAGTGGTTTTCCAGCAAAAGCAAAGTGCTCTTGCGCTTACATCCTGCAACCTTTACCCCTAGTCAGTGAATAGTTCCTACTGGAGGGGGGGGATGTATAGGGCATCTTAGTCTGCCTAATGGTAGGGTCAGTCCTGCTTACCAAACATGTCAAGGAATATAATGGAAGAAGCAGGATCTGAACTTGGCTGCCTATTTCCTTTAGTGACCAGGCCAATCCATCTCCCAATGGATCACTGTCATCATCATGGAAGGTTACGGTGTGAATAATAAATGACATCTATTTCATTCAGTCTTCTCTTTTGCAAGTTAAATAAATCCTCCTCCTTCAACCTATCCCAACAGCTAGTCAGCCTCAATATTTCTTCACTCAACGTGTAATTAAACTCTGGAATTCGTTGCTAGAGAATGTGGTAAAAGCAATTAGTTTAAGAGAGTTTAAAAAAGGTTTGGATAATTTCCCAAAAGAAAAGTTAATAAGCCATTATTAAGATGGGCTTGGGAAATTCCACTGCTTATTTCTTGGATAAGCAGCATAAAATCTGTTTTACTGTTCTGGAATCTTGCCAGGTACTTGTGACCTAGATTGGCAACTGCTGGAAACAGGATACTGGGCTTGATGGACCTTCGGTCTGTCCCAGTTTGGCAACGCTTATGTTTTTATTACTTTGGTAAACTAAGGGTGCACATATTTCTGCTCACAAAAGAAGCCAAATAGCTCCAAAAAACATGATCTATGATTTGATTCTTGACCGTTGAAATTATAATAGAGGGATGTGTTTGGATTCAGGAATCTTTTTCCTTAATCACTCACAACTGCTGCAAATAAAGGATACATCATACTTTATAGAGCAAGCATCACACTTAGCCATTTATGTTGCATTGATAATTGTCTACTAAATGTTGGAAAGGGTGTCATATGAACCGCAACTTCTTCCATGACCAGCAAAGTACCCTGTAGTTTAGCTAAAAATATGATCATCATGGAGATACTCAAACGTTAGGCAAGTGTTTAATTGCATTTGCAGCTTTATACAAGCTTTTAATATCCCCAAAGTAAAAACTTATGCAACATGTTAATCTGCTACCATGGATTAATTACTTCCCTTTCCAAATCTGAGCTCAAGGTGTATTATACTCTGGTAAAGTAGGTAGCTCCCTGCCCAAAAGGACATACAACCTTACCATGGTTTTCTGCTCAGGTTTTTAGAAAGCATTTTTCTCATGATAGTTTTACTAATGTATTTAATACAGTTTAAATGCTGAAAAAAAAATGTGTGCCAAAAATTGTGCTTTAAGTCTAGCACACATTCCATGCAAATGCTTGGAAAAGACTTGGATATGGAATTACTACTTCCAATACAAGAAAATGGGCTAAACCTAAAGCACTTTTTTACCTCTAGGAATGGTGTCAAAAGTCAGTACTGAGAGGTGAAGTAAAGTTCTTAACTTCTATTTACTTGAAGTATTGTCTAGGACAGTGATGGCGAACCTTTCAGAGCCCGAGTGCCCAAACAGCAACCCAAAATCTAATTATTTATCGCGAAGTGCCGGTACTCATTATGGGCGGAGTCACCACATATGACTCCACCCCTATGATAGCCACACCCCTTACACCAGCCATGGCACATATAAACAGACATCATTGAAAATATTATACTAGTATAGGAGAAAAAAATAACATGATTTTCTTCCATTATAAATCATTTCTGTAAGCTGTTACAGCTCCAGTATACCCAGTGCAAAATAAGACAGCAGATGTAAATTCTCAAATTGGACATATTCCAAACACTAAAATGAAAATAAAATGATTTTTTCTACCTTTGTTGTCTCTGATTCTGCTGCTCTCTTAACTCCGTTTCCAGGGCTTCCTTTCCATTTCTTTCTTTACTTTCCTCCTTTCTTCTTCATTTCTTGCCCTCCATCCATGTCCAGCCACCCTCCTCTCCCCTCCAGCCACCCATGTCCAGCCACCCTCCTCTCCCCCCCTGCCTGCACGCCCTCCCAGCACCAGGCAGGCCTCCCTCCCACCCAGCACCCAGTAGCACCCAGCTCCAGGCCTGCCTCCCTCCCTCCCAGCACCCAGTAGCTCCCAGCACCAGGTCTCCGTCCCACCCACCCACCCACCTAGCACCAGGCCACCCTCCCAGCACCAGGCCACCCTTCCACCCACCCAGCACCAGGCCTGCCTCCCTCCTTCCCAGCACCAGGCCTCTCTCCCATCTAGCACCCAGTAGCACCCAGCACCATGCCTGCCTGCCTCCTTCCCAGCACCAGGCCTGCTTCCCTCCCAAACCGACGAAGCACCAGGCCTGCCTGCTTCCTTCCCTCCCAGCACCAGCGCTCACCCTCCCTCCCTTCTCCCAGCACCAGGCCTCCTCCCATCCAGCACCCAGTAGCACCCAGCACCAGGCCTGCCTCCCTCCCCTCCCTCCCAGCACCCAGTAGCACCCAGCCTGCCTGCCTGCCTCCCTCCCAGCACCAGGCCTGCTTCCCTCCCAAACCGACGAAGCACCAGGCCCCCGCCCGCCCGCACCCCCAGCACCAGCGCTCGCCCTCCCTCCCTCCCTCCCAGCACCTCCCAGTACCAGCGCTCGCCCTCCTCCTCTGAAATTGAAAAGGCGTCGGCAGCTACAGCGGGACCAGAGCTTGAGAGACAGAAGCGAAGTTTTTATAGCCTGCTTTATCCCCAAAAAAGGTTCAGAGTGAGTTAACAAAATCAAGAAACCAATCACATGTACCAACTCGGAAGAACATCATCAAAATGGTACAAAAACCTTACTATGGAAGATATTTACAGAACAAATAAGTATTCAATTGTCTGCAAAACCGCATATAAGAAAGTTAATCACATTTTCTGAGGTAAGAAATTCCATATCTTTGCTGATTAATAGAGCGCAGATCTCAAAACTTCTGCATTTTAAACCTTTCACAGAAGGAAACTCCAAAAGCAAACAATCTCCATTACAATGAGAAGAGCCAAATCTTAAACGCAGAGAGGAGGATAAATTCTCAGAGGAATATCCCCACTGAAGTTTTAAAAATTAAACAGATTTTAAACAGAAAACAAGCCTATACAGGCAACCAATGAAGCTGAACAAGTAAAGGAGACACATGGTCATATTCATCTTCTTAAACATCACAGCGGGCAGACATTCTGAATTAGGTGAATTCTATTTCTTGATTACCTTTTTTCATTTCACAGACAATAAGTGAAGAGAGAACACAACCATTGTCTAGTTGGTGTTAAAAGTCATGGGACTAGCTTAAGGGTAACCTGTAGAGAGTAGCAATTGAAGAGCTTATTTCCAAAACCCTCTAAGTCCAATGCAACTAATATGGACTAAAAAGATTTGGAAATAAGCCCTTCAATTACAACTCTAGCTGCAGTGGTATGACTACATCAGGCTTCCAAGAAGGCCCTGCACGGAGTGACTATGGTTAAAACCCCAAATGAAACAAGTGTAGTGGGACTGGAGGTCAATACTTTATATATTTTTTGTTGTTTAGCTTACATCTTTCATTAGTAACTCAATGCCACTTACATTCACATATACTATGTATTTCCGTCCCCTGGGAGCTTCAAATTTGAGTTTCTATCTAAGGTAACACAGGATGAAATGACTTGTCCAAGACCACAAGAAGCATCAAAAGGTTTTTAACCCTGGCTTCCCCAGTTCTTAGCCCGATTCTGTAACCACTGAGGCCATCCTCCGCTTCATATTTTGATGGCTGTGTGCTATGACGACATAGTAGGGGACCTGGATATCGAATTTAACGTTGGTTGTTAGAATTGCTGAGAATAAGGATAAGGAATGAAATGCCGTGGAAGTAAAGGGCAAGGGGGCAGTACTTTGGCAAGTTCTGAGCAAACTTTGGAAGGACGCAGAAGAAAGTGATAGAAGGGGGACCAAGAGATTGCATGGCAGACAAGGTAAAGGTAAGTTGATATTACGCATATAAATTCCAGTTTGAACCCCATCTACCTATATGCCAAATGGAAGAATCTTAACTGGGCAGACAAAGGGTCAATTTAGTGTTTTGTTTTTAAATCTCATTATTTACTATGTTGCTATGTTTAGACTGCCTCAAAAACACTGTCATTCAGGTTATATTTTCTTTAAAATGTCAACTATCCTGATTCATTGTATATATGCAGTTTTTGTGTTCCTATTCTGAATAAATTTAGTAGTGTTTCAACCAATACAAATAAAAATACTTTAAAAATGTTAAGAAAGAGGCAACATTACACTTTTATAATTAACAGAAAAATCAACTTCAGAATAACAAAGAGGAAAACATACACTGGGTATTCATCAATGCTGTGCTCTTGGACAAATATTGCCCCTGTTTTTAACACTGAAAAGTACTGGGTTATTTCCAATGATAAACCTACAGAAAGTTTTGCAAGGAACCAAACTTAATTAAATCTTTCCTATCATATACCTGCAACAACTTGTCATAGCGCTCTGCAGACATGAGAAAGCGTCCATCCTCGAGTTGCATCTCTCTGTTCTCCAGCAAGTTGTTTAACACAGGCAAAACGTTACGCTCAGCCTTCTCTAAGCCTTCCAACACCAGGATTCTGCCTTCTGTGGCTGCACGAACAGCACACTGCCAGATACAAAAGAAAATAAAGCACCAATGAGATCAGAGTATAAGACATTACAGTAGTTCATATGAATTCACACATGCACATATACATACACACACATGATTGATGATCAAAGAAATGCAGTGGCCCAAACCTATTATAATCTTTCAAAAAAAATACAGTTATTGCTGCAGATATAACACAGTTGTAATTTAAATGTACCGAACACCAAGAAGGGGGCACCCATATGCAACATATTAAGAAAGAATCTTTGCGCACACACACACTTCATTGGCATTAAAAGGGAAGCTGAATTTGTCATATAACCTTGGTTGATGTGAGGAGTCTATAGGATGCTGGCCCACTCTCTTAATAGCACTCCCTCACAGGGTCAGGGCCACCTTAAAACCCAGTCCTGCCCACAGGAGAAGTAACACAGGGGGCGGGGGGAGCCAAGAGGGCATGGCATGATCTAAGAAGTATACACGCTGAGCCCATAGCTAAGTTAAGGAGGCCTAGAGGTAAGCAGTAATGCCCCATGGTATGTGTCTCCATCATTTATATGTGAACTGCAACTGCTTCAATCAGGTAGGAATCTTGCAGATTTTGTACTATGACCTGAGTAAATGCTACAGATTTCCCTGGTAACTTTGAGAAACCAAGCCAGGGACAAGTAAAGTGTGCTGCTGTAATAAGAGATATACTGTAGTCCTGCAGGAGCAGGCCACACAAGGGCGACTAAAATAAAATGAGGAAAATGGATAAAAAGAAACAAAAATGATCAGCTGTAAAGGTTAGAACACTAAATCAGGCATGGACGTTATTCAAAAATACCATCTTGGAAGCCCAGTCCAGATGCATTCCACGTATTTGCAAAGGTGGAAAGAAGAGAAAACATCAGCCAGTATGGTTAAAAGGTGAAGTAAAAAAAAGGCCATTACAGCCAAAAGATTATCCTTCAAAGAATGGAAAAAGGACCCAAATGAAGAAAATAAGAAGCAACATAAGCACTGGCAAGTCAGATGCAAAGCATTAATAAAGAAGGCTAAAAGAGAATATGAAGAGAAATTTGCGTCAGAGGTTAAAACCCACAGTAACAACTTTTTCAAGTACATCAGAAGCAGAAAGCCTGCAAGGTAATCCATGGGACCGTTAGATCACGAAGGAGCAAAAGGGGCGCTCAGGGAGAACAAGGACATAGCGAAGAAACTGAATAAATTCTTTGCTTCTCTCTTTACAGAAGATGTAAGAGATCTGCCTGTACCAGCATTGGTTTTCAAGGGTGATGGATGCAGAGGAACGGAAAGAAATCTCGGTGAACCGAGATGTACTAAACCAAATTGACAAGTTAAAGAGTAGTAAATCACCTGGACCAGATGGCATACATCCAAGGGTACTCAAAGAACTCAAGCATGAAATGTGAGGTCTGCTATGAAGCGGTCAGGGGCGTTTTTCATTAGGTAATTGGAGCAGATAGCTAGTTTACAGTGAGTGTTGGAGAACCTGCCGATCGCCTGTGCAACTGTATCGATAATAAGGAGGGTGAAGTTTAACCAGGTGCGGTCAGCCGGGTATTCTCCATTGGTTGGGTACAACTCGTTAAGGAAGTTTTCGATGTCAGTGTTGCCCTGGGGTAATGTGTTGCCAGGGCCGGTCTTAGGCAGAGGCGACAGAGACGGCCGCATAGGGCCCCCCTGCTCGGACAACCGCATCATGATCCCGCTCGGCCGCCGCCGCTCCCACCACGTTGCAGCACGGGGCCCACCCCCGCTGAGCCCGCCATCAGCAGCCTCCCGCCTCTCCGGACCCCGACAGTTGCGACAGCCCTGGCTCCCGACAGAGAGTTACAGCGACGGCTCACCCCAGCATTTCACTTCCCGTTCAATGTCCCGCCTTCTGATGAGGTATTTCCTGTTTGGCAGGCGGGAGTCACTGAGCGGGAAAGCTGCCTGGAGCCTGGTGGGAGGTGAGCCAGTGTGCGAGTGAGTGCGACTCAAAAATAAATAAAGACAGTCGAGCTCGAGCAAGTTTGTGCCACTGCCATTCAAAGGTAAGCCAGTTATGATGATAGCTTTTCTTATAAGGAAGAAGGAAGTTTCAAACCCCTTTTGTGCCATTTTAAAGGTAAATACTATTGCAGTAGTCTATTATTCTCCCATCAGTGATTAAGTCAAAATTCAGTGAAGGGCAGTGACAGGAAAAGATCAAGAGGTTAGCTAAAGTGATGCGTGTATGTGAGGGGTGGGGACAGGGGCAAGTGGAGAGGGCTAGAAATGTCAGACTTTACTGTTAATTTGCCCAAACTTATTGAAAACCTAAAGAATCCCAAGTGGGCTGACTAAAAATTGTCCATCTAAAGGTACTTATCTTGCTAAACTGGCCAGATCATGTGTATTTAGGAGAATTTGAGTTTCCAAAGCAAATAGCATTGTAGCCTCAAGAAAGAGGGGCATTTCTCTAAGCACGTTCAGCTCAGTGGCGTAGCCAGTCAGCCAATTTTGGGTGGGCCTGAGCACAAAGTGGGTGGGCACAAAATTTTCTCTCTCCCGCCTCTCCCCCAGCACTTCCCAATTCAAAATATAAATACTTTAGCAGATGAGGATCCCCAATCTCTGTCAGCTGAAGGCCTCCAGTAAAGATGGCCAGAATTCCACCAAGCCCAGTAGGCAGCAGCAATTCCTCGAGCCACTGATGCCAGCACCTCATACATGCTTAGTTGTCAGTGGCTCCAGGATGCTGTCCCCATCTGCCAAGCTCAGTAGAAGAAGGCATCTCTGGCCAGCTTCAGAAGAGACCCCAGCTAGTAGGGCTTGGGAATCCCCACTAGCTACAGCAAGGGTCAGGGCTGCCGTTAGCCATGCTGGTGACCAGGGCAGAAAATAAAGCCCCTCCCCCAATTACCTCTCCTCATCTGCCCTTAAAGTCACACTGACAGACCCTCACAAATTACAGAACAAGGATCACAAATTAGAAATAAAGATATATAGACAAAATTGAACTGGGAACCTCAGCATATACTGCAACACTGGAGAAAAAAAAACCCAAAACAAAACAAAAGCGCATTTCCTTTTCTACTTAAAACAATAAAAAGAAATCCGCTATGCACATTTCCCAAAGTTAACATATTCCATTTAAAACATTCAAAGTAAAATGATTTTCCTACCTTTATTGTCTGGACATTTTATTTTTCCATCATGTTGGTTCCAATTTCTCTTTCCCGCTTTCCTGTCTGTCTTCTGCTAATTCTTCAAGCGGCTGTCCATTTGTCTTTTTTCTCCTGTCATTTCATTTCCTCACTACACCTACCTCTGAAATATTGATCCTTCCATTTTAGCTCTTTCCTTCCTTTTTTTTTCTTTTCTGCCTCTGTACATTCAAATTTCATCCTCTTTCTAAATCTTTTCCTTCTTTTTACTTTTCAGATATCACATTTCCATTTCCTTTCACCCACTAGCTCTCCCATTCCCCATCTTTCTCCTTCTCAGCCTTCCATTCCCTTCCATCTTCGATCTACGCGCCATTACCATATTTCTACCCCCTGTGATCACTATTCTCTCATTTTTTCCTTGCCATCTCCACTCCCTGGGCCTCTTCCCCCATGCTTTCCCCCATTCCCAGTGTCTCCCTCCCTCCATCCTTCCAGCCCAGCATCTGTTCCCTCTTTCTACCCTCCTCACCCTCGTAGCCTGATATTTGCCTATCCTTTTTACCTCCCACCACCAGCATCTTCCTGTCCCATCTCTTTCCTCTCCCCCATTTTCCAGCATTTTTCCCCTTTCTCTTCCCTACCATCCATTGTCTATCTTCTCTCCCTGGATCCATCTTCCCTCTTTCTCCCCTCCCCCGCTTGTGCATCTCTCCTTTCCTCTCCTCGTCTCCACCTTCATGTCCAACTTTTCTCCCTCTCCCTGCCTTGAGCCCCTGGTTTGACATCTCTCTCTACCCCCCCCCCCCCAACCACCATCTCTCCATCCTCCATCCTTCCTTTCCCTCACCTCAATGCCATTTTCAACATTTTCCCTCTCATCTCTCCCTCTCTTACACTTCCATGTCCAACACGTTTTTTTCTTTCATGCCCTTTCCCTCCCTCTCCCCATCACACCCATATCCAACAATTCTCCCTCTTTCCCCTTGCAAAATCTCTCCGTCCCTCCCCCACCTAGCTTTACCCTGTTTCACTCCCTCATCCCAACAGTGGTCTTGTTTCTCCCCGACGACCCCCCCCCCCCCACCACACACACACACACACACACACACACACACCAACCAACCAACCAACCGCCAGCATGCTGCAGTTTTGTTTCCCTCCCTTTCCCCAGCCACCACTCACTGACATGCTGACTGCAGCCTTTCTTTCCCTTGGTCTTGCTGTCGGCTTTCTACACCCCGGAGATCTGGGAGGGTCTGGGCATCGGATCGGTGTCGGACCTTGTCTCCTCTTTCGGTCTCGTGGGTCTCGACTGGGGCTGACCTGGGCGTCGCGTGGCTGCGGGGCCTGCAGCATCTGACTCCTGTGCTTGCTTCCTTTTTTCACGCTGCTGGCCTGGGCAACAGAGAGGCGAGAGGTGGGCGGTGCAAGGTGTGAGGCGCGAGGTACGGAGCGGCGGGAGCAACGATATGAACGGGAGGCTGTGCGCCGCGGCACTGCGCGGCCACGTGGCAGCTTTTCTTCCTTTCTCCACTCTGTTCCGCTGCATGGCAGAGTTGTTAGTTCTTCTGCTGCTTATCTCAGCGAATCCGCGCGCTGCCAGGGCTGTCTGCTGCTGCGACTGCTTCCTCTGCGCTGGCCCGAAGAGGCGGACCCAGCGCAGAGGAAGCAGTCACAGCAGCAGACAGCCCTGGCAGTGCGCGGATCCGCTGCAGATAAGCAGCAGAACTAACAACTCTGCCAGAAGATGATGACAACCGGTGCAGCTTTGTTGTAGGCTGTGGCGCTGCCCGAAGGGGAGGGAGGGCCCGAGGGAAAGAAGGCTTGCAGCGTGCACTGTTGCTGGGTGGGCCTGAGCCCACCTGTGGCTACGCCCCTGGTTCAGCTTAGGAGAGGAAAAGAGCACATATAAAATCCATTTCCAAGGAACCTTTTTAAATTAAAAAAATAGGGGAATTTGAAAGTACTGGATCTTTTCTTAGTATTTTTCCTTTATTCTCCTTGTTATGAGAATTGGAACTACTAATTGTAGTGGACTTGAACTGAATTTCTGGGGGGGGGGGGGGTCATGATAGCATTGTGCTTATTATTTCAATCAGTTTTTTTGTACAAGTTTAGCTTCATTTTTCTTTATTTGAAATTTCATCAATAAAAAATTTTCTAAAAATGGAATAATCTTATCAATGGGGTGGAGCTAGGGCGAGGGCAGAGCTATGGTGGGGGCGGGGCCCCACCAAATTGGTCTGCACAGGGCCCCGCACTTGCTAAGACCGGCCCTGCGTGTTGCGTAGGTTTGTCTGCAAATGGGATGTCTGTATTCGATGTAGTGACCAAGTTGGTATCTAGGAGTTTGTTCACGAGTTGATATAATTTCTTCGTGTCTTTGTAATCTGTCCCTATTTTAGTTTTATAGTATGATCTTTTGGTCTGTCTTATTGCGTATTTGTATTTTCTTTGTGATTGTTTCCATGTGTTGAGTGTGTGTTCATCTTTTGTTTTTTTCCATGCAAGTTCGAGTTTCCTAGATTGTGTCTTTAAGCTTTTTCAGTTCATCGTTGAACCATGGTATCAAGCTATGCTTGCGTGAGGTTCTTGTTCGTAAGGGTGCTATTTCATCTAGTATGCATTTACATCTTTTATCTCAATCCTTGGTTTCTCTGGTAAGAATGTCATCTAATATGATAATCAATGCAAACAGTGGTACTAGTTCTGATAGTTCAAATAATTCTGTAGCACACAGTTGTATTAAGTCTTTTAGAAGAAAACAGACCAAATGGTCTGTATGGATAAGTCACGCGATGCCATATCATGTCAGCACTAAGAATGCTTCCAGATGTTTATATGAAAACTCTAAAAGCATATGTAGTGGCCAGGTTTCCCATTCATCACCAAACCTGTGATCAACTTATTGGTTAGTTAAGCTTAAATGTACAGAAATCAAAAGGGGTGTGAGTAGTTACATGTTAGATTATGTAGGAGTTTGCGTTCAATAGAAGTATATGCACAAATACCAAGCTATCAAGAAAGCAAAAAGTTGCATATTTTATCTCCAGTTAACTCTGGCCATAATTCACAAACTTTTCAATATCATCAGTGACCTAGTTCAGAGCTCCAACAAACCCCAAATGCCAGAATACCATGGCAACTAAAAAAGACTGGACCCGGTAGTTAAAAGGGCAGCAAGCAACTCAATTAGAGCTGCAGAAAGTACGTGCTAGGATGCTGAGCATTAAGCATTATTTTATATTGGAAGTTACGTGTGCAATTGCCATTATAGAATACTAGCATGTCTGCATTTATGTACCAACATTTAGGTGTGGCCACTTACACCATGTCAATGGCTGGTGTAAATGACTGCAAATAAGTGTTGCAGTTACATGTGTAAGTGACTATTCTAGAATTTTAGTGTGTAAGTGCTGAACATGCTCCCGACCTGTCCATGTCCCTCCAACTTGCACACCCCTGTTATAGTTATGCACTATAGCTTGTGTGCTCAGCTTCTAGAATAGCACCTAAGTACATTTACATATGTAACAGCAAATCAGTAACAATTAGCACCTATTAACTCCAATTATCAATTATTAGTTGTTAGCGCCAATTAGTGTCTGATTTAACAATTAACTTACATACGTAATTGTCACTATTCAATAACCTGCACAAAATGTGCAGGGATAAATTCCTGCCTTCATTACTATCACTTTAAAGAATAACCTTTTGGATTTATCAATTGGATCTTTGTATTTTGGTGCTACTTTTAGTTTCTCCTGTATTAATTATGTAGCAGTTGTCTCTGTCCTCATGCGTGCTGTCAACCAAATCTACAATGAAATATTCATTACTGGCAAAAGACATACATGAGAAGTATCTTGTTATTTATTTATTTATCAGACTTCAAAATATCCTTTGATATGTTCCATTTCCATGATTTTCAGCTGCGTAAGCACACTGTATCCAAGCAACTTCAGAATCATTTATCAAGGGAATGCTTACAGAAAAATACCAGTTTATATTTAAAACTAGTAAAAAAGGCCCGTTTCTGACACAAATGAAACGGGCGCTAGCAAGGTTTTCCTCAGAGTGTGTATGTTTGAGTGTATGTGAGAGTGACTGTGTGTGAGAGACAGAGAGTGAATGTGCGAATGTGTGTGTGTGTGAGAGAGAGAGTCTGGGTGTGAGTGTGTGTTTGTGAGAATGAGAGTGTGTGCAAGTGTGTATGTGAGACAGCGTGAGACAGAGAGAGAGAGAGAGAGAGAGAGAGAGAGACTGTGTGAGACACAGACTCTCTGTGAGACTGAGTGTATGAGACCAAGAGAGTGTGTGACTGTGTGACACAGAGAGTGAATGTGATACAGTGTGAGACATAGAGCGTGTGAGAGTGAGAGAAAGACAGAGAGAGAGAGTGTGTGTGTGTGTGACAGAGACACCTCCCCCCCCTCTCTGGTGTCAGGCCCCCCCTCTCTGGTGTCTGAGCGTTACTGTGCAGGACACTGAGCTCTGGCTGTGCTTCAAGGAACTGACCAATCCTATTTAATAGAATACACCTCCAACATTCTGAAGCCGAGAAACCTCGTGTGGTTGGTAACTTCTGCTTGTGACGAACCCGGAAGTACGTGATGTCAATTCAGGAGATGGATACAGAGAGCAGGAATGCCTCAGCCATGCATTCAGCTTCAGAATGTTGGAGGTGCGTTTTATTATATAGGATGTGCATATACCTATACACATCATAGCAACTACTCCACTGAAAGGATTTATAATTACAATTGTTTTCACTGATGACCTATTCCATAAGGAATCTTCTGAATTTATTGTAAGAATAAATTACAAAATATGTAGTTACAAAACGTTCTGAAAACACATACTATAACTCAAGTGCATGTAAAATTAGCAACTGCTTGTCTTCAGATAAGTCTAATTAGTTTATCAGCTGTTGGGCTTATCTCATCAAGCCACCAGCAAAACTGTCACAAGGCTTCCTTTATTTTCATCTGATGACAGTTACATTTTCTTACTGTCACTTTCACTTCAGAGAAATATTAACACACCTATATTAGCTTTGGTATATAATAGAGATCTATAAAATCCTGAGTAGAGTGGAACAGGTAAACAGAAATCAACTGTTTTACTCTTTCAAAAAATGCAAAGACTAGGAGACACACCATGAAGAAAAAAGTAGTGTGTGTCTTTATGTGTGTTTTACATGTGCTTGCCTTAGATATCAGAGGGAAGGTGGGATGTTTTCTTCAAGGGGAGTGGGGATAGGGAGTCAGTTTTGGAAGTTATTTGGGATAGGCAGTAAGGTGGGGGGTAAGGAAATTGAGAGGCTGATGGATGGATAAGGTGGATAGGTAATTGCAGATAGTTTTAGGGGGTTTGAAGGAGGAGGTGGGAGGAAGTATATGGGGGTAGTTTGAGGGATTTGGAGTACTTGGGGTGGGAATTTAGTTGTGAGGAGGTTATTTGGGGCTGGGCTAGTTGCAGAGAATGGGGCAGTTTGTAAGGAAGAATTCCCTGGCTTAGTTGTTTCATTCTATTTAAGTTTTGATGCTGCAGAATTTTCAACTGCTTTTCCAATAGAAATGAACTGGGACGTTTTTGGAGGGCTTATTTCTCCAGAACCCCTGGTATGATCTGGACAATTTTCAAACTTGGCTTGTCTTTTCATCAGTTTTCTCCCATACCAAATTTCATACCATACCATTACATTTTCAGAGTTATTTTATCCCAAGACATACATTCTCAACCCATTTTGGATAACTATTTCCAACTTCTGATGGGTTGGAAAGAATAATAAAAAGGCAGTGACTTTAGACAATATTTATAGAAATAAAAATGAATTGTTTCTTTCTTACCAAAAGTGTGACAAAATCATAAGAACTATCCTAAAGACTTATATGTAAATGCAAAAATTGTAGTAGTCAGTTATAAAAATACCTCTTTTCTCCTACCAGTTTTATCTATACTGTAAAACATACCATAGACAGATGTATATTCTCTTCTCCCAAATGTCTCAATTTTATATTCATATATACACACAGAGATACTCATAAACACAGCAATCTGTCACTGTTGGAAACATTTCAGGAACACTGCAAATTGACATCACCAACCCCAGCCAAAATGTCTACAAATAAGTGACTCTTACTAAGCTGTATAATTTTGTAATGAGCTTTTACAACAGATGACATTTTCCTCTAGCAGCAAACTACAACAAACATCAAAATATGTTAAACAAACATCATGTTACTATGCTCCAGTGAAGGACACAAACAGGTTTTGCATAATTTACATGTGTTTTTATAAACAAATATAAAATATTTTTTAATATATTGGATTTTGACAGTACTTAATATGCCTTAAAATACAAAACTTACTATAGCTATGCTACAGGGATGTATCACCAGAGGCACAAGACATGCCTTATTCGTGCCTTCATTATAATATTTGGATGCGAACAGATTGTCGCTGTTAATACTGTTGTATAACAACTTAAGAAACAGAGTTTAAAAACAAATATATACAACTTCAAAAAGCTTCACCAATAAAGCAAAGAACAACCTTAGAGTAGTGCAGCAATGAAAAAAATGATATACCAAATACTACTTTTTACCTCACTAATAACAGGAAGCAAAACAGATTTGGTTTTTTTTTTTAATTAGAACATATACCACCTTTCTGTAGTACAATCAAAGCGGTTTACATATTGCACTCAGGTACTCTGCACAATTGTACAATAAAAAATAAGAGAAAACCAAGTTACTTACATATAGTAGTTGCTACTACTTGGGTTTCTGCCAGGTCCTTGTAATCTGGATTGGCCACTGTTAGAAGCAGAATACTGGGCTAGATGTACCATTGGTCTGACCCAGTATGGCTAGTCTTAGGTTCTTATATAGTGTTTATTATGATTAGTAGGATACAAGTCCTCACAGAATAGGTGACATCTCCAATAGAACCCGTGCAGGAAGCTTCTCCAGCTTAGAATACACTCAAAGCTTTTCAGTTGCTCCACTACTCATAGTTATGGTTTATTCAGTGTTTAATATACCGCTCTAGGGGCTCCTTTTACCAAAGCAGTGTCCTGCTCCTTGCGACAGCTGAAAAACTGCTGAACCTTGGCGTTTGCTTTGGTTGCCATGAGATCCATGGACAGAATGCCCCAGCGACTTATCACAAACTGAAACGCCTCAACAGACAACTCACACTCGCTGGGATCCAGAGAGTGCCGACCAAGAAAGTCAGCCTCCATGTTTAGAGATCCCGCAACGTAAGCTGCTGAGAGAGAGCAGATGCTTTTCTGCCCACTGCCAGCTGACTGCTGCTAGTTCCCCCCTGCTTGTTGATATAGGCCACGCCGTCACATTGTCAGAGAAAATCCAAACCGAAGACTTCCCCCAACAGCGGAGCAAAGGCCTCCAGAGCCTGACAATCCACCCGAACCTCCAAGCAGTTAATGGGTCACCATGCCTCAACTGGAGATCAAGAGCCCTGCACCAGGTGGCTCCTGCAATGGGCCCCCCAACTCGACAAACTAGCATCCATTGTCACCACTTCCCAATGAAGAATCGGGAAGGGCACCCCCAGACTCAAAGACTGGGGAAGCAACCACCAACGCATACTCCGTCTGGCAGTTAGTGTTCAAGGAAGCTGGACGCTGTAGTCCTGGGAAAACGAAGACCGATTGAGCCAGGGGCCGGGACAGGCAGAGGAGCAACTGAATCTGACGCACCAACTTCATGCACTGCACATGAGTCAGAAAGACCTGGACTCACTGAGTATCAAACAAAGCACCCAGATATTCTAGCTGCTACGATAAAACCAGCCTGCTTTTCTCAAAACTGATAACCCAACCCAAGGACTGAAGCAGCCAGGGACTGTAGAACTCACCACCACACTGTCCCAATAAGACGATAGCCTGATGAGCCAGTCGTCCAGGTACAGGTGAACTCGGATCCCTTGCCATCGCAGAAAGGCCACCACCATGACAATGACTTTGGAGAAAGTCCTCAGGGCCATGGCCAGGCCAAATAGCATGGCCCAGGACTGAAAGTGCCGGCCCAATACCACAAAGCAGAG
Source organism: Microcaecilia unicolor (assembly GCF_901765095.1). Taxonomy (NCBI): domain Eukaryota; kingdom Metazoa; phylum Chordata; class Amphibia; order Gymnophiona; family Siphonopidae; genus Microcaecilia; species Microcaecilia unicolor. Next base: position 101,520,235 of record NC_044034.1, on the reverse strand, counting down.
GAACTGCTGATGCAGCGCCCAGATGGGAATGTCTGGTACTCCTCTTTGAGGTCGAGAGTGGTGAGAAACTCCCCCTCTCAAAGAGACGCAATTATCGACCTCAAAATTTCCATCCAAAAATGGGAAACCCACAGGCACATCGCACCATATGTCAAAAATAAGTCATTGCCCCAGATGTGTAGCAGTGCACCTGACGCAGAGGGAGCACCTTTCCATAGGCAGATGGAACAGTACTCTATCCACTGAGATGGCATATCCCCCTATGTGCAGAGACAGAGAAGCACTCCCCCTGCAGAGCTGGAGCATCGCTCCACATACCAAGATGGGGCAGCTCTCCATCTATGGAAATAGAACATGGCTGTATGTTCCCAGACGAAGCTAGGGAAAAATCGATCAAGACCAATAGAAGGAAATATATTATTCACATCCAAAAAGCCTATTTTAGTACAGGAAATGCAATTACAAAATAAAAACACAGAAAATATTATGCTAGGTCAGACCAATGGTCCCTTGAGCCAACTGTTCTGTCTCTAACAGCAGCCAGTCCAGATTACCTGAAAGGCAATCTGTAGATCCTAATAGGAATGTTCATTTCAGATATATACTTGTAACTACCTATTTAAATCCCTACCTCTTTCATTCTCTCTTTCACTGCTTTTTTGCTGTCTTATTTTTTTTATCTTTTTGCTTTCTTTTCATCCTCATACGTCTAGATCGTTCACTTTTAATTTTGCCATTAAACTGACTGGCAATTTGCTTCCATTAAATCAATGTGTTTTTATATTAAGGTGAGTAAATTCATAGTTAATCAGTCTCATAGTGGCACAGTTTATTAGTCATAAGATAATTAACATCTGATAAGATACATAAATATGTGAATTATATTCCAAAGCTGTGTTTAAATATAAAGTCTCTGTTTCATCCACTGCAAAAATAAATAAATAAACAAAATGTGTTACATTATTATGATGGCTCTACTACAAAAATGAGGAAATTCAGAATTGAAGAATCAACAATTTTTAATATTACTATGGCATCAAAAAAGAAAATTCTGGGAAACAAAGTAGAGTTTCCTTCGACAAACACGATGTAACTAGCCGAGTGAAGTCATCTGACAGCGACTGAATAGCTCTCTCAAACTTCAGACTGTGGGAGATGTATGTGGGAGAACAGCACCCAACATTTCTCCCAGTCTCCTCAATTTTTGGTGTTCCACTCTGTCAAGGGGTCTAAAGCAAAGCTTTCCATTCTTAAAATCTTCTGAACAGTTTCTCTTCATTTTTTTCAATGTTTTTCATCCATTTTTAATTGTTTTATCGTTTCTCGATTATTGTTTCCTTACCACAGACTGCTGAAAAACAAACTTCAACTTTTACTATACCCAAGATTCATGGTCAAGGGTTGAGAAATTTCTTCATATCATTCATCTGGAGATGAAGACAATATTTCTGCTCTCTGAGTATTTGCACACATCCCTTATAATCAGTCAAGTGGCAATTTTCTTCAACAAAACAAGGAGGGGTAGGATCTCTTTGATTCTGTCAAGAGGCAGCAAGGAAAACAACATGCAACAAAAACCTAACAACACAGGTAGTGCTTATGCAACATAACACAGAAGTGATTCCAACCCGCCTCCCAAATTCCCCACCCATACACAAAGTAAAACCATTATTTCCCCTCCCCTAAATTTCTCATATCCTTAAGGGAGCGAGTCTTGAATAGCAATGAGAACCTAACTAAAATAACAAAAAAAGAGCTAAATGGCCTTAGTCTCCAGGATTTGTCCTCGTTTTTCATTTGGTGTACCTGACCCATGTTTTTTATAAAAAGTTGAAGTCTGTTCCATCACAACGCCGTACGTTTTGACATCAAATATGCAATTACTTGGTGAATGGACGGTGGTTCCGTCTTCTTCCACACAAGAGAGATCTCAATTTTCAATCAAATATCCCTCCGAACTGTTTAAATTCTTGGAAAATAAAGCCAACTAGTGGACAAACTCACAATCTCACAAATAGTCCCTGGAATCAGCAGTGCTACAGTCCATATGTCAGAAGTGAGGAACACCTCAAACAGACTTGTTCACCACCACCCAGAACACCAAGCTCCCACTATACTGGTACAGGCCATCACTACTTAGAACAGGATGTCCTGGCCATAGAATGGGTTGATCCTTCTTCTTCTATGCATATCCCAAATCCCCTAATAAAAATCCTACAAAAGCCAATCACACTGGCCTCAAAAAAATTGCTTCCCTCTACTCAAGAGTTTAGGGGATCAATATTCAGCTGTCACACCAACCAGATTAAAGGGCTGGTGTCTAAATTAATATGCATGTTCAATACCACTATACTTTTAAGCTGCAGCACTGCGTATGTCTAGCAGCACTATAGAAATAAGTAGTAGTAGTAGTTTATATGGTAAATAGAATGCTCCAAATAAATGCTTTTGATACAACATTTTAGCAGGAATTAAAGTCTTTAAATTTGGGATGATAAACTCCTTAGGAATTAGTCTCTCTGTAGCGATATATCAGCCATCGCTCCAAGCGTTGTGCAAAGTCAGGCACTGTAAAGTCACTATGGCTTTTAGTTTCAGTTTTCATTAGCTGAGATCCATGTGTGTGAAGGCTATTTTGTTTGGAGATAAAGTACAGTCTTTCATTCTTTAAATTATTATTTTCTGGCTTGGATACAGTAGGATTAGCAGAGAGATGCAGTCTGGAAGCTCTGACAATCTCCAACAGCCCACATTCAAACAACCAAATATGAGTTTTCGGCTTTGGCCGAAACCAGGTAATGAATTTTGGCTGCAGTTTCAGTTTTAGCTGAAAGCTTTCAGATAGTTTTTATGGGCGTTTCAGTTTTGGACAAAACTGAAAAAAGCAGTTTTGGTCAGCCTATACTCCACACTATGGACAGCAAGTAAGGTCTTGCCTGCTACTTAAAGAGAACAGCCTCCAAGACTCTACTGGAAATGTGTGGAAAGATAAAGATTTTCTCTTCAAAGAAAAGAACGTCAGTGGGCCTAAAAAAAAAAAAAAAAAAAAAAAAAAAAAGAGGCAAAAAAGCGCATCCTTATCCTGCTGAAACACAAAAGTTACAAGTAATGTATATCTAGAGACTATATCCTCAACCAAACTTTCCAAGACATTACTTATATTAAGACTATCAGAAGACACTTCTACCAAGGAACTGCCAGTAAGAGAGCTAGTACGTCTAGGAACTGGCAAATCATATATTTTATGTAATGGTGGACAAAAAATTTTAATTTTTCTTTCAAAAACCTATAGAATAGGTCTTTAGGTGTAGCAGTCAATATTTTAGGCAAATTCAAAAGTTGTAAATTCAAATGGCTGATGAAATTATCCAAATTTTCAACTTTTCGCTACAAAGTTAATTTACCTTGAACCAAAGTCATCTGGACACTGCAACTTCTGAACAGAAGAATCTAATAAATTCAACTTATCTGTCTGAAGTTTTAGTGCTTCTGACAATGTTCTAACATTCAAAGGCAAGAAGTTCCACCATTTCACAGACTGAAAGGAAAAGAGAACATCAAAAGCAGACCTATAAATAACCCCTTTATGATTAGGATATTGCAGTAAAAACCAATTTATCCAATAAAGTGCCATGATGTTGTGAAAGAATCACAAGATCCAATAAATATGAAGGAGCAAAAAAACATTTGAAATAGAGAAAGTAGACGCCTAGAGAAATGTTAAATAAATATGTAAGAGAAGTTTTTAATGTACCAGATGATAAGATTCCACCATTTACTCAGGTTTACTATCTGCCCATGTCAAAATCTTCTTGGATATCTCTGCTATACTAGAGACTTCAGATAGTGAATCTTTGACTAGCTCTACTCTGATTGCCACTGTGGCTTTATCTCTGGATAAGACCTGGTTGCTAAATCTTTTCTTTGAGCATAAAGAGGAACTATTTCTTGGACAAAAAATAAGAATATTCCCTGATGTCTTGCATGATATACAGAGGCGCAGATGATAATTTATGCTATAGAAACCTGGTGTGACCCAGTTGAGAGTCACTTTTTTTCTCAAGTATCCATATAAATTTATAGTTCAATATCAGGCTTCTAAATATGTGTTCTTTGATCCTGCCTACCTTACTACTTTTCTTGCAACTGGACAGATTGCTGCTTCGCCTTTAGCTGTTAGAGAGGGGATATAAATGTCTAGTTTAGTTATTGAGGTCCCTGATAGTCAGGTCTGTTTTTCTTGTTCTGTTTTGTTATAATGCCTCCTGAAATTTAAATCTTGGATTCCAGTGTTAGTGGACGAGTAATTTTCTTGCTTTATATATTTTTTCTCCTAATAATACTTCTTATCTAGAAATGCTTATATTTACTTTGCTGTACAAGTGATTGTTGCTTGGCTAATAATGTAAAATCTAATAAATATAAAATTAATATAAAATAAAGAAAATAATCGCTCACAATTTAAACACAACTTGTGCCCTCACAGGAAAACCAGTGCAATTTTCGTAACAGTGGGACAGCTGATTCATAACAAGAAGAACTACAAATCAATCTAGCTACTGTGTTTTGAAGTGTCTGGAGTTTTTTTCCATAAGCCTTCTGACAAACCTACTAATACTACATTACAGTAGTCTTATTTGAGACAAAATCAATGACTGTACCAAAAGTCTAAAAGCGTTAAAATTCAAAATAGACCTCAATCTCCTCAATCTTTTCGTATTATAAAATTCTTTTTAAGATTTGAGTCACATGGGGTTCAAAAGATAAATGTTCATCACTTCCAAAATCTTTGGGCCCTTGTTTATTAAGGTATGCTAGTGTTCTTAACACACGCTAATGCTAGAGACACCCATAGGAACATATGGGTGTGTCTAGTGTTAGCGCACACTAAAATCGCTAGCGCACTTACAGCGCGACTTAGTAAACAGGGCCAACTTCTGAAATGTAATATTATTAACAATAAGAGTTGAGTCTCCAAATTGGAGAATGGTTAAATAACAGATACCAAAAGAGAAAATGATGTATTTACTGAAAAATATATCTTCCTGTATTTTTGATGTAGTGCCTATAATTGCCACTGAGAAATTTGCCAAGAAACAGAGGTATTCCTTTCAGTGATCTCTCAATGAACATGCAGTAATACAGAGAATGTGGAAGCCCAGCTTATTAATCAATTACAGTAAACAGAGGAATTTTGTTACCCAACTTGACGACATAACTGATATCTCAAGTTGTGAGCACTTAGTTTACTTGAGATGTATTTGTCAAGATGCTTTGTGGAAGGTCTGCTATGCTGGCTGGCTGTACCAACAAATACAACAGCAACACAGATATTCAAAGAACTTGCCAACTGTGTAGTTGGAAAACCCAAATTAAATAGAACTAACTAAAGAAATCACAAATGATGGTGCAATAAAGTGAAGAAAACAACATAGGCAGCTGATATTTGAAATGATCATACCAGATTCTCTCTCCCACCTTCTCATACCCTATACCCCTCCCGTGCGCTCCACTCTACCAACGTTGGATTACTACAACCCCTCCCTTCTGTTATCCGTCTAGAATCAACTCAAGCCTCCGCCTTTAGCTATATTGGCCCAAAGCTTTGTAATGTATTACCCTCTCTTCTTCACTTAGAATCTTCCTACCGCACATTTAAATTTGCCTTGAAAACTCACCTCTTCACCCTTGCTTACCCCACTCCCCATTGAACTCTGGTTTTCCCCCTTCTAGCTTTTATTATTGTTCACCACTCTGAAACTATTTCTTTTGCATTTGGCAGTATATCAAGCGTTTGTAAATAAGAGGCCCTTTTACTAAGGTGCACCGAAAAACGGCCTGCGCTGGTGTAGACGCATGCATTGGACGTGCGCAGGTCCATTTTTCAGAACGTCTGAAAAAAGGCCTTTATTTTTGGCCGAAAATGGATGTGTAGCAAAATAAAAATTGGTGCATGTCCATTTTGGGCCCGACACCTTACCGCCACCCATTGACCTAGTGGTAACATCTCATGCGTTAACCGGGCGGTAATGGTCTACGTGCATACAATGCCGATTGCCACCTGGTTAGTGCTGCACTGGAAGCTTAGTAGACATGAGTAAAAAATGAAATTACCGACCAGGCCACGCGGTAGCTGGGCGGTAGTTCAAAATTGACATGCGTACGTGCTATGGCGCTTAGTAAAAGGGCCCCTAAATAAATAATGTTGAGCACCAAACTCAGCACTCAACTTTGGGCACTTGGACTTACGCCAGCTGAAACCTGGTATAAATCCTGGCACAAAGAGTACAGATCCCCACGCTATTCTGTAACACTGTGTATATCTTTTGTGAACACCCCTTACCTGCCCATGCCCACTTTTCAGTTGCATGCAATTCAACTTAGGCGCCCATTGTTACAGAATAGTGCATAGCCAGATTGGCACCCAAATCATATTTAGTGTCATAACCAACAATGTGGTCTTATCTTTACAAGACAGAAATATGATATCAGCATACGTCCTAAAAGATAACCAACATGTGATGATGACATCACACAAAAGCAAGAAGATTCTGGGTAAGATTTAAGGATAATCTCTCTGATTTAAGGAAGGGAATGGGTTCTTCTGTAAGGATAATCACTTTCTTCATTATTATTTAATATACTTTTACAACTACTAGATTTTTTTTTTTTGGCTTATGTTCATAACGTAAGTTGTTAGCTCCATTGAGTAGCTGCTTGGATTAGTCAACTGAACAGCTTGATTGCAGGCAGGCTGGTGGTCTAGAGCAGTGCTTCTCAACCCAGTCCTCAGGCACAAGAAGCCAGTCAGGTTTTCAGGATATCCATAATGAACATGAATGGGATAAGGTTTGCATGCACTGTCAGTTTGGTATGCAAATCTTATCTCTATTCATTGCGGATATCCTGAAATCCTGATTGGCTGGGTGTGCCCTGTGTTGAGAAATACTGGTCTAGAGCTTATTATGCAGAAAAAATATCTACATTGTTTTGGAGGATTTGTCAATTTTCATTTGGAGAAAGAAAGCAAAGGGTGGAGATAGTTCACTATGGTTTGACATAAAGGTATCTCAAAGCTATCTCCATCATTATTCAACCCCTAATACCCATTGAAGCCCTAGGTACGAATAAGGGGTTGGTTTCCAAGCGACATGCCTTCCTGAGGGCTAGTTAGTCATCCCAGTATGGGTACACACAGCCCTGGGAAGAAGAATTGTGGATTAATTTAAAAGAATAGCAGTGGAAAGAGATATAAACAAATTTTAAAAAGCAAGCAAAACATCCATATGTGCAAGAATTTTGGAAAATGGGTATAAGATAACTGTTTATTGATACGTAAGCTCCCAGTACATACATATGGTGAAGTTTTAAAATGACCTGTAAATATCCTTTCCTTGAATCTTACCAGACCAGTCCTGACAAGTGGGTTATGTTTTCCTACCAGCATATGGAGCCAGAGAAAAAAGCTCAGAGCTGACTCCACTCTTATTATGGGGGGCTGTTGCTGCCTTCAGTTACTTATTATCCTATGTCAAAGCCAAGACAACTGAAGGCAATTATTATATTTTGGTTTTCCAATTTGTCACCAAAATCAAACCCAGTGCAGTCAAAAATATAATTTTGTGGTCACTAACAAAGGGATGAGTCAGTACCATACAGCAAGGGTATAACTATCTACAGAGTGGGCTACAACAACTCACATTCCTCTACCTAGCCCAACTCCTTCCAGCTTACATGGGGGAGGTGAGCTGAGGTTTGACAGAGCTGAGAGGCCTAAGACTCTACATAAAACTCTTCCTGATATTACTGTCACTATCAGGCCTTGGACTGGCTCCAATTTTCATAGGTTTCTGCCTGCTGGAAGAGGCAAAGGAAAAGAGAGAGGGAGGGGGAGCCACAGGAAAAAGTGAACACAACACAATGTCACGCTAGGTGGTAATTTACTACTACTACTACTACGCAGCGCTGTACAAATTAACAAATAAGGACGGTCCCTGCTCAAAGGAGCTTACAATCTAAAGGACGAAATGTCAAGTTGGGGCAGTCTAGATTTCCTGAGTAGAGGTGTAGTGGTTAGGTGCCGAAGGCGACATTGAAGAGGTGGGCTTTAAGCAATGATTTGAAGATGGGCAGGGAGGGGGCCTGGCGTATGGGCTCAGGGAGTTTGTTCCAAGCATGTCACCTAAAAAATAATTTCAAAAGTGTGCCTATTTTAAACCCATTTTATAAAGGCAACATGAGGCATCTATATGCCTTTATAAAATTAGTTTACACAGATGCTCTCAAATTTTCACCCACTTCAAAGAAGATATAAATGTGCATATGTACTCAATGAACTTCATGTGTACATCCCAACTCTGTCCATACTACATAAATGTTTGCCACAGTATAATTTCATAATAGCCATTTTCCACATATAAAACATGCTTCACATTCAGAAAATGCTTCATAAAATTACCTTTTAAGTGTAGTTTTTCTAACTGGTTACCCATTTCTTAATCATGTCCTTGTCCAACTGAAAACTCTGTTTACTTTGCTCAAGCAGCATCTAAACTGACCTGGTTTTGCATCCCTTCCCATTTGAACATATTTCCTTGTAAGTTGTGCACATGCAGACATTCACACACTACTATGTGACCAAGCACAAGCCATTTAATGACAGCCCACAAAGCAGTCCAGTTATATCACACTACCACTCAAGCGCCTCTCATCACCACCACTACTCACCATCAGTGGACAAGCAGGTGCAACCCCCACCCTGCAGCTTCCACACTCTGTGCTCTAGAGCCGCTTCTACAGTCACAAGGACAGCAGTGCCTCGGCCACAACTGTCAACACCACCACTGCAATTCCAACTTAAAACAGCCGGCTCTGTGCTCAAGCCTGGCTACATCACATTGTCATGACAAGAATGTAGCTTTACAACAAATTAAGGGACATTGAACAATGAATTTAACTGGGTTTTGAGGAGACAAAGCTGTCAAAACTGTGCACTGAATGTATACCTGATTGTTTATTGAACTGGTACATGAAATCTGTAAATGGAAATTTTTATTTTACATTCTTTGGGGCTGTAATAGTTAAAATAAGCATGCTGTTTCAACAAATACATTTTCAAATGTGTTCTATAATGGATTACCATATTGCGTAATAGTGAGCAGCACTCACAGAGAGATGTAACTGAAAAGTTTTACACAAAAATTTTTTTTGCTCATGGCAGCTGTACAAGTAGAACCTCAGGAAATCAAGATGGTAAACATCCATACAAGGCAACAGCAATGCTACAGGCCAAATACCAGGCAGTTCTACAGTGCACAGCTATTTTGTATATCCCCCCTGGAGAAGAAAACAGCTGTTACTCTATATTCATGAGTAAAGCTAACTTTAGAAACACAAAGACATAAATGTTATCAACGAAGCAAGCGTTTTCCAAGCAAGTTCAAGCAAAAAAATTAGGCACAGCATTATTTATTGGAGAGCTCTGAGGTTCATGCTGGCTTTCTCACTTAGCACTTATTTTTAGATCAACAAAATCAAGAGACCTTTATAAATATTTCTGCAGACAGCAACACATTTCACAAATCTTCCAGAAATCCAATTTACACTCTTTCCCAGGTCTCATGTTGCACTTCAGAAGATAATTTAAATGGAACTAGGCATGAATTGTAAGTGTCGAGGTGTGATTGCAACTTGCCTGATCAATATAGAAAGCAGTTCCATTCCGGATCTCTCTCCGTTGTTTGAGATCAGTTTCTGTTGTATCTCTGGACAGGGCAATATACTCAACTTCTCGTTTGGTCAGCTCCTGTGGATAGCAGCATGACGTTATTACACCAACAAAAACCATGAACTTGAACAACATGTCAAAGAAATACATGCCCAGAAAGAAATCATCATCAGCTGCAGTTCTTCAAAAAGCCCTGGAAAAGTAATTGAAAACATGACTGAAAGCCAAAATCTAATTAACTTTTTTATAAGCACAGTTTTCTTCTTCTCTATCACAACCAGGCAATTCTTGAAAGCTATTGACTTGTCACTCAAACTGCTTTTATTTTCCTCAAAACAGACTTACAAACAGCAGGATCAGATATAAATCTTCAAAAGATTCATTACCTCAACCCAGAACAAAGACGTAATTTCAAAAAGGAGTGCAACTCCCAAACACAAATCTTGTACAACCATTATGCCAAAATAGTTTAGGTCTACCCCGACTGCATGGCTCTTTGCAGAACAGAGCTGCAGTTTGTTTTTATTGTTTTGTTTTTATGGGGGGGGGGGGGGGGGGTACAGCAAACTAGTAAATGATTTCTTGATTTAAGATCCATATTTATTTAGTTAGACCTACCATAGAATTCATATTAGTCTCATTAACATTTTATCGACCCTTCTCGCACTTTAAATTTCTCATTCTTTTAATAAAATATGTTACTGCACTTCATTTATTCACTTACAGATCAACTACCTAATAGAATCCTAAGTGATGCATACAATATCACAAAACATAGGATGAATAAAAAACAGCACCGTAGCCAATCCAGAGGGCTAGTCAAAAGCTACCCTAAATAAATGTATTTTCCATTTATTGCTGAACACATCCAAATCAGTTTCAGCGCAGGCTGACCAGAAATGAATGCCAAGTTTCACAGCCTAGATAAATGTTTATAGCAGAAAGCAGTGAGCACCTTAAAAGCCAGGTAGGCAGGTCATCCGAAGCAGTACTAAGCAGGAGTTTGTGAGACGAGCTCCTAGGCCCCAAATCCCTGAACTCCACGTCCCCCGTCCCCCCCGGCCCCAAAGTATACATACTGGTGCTAAAAGCCTATGTATTTATCATACTTCTGTTTCGCACTGTACTTAGACAGTGGAATAGTTTTTTTATTATGCTGTACATAGCTGTCAGATCTCAAAAGTGAGAAAAGGATCCACCATGTGCAAATCCTTCCAAGATAGCAACTGAGGAACATGATGGACCTTCCACGGTGAGCTCCAGTTAGGAGGCAGAAATTGTGGCAGAAGTCCAATGAACTATCAATGCTTGCCTAGATAAGCGGCTGCAAACAGTGACAGCCAAACTAGACATTATGGACGGCTGGTTGGAGGGTCTACGAGGGGACTTTATCTTTCAGTGCCAATATGTCTCAGACTTGGAGGACTGTGTGCAGCAGTTGACTACCACCAATACAGATCTGCAATATAAGCTGAAAGCAATGAAGGATAAAATTGATGACATGGAAACTCGCTCCCGCAGGAGCAATTTGTGTCTGGTAGGCTTACCGGAGAAAGTTGCTGATGCAGAGCTACTCACCTTTTGAAGTCATAGCTGGTTTAGAAGCTAAATCTGCAATGGCAGCGGGACCACTTCATATTGAGCAAGTCCACTGTCTGGGCACCCGCAGATCTTCGGCAGATCATCCTAGAGTGGTTATATTTAAACTCCTTAATTACCCTCAAAGTGGACATTCTTTGTGCCATACGTTCCTGTGGCCCTTTGACTTATGAGAATGAAACGATGCTTTGTTTCCAAGACTTCTCCACTCGCCAGTTTGTACTGCTCTACATAAGTGCCATATTCAATTTGCTTTACTCTATCCTGCTAGACTGAAGGTTTTTACAGAGGGCAAAACACAGTATTTTTGATACCACGGATGCCAAGGTTTCCTTCAGCAGATCCCAGACCTGGAAGCTTCTCCTAGATACCTACTGCATTGCAGGTCGCTTCTGAATCTTTTTCCTTTCAGTTATGGAGTACTAACCATGAAGTTCTCAGTACTCTGGCAGCTTCACAATTGCAGTGTCCAGGGTTTTCCTTCCCAAAAGGTGGCGAAGGCACTTCACTGCTAAACCTGCATCGCCCCACCTGTGGAGTATCAACTGGATTCCTTTTTCTCTTCTGGCACTTGATTATTTCTGAAATATTCCTTCTTTCTTCCCTTCTTTTTTTTCATTTTTCCCTCATTTTGCAGAATTGTGTGGTGTATGAGTGAGAGTGCGATGAACTTTGGAACTTTGCTTCATACCGCTATATATGCATTCTGCATGGACCTTCATATGTACTGAGTGCTAATTTGTTGAACCTATCTGGATTTCCTCACAGTGTCTTTCTTTCCGTTGATAGCTTAGCGATACCTGCTTGCCTGCCATCTCACTGCTGGCCCAGAATCTTCAGTTTGGACAAATCTTCAGTTTATGGACATTGTTTTCAATGTTTTGCCTATAGGTTTCTTATTGCTACCCTATTATGCTGGCTAGTATGGAGTCTGGACGTGTGAAAACATGTGCTCCTTGGGCGACTGTCGGCTCCCCCCCCCCCCCCATTCTAGTTTAAAAGATGCTCCATCTCCTTTTTAAAATTTAGCACCAGCAGCCTGGTTCCATTCCGGTTAAAGTGGAGCCCATCCTTTCAGAACAGTCTCCCCCTTTCCCAGAATGTTGCCAGTTCCTAACAAATCTAAATCCTTCATCCTTGCACCAGCGTCTCAACCACAATTGAGAATTCAGAGCTCTGTCTGCCTTTTGGGTCCTGTGCGTGGAACAGGAAGCATCTCTGAAAATGCTACCCTGGAGGATCTGGACTTCAGCTTTCTACCTAAGAGCCTAAATTTAGCTTCCAGAACCTCCCTCCCACAGTCTAGGGACTGGTACTGTATCTGAGAATTATCATGGTGGTCTAAACTCCGTTTCTGTTTTGCTTCTTTTATGATAGTTTACAGAAAGATTAAAAAAAATAATCTTGAATGACTCTCTTCAGGAAGATGGTATATAAAACTTATACAGCGATGTGACAAAAGTATTTACACCCCCCCCCCCCCCCAAGTTCTCCTATTATTGCAAATGTGTCACACTGAATGGCTTCTGATGTTTAAACATAGGGAACCTGAGTAAACACAACACAGTTTTTTAAATTACTTCATTTATTTAAAGGAACATAGTTATCCAACATCTATATCACCATGTGAAAAAGAAACTGCCACCTACAACTGGTTGAACCACCATTAGCAACAATAATTGCAACAAAATGCTTTCTATAATTTGATATCAGTCTTTCACATCACTGCTGAGAAATCTTAACCCACTCTTCTTTACAGAGCTCCTTTAATTTAGCCTCGTATGTAGGTTTTTGTGCATAAACTATGGGAAAGTGTGGGGTACAAATGTAATAAATAATAATAATAATAAACTGTTCGTTTTAGGTCCTCTCACAACATTTCTACTGGGTTCAAGTAAGGGCTTTGACTAGGATAATCCAAAACATTTGTTTCTCTTCAGCCATTCAGAGGTACACATGCTTTTGTGTTTTGGATCACCATATTGCTGCACAGCCCAATTATGCTTCAACTTATGGACTGATGGCAGGACACTCTCATCAATAATTTTCTGGTACAATGTAAAATTCATGGTTCTTTCAATAATGGCAAGTTTTCCAGGACCTGAAGCAGCAAAGAATCCAGACACCATCACAGCAGCACCACGTTTGACTGCTGGTATGATGTTCATAATTGTGGCATGCTTATTTGCTTTACACCAGACATAATTGGATCTGTGCTGTCCAAAGAATTACACTTTCAACTCGTCTGTCCACAGAAAATTATCCCAAACAAAATGGCCTTGTAACCTTTTTCTAGACTGATATATTTGAAGAACTTTTTTTCTCATCTCTTCTGAAATTTCCTTTGATCATGGCATAACGTTCTGGTAAAAACTTTAAGATGACTACTTCATTCTCATGTTAAGGTTCATTATATAGTGAGGTTTAGATTCAACAGGCCTGGCTGCAATCAAGTTTGGCTGTGTTCAATTAGCTGAATCTAATGAGCAACTAAAGCTGATCAACTGGTTGATTTGAGTAATTAAGGGGCAGTTACTTTTCACATGGGTGTTAGATACCTGAGGGGCCCTTTTACAAAGCCGTAGGAGGGCTAACACACGGGTAGCACACGCCAAATCGGCACTACCGCCAGGGTAGCGCATGCACCCCATGGTAATTCTGAGCTTGGCGCCTGCTGAATCCCACGGTAGAAAATATTTTTCTATTTTCAACTGTGGAGGGGCGTTCCCAGCGGTAATTGGAACGTATTGCATGGTTACTGCACGGGTAGCATGTAAGCCCTTACTGCTAATTCAATGACTGGTGGTAAGAGCTCAGGCCATAAACAGACATGCGCTAGTTTTAATTTTTGCGCACACCCATTTCCCGGCCCATTAAAAAATGGCCTTTTTCCCAGCCGGGTAAAAAGTGGCCCAGTGTACGCCCAAAAGATGCATCCACACTACCACAGGCCACTTTTTACCACGGCTTTGTAAAAGGACCCCTTTGTTCCTTAAATAAATTATATATTGTATTATGTGTATATTCAGATTCTCTTTATCTAATATTATATTTTGCTTAAAGATTAGAAACCATTCTATGTGACACATATGCTATGATAGCCCTATCCAGGTGCGCTTTACTAACACCAATCCCAATGTATTCTGCAACATAAGCACAAGACTGCCCTGGAGTATAATTCAGAAACCCCAAAATGGACTACGATTTCATAACATGGAATTTGGCAGGCAGGCAACACTGCTGTACAGAAATCTTATCCAGTCCTACAGTATTGATTAGCTTTGCAGAACTACTTACAGCAAAGCAAACCCAACAAGTAGCTTTTAACCACAGGGTTTACTGGGATAATCAAAGAAAATTATGCACATACTTATTCTTTACCAACCTCCTCAAAAGCTACCTTAAAAGGTATGTTTTTAAAGCAATATTGTGTGCATACTAATCTCCCCCCAACCCAGGGGTTCTGAACCCAGTCCTCGGGACACACTCAACCAGTCAGGTTGTCAGGATATCCACAATGAATATGTATGCGAGAGATCTGCATGCACTGTCTCCACTGTATGCAGATCTATTTCATACATATTCATAGTAAGTATCTTGAAAACTAGACTGGCTTGGTGTGTCCCGAGGACTGGGTTGAGAACTCCTGCCCCAACCTAACCCTGCCCTGGGAATGTCTCAAAGTTCTTGGGCAAAGTCTTCATATGTTGTTGCTTTTTGCTTGGATTTTTAACCACATACAGGACTCTATAAATAATAAGTTCTCTCTCAAATGACGTGCTACAAAGTTATCAAAATACCAGAGAAACCTATAGCAAAGCATGAGTATTTTTTTAAATAGGTTTTTTTTTTTTGGTGTTAAGTCAATAAACAGTACAACCAAATTAAAAGCAGAGATGAAAAATAATTATGGCCATCCATGCATGAAATAAACTAGGCCAGCTGGTACAATGATAAACCAATCAATTCAGAGTTTTATATTTTGTATTGTTAACCTCCCTTCCCCAACCCGCTATCCCCCACCCTTCCCAAGTAACAACAAGAACCTCAAATCTGTTGTTAATAATGCCACAGAACCAGGGCCCAAGAAACATATTACAGTATATTCTCCCACAGAATTAACAGAGCATGAGTTTTACGCTTTACACTTTGTGATGCTTCCTCTTTGATGAGACGTATTTTTAGCTCACAAAAACATAACTTACCAAATATTGCATTGCAAGAGAACGTCGAAGGGGCCCTGGAGGTCCAATTAGAAAGACGTCCTGTCCTAGAAGGTCCTTCTGCATTATCCATCTTAGATGCTGGACAACAGATTGTGACAAAGTACTGGACACTACAAAATGAAAGAAGTATGGAACATAAATCAATACAAGAGATATTTTTTAGGCAGTTTTATATTTAATGTTTTCTCTGCTCAAAAGTATATTTAAAATAATGTACTCTGAGGACTACTTAATATTTCAAAAAGCAGTAATGCTCTGCCACTAGCAGTTAAAGATTTGTAGTACATAAATTATTTTTAAGACACCTGTGCACTTTTACATCCCTGGGAATGGACTTATCAAAGGAGAGCAAATTGCCTCACACTAATTGTTTGGTCCATGCTGGCTGTTATGTCACAAATAATATCATACATGCTTCACGAATCATTCAGTTCTCATTTCAAACAATATTTGCGGCGGCACCGTTTCAAATATACTGCCCCAAAGATGAGGAAGCTAGCTGAAAGAATTTAAAAATAAGGTAAAATTATGTATCATACCTGATAATTTTCTTTCCATTAATCATAGCTGATCAATCCATAGACTGGTGGGTTGTGTCCATCTACCAGCTGGTGGAGATAGAGAGCAAACTTTTGCCTCCCTATATGTGGTCATGTGCTGCCGGAAACTCCTCAGTATGTCGATATCCAAGCTCCATCCGCAGGACTCAGCACTTAGAGAATTACACCCACAAAGGGACACTCTGCCCAGCTCACCACCGCCGAAACGGGGGAGGGGAATTAACCCAGCTCATCCCCACACAAGTGGGGGAGGGAAATCCGTCCAGCTCATCCCAGCGGAGCGGGGGAGGGACACCACACCCGCCGATGCGGGGGGATCTGGCTTATCCTGCAACCGCAACCGCGGGAGGAGCTGACTGAGCCTAACACCGCCGAAGCGGGAGGGGTACAAAGCTGCCCTACTGCCGCACGAAGCGGGAGGGAGCGCCGGCAGAATTTAAGTCTCAATCCAGCCCCGTAAAACGGAGGGGAGAGGAATGCAGCAGCTCACTGTAACACAAATTCGTCTCAACTCTTGAAGAACTCATTGAAAAACTTGAACACGAAGTCCTCCTGAATAGGAACTGAAGACTAAACTTGAACCTGAAATGCAACCAGAATATAAACAATACAGATATCTGGGAGGGACTATGGATTGATCAGCTATGATTAATGGAAAGAAAATTATCAGGTATGATACATAATTTTACCTTCCATATCATCATGCTGATCAATCCATAGACTGGTGGGATGTACCGAAGCAGTACTCACCCAGGGCGGGACATTGAAATCCCTGACCGCAACACTGAAGCTCCAAACCGGGCCTCCGCCCGAGCAGCCACAGCCAAGCGGTAATGCCTGGAGAAGGTATGGGCCGATGCCCAAGTTGCCGCCTTGCAAATCTCTTCCAAGGAGACGGACCCGGCCTCTGCCATCGAGGCCGCCTGAGCTCTAGTGGAGTGAGCCTTCAGCTGGATAGGCGGCACCTTCCCCGCGGCCACATAAGCCGCTGCAATGGCTTCCTTGACCCATCTTGCCACTGTAGGCTTAGCAGCCTGCAGACCCTTACGAGGACCTGCAAACAGGACAAACAGAGGATCCGATTTCCGGAAATCATTGGTCACTTCCAAGTATCTGATGATGACTCGTCTCACATCCAGATATTTGAGAGCAGAGTATTCCTCTGGGTAGTCCTCCCTACGAAAGGAAGGGAGACAGAGCTGCTGATTCACATGGAAGCGAGAAACAATCTTGGGCAGGAAGGAAGGCACTGTGCGAATAGTCACTCCTGCCTCAGTGAACTGCAGAAAAGGCTCTCGACATGAGAGCGCCTGGAGCTCGGAAACTCTTCTGGCTGAAGTGATAGCCACCAAAAAGACTGCTTTCAACGTCAGGTCTTTCAGAGATGCCCTCGACAAGGGTTCAAAAGGCGGCTTCTGCAAGGCTCTTAGCACCAGGTTGAGATTCCACGCAGGCACCACTGAGTGCAGAGGATGGCGCAGGTGATTAACTCCCTTGAGAAAGCGCACCACATCTGGCTGCGAAGCCAGGGAAGCACCCTTCAGGCGGCCCCTGAAACAAGCCAGAGCCGCTACCTGGACTTTAAGGGAACTGAGCGACAGGCCTTTCTCCAGACCTTCTTGCAGGAACGCCAACACTGAAGAAATTGGAGCAGTGAAGGGAGAAAGTGAGCCTGCTTCACACCACGCTGCAAAGGTACGTCAAACCCTGGCGTAAGCAGTAGAAGTAGAGCGCTTCCTCGCTCTCAGCATAGTGGCGATGACCTTGTCTGAGAAGCCCTTCTTTCTCAGACGCTGCCGCTCAATAGCCAGGCCGTAAGACCAAAGGGGGAGGGATCCTCCATCACCACGGGACCCTGATGTAACAGGCCCTGCTCCACTGGCAGCCGCAGAGGATCGTCGACTGAGAGCCTGATCAAGTCCGCATACCAGGGACGTCTGGGCCAGTCCGGACTCACCAGGATTATCCGGCCCGGATGCTTTGCCACCCGGTCTAGCACCCTGCCCAACATGGGCCAGGGCGGGAACACATAGAGAAGCTCTTGTGTTGGCCACTGTTGGAGAAGAGCATCTACTCCCAGGGATCGAGGGTCCCGTCCTCTGCTGAAAAAGCGCGGCACTTGGCAATTGGCCGATGGCGCCATCAGATCTAGGCTCGGCTGGCCCCAGCGCTTCGTGATGTCCAAGAACGCCTGAACAGATAGCTGCCACTCTCCGGGCTCCAAGGTATGGCGACTGAGAAAGTCCGCCTTGACATTCATGACTCCGGCAATGTGGGCCGCTGACAGCTGTTCCAGGTTCGCTTCCGCCCACTGGCATAGATTCATGTCCTCCTTGGCTAGAGGGGCGCTCTTGGTACCTCCCTGGCGGTTGACATAGGCCACAGCCGTGGCATTGTCCGACAGGACCCGTACTGGCTTCAACGCCAGTACCGGGATGAACTCCAAAAGCGCCAACCGAATGGCTCTGAGTTCCAGGAGGTTGATAGACCACTTTGCCTCTGCAGGAGACCAGAGCCCCTGCGCTGTCCTTCCCAAGCAGTGGGCTCCCCAGCCCGACAAAGAGGCGTCCGTCGTGACGACAATCCACTCCGGGGTCACCAGAGGCATTCCTGCAGACAACTTGTCTGTCTGCATCCACCAGCTCAGCGCCTTGCGCACTGCTGGGTCCAAGGGAAGGCGCACAGCATAATCCTCCGACACCGGAGTCCAGCGCTGCAGCAGAGAGTGTTGTAGTGGTCTCATATGAGCCCTGACCCAGGGCACTACTTCCATCGTGGCCGTCATAGAGCCCAACAGCTGCACATAGTCCCAAGCCCGAAGAGGAGAGGCTACTAGGAACTGGTCCACCTGAGCCTGAAGCTTGACAATCCGATTGTCTGGCAGGAACACTCTGCCCACTTGGGTGTCGAATCGAACTCCCAGATACTCCAGGGACTGAGTCGGGCGCAGCTGGCTCTTCTCCCAGTTGATGATCCACCCCAGGGAGCTCAAAAGAGCAACCACCCGGTCCACAGCTTTGCCGCACTCTGCATAAGAGGGGGCTCGGATCAACCAGTCGTCTAGATAAGGATGGACTTGTACTCCTTCCTTTCGCAGGAAGGCCGCGATGACCACCATTACTTTGGAGAAGGTCCGCGGAGCAGTAGCCAACCCGAAAGGGAGGGCTCTGAACTGGAAGTGTCGGCCCAGGACTGCAATACGCAGAAAGCGTTGATGAGGAGGCCAGATGGGAATATGCAGGTACGCTTCCTTGATGTCCAAGGAAGCCAAGAACTCTCCTGCCTTCACTGCCGCTATAACAGAGCGGAGAGTCTCCATGCGAAAGTGCCGCACTTTCAAGGCCCGATTGACCCCTTTGAGGTCGAGGATAGGCCGGACAGAACCTCCTTTCTTTGGTACCACAAAGTAAATGGAGTAACGTCCCTTGCCAATCTGATTTTCTGGCACCGGAATGACCGCACCCAGGCGTATCAGGTTGTCCAAGGTCTGCTGCACTGCCACAGCTTTGACCGGAGACTTGCAGGGAGAGAGTACAAACCCGTCTCTTAAGGGTCGGCAGAACTCTAACTTGTAGCCGTCTCTGATGACTTCCAGCACCCAAGCGTCTGAAGTTACTCTGGTCCACTCGCCCAGAAACGAGGACAGGCGTCCTCCAATCTGCACTGGGCCATGGACCAGGACCCCGTCATTGGGTACGAGACCCTGGGGGAGGACCGGAGGGCGTACCTCCGGGACGGCGGTCTCTGCGAAAGGAATGCTGCTTGGGGGAGAAGTTCCTTTTGAAGGAAGAGGGGGCAGAGGAGCCCGACTTGCCCGGGCGGTACCGACGGGCTTCCTGAAACCGTCCTCTGGAGATACCGGGGCGAGCACTGGCCCGAGCCCTGACTTCTGGTAACCTCTTGCCCTTAGACGTGCCGAGATCGGTCACGATTTTGTCCAGCTCGACCCCAAGAGCAGCTTGCCTTTAAAAGGCAACTTAGCCAGGCGGGACTTAGAGGCGTGGTCCGCAGACCAATGTTTCAGCCAAAGCCAGCGCCGCGCAGAGACTGTCTGAGCCATGCCCTTAGCCGAGGCTCTCAAGACATCATACAGTAAGTCTGCCAAATAAGCCAAGCCCGATTCCAGGGCCGGCCAGTCAGCCCTCAAGGAAGGATCCGAGGGGGAAGCCCGCTGCACCATTGTCAGGCACGCCCTGGCCACATAGGAGCCGCAAACTGAGGCCTGCAAACTTAAGGCAGCCGCCTCGAAGGACGACCTTAAAGCCGCTTCCAATCTTCTGTCTTGGGCGTCCTTTAGGGCCGTGCCACCTTCCACCGGCAACGCCGTTTTCTTAGTCACCACAGTGATTAAAGAATCCACTGTAGGCCAAATAAAGGCCTCACGTTCACTTTCAGGCAAAGGATAGAGGCGGGACATAGCCCTAGCCACTTTGAGGCTCACTTCCGGGACATCCCATTGAGCCGAAATCAAGGTGTGCATGGCATCATGCACGTGGAAGGTTCTAGGCGGGCGCTTCGTCCCCAGCATAATGGCACAGCCAACAGGGGCTGAGGGAGAGACGTCCTCTGGCGAGGAAATCTTCAAAATGCTCATGGCCTGCAGTAACAGGTTGGGCAAATCCTCTGAGCGAAAGATCCGCGCTGCAGAGGGGTCATCCGCTCCATCCGAGCGGGAATCCGTCTCCTCCAAGGAATCCCCAAAGGACCGTTGGGAGAACTCAGATACGCTGCCCTCATCTACATCAGAGGAAACAGCGTCCTCTAAGGCCTGGGAATCCACCCGAGGGCGTTTACTTCCGGGGGCCTCAACCCCGTTATCGGCCAAGGGAGAAGGGGCAGCGTTTTGCATAAGGAAGGCCTGATGCAGCAGCAAAATAAACTCGGGGGAGAAACCCCCCAGACTGTGGATTTCAGCAGCCTGGGCCACAGCCCTAGACGTACCCTCAACCGGCGCTCGCAAGAGCGGGGGAGCAACATGCTGCGCATCCAAGATGGCGTCCGGCGCGACACTCCGCGAAGGAGCCGCGCGGGAAGAACGGCGCTTAACTTTAGCCGCTTTTTTGCCGTCGCCCAAATCAAGGGCGGCCATGGCATGAACGTCTCCCAGCTCAAGGGCGGCCCAAGAAGCCGTCCGAGCAGAGTGGCCGGCCAAGATGGCGGAGGCGAGCAGCGGGGGATGGGCGTTTATGGCGGGAAAAACCGCCGCACTGGAGGAAGACCCGGGACACTGACCGGCCTCCGAACTGGCACCCAACAAGGGCGAATCAGACTTTAATACCCCCGCATCCCCGCTAGGAGCGCACACGCGGTCCAGGGAGCGATTCTTCGCGCCCTCGCCCTCCGACGCCATAGGCCACGTGGAGATCAATCGGGGAACCCCCTGCCCGCTATAAAAAAGGTAAAAATTACCTGCTTCTCGCTCCGAGCTGTAACGACCTGGTGTCCCAGTGAGTAGCTGCAATAAACGTTTAAATAAACGTCGAAATAAACGCCTTTAAGGACGTCCAAAATTTTTTTTTTTTTTTAACGGAGCCAGCGGGAGGGGGGAGAAAAGGAGGGACCTGGCGCCACCAGGTTTGCACTTGCTCAAGAAGAGCCCTCAACCCCAGGCACTCAACAAAACCTAAAAATTAGGCTTGGAGGCCTAAGCCAGAGCTGCTGCTGTGTGTGACCACCACCTGCTGAGATAGAGAACATACTGGGGAGTTTCCGGCAGCACATGACCACATATAGGGAGGCAAAAGGATTGCTCTCTATCTCCACCTGCTGGTAGATGGACACAACCCACCAGTCTATGGATTGATCAGCATGAATGGGTATTAAGTTTTATGTCAAGCTGTACCTGCTGTACACTGCCTTGAGGATCTCTTTATCAAGGCAGTAAATAAATTCCAATAAACAAATAAAATATTGTTTGTTGTATCTACTTTGAAATAATACACTGCATATAGAAGATATACATTATTGCTTACAGATTTTCTAGAAATGTGCACTTAGATGGGTCATTCTGTGCCAAGTGGTCTAAACCTTCCCACCATCATGTCTCCAATTTTGTTCAAGTTTTATCTGTTTTGCGAGTCAGGTGTTAAACGAAGTTTCCCAAAATTTGAGGTCTCTAACTGCAATAGTTGCAGATCAAGACCCCCTTTTCTGAAAGGTTGTCAGTCCATGAGCACGCGACATTTACCAAAATGCCATTTTTGGGGTCTAATAAAATCCAAACACATTTATAAGAATGGCTAAAAAATTCAAATCCTGTACAGTTTTTTATGCTAATTCCGATGAAATACATTTTAACATTATGGATGCAAAATCCAGTCAAACAAGTTGACTCAAAGTGTGCATCAAAATTGGTCGCAACTCATCGGAACATATTTGGACCAATATTCAGACCGCAACAACTTCCATGCAACGATACGGACTTGAAATTTTGAACAAGCATTATGCTTGTGCTGGACATAATACTGCCAGATTTGCAACTAACCAGCATCTATAACCACCCTGCAGGATCTCTTCAACGTTGGCACTGTCAGCGCAAATGGTAAAATGTACCACAGTTCAAAGCCAATTATTAAAAAAGAGTCTGCCTGAATCAGCTTGTGAACAGTATCACCTGAAAGAGAAAATTGTGCTCTACAACACTGATATGTTTTTGTTTTGCAATGCCACCATTAAGTAGCCATTTACTCAGGTCAAAGTATGTTATATTTTGTGTGCGCAACGTATTGCGTTGGTCCATGATGGCTGAGCCATTACTGGTTATCACATTGAAACCAGCATCCCCATCACCATAGGGGCCATGCCTGATAGCCACGCAGTAACAGCCACGGGTGGGTATCTTTACTGCAGGAACAGGCTCCCCCTTCCCCAGAATGTTGCCCAGTTCCTGACAAATCTGAAACCCTCCTCCTTGCACCATTGTCTCATCCACGCATTAAGACTCCGGAGCTCTGCCTGTCTCTTGGGCCCTGCACGTGGAACGGGAAGAATTTCAGAAAATGCCACCCTAGAGGATCTGGATTTGAGCTTTCTTCCTAAAAACCTAAATTTGGCTGCCAGAACCTCTCCCCCACATTTTCCTACGTCACTGGTACCCACATGTACCAAGACAGCCGACTCCTCCCCAACACTATCTAAAATCCCGCTAGGTGACGCATGAGGTCCGCCACCTTCGCACCAGGCAGGCAAGTCACTAGGCAATCCTCCCGTCCATCAGCCACCCAAGCTATCTATATGCCTAATGATTGAATCAACAACCATAACAGCTGTCGTATCCTTTCCTTCCCGGGCAGTACCTGGAGACATATCCCCGGTGCGAGAGGATAGCCCATCCCCAGGTGTCCAGGTCCTAGATACAGGAGTACTTCCTACTTCACCTTCTGTGAGACCTCCCTCCTCCAAGGCAACACAGAGGCTACCTGACTGGAGGTGGGACCTCTCTACAACATCCCTGTAGGTCTCGTCTATGTATTTCTCTATCTCCCTCAAATGATCAAGTTTTTGGAGCGTGGGAGAGGGATTGGATTCACCTGGAGAGATGATAATGTGCAGTACCTGTTAGCATGGGTTCACATTACAACCAGGAAGTATGGTTAAACAAACATGCTAGCTGCTTAAGGCAGAAGGGGTGGTTCACAGGCCTGACAGGGGCAAGGAGGAACAGTGGCTTGCTGTGACAGCTAGTGTGGGGATCAGTAACATATGCTGTCACAGCTGCACATACCACTGCCTCAAGAGGTTTCAAGTGCAGCCACGCTACCAGCAGACCAGTAGCATGGCTGTCCCAACCTTCCTTGCAAAACTACAGTAGCTGTTCTGCTTCTTCACCTCCCCCAAGCAATACCCCTGCGCTACCACTTCAAAAGAGCCCCCCAAAACAATGTGATCATTCTCAAGGAATCCCCTCACCCAACTGAATTACCCCACCAAGAAGCCCCTCTCAGACAAATTCAAACCTTAATTGAAGGCTCACCCCTGCACAGAGCCCCCCCCCCCCCCCCCCTCATCAACTTGCCCTTCTAAGCACCCCTGGGACTTACCTAGGATAATCTTTGGTGGTCTTTAAGTACAAGACAGGAGTGGTCTCTCTCAACTCCTGCCTTATCTGGCTTCAGGTACAAAATGGCAATTGCCCTTGTAAGGCTGACCCCTAGCAGTAGTACCACAAGACTACCACTAGCAGTCATCAGCATCATTTTGCACCAGAGACAGATAGGGTGGGAGCAGAGGGGCCTGCTAGTCTCCCGGACCTCTATACCACCAAGGATTAACCCCAGATATGTCTCAGGGCTACTCCAGAAGCAGTGGGGATTGGGGGGGCTGGTGTGAGGAAGAAGGACCTTGTGAAGGGTTGGACCCTCAGCTAAAAGTTTGTCCTGTGCAATAAATGCTGGGCATGCCCCCTGCTTATACCGCACCCTAGGTTTTGCATCTAACTCATGATTAAGTGCAAAACTTACGACACTTTAGTAAAATAATCCTCTTGGTTTATAAGTTCAGTTCCAATGACATGAGTTTACAGTATTGATAAAGTCCTTATCTACTCAATGTAAATGCTTCTCTGAAATCTATGAAAAAAAGAACTGCCCTCTTTAAATTTACCAGACAAAAGCCTAATTCATGTAAATTTCTGATAGTTATCTTTTTTTGACAAAGGTACATTACCATGTTTAGTATTATTTTACTATTATGCTATTTTAATTGCTGCTGTACCTTTCTCCGAGAACATCATAGTTTATTAGGAGCAAGGAGCTTGCTAAATACCACACCCCATCTATTGCACTTAGCCCTTCAGCTACGTGGTAAGCTGTATTATAGAAAAGCATTAGCATTATATCTACATTATTTGAATGTTCTAATGCATGTTTATTAGGTGTTAAAACAGTATTATGCTAACATCGTATTGTTATCTCTGTTATTTGAATTTCAGTGCTGATAAATGTACATAAATTTTGATACTGTTTCATGGTAGTCCTATTAGGTTTAAATTTGCTGTTCTCATTTATTGTATTTATGTTTATATTTGGTAATTTTTACTATTGTTATGCTGTCAACAAAACTAAGTTTTATGTTAAACTGCACTGCTGTACACCACCTTGGGTGAATCTCTTCATAAAGGGGGGGGGGGGGGGGGAAGAGAGAGAGAAAGGGGGGGGGGGGAGAGACAGACAGACAGATGGGTCTTTTAGCTCATTTTTACATTGCTGCAGCTACAGTATTGTGTGTTCCAAGCTGCAATAACACAAGCATAACTGTTCCCCTGTCTGTAAACAACTGGACCAGTCCTTTTCTAGGAAAATCACACACACACACACTCCTAGTCCCTTTTCACCATCCCCCAATCCTCTGGTACCTATGGCATTCCCCCTGGTTGTCTGGGTGGGGGGGGGGGGGGGGGGGTGGGGGAAGGAATCTCTAGAAGCCCATCAAAATAGTGGTTTCAACCCCCAGTGGTAATCTCGCAGTAGTACCACTAAGGTTCGAGCTGCCAAATAAGAAAGCTCTCCCCCTTACATGGCAGCCTGACCCCTAGCCATAGCAAGAAAAACATGATCTGTCATTGTGCAAACAGAAAGATTGTTGGCGCCCACCTTATTTCCCGGAAGAAGTACAGTGTTACCACTCCCGAAAATCCCCCCCACCTAAATCTGATCCCCTCTCAAGAAGCCTACCTACTCGATCCAATTTACCTGCCCCCCCATAAGCCCCTCTAACTCCAACAAAAACCTTAGCTTGACACTCCCCGTCACACCAACCCATCCCTCAATCACCTCTGGGACTTATCCAAGGGTAATCTTTGGTGTGTTTTTTTTCCTCTGCCTCTGTCTTCTGGCAATGGGACCTAACTCATTAGTTTGGCAGAATAAGGAAATATATACTTTTTAAGATTTCAGAGCTACCAATCTCTATGTTGTCCTCAGCTTATAAACTGCAACAAGTTTAGCCAGCAGGTGCCATTCCAGAACAACCATTATACTTCCCTTTAAGCAAGCCTTCAAAAGTGTTCTCTGAGTTCAGCACCTTAAGTATCAGTTAGCGCTTATCAAATTTTCTGTGGCCATGGCTCCATTATGGCAGCCACACAAAACACAGAGCCCCTCTTGACAACCCACCCAGGTCACAACCTCAAATGCAGGATTTGCAACATCATGCAGGGTTATAACCCACAGCTTGAGAAGCCCTGCTCTATGTATTATCCAGTTTACATTAATCTTTTAATAAGCACAAAAGACAAGTCAACAAATCCCAGAAGGGTCGATAATCAGCTGGCAGCACTCAGCATTTTGCTGACTGTTGCCAGTGCTAAACCCAAAAATTCAATGGAAGACTATGTCCGGGCACCAGCATTGAATTGCTGGGTTTGTGGAGTTGGCTAACACATAACCAGTTAAGTGAAATATTCAGCACTTAACCAGCTATGGGTTACTGCATAAAGATAAGACTGACTTTTATGAAGTCCTATTTATGCGGTTAACCCAGTTGGTTAAGTTCTGAATATCAGGACTTAGCCAGCCAACTGCTGATTCTACTACTACTACTTATCACTTCTATAGCGCTGCCCCCAGAATTAGGGTTACCATATGTCCTGATTTACCCGGACATGTCCTCTTTTTGAGAGCATGTCCGGGCAACCGGACGGGTTTTGCCAATCTGCCCGTTTGTCCAGAAATCCGGACAAACTGGCAAATTGCTAGCCTCCCCTCCCCTTACTTACTAGTGCCCTGGTGGTCTAGTGACCTCTTCCGCCTTCGGGACAGGAAAGAGCCCCCTCTTTCCTGCCCGGAGCGCTGCCCTGCATGCATCCTTCCTGTTGCTGATCCTCAGAGCCGATTCAAAATGGCTGCCGAGAGTTGAAGTGACCTCACGAGACTTCAACTCTAGGTGGCCATTTTGACTCAGCGCCGAGGATCAGCAACAGGAAGGATGTATGCAGGGCAGCGCTCCGAGCAGGAAAGAGGGGGCTCTTTCCTGCCCCAAAGAGGTCATTAGACCACCAGGACAGTAGTAAGATAAGGGGAGGGGGGTGACGGGGCGGGGTGTGTGGTGGGGGCGTGGCATGTGTCCTTTTTGGGGGACAAAACATGGTAACCCTACCCAGAATGCCTCCAAGAGTTTTGAGTTCAGTACTATCCGATTATTTTCAGTGGCGCTAACCAGTTACATGCCACTGAAAATCAGCAGTTATCTCCAAACAGGCAATTTAGCCAGACAGGATTAAATCACATTGAATACTGAATCCAGAATGTTTAACAAGTAGGCAACTTAACATTGATTCCAAGAGATGTGGGTATATATTCATTCCATTGGATTTCCTCTCTACGACTCTCTCTTCCCAGAACAAATGAGTGATACTGAGTCCTATCTATGCCTGGTTAATATATGGGTATGGCACTAAATATCTACTATGCCTGCATAATTTCTGGGTATCACTGCTGACCCAGATATAATGTAGTGCTAGTGACAAGGTATAGCCTACCACTGAATGTCCAGGTCTAAATTGGTTAACAGCAGTCAGCATTTTAAAAAAATGCTGTCACCACCCTGTATTGACCTGTTAGTATTTACCTGAAATTGTAATTATAGAATCTTCGTGAGGCATTCAGGTTTGGCATTTAGGTGAAACTGCAAAGTTAAATAGCTATGCACAAGACATCTTTTAATTTAGTTACCATCTTGTAGGATGGTTGCATGTATGATTAAAGATAATATAAATCCAGTCCTAGCCAGACATTTCAAATGCAGTTAGTTATATCAAAAATATTCTGTTATGGGCTAAGAATATAAGGACCAGCAACCCAGGTGCTGGTATGGTTGCAAATTTCAAACAAACAAAACGGAGGATCTACCAGGCAGGCTCTTTTTTTTACTGTTTTAACAAAAATATAACAGCAAACAGGAGTCTAGTGGCTAAATTGCAAGTTTTAGATGTACTAATATAAATGGAGGGGAAAAAAACCTCACCCAAAGATATGGCATATATATATCAGGCCTTCTTATATGGTTTACTTCAGTACTTTTTCACGGAGAGAGTGGTGGATACTTGGAATGCCCTCCCGCGGGAGCTGGTGGAGATGAAAACGGTAACAGAATTCAAACATGCATGGGATAAACATAAAGGAATCCTGTTCAGAAGGAATGTATCCTTGGGAGCTTAGCCGAGTTTAGGTGGCAGAGCCGGTGGTGGGAGGCGGAGCTAGTGCTGGG
Organism: Microcaecilia unicolor; assembly: GCF_901765095.1. Classification (NCBI taxonomy): domain Eukaryota; kingdom Metazoa; phylum Chordata; class Amphibia; order Gymnophiona; family Siphonopidae; genus Microcaecilia; species Microcaecilia unicolor. The sequence goes on along the minus strand of NC_044034.1, from coordinate 101,491,919 downwards.
CAGACTTATACGGTCTGTGCCAGGGCCGGTGGTGGGAGGCAGGGCTGGTGGTTGGGAAGCGGGGATAGTGCTGGGCAGACTTATACAGTCTGTGCCAGAGCTGGTGGTGGGAGGCAGGGATAGTGCTGGGCAGACTTATACGGTCTGTGCCCTGAAGAGGACAGGTACAAATAAAAAGTAGCACATGTGAGTTTATCTTGTTGGGCAGACTGGATGGACCGTGCAGGTCTTTTTCTGCCGTCATCTACTATGTTACTATGACAACACATGTCTACTTGCTGGCTAAGGGTTAGAAAAGCTTTCAGCTATGCCCCTGAACCAACAGAGATCACTCATGCTTGAAGGCATCTCCTCTGGGCATTGTGCAACTTGAAACTGGTCGAGTTCAGTGAAACATACTTGGGTCAGCTCTTCCTCCCTACATTATGTGAAGTCTACCCTTTTCTCTTTCCCCCTACAAGCATACAAAACTCAGCACCAACTTAGCTTACTGGAGCAGATGCTGGCTAACAGCCTTCATGACCATCTGTGTCACCTATAGCTACAGGCTCCAGTATTCTGCATCTGTCTGCATAAATGCTAATAGCTGTCCTCGCCAAGCCAATCACACACAGTAGTCTCAAACAAAAAACTGCGAGTTTTAAATTGTGCATTCAGACTAAGCATCAGAAAAGCAGCCTCTTCAAAATGCTAAATTTAAACAAGCTATGATTAACGAAAAAAAATAATAATCAGAAAAATCTGGTGCCTTACTGTAGTTTGCAGGTACAAGTTCAGGATTCCTAGGTGCTTTCAGCTTAAAAGACACATCCCCAACAGTAACAGTTTCACCTGAAAGAAAGAGAATGTTGTTTATTTATTTAGATTTTGCTCACGCTTTTTTCAGTAGTAGCTCAAGGTGAGTTACATTCAGGTATTCTGGATATTTCTCTGTCCCGGGAGGGCTCACAATCTAAGATTGTACCTGAGGCAATGGAGGGTTAAGAGACTTGCCCAAGATCACAAGGAGCAGCAGCGGGATTTGAAATGGTCACCTCTGGATTGCAAGACCAGTGCTCTAACTACTAGGCCACTCCTCCACTCTGTGTTATACTCTGCACCTCACTATAGGTGTAGCTGTCTCAAGAAAGCAGAGAAGGAAACCAATATTACATTTAAGAACATAAGAATAGCCATACTGGGTCAGATCAATGGTCCCTCTAGCCCAGTACCCTGCTTCCAACAGTGGCCAATCCAGGTCATAAATGCCTGGCAGAAACCCAGTTAGTAGCAACATTCCATGCTACCAATCCTGGGACAAGAAGTGGCTTCCCCCATGTCCATCTCAATAACAGAGGCCCTTTTACTAAACTGTGCTAGAAAATGGACTTAGCACTCTTACATGGGTCTTTCCCCACACACTAAGCCCATTTCTAGTGTGGCTGTAAAACAGCCTTTTGTCCATATGTTGCATTTCTAGCCGTGCACTGTTTACCATCAGCAAGAGGCCATTTGAAAAAATTAACGTAGGAGCCCCTACTGCCTCTTGAACAGTTCACGTTAACCAGTTAACGAACAGTAATACTGTATTAGCACACAAGCTGTTAATGTTTCCATGCCCACCCTTCACCCTAACATCCCTCGAAAAAATACCACGCACTTAGTGCATGCAGATAACAAAAAACATGGAAACATTTAGCGCATCCCGCATTAGGCCATTTTTTCTGTGTTAGGTGCGCATTAGCGCCTAATGCAGCTTAGTAAATGACCGCTTCTGCACTTCTTTGGAACATAGACAAAAACACTCAAATGAAAGGCGAGGGGAAAACGAAATCTGTTAGAAATACTTCTAACTAGCTCTAATGCCCATAATATGACCGGCAACATCCAGCTATCGTTATAAGACCTAATAAATTACAGAATGATTCTAAATTCACCTTCAAATATAACGCAAATAAAGTAAGAACAGAGATGCCATGCTCATTTATGTGTAAAAACAGACACACACACACTGATATTTAACAATACCAAATTCAATATCCGAAGAGTGAAATTGAAGTTCAAGGAGTACTACTTCTCCCTCCTTTTTCACTCCACTCCCCATATTCGAAAGAAACAATTAAATATTGTGAAGGAGATCCTTTGATGCTCCTGACTCCATGAAGTGCCTAAAAATTTATGTTTATTATCCGATATACGACCTTTCATGACTTGCAACAAAAAGGTTTCCAATTTACAAACTAAGGGCCCTGTTTACTAAGCAGCGTTACAGGCGCTTTAACATTTTCAACGCGCGTTAACCATGTACGTGCCTACAATATCCCTACAGGCGCCTACATGGTTAGAACACGCGCTAAAAACACTAACGCACCTTAGTAAACAGGGCCTAAGACTGAAAGGAAAGCCAACTATTTCATAGGAAATAGAAAATCTACAGAATAGGTCAAATGGTGAATGTTGCACATAACCAAAGAATGCCTTCCCAACATCTCTTATTCTTTAACATATTCTCCTGACACAGCAAAACAACAGACCTGTGCTTTGCCACTACCCAGCTTCTCAATCACTCATAACTCATGAGTATTCAGCACAAAAAAAGTATTCTTTTCCCATAGATGAAGCAATTTTTCAAACGGTACAAAACATTTACATACCAGCCACATGAGAATCACTTGTTTGAAATAACAGCACTTACAAATTTAGGCGCTATTAAAGTACAACATGCATCTATCAGATAAACTCAATAAAAACACACATAGCTGTAGTACAGTTAATAAAACCAATCCCCGCCTGCAGAAGCCAGTGCAGTCCAGGCAGACTGGCGATGTGCTCCAGGTAGGAAAACCTGAAATATGCATTCTATAGTTAATCGCTGTTGTAGAAAACGTCACTCAAGCATCAAGCCAAGGAAAATTCCCTTCCAGTCTTCAGCCAACAAGGGACTGTCAATTAATGTGTTCTCCTAAGGAGAGGAAGTGAAGTCACCAAGCCAAACTGCGGCTTAGAGTTCAAAGCTGAAATAGTGAATGTACAGGGTGACATCCACAGTAACCTGGAAGAGTTGCAGGCAGGTATCAATGAAATCAGGCAAAGGGTGGAGGAAACAAAGGGTTCAGGGTGGAGGAAGTAGAGGCTTCAATAGAGGAATACACAGAGGACACTGTGACATTACAATAGCATCTGACTCACTCAACAGAGCTCAAGGAAGAGACTTTCCTAAAAACTGAAGAATCAAACAATTAGCAAGCAAGAGGGGAACCACATTGAAATTATACAAAAGACTGCTCCAAGTTTCTGGAGGCAGCCAGAAATGAGGTGGTGGTGCCAAGATTACAAGTTGAGAAGGCACATCAAGCCTTCAGGCCCAGGGATAATAAAAGATCAAGAGACACCGTGACACGCTTCCTCAGGTTCCCTTCTCAACAAGTTGAACATACTGACCGGAAATTACATAAAGTAGAAATATTTACCAAACTTTCATCTATGACATTCCATAGAAGGAAAGAATTTAATGAAATGACAAAACGACGGGTGTTTGTAGGGAGAGGGGAAGCATGCTCTACCCCTTCAGCTTAGCCTTTTGCTTAAAGGTGAATTTTATACAATTTGCACCATAGTGGAATCAACAAAGGTCCTTATGAAAGGCTTACAACAGATGATCCCAATCCCTACAAGCCCCCACATGAAAACCACTACACAAGGAGCTTGGGCTGAAATGATAGAAAGTGGGAAAGGGCTCAAAGAGACTGAAAAAGCAATCTGGTGGCATCAACTCATTGGTTGGCAGCAGCAACTAAAGTTGTGGCTCCTAGGGAGAGGTTTGACTGTTTGAATGCAAGAGGCTTTGGGTACTAATGAATTAAAATTTGGAGGTTAATAACCGAGGATCACTACTACTTGAGATTAAACATGAATTAGCTTGACCAGGTATAGGGCCTGGTGTAGAGGGAGTTCATGCTGCACTGATGGAGAGGGAAAGGAAATTATTCATTAAGCTGTAATGTATGAATAGGGGGAGTTATATGTGGTGACTGAACAAGGATGTGTGGTGTGGCCCAATGAAGGTGGGTGGAAAGGAATTTAGTTACGAAGGATGTTAACATTTGTATCTATGAACGTAAGAGGTTAGAATACACTTTTAAAAAGTATCAGTTTTTCTTTAAAAATGCGGTGCAGCTAAAAACAAACATAGGCTTTAGCGGGAAATGAACTTACTGTCAAAATATGAGCATTTATTCAAACACAGGCATTTCATTCTGTACATCTCTACTTCCAACATGCAGGGTCAGAAAACAAACAGGGTAGAAATATTGATAACTCAAGGCTGGGCCCGTCAAGTGCTTAAGGTGGTATAGGATAAGGAGAGAAGATATCTTTTTGTTAACATTACAATTCAAGACCAGCTAAACACACTGGTTAACATCCATACTCCCACACTGATCAAGGGGTGTTCTTTAAAAGTATTGCAAATAAACTACTAGGGTTTGCTGAGGAGCACCTAATTTTGGGCGATTTCAATATTACATTGAACTCAAACTGGGACAATACACTGAATGGAAGTAAAGGAGTAGAGGCTTGTTGCAAAAAAATAAAAAATAACACTAAAAAAATCTCTTGCTTAAACTAGTGGATGTTTGGCAATAATAAACTAGAAATTTCTCCTACTACTCTGCTGTGTGCTCTTCATATTCCAGAACTGAATTTTTGGTTGCTAGAAAAGGATTAGCAATTCACGAGTAAAAGCAGAACAGTCTATATAACCTGTCTGATCAAGTGCCTGGATGGTCAGACTTAGACCTAAGACTTTAGATAAAGGGCAGCAATTTTAAGTGGCACTGACTCCATGATAGCTTATCATCAGATGAGAAAATTCAGAGCCTGATTAAGATCGGAGTTAAACAATACAGGAGAATAGGACCAGGCATAATGGACTAGATTCTATATATCACGCCTAAAAAATCAGCGGTGAAAAAAACAAATATGCCTAGGTGTACTTTACAAAAATACATTGAGCATCCGTCCGCGTGACTAAATTTAGTCACGGGCAGTTACACCAAGTAAAACTTGGTGTAAATGCAGACGCCTAAATTAGGTGCAGACCGTGTCTATTCTATAACACACATAGATTTTAGAAACACCCATGACCCGCCCATTCCACACCCACAGTCATGCCTTTTCAACTGTACGACTTAGAATTTATGCGCATCCATTACAGAATATGCTTAACTGTGCAGATAAATTCTAATTAACACCAAGTGTCAATAATTGCTTGTTAACTGGCAGTAATCAGCACTGTGGCTTAACTAATTAAGTTTATAAGCACAAATCCAGGACAGAACTGGATTTGTGCATGCAACTTAAATTGTGCTATATAGAATCCGGCAGAATATGTGACTTTTTAAAAGCTCTTATAAAAAGAAAATTGATAGCAAGAACAGTGCAATAAAAAAGATAAAGCTCTTCATCCGCTGTAAATTTGGACTGCACCCTACTACATCTTGTCATCTCCCTATAGTTGGAAGTCTGGACTTTCCACTGGGTCGCTCATATCCCAGATTTCATTCCTAGGCTGATCGAGGCCTCACACTTGTCCAACATGCCCTGGATGAGAATGAACCTGAAATGTTGCCATATGACACATTAAAAACTACGTATCTTCTTACTTCTGCTGACTGGTTTGCTCATCAACAACTGAGTCATTATATTGGTGCTTTGTTGCGTCATAATAAAATAAAAAATAACCCAGAGTACTTTTCAGAATCGCCCTTTCGTGATGAATCGCCTCTTACTGCAATTTGTAAAGGCTTGATGGGTCGCTACTATGGTAGTATGAAGCGGCTGTTACAATTTTCACCTCTCCAAAAGATTATTGATCACTGGGCATATGATTTTGGTACTTACACCCTGGACTTTTGCCTTTAAAGCCTAACTGGATGGTCCTCGTCCGGTGGAAAGTTGTGCAATTACAAGAAGTTCATTACAAATTTCTCATGAGAATGTACATTCACTCTTCTAGAGCTAAAACGATGGGTCTCCCCTCTGATGGGACCTGTCTTAAATGTCATACTAGTAATGCTTCCTACCAACACTGGTATTTGGGACTGACCTCTGGCAGCACTTGAGTGCCCTTTATCATAGGCATTGGGATGCTACTCCCCAGATGTGCATCTTGGATGATCTGTCCACTATGGTACAGGGTATTCAGGTTTCAGCATTATTTCTCCTCAAGGTAGCTCTGGTTGCAAAGCGATGTATCCTGATGCAGTGGATTCGACCAGATACACCCACCCTAATATTATATATTATAGCAGAATCAGATGTACAAACTCCTTAAACATGGAACATTTATATATAGAAACTAAATCTGAATTCTTGGTCTACATATTTGGCAACTCTGACAACAAGAGTACACGCTGCTCTCCTGAATACATTGGGGGTTTAATTGTGTTTGTTAACAATTTTGAGTGTATGCAATTTTTACGCACACAGTGGTGGGTATGTATATGATTGTTTTGACAGGGATAGGGGGTTTGGAATGGTCAGTAGGGAATGGGGGGGGATATGATGGGCATTGGTTCTTTGTTGTAACTTTTACGATGTTATAAGAAGGCCAAGCATCTAGGAGACCATAGCCAAATTGCAAAAAGAGCATAAGAAGTGACAGGCTCAAAGTCTATCCTGAAAAATTGGGAGAGGCAGGAAATAAGTTTAGAAAACAAAATTGGGGAGTGGGGTCCTAGGTACTTGTCTAGTTTGCCTATTCCTTAATCCAGTTCTGCTTGCAAGCAGAACAGATAATTATCTATAGAAAAGGGAAGGATCCAACTAACTGTGCATCAAAGGGGTTCTCAAACCAGTCCTCAGGACACAGTCAGCCAGTCAGATTTTCTGTGTATCCACAATGAATATGCATGATATAGATGTGTATACAATAAAGGTAGTGCATGCAAATGTATCTCATGCATATTCATTCTGGATATCCTGAAAATCTAACTGGTAGGGTGTGCCCCAAGGACTGGGTTGAGAACCCCCGTTTAGACCCTTATTATTATTGGATGTTGACCATAAGATTCTGAACAAAATTTTAGCCACTCGATAAAGGTGTTTATGCCGCATGAGATACACAAAGATCAGTCTGGCTTTATTTGAGTTCACCATACATCAGATAATCCGAGTGTAAAATTTGATGTGGAATGCTGAACTAGTGATCCTGGCAATAGATGCATTAAGGCCTTTAACAGAGTATTTTGGCCCTTTATGTTTAGAGTTCTTGAAAAAGTAGGCCTAGGTAGAGAGATACTTTTAACGAGTTAAAGCAGTTTACAGCTGCTCCCTAGCTTGCTGATTTTCTATGGAGAGAGCAGGATGGGAGAAAGAGGAGGAGATGAGTACTTCTGCTTGGAAGGTTCACACTGTTACAGTGTTGAAGATGTTGGTACACTTATGCTTTGATAAGCCTGTGTACCACAAACTTATACAAGATACTATGTAGAACCAGTATTTGGTTTGAATTTGTCAATAAAAAGAGAATTTTTAAAAATGTGTTCTTTAGGAGAAAGATAAGAGAACAGGGCGGGGGATCAAAAGTACATTAACACCTTCCCCACCCATATCCCCCCTCCCCAAAAAAATCCCTTTTAGTAAAAGAAACATTTGTTCTAGATAATAACAGATTTGCAAAGAATAAGGATGATCCATCAGAAGCGTCGTAATTATAGTCGATGTGCACTCAGGATGGGCTCCAAGTACTGAGGAACTGTATTTAACCTCCCTTTGCACTATGCTCTTTGAATGGGCTCAGCTGGAAAGAAAAGTAATTGCTGTGAACCTCTAATTAAGGTTGCATATGTTTTGTAGCAGCAATGAATTAAGAACAGGCACTTTCTCGTGTATTATTACACCATTCAATTATTCATAAAAGAAAGGGCTCATATATAACTGTCACCACACCTATTCTGCTAAGGACTACCACCCGTAACCGCAAAAGACAGCTCATCCCAATATGCTTTGTCTGTATTCCTCTCCTCCAACACTTGAGACCAAGTTTTTTTTTTTCTTTTTTAGAAATTACTTCACTCAAATAATTGCATGACTTTTTTTTTTTAATTATTCACTGTATTCTTTTCTCAACATACCTAGTAGAGTACAGGTGTTATATAAAGTTAAGAGGATGATGACCTGTTTTGAGACCTTACTAACAGCAAGACCCTAGAGAGCTCAGCTCACATAGCCTCTTAGCGCTTTCCATTCCCTCTGCCACTCATTCAGAGAAGCAATGAATGTGTCATGCTCCTCCTTGATATCCTTTTCCAGCCCCTCAATAACTATAGTTGTAAACTGCTCAAAATGGATTTCTGAATGGGTGATACATCAAATACTGATTAAACTAGAAACTTAAAATTAGTACAGATAGGTTCATTCCATGTCATGTGTGTTGGAACAGAGAGGAGTAATCCAGAGTTCTGCTTCAAGTACTGTGATGCCAACTCAGCAATGCAGGCACAGTTTGGGGGTGTTTTTGAAAGTCTGACCTCCCGGTTCCTCAACAGGAGACTGTTGCACTCTAATAATGAGAAGGCCACCTGTACCACTTCCCCATAAGAAGGCTTAGCACCAATCCTAAACAACTCTTAGGGATACATTAACATAAATGGCACCGATTAATAAATCCATAAAAATATCTTGGTTTGTCATCAAAGCACTTCAGCAGTATCCAGGGGCAGGCAGACATACTGACAGCAACTGAGCCAAAGGTTGCTAGAAGAACAGCATTCCTGTGACCTGTAAAATGGATTATCTGTTGATGCAGGGTCTGATTTTCTGCAGCCAGCATAGCTACCTGAGCCCACAGGAATGCAATTAGTTGCACAGGGTGGAAAGGAGACAGACACTTGCACAATGTACAGCTGGGGCAGCAAAATTAACCAATTAACAAGCAGGAGATTACAAGGCTAACTAGACGACCCCCCACGACTCTGCCTCAGTCGCAGCCCTTTGCCACGGAGGCTACCTTTTCTCCCATTCGCCCCGCACAGCTAGCCGCGGTGGTGGGGTTGGCCTACTACTTTTGCCCTCCTGCAGTTTTCAACCCCTCCTCCTACCACAGTCTCACTGCTTCTCATCCTTTAAAGTCCATTCCATCTGTCTATTCTACCCGCTGCCACTCCGAATTGCAGTCATCTACCGCCCCCCTGATAAGTCCCTCCCTTCCTTCCTTACTGACTTCGATGCCTGGCTCTCCGTTTTTCTTGAGCCCTCATCCCCATCCCTCATTCTTGGTGACTTCAACATACACACTGATAACCCATCCGACTCATACGCTTCTCAATTCCTCACCCTAACCTCCTCCTTCAACCTCCAACTGAGCTCCACCACCCCTACTCACAAATCTGGTCACTGTCTTGATCTCGTCCTCTCTTCTACCTGCTCGCCCTCTAATCTCTGCGTCTCCGCTCTTCCCATTTCTGACCATCACCTGATCACATTCACACTTCATCACCCTCCCCCTCAGTCCCGCCCAACTCTAACTACTACCTCCAGGAATCTCCAGGCAGTTGACCCCCCACCTTATCCGCCAGTATCTCTGATCTCCTCCCGTCCATCACGTCCTCCGAGTCCGTCGACAAGGCTGTTTCCAATTACAATGCCACTCTCTCCTCCGCCCTTGACACCCTTGCACTGTCCGTTTCCCGTCCCACTAGGCGCACTAATCCCGAGCCCTGGCATAACCCTTGCACCCGTTACATTCGTTCCTGCTCCCGATCGGCTGAACGCTTATGGAGGAAATCTCGCACCCATACTGACTTCATTCACTTCAAATTCATGCTATCCTCCTTCCAGTCCTCCCTATTCCTCGCCAAACAGGACTACCACACTCATTTGACTAATTCCCTCAGCTCTAACCCTCGTCGTCTCTTCGCCACCCTCAACTCCCTCCTCAAAGTGCCCTCCGCTCCCACCCCCCCCCCCCCCCTTCACTCTCTCCTCAATCACTGGCTTACTACTTCCGCGACAAGGTCCAGAAGATCAACCTCGAATTCACCACTAAACCTTCTCCTCCACTTCATCCTATCACCCACTCCCTCAACCAATCAACCCAGGCCTCCTTCTCCTCTTTTCCTGATATCACCGAAGAGGAAACCGCCCATCTTCTCTCCTCCTCAAAATGCACCACCTGTTCTTCAGACCCCATCCCCACCAACTTACTTACCTCCATCTCTCCCACCATCACCCCTCCCATCTGTCATATCCTCAACCTCTCTCTCTCCACCGCAACTGTCCCTGACACCTTCAAGCATGCTGTTGTCACACCTCTCCTCAAAAAACCTTCACTTGTCCCTCCAACTACCGCCCCATCTCCCTCTTACCCTTCCTCTCCAAAATACTTGAACGCACCGTTCACAGCCGTTGCATTGATTTTCTCGCCTCTCATACCATCCTCGATCCGCTTCAATCTGGCTTTCGCCCACTTCACTCGACAGAAACGGCATTATCCAAAGTCTGTAATGACCTGTTCCTCGCCAAATCCAAAGGTCATTACTCCATCCTCATTCTCCTCGACCTATCCGCCGCTTTTGACACTGTCAATCACAACTTACTTCTTGACACACTGTCCTCTTTTGGGATCCAGGGCTCTGTCCTCTCCTGGTTCTCCTCTTATCTCTCCCATCATACCTTCAGAGTACACTCTCATGGTTCTTCCTCCACCCCCATCCCGCTCTCTGTTGGAGTCCCTCAGGGTTCTGTCCTTGGACCCCTTCTTTTCTCTATCTACACCTCTTCCCTGGGCTCCCTGATCTCGTCTCATGGCTTCCAGTATCATCTCTATGCTGACGACACCCAGCTTTCTCTCTCCACACCTGACATCACTGCGGAAACCCAGGCCAAAGTATCGGCCTGCTTATCCGACATTGCCGCCTGGATGTCCAACCGCCACCTGAAACTGAAAATGGCCAAGACTGAACTTCTTGTCTTCCCACCCAAATCCACTTCCCCTCTACCTCCACTCTCTATTTCGGTTGATAACACCCTCATCGTCCCCATCTCATCTGCCCGCAACCTCGGTGTCATCTTCGACTCCTCCCTCTCCTTCTCTGCGCATATCCAGCAGATAGCCAAGACCTGTCGCTTCTTCCTCTATAACATTAGCAAAATCCACCCTTTCCTCTCTGAGCACACCACCCGAACTCTCATCCACTCTCTCATTACCTCTCGCCTTGACTACTGCAACCTACTCCTCACTGGTCTCCCACTTAGCCACCTAGCCCCCCTTCAGTCCGTTCAGAACTCTGCTGCACGTCTTATCTTCCGCCTGAACCGATACACTCATATCACCCCTCTCCTCAAGTCACTTCATTGGCTTCCGATCAGGTACCGCATTCAATTCAAGCTTCTGCTACTAACCTACAAATGTACTCGATCTGCAGCCCCTCCTTACCTCTCAACCCTCATCTCCCCTTACGTTCCTACCCGTAACCTCCGCTCTCAAGACAAATCCCTCCTTTCAGTACCGTTCTCCACCACCGCCAACTCCAGGCTCCGCCCTTTCTGCCTCGCTTCACCCTACGCGTGGAACAAACTCCCCGAGCCCATACGCCAGGCCCCCTCCCTGCCCGTCTTCAAATCTCTGCTTAAAGCCCACCTCTTCAACGTCGCCTTCGGCACCTAACCTACTACTACTATTTAGCATTTCTATAGCGCTACAAGGCATACGCAGCGCTGCACAAACATAGAAGAAAGACAGTCCCTGCTCAAAGAGGGAAATCTAGACTGCCCAACTTGACATTTCATTCTTTAGATTGTAACCTCTACACCTCTACCCAGGAAATCTAGACTGCCCAACTTGACATTTCGTTCTTTAGATGTAAGCTCCTTTGAGCAGGGACTGTCCTTCTTTGTTTATTTTGTACAGCGCTGCGTAATCCTAGTAGCGCTCTAGAAATGTTAAGTAGTAGTAGTAGTAACTGAATAGCAGACCTGGAAGTTCGGAACGCCAGTTAAGTCCTTAACAGCTAAGACTGCAGCAGGCAAACTTACAACAAGGTATCCAGGTACAGGAGGCTCAACTGCAAACATGCAGGTTAGCCTTTGGACTGCTGAAAACTGCTTTAGACTCCTGTCTTACTTTTGGAAGGATGTATCTCCACTTTTACTTGTTAAACTTACAAAATGGTTCAATGAGCAAAATCTAAATAAATAAATAAATGACAGTTTGGCTAGTGGTCTTTTTCCAGAATCTTGTGGGGAAATTGTCCTCACTACAGTTCCTAAGAACTCCAAAGGCAATCTACAGTCTGTTAGCAATTATCAACCTGTTGCCTCCAGTCTTTTATGTATAAGGAAGGATGTTAGAGAGATGTGTGGTGAAATTATTAGAGAATTATATAGATAGGCATAATATTATTCACATCTCTCAGTCTGGATTTAGAAAAACTAGGGCTGATTGCGATTAAAATTTCTAATTGCAATTCATCGCACAAATCAAACTTCTTAATCTTCTGATTAATCAAGCGGTTAAATGAAGGGCATAGCCAGCAGTCCATTGGGGAGGGCACAGGGATGGACTAGGGGGCACGCATTTCCTTCCTCCCTCATTAGATATCATACCTTTGTTGGTGGGGATGCCAAAGCCCCATGAAATCCACTGCCAAAGCAGCCCCCTTCCTCCTTATGCTGCCTCAGGAGTGAGGAAGTAAGCGGGGTGTCTCCTGCCGCCGCTAACAGCACTCTCTGAACATGCACAGTTCATGCACAAATTGAACATGCTTGAGGAGCGCAAGCATTGGTAGCTAGAGGCACCCCACTCACTTCCTCACTCCTGAGACAATATGAGGAGAAAGGGGGTGACTCAGGCAACGGATTTCTTCGGCTGGTGGGGCTTGAGCTATCCCACCAGCCACTGAACAGGTACTGACGTTTTGGAAGGGGAGGGGGGCCGAGCCCAAAGCAGGGGGCCCAGGTCTCCAAGGCTCCTCCCTTCCTCTCACCTTTGGCTATGCCATTGATTAAATGCCCTACTCTTTCTCCCCTTCTCTCATCTATCCCCAGGTCCATTATCTCTCTCTCTTCCTTGTCTCTCAACCCCCCCCCCCTTCCAAAACCTCTCTTTTCCTTCCTTCCCTCTACCCTCTCCAATCCAGGTCCATTATCTCTCTTCTCCCTCCATCCTTCTGTCCCTTAATTTGCCTTCTCTCCATATTCACCCCCCCCCCATGCACAGTCTAGCATCTCTCCTTCCTCTTTTAGCCCTACCCTTGATCCTCTCTTCCCCCACCCCCTCCAGCTGCCCCAGGTTCTCCCTCTCCGTCCTCTCCCCGGCTCACCCCAGGTTCTCTCTCCCTCCCTCTCCTCCCATGGCCTCCCCAAGTTCTCTCTCACTCGCATTCCCTCTCCCCTTTTTTCCATTCTCAGTAAAATCTTCGGCCCTGCAGCCATGGTACTGAAAAGCTGCCTGCGGCAGCCTGCACAGTGCCTTCCCTCTGACATGTCCCAAACAGGAAGTGGCGTCAGAGGGAAGGTCTGCTGCAGGCTTTTCAGTACCACGGCCACAGCTGCAGAGCCAAAGATTTTATTGAAAATGGAAGAAAAAAAGGTAAAACCCAAAAAACGGGTGGGAGGGGAGAGCTGCCAGCAGTCGGTGGGGGGAGAGGGAAAGATGCCGGACCGCATGCAGGTGGCCATGAGGGACAGAAGGTAAAATATTGTAATTCATTTTTCTAATCACGGCTGATTGACACGTTAACTGCAATTAAAGTGCAGCCCTAGAAAAATCCATAGTACTGAAACAGTGATTGGAGCTTTGATTGTACATGGAAAATCTCTATTGAGCAAGGGACATTTGCCTTTTCATCAGCATTTGATTTGGTCGATTACAATCTTTTGTTATCTAGATTATGCAATTTGGGCTTGGGAGGATTTGTGTTATGTTTTAAAGGCTTCTTATCTACGAGGAGCTACATGGTGAAGAGGCATAAATGTTTACCTATGAGCTCAGAGCCAGGTTGTGGGGTTCCCCAGGAGTCGGCATTGTCTCCACCTTTGTTTAATATTTTACTTTAACCTTTGGGTCAGGTTCTTGAACAGCTGAAAATACCATTCTCTATATATGCAGATGGCATTGATTTGTTACTTATATATATTACTGGGGATAAATATTTAAACTAGAAGAACAGATCTCAAAGCTATATCACAAAAAATGTTCTTCCTTTAGAATATTTCATTTATTTTATTACAAATATTTATGTAATATAAAACAACTTATATTATGCAAGTTCCAGAACTCATCCAGTCACACCTTTCACTTCACCACCCACTCATATAAACCTTATGTGGGAACATTTCTATATATCCACAAACTGTGTACATTCTCCCCACTTATTTTACACATTGATGTTACTTCCTCAGTTTCAAATCTTCCACTTGTATCTTAGTTATTGATTTGTTACTACCATCTCCAGTGACTGGTCTTCCACTTTGGCTAATTTGGTTGAGTTGGATTAATTGATCATTGGATTACTAATAATCACCTGAAACTAAACCATGAGAAAACAATATTTTTATGGTTAGGACCCTCAAGACTCACTTTTCCACCAAGATTTCTGATTGGTGTGGATTTGTTTTGGTTTTGAGAGATCCTCACGAATTTTGGTAGTTGAAGTTGATAGTTTAATGACTTTCTCGTGTCATGCTAGTTCAGAAATTATTGTATACCATGCAGAAGTTGAGAGCAATATGTACATTTTTGGTTTTGCAGAATTTAGATTCTTGGTCCAAGTTCTAACCTTATCCAGAGTGGATTACAGTAACATTGTATTTGAGGGTTGTTTAAAAACGTTAGTGAATAGAATTCAATTAATGCAAAATACTGCAGCACGATTGATATTTTCAGTTTCTAAGTTTGAGCCAGGTTAAGCTCTACACTTTTATTCATAAGATACTAAATGGCCTAGCGCCTTTTCATCTTGTTAATTTGGCTAGTGTGATTCATTTTAAGTCTTTATAAGATAAGCTTACATAAGTACATAAGTAGTGCCATACTGGGAAAGACCAAAGGTCCATCTAGCCCAGCATCCTGTCACCGACAGTGGCCAATCCAGGTCAAGGGCACCTGGCACGCTCCCCAAACGTAAAAACATTCCAGACAAGTTATACCTAAAAATGCGGAATTTTTCCAAGTCCATTTAATAGCGGTCTATGGACTTGTCCTTTAGGAATCTATCTAACCCCTTTTTAAACTCCGTCAAGCTAACCGCCCGTACCACGTTCTCCGGCAACGAATTCCAGAGTCTAATTACACGTTGGGTGAAGAAAAATTTTATCCGATTCGTTTTAAATTTACCACACTGTAGCTTCAACTCATGCCCTCTAGTCCTAGTATTTTTGGATAGCGTGAACAGTCGCTTCACATCCACCCGATCCATTCCACTCATTATTTTATACACTTCTATCATATCTCCCCTCAGCCGTCTCTTCTCCAAGCTGAAAAGCCCTAGCCTTCTCAGCCTCTCTTCATAGGAAAGTCGTCCCATCCCCACTATCATTTTCGTCGCCCTTCGCTGTACCTTTTCCAATTCTACTATATCTTTTTTGAGATACGGAGACCAGTACTGAACACAATACTCCAGGTGCGGTCGCACCATGGAGCGATACAACGGCATTATAACATCCGCACACCTGGACTCCATACCCTTCCTAATAACACCCAACATTCTATTCGCTTTCCTAGCCGCAGCAGCACACTGAGCAGAAGGTTTCAGCGTATCATCGACGACGACACCCAGATCCCTTTCTTGATCCGTAACTCCTAACGCGGAACCTTGCAAGACGTAGCTATAATTCGGGTTCCTCTTACCCACATGCATCACTTTGCACTTGTCAACATTGAACTTCATCTGCCACTTGCACGCCCATTCTCCCAGTCTCGCAAGGTCCTCCTGTAATCGTTCACATTCCTCCTGCGACTTGACGACCCTGAATAATTTTGTGTCATCGGCGAATTTAATTACCTCACTAGTTATTCCCATCTCTAGGTCATTTATAAATACATTAAAAAGCAACAGACCCAGCACAGACCCCTGCGGGACCCCACTAACTACCCTCCTCCACTGAGAATACTGGCCACGCAATCCTACTCTCTGCTTCCTATCTTTCAACCAGTTCTTAATCCATAATAATACCCTACCTCCGATTCCATGACTCTGCAATTTCTTCAGGAGTCTTTCGTGCGGCACTTTGTCAAACGCCTTCTGAAAATCCAGATATACAATATCAACCGGCTCCCCATTGTCCACATGTTTGCTTACCCCCTCAAAAAAATGCATTAGATTGGTGAGGCAAGACTTCCCTTCACTAAATCCGTGCTGACTTTGTCTCATCAGTCCATGTTTTTGTATATGCTCTGCAATTTTATTCTTAATAATAGCCTCCACCATCTTGCCCTGCACCGACGTCAGACTCACCGGTCTATAATTTCCCGGATCTCCTCTGGAACCCTTCTTAAAAATCGGAGTAACATTGGCTACCCTCCAGTCTTCCGGTACTACACTCGATTTTAGGGACAGATTGCATATTTCTAACAGTAGCTCCGCAAGTTCATTTTTTAGTTCTATTAATACTCTGGGATGAATACCATCAGGTCCCGGTGATTTACTACTCTTCAGCTTGCTGAACTGACCCATTACATCCTCCAAGGTTACAGAGAATTTGTTTAGTTTCTCCGACTCCCCCGCTTCAAATATTCTTTCCGGCACCGGTGTCCCCCCCAAATCCTCCTCGGTGAAGACCGAAGCAAAAAATTCATTTAATTTCTCCGCTACGGCTTTGTCCTCCTTGATCGCCCCTTTAACACCATTTTCGTCCAGCGGCCCAACCGACTCTTTGGCCGGTTTCCTGCTTTTAATGTATCTAAAAAATTTTTACTATGTATTTTTGCTTCCAACGCTAATTTCTTCTCAAAGTCCTTTTTTGCCCTCCTTATCTCCGCTTTGCATTTGGCTTGGCATTCCTTATGATCTATCCTGTTACTTTCAGTTGGTTCTCTTCTCCACTTTCTGAAGGATTGTTTTTTGGCTCTAATGATTTCCTTTATCTTACTGTTTAGCCACGCCGGCTGACGTTTAGTCTTTTTTCCCTTTTTTCTAATACGTGGAATATATTTGTCCTGAACCTCCAGGATGGTGTTTTTAAACAGCATCCACGCCTGATGCAAGTTTTTTACTCTGCGAGCTGCTCCTTTCAGTCTTTTTTTCACCATTTTTCTCATTTTGTCGTAATCACCTTTTCTATAGTTAAACGCTAGCGTACTTGATTTCCTAGTTTCACTTCCTTCAATGCCAATATCAAAACCGATCATATTATGATCACTGTTATCAAGCGGCCCTCGTATCGTTACCCCCTGCACTAGATCATGAGCACCACTAAGGACTAAGTCTAGTATTTTTCCTTCTCTTGTCGGCTCCTGAACTAGCTGTTCCATGAAGCTGTCCTTGATTTCATCAAGAAATCTTATGTCCCTTGCGTGTACAGATGTTACATTAACCCAGTCTATATGCGGGTAATTGAAATCCCCCATTATTATTGTGTTGCCCAGTTTGTTTGCGTCCCTGATTTCCTTAATTTGATGTTACTGCATTTTCCATCTCTTAAACATCTTAAATATAAATCTATATTTAATTCTTCTCTATATTATCAAGCCGCTACACTACAGAAGCTGTTACCTTTGAAAATTCGTATTGTTTCTAACTACTATTTCGGAAATATTTAAAAACTTGGTTGAGAAATTTTTTTGATCCAATTTAAATATTTTTTTTCGAGGATATAATATGTATTTACCTGGATGGTTGCAGATTACATAAAGAAAAAAAACTGGACCACATCAAACTGGTCAGGTGTTTGCTAATTATAAGCAATGTATAGTATAGTAATAGGGGGTAGTGCCACTGAGGCCAAGTTCCACTGTAGAAAACAGAGAAATAAGTGTCCCATGCTTGTCCTTATTGCATAAGTCTCATTTTCACAAAGAGACTTGACCAGCAGCAATACAGAAGCAGAGTAAATGTTTGCATCATCTTGGGGATTAAAAACCAGAATGCAACAGAAGACCTTAATGATTTTGTTTAACTGTCTGTCCTATTATGTAAAACACGTTTTTCCTAGCACTGCCACTTTAAGCTACACCACCATGATACACATCTGAAGTATGACAAGATCCATATGGACAGTAAACTCATTCACTAAACAGCTACAATGCAAAAAAAAAAACCATTGATGTGGAATATCTTGTCCATAAATAACAAGAAACGTACTTCTAGGAGAACAAGTACATAAACTTCCCCCCATACAGCCAGACCAAGGATCAGATCAAATCATGTCTCTCCAACACACAGGACCGCTTCCTCACCCTCTATCTTGGTATCAGCAATTCTGTCTCAAAGCCTTGTAGTTCCCAGGTATTTTCATTTTATTACATTTATGAATAATTGCCAGGGATGGTGGGATTTTAACTAGCTTTCCTGGAGAACAGAAGCCACAACCCTGCCTCAGAGACGCAGAGGCACTCATTTTCCAAAGAGAAGTCATTCTTCTATCAGTCATTGCCAAAAAAACGATCACATAACACCACCCATATCACATCCATGAAATGCCCCCTCTGGGAACGTCTTCTTTTCGACAACTATCAGATTTGGCCTTTTTTGTTGTTGTTTATTTGATTATACAATTTAGACATTTTTCTGCTAGAAATAAGTATATCTGCCTGTTATGCCATTTGTTTAAACATTTTTTTATTTTTTGCGTTACGAGCCCCATAACCACTTAGAAAAGATCAACATCTTAAATCCTTCCCACTAGAGAAATTGAGAGACTTCACAATCAATCCATCCTAGTTCTTGTAAATTTAATCCAATGCAGAGATGATATTTCTGGATGAGTTTCTCAGTTCTCATGGCATTCTTATGCGTAAGTAGCAAAGAATCATTCCCTGCCCATTGCAGTGGGGATTGCCCCCTTCATTATTGTCATCCTGAAGGGCAAGCGTTTCAAATTTATCTAAACTGTAACTTCATCCTTGAAAGGATCCAAACCTGTGAAATAGCTGCATAAGGTATTCCACGGAATCACATGGATCTGGGAGGTACAACAGTCTATGGTCCATGAATGCTGTGATCTTAAATAACTCATTCCTTCACAGATCTGGATTACCTTCAACAGCAGATGGTAGGGGAGACCCTTGCCTCATACCCTTTTGCAATATGAATTCCTACAAATGACTACCACTCAATTAGAGGACCCACATCACTATGGTAACATTTGAACATATATCGAATTTAACTAGGATCTCAAAAAGTAACCCCAATCGACTCTGGAAAACATCTTCTCTGGGTCAGAGCTATTTAACAAGGGAACATTTTTCTCCTCACAATATTTCATAAGGAAAAGAATCCTCCTTGCAGTCAACACCAGTTATTGCTGTCAGTCAAAACCCATCCGGTTAGCCATAATCAAGTCCAGCAAAATTAATGAAAGTCTATCCACCACGATCTTAGCCAACTTCATGTTGAAATTTAGCAAAGATATTAGCTTAGAAAACCATGGCCAACTACTGATCTTTTCCCTCCTTGGGCATTAAAGTTATAGTGGTAATGTTTACCAAGTATCAAAACTTTCCTTTCTTTCAAACGTAGCACACAAGGAGATACTTAGTTAGTTATGAGGTTTATGCAGTTTTGAAAAACAGTCCAGGCACAGGGGCCCAGATCTATGAATCCAGTGTTGCAGAAGTCCTGCCCTCGGGTATCCCAATGCCAGTGTTAGTTTATGGTATTGTGCCAGCATGGTTCCACACCAAGGATTCTCAGGTGTGGAGATCCATACAGAACTAGGAATACCAAGTCCAATATCCATACACCTGGAAGCCCCAAGTCATTCTTGATTACTCATAAATTTTCTTTCCTGTTTGGCAGTTTCCACTAAACTAAGTTCCTAATTGTGTTTTGGACCTGTAGGATCTGATACGTCACATAGAAATGTGAATTCTATTTTTAGAGCATAACATATGTGTTCTCAAATATCTCTGGTTTCTCTTCAGATCAAATAAATCTTTCACTTTTTACTAGCGTTGTCAAACTGGATCAGATCTAGAACATCATCCTATTTCTGACAGTAGCAAGCAAGAGATACAATATAGCAGCGGTGGGAAGGCAGTCCTCGAGAGCCACAACTCAAGCCAGGGTTTCAAGATTTGCACAATGAATATGCATGAGATCTATTTGCATACAATGGAAACAGTACATGTAAATCAATCTCATGCATATTCATTGTGCAAATCTTGAAAACCCAACTGGGTTGTGGCAGTGGTGTGCTGGAGCCAGCTCACACCAGCTTGCCAGAGCCATTTGTTATTTTTTTTAAGGAATTTTGGGAGCCGGTTGTTAAACTTTAACAATCGACTCCCAAAATTTGGGCTGGCGTGACTCAGGTCCCCTCCTGACAATATCAGCGTCTAGCTGCCCTGTGTCTTTGGCATCTCACTTGCTCTCCTTCTCTCTGACCCTCAACAGCAAAACAAAAGAACAGCATGAAACTGTGCGCGGGGCCATAGCACTGCACGCACTGCTGCTGGCTCCCTTCCTCCTCCCTCTCCAAAACAGGAAGTTACATCCTGAGGGAGGAGGAAGGAAGCCGGCAGTGGCACGCGCAGGGCTACGGCCCCATGCACGGTTTCATGCTATTTTTTGTTTTTTACCACCGCGAGCATGAGAGTCACTGCCCGTGGTTCCTTCAGGCTGCCACAATATTGGCCTGGGAGGAGGAAGGAAGTCAGCAGCAGCAGATGCAGGGCTGCAACCCAAGAAGGTTAGAGAGAGGAGACATGTGAAGTCAAAAAAGTTGAATCCATGGAGGTTTGTCTCTCTTTCCCCTCCCCAGCACAGCCATCATCTCCACACATTCAAAAAAAAGGAAACAGACCTTTGAACTGCTGCATCCACGTTGTCATTCATTAATGTTGGTAGCATTTTTATTTAATCTTACTTATGTGTTCAAACATGCCAGCTAGTGCAGCATACTGTTGTACACAGAGGTAGTATAATAATGGAATAATTTTTTATAGGCAGAGTAATAATTTGTTATAAATCATAATTAGTGTGTCATTTGAAGGGGCTGGTTATAGGGACACTAACATGTTGTATTCATGCAGAGATTTTTTTCTCCTGGTAAAGGGCCACTAAAACAGACATGTTATGAGAATCAGGTGCAACATCCAGAGTATCTATCTATTTACTTAGTTATGACATTTATATTCCACATTAAACATGAATTAGGTTGAAACCTGGGAGCATTTAAAAATCTTTTTTTCCTGTGCCTAGATCAAAAGAGAAAGATGGTCAGCTTCCCTGTCAGCAAAGGTATGCCTAGCGTGCCCGTTTGGGGGGGGGGGGGGGGAGAGAGAGTGAGGAATGCATTGCCTCCCCCCCTCCAGATCGCACAGCTGGCTATGCCCGGAGAGCCTCAAGGACTCTGGTTGCCCACCCCTGCAAAAGAGGATGAATATAAGAAATAGGCCATATGTTAATAAAGGTAGATTCCACTACCTGGCTGAATGGAAATTGTACATATTTCCCTTGCCAATTTAGATTTCCCCTATTATTCATAGATGTCACATTGAACGTTCCTATCTTTAAAGTATAATATTAGACTAAAGGTAACCGGAATAAACAGTTTTTAAGGAACAAAATTATCCAACAACCATATCACCCATGTGAAAAATAACTGCCCCCTTATTTATTCAATCAACCAACTGGCCAAACTGAACTGATAATTAGGTTCCACTGATTTAACAAAGCCAGGCCTGATTGCAACCAGCCTTGTTGAATCTAAACCTCGCTATATGTTGAACCTTACTTACCATAAGTGCAGTCACCACAACATTTCTATAAGAATACTATGCCACAATCAAAGGAATTTTGATTTTAAAAAGTTGTTGAAATAGAACCATATTGGAACGGATTACAAAGCCACTTCTTAAGCTCTGGGACTCCACCAAACCACAGTGAGAGCCATTATCTCCAAATGGAGAAGACTTGGAACTATGGCGAATCTTACCGGGAGTGGCTGGCCGACCAAACTTACTCCCAAGGCACAGCAACAACTCATCAGGGAAATCACAAAACATCCTTAAAAAAAAAAAAAAAAACATCCAAAGAACTGCAGGCTTCTCTAGCTTCAGCTAAGGTCAGCGTTCATGATTCCACAATAAGAAAGACTGGGCAAAAAAGGGATCCATGGATAGCAGTGGTTTCTACCTTGCTACTCTCCCAAATGTAACATCAATGTTCGTCTCATATTTCTAAAAGCACACTTGGATGATCCCCAAGCCTTTTGGAATCATGTCTATGGACAGGTGAGTCAAAAGTGGAACTCTTTGGACAACACAGGTCCCATTATATCTGACATAAAACAAATATAGCATTCCACAGTAAGAATATCACATGTGGAGTGAGATGATGTGGGGATGCTTTGCTACCTCAGGACCAAGAAAATTTGTCATTATTGAAGGAACAATGAATTCTGAACTATACCAGAAATTATTAAGGAGAATGTCTTGTCATCAGTCCATTAGCTGAAGCGTAATTAAGTTATGCAGCAAGTCTAATGCCTGAAGGGAAACAAAATTAAAGTTTTGGACTGGCCTAGTCAAAGTCCCAACTTGAAACCAATAGAGATGCTGTAGTAGAACCTGAAACAAGAAGTTAATACATGAAAACCCAAGAACATGTCCGAGTTAAAGCAGTTATGCAAAGAAGAGTGAGCAAATATTCCTCAACAGCAGCGTGAAAGACGGATATTAAATGGTAGGAAGTGTTTAGTTACAATTATTGTTGCTAAAGGTGATGCAACCAATTAAGTTTAGGATGCAGTTACTTTTCCATATTTGTGATACGGGTGTTGCTTAATTTAATGAACAAAATTATTCAATAATTTAAAAAGCATTTACTCAGTTTCCATTTGTCAAATACAGTATTACATCTTGTTTAAAGATCAGAAAACATTCAGTGTGATATACATATAGCAACACAGGAAATCATGAGGGGGAAATGTTTTTCACATCACTATAGCTATAAAATGCTTTGAAAAAAAAAAAAATAATACACAATGGGGCTCATTTTCAAAGCACTTAGACTTACAAAGTTCCATAGGTTAATATGGAACTTTGTAAGTCTAAGTGCTTTGAAAATATGCCTCAATATCTTATTTATTATGGCCCATTAACTAGATTTCTCCTATCTTGACAGACCAATGTTACCTCTCTGTAAGACTCATTCCATTCTCCCCCACCTCTCCAAAATTCTCTTGGTTGGGTTCTATCCTGTCCCGTCCAAAAGCCTGGCAGTTTCTTCTGACTCATTTAGTCTTTTCAGTTCAAATGAAACCTGACATCATAAACCCTCATTTGTAACTAAAAAGGAATTTTCCTGTCTCTTAAATTACCTATCAACATAACTTTAGTTCAATCATTGCCAGGGCAGTTAATGGACAAAATTAGACTGAGGTCAACGGTTGTTGTTGGTACCCCATTCATTTTTGGGCTCATGTGTTCACAGACTGAGAAGCGTGTCCTTTTTGCCCACCTTTTGTGACAGCCCTAATCATTATAGAAATAATCCTTAGCTGGGGGGCTATGTAGTAGGGCTGTTTGTAAACCCTTGCAATAATGAGCGCAAATGCAACCACTAGGTGTCCCCCTTACACAATGACTGAAGCTCCCCTCTCCTCAGGTGCTGGGATGGAAACATTGCTTTCCCAGTAACCCCCAAACTAACAAAGGTCACTCCACATAGCAATGCCAGTGAGCATGTTAATCTTCCTAACTTGCCCCCTCTCTGAATTGACCATAATGTAACTTCAGCATGGGCTGCTGTGCAATGGTACCAGCTCTATGATTACAGTGGATATTTAATTAAGCAACCCCATCACTCAGTTCGGAGAAGGGTAATATGAGTTGAGTTTAGCATCCTCTAATAACTTTGAGAAGTTGTCTTTTTTACTAGTAGGGTTGGGAAAGAATGATAGACCCTGAATTTTAAGCATAGAATCAGTAAAAACCTTACAGTTTAACAGAAATATGCCGTTATAACCACGTCTGTCTGTCTACCTATCTAGTAACAGATAGGGCAACATTCTTTTTCTTTTCTTGTAAGAAGGGACAGTTTGCGCCACCCCAATTATTACCCGAAATGGGAAACAGTGATAGCAGGTAGTACATAGAAAGCTGCTGCCCCACACCCACGTGCTAAGGAGACCAGTGTCCTGTCCCTGTACTTGCATTCGCTCAGGCAGGCTGGAGGAGGTGGTTACCTGAGGCCGTGCATTGCAGCCTGACCTCCCTTACAGGCTCCCGACCCTGGTACAACCCGCCCGGCCTCAGAACCAGCTGCCGAAGAAGACTCCTGAGCCGCCTGTGCGCCGCGCCAGGTATCCCCGCACCCGCCAGCACCACCAACGACTGCATGACGGAAAGCTAACCGGTAAGATTAGCAGCGAACAACATGCGGGACAAGCAGAACGCTGTTTGCCGGCGGAAGAACCACCGCCACGCATGGTCCGAGCGGAACCTCTTCCCCTGCTACACCGCTCCCAGCGCAGCCCTAGTTCCGCTGAGTGCTTCACTTAAGGAAGCACGAGCACGGGGTATTTAATAATAAAGCAAACTAAGTCTTCGTAAGGTCGCCACCAAAAAAAATGGTCATTGGTCTCTCCTTTTTACCCCCAGTTTTACATTGTGTTGTTATTAGTAGTCTTTCTTTCAGAGTGCTGCTGTACTGTGTAAGCCGGTATCAAGCAGGTTAACAAGACAGGAGTCGGCACGAAGTCAAAAAGCTGAAGTCGTCTCTCCCGGCAACCGCCATATTGGTCAGAACAAAACAAAACTTCACAACAGACTAAATCATCGGTTAGAGTAGTAATTTGTTCTAAATCGTAATCGGTGACAGAGCTGCCAAGTTACCCATTCCAGGAGGGAGAGTTTATGGATGGTCCTGGTTTTAAAGTTACAGCCGTCAATAGAATTAGACTAACTAACACGGCTACCACATCTCTCTACTCAAATTTGCAGCCCAAAGCAGTCCATGATTCTATCCATTGAAATCAGTGCTGCAGGTCCCATAATGCACCCTTAAAGTTGAGAGACATCCAGGACGGGCCACAAAATCTCCCTCCTGGAATGGATAACTTGGCAGATTTGTAAAGTGCCACCATAACAAATCATGTTCTGAAAATCAGGTGCTCAGCATTCAGAGTTTTTATTTTAAACTGCAAAGGTTTTTATAAACCTTAATTAGGTTGAAACCTAGGAGCATTTAAAATCGTTTTTTTTTTTTTTCCTGTGCCTAGATCAAAAGAGAAAATGGTATGTGTGCTGCTTTTGTTTTATGGAATGCAGTGGTTATGTTATAAAAATGCACTTATATTTTGTTATTATTACTGTTTAAAAGAGAGGAATTGAATAGTGAGGGAAATGCTACCTTTATGCAGAAGTCCAGAGTCAGTGTAAATGTTCCAGTTCTGTTGTATATATTTATTTCTACTTATAGTTTGTTTGTATGTAAATGCAAGCAGCACATTATTAGCTGCCAAGTTCATACTAAGTTAATTATTTTCAGTGGAAAATAAATCTTGTTAGTTGCCTGTGTCATTATTACTACCAAGTATCACATATTTGGGGCATTTGCTTAAAACTTTGATGGTTTTAATTTGTTTATCCAGACCTTACATGCACGTGGTATTGCTTTTTAAATGCAAAGGCGAAACCTAAGGGTAGTTGAACAATTAGGTATAAATTGTGTTGTTTCTGACTTTACTTGTTGTGGACTGTTTTGGGTCCTACTGATCTGTACATCTGCTATCTGGAATGTTGGAAGATGGAAAAGAGGAAATAAAAAAAATACATTTTAGATGTACTCTGTTGAAGTTGTTTACTTTTGCAATGTGTGTATGAATGACTGTTCTGGTGTGTGCGTTTGATAATGTTTGAATCAGAGGCATCGCTAGATGGGGCGACCGCTCCTCCAAATGGATTTTGAATGAAATGGCACCTGTGTGGCTCTGCCCTTCAGCCTCACACCGACGCCTATTTTACAAAAGGTCTGCTCCCTCCTTACATCAAAACCTGGCTATACTTCCCTGGGACATTGTGAAACAGGGAACCAGTTTGAGGATTGGGGCTTTCAGATTACCTCATTCCAAATCAGAAGGTCAGAGAAAGGACTTGCACCTGGAGTGGGGACTGAAGCCACAGTCACTGAAAGAAAGAGAAGGGTAGGGGCGGAGGAAACTGGATATAGAGGAAGTGCAACAGCCCACAGAGACAGAAGCCTCAGTACCACACACTGAGGAAGGCAGCCAGCCCATGGAGGTGGAAGGACCAGAGGTGTAGCTAGGTGGGTCACCAAGGGAGCAGTTGCTCCCCCAAACAGACTTCCGCCGGCACCTATTTTTCACACAATCTGTCGCATTTAAAATACGCACCAGTGCTGTCAGCAGTCCGCTCTCCACTCCCCCCACGCCCTCAACCTGGCTACACTACTGGTTTGAATAACTGTCTATACTTATGGCTATGATTTTTGAACATGCAGCATCATTAAAGAACAGACTTTTAAATGCCCAGTTGGGTATATATGCTAATCTCAACATTGTTACATGTTTTATGTTTCATACATATCCATCGAATTACTCCCATGATGTCATTATCATCCAGAAAGAACAGATAAGAGTTTTCAGTTTTGGCACAGTATAGGTCATCACAAGAACAAAACATCAGAAAACCAATGGACTGCATTATAGCCCATTTAGCTATGTTTCAACAAATAAGAGATCTGCATGAAACCAAATATTTGTTTTTATTAGTTTGACTTATAAAACCACTTGTTCCTAAAACATGCTCAAAACAGAAAAATCTATTTGTGTATCTAAAATGTAAACCTCTATAAAAGAGATGAAGTGAAGATCAAATCAGTTCTTGTATACTGCTGCTATCTCCTTTCCAGGGTTCAGTGCGGTTTACAGCGGGAGGTGGTGGAGATGAAAACAGTAATGGAATTCAAACATGCGTGGGATAAACACAAAGGAATCCAGTTTAGAAGGAATGGTTCCATGGAATCTTAGCAGAGATTGGGTGGCGATGCTGGTAATTGGGGAAACAAAACGGGAGCTGGGTAGACTTCTAAGGTCTATGCCCTGACCGTGACTGGATAGGGATGGGCTTGGGTGTAAATTTTAAGGGGCTTCGACGTTAGGTTCAGAACTTAGTACAAGAACAGAACTGGGCAGACTTCTAAGGTCTGTGCCCTGAGAAAGGCAAGGACAAATCAAACTCAGGTATACGTATAAAGTAACACATACCATGTAAAATGAGTTTATCTTGTTGGGCAGACTGGATGGACTGTACAGGTCTTTATCTGCCGTCATTTACTATCTATATATATAAAAGGCACTTTGAAGCCTCAAGCCGGAAACTTGAGGCGCCCGAGATATCCGGTTTGGCCTGCAGGCTCCAGTCACTGTAGCTCCGCCCTCGCGTCAAAACGCGATGACATTGAGGGCGGGGCGGCCCTCGCGTCAAAACGCCATGACGTTGAGGGCGGGGCGGCCCTCGCAACCACATCAGGGACGAAGGGACGAAGAGGAGAGGTGTGCAACTCGGAACGGAGGCACGGAGGGGGTGTCTGCAACTCGGGAGGGAGGGAGGACGGGGGGGGGGGATTACCCTGCTAGCGCCCGTTTCATTTTTGCCACAAACGGGCATTTCTTACTAGTGTTACTATGTTACATTCTAGGTGAGACAAAAGCCAATAATGTTAGTGTGAAGTATGAGAACAATTAAAGACCATTGGTGTAATGCATGAGATCAAAAACATTATAGGAAAGGATAATGGATGATACCAGGAGGTAGAAGTCAATGGATTGCTATGAAGCAGTTTTCGGGAAGAGAAAGGTGTTTAGCCTCTTCCTGACTAAGGTAGGTGTTTTCTGTTCTGATGGCAATAGTTAGAGAGTTTCGTATTTTAACTCCATGTGCCCCAATGAAAGCAGAGTTTAATTTTACTTTCATTTAATTTCAATATATTCCATCTTAATAACACCAGGCTTCCCAAGGCAGATTATAACAATTAAGATGAACCCATAAAAAAACAGGATATCCTCACTGAGGTTTGGCCATGTATTACTGTATTATGTAGAAAAATAAGTACAAAATACAGATAATTTATTCCTGCTGTTTCTACCAGCTACAATAGTTTTTAATGCTGTTTTATTGATTTTTCAATTTATTTTATGATATATAACAACAAATGGGAAGCTTTCAAATGAATTTTAAAAAAGCTATCAAATAAAAGAAAACACACACATAGTCATAATCGTTTGCTATTGTTTTTATATAAATAAGTAAATAAAATAAATATAGAAATAACATCTGCAGTGCAGAAATCTAAAGGAGCTCTATGTGATAGGAGGGGAGGGGCTTATATGATATACAAACCAGGATAGAGACCATAGGGTCATTGTGTCAGTATGAGAAGTCCAAATCCAAGAAGATGCTAGGCTGCATAAAGAGGCATATCTAGCAGGAAAAAAATGAGGTCATTATGCCCTTGTATAGGTTATTTGTGAGGCTAGAGGTTCTCCAGAGGGAAACAAAAATGGTATAAAGTCTGCACCAGAAGGCATACAAAATGAGACTTCACAACATAAATATATATACTATAAAGGAGAGGAGTGACAAGAGAGGTATGATTGAGGTATTTAAATACTTCAAAAATATTAATGCATCAACAAATCTTTCCTGAAGGATAGGAAACTGTAGAACTAAGAGATACAATATGAAACTATGAGGAGGTAGACAGGTATATCAGGAAATATTTCTTCATAGAAAAAGGGATAGATGCTTGAAAGGCCATCAAAGAGGTGGTGGTAGAGAAAAAAAAGTGGTGGTGGAATTCCAAAAGTCATGGGATAAACTCAGAGGATCCACAAATGGCAAGAGGAGGGAAATTGAGCATCAGCTCAGAACAGCACTGAAATTATCTTTCACACTTCTGAAAAGACATAGAAGTATAGAAAATAGCAAAGAAAAAGACCATTCAACCTATCCAGTCTACCCATACCAACTACTAAGCTGTACAATCCCGGCTTCCTCTCTCACTGAAATCCTCTGTGCTTATCGCATGCTTTCTTGAATTCAGATAGAGTTCTAGTCTATCACCCCCACTGGGAGGCTGTTCCATGCACCCACCACACTTTCATTAAAGAAGTATTTCCTTAGATTACTTCTGAGTCTATCCCCTTTATCCTATGCCCTCTCCATTCAGGGAAAGGGGATGGTACTTGATACACCACCTTTCTGTGGTTACAATCAAAGCAGATGATTGTCTACCAAGTCAAATGCACTGGACAGGTTAAATTGGAGCAAAACTGCTCTCTGACCTTTACATATTATATACAGGCATTTATTTTGTATTTGAGGCAATGAAGGGTTAAATGACTTGCCCAGAGTCACAAGAAGCTGTAGTGGGAATTGAACCCTGTTCACCAGGATCACTGCACTAACCACTAGGCTACTTCTCCTTTTCACTGAAAGAGACTCCTGTACATCTATACCAAGAAGGTATTTAAATGTCTTTATCATAACATCCCTCTCCCATCTTTCTTCCAAAGTATAATATGATCATCCCCAGGTCCCACTCGTCTTTCATGCACAGGGGTACTTCATCCCTATACTATACCATTCCCTTGGGTTTTTGCAGCCCAAATGCAAGACCCTGCAGTCCTTCCACAGTATTGTTTATAATGATGTTTAACAAATGGGACCAAGAACGGATCCCTGCGGCACACAACTGGTAACAACCCTGTCCTCAGAGTGAACTCCATTTACCAATATCTTTCGTCACCTCTCACTCAACCAGTTTCTAACCCAGTTAGTCGTTCCAGCACCCATAGTAACAGCTTTCAGTTTACAATATTTAGAACAGTGTTAAAGACTTTCTGAAATCTAAGTGTACCACATATCGCACTCTTCCTCAAATATACTTCCACCAGTTCCATGGAATGCAGATGAAATTATACAACACAACCACAGGAAGGCTACCCCCAACCGGACTAGTGCGGTATTGTGTCGTAAGTATCGTGTTACTGTAATTAATTACCTTTTTTGCAGTAATTAACAAAGCATTAACGTCAGATCTATCTATGCCATTTGAATTGTTCTATTTTGTTGCTTATTAGGCGTTTCATTGGTATATTGCTGACATTGTGTTATATCTATGTTGTTTGAATATTCTTCCATGCTGTATATTTTGGTATTGTTTATATTGTACTGACATCGTATTTCCAAGTTTACCTCATTTATTGTATTTATGTTTATATTTAGTCATTTTACTATTGTTTATGTTGTTAACAAAATTGTAGGTTTTATATTAAACTGGACCTGCTGTACACCGCCTTGGGTGAATCTGTCCATAAAGGCGGTTAATAAATCCCAATCCTATATAATAAAAAGCACCTCCAACGTTCTGAAGCTGACTGCTGACTGCGTGGCAAAAACCTTGAGGCATTCGTGCGCTTCCTGGTACATCATCAACGACATCCTATCCGGGTACGTCTCCAACATGAGGCCCCGCCCCTGCTGCCCTCACCGCAACACCATGCCCCCAGGTTGACCGAACACTGTTTGAGGCCCCGCCTCTGCCGCCCTCGCTGAAACACCACGCCCCTCCGCTCGATACAGCAGGGGGAGAAGAAACAAAAATCGGGGTTCAGAGGTGGGTGTGTAGCAGGCAGTGGGAGGAGTAACGAACATCGCGGATCACGAGGCAGGGAGGGCTGGAGGAGGAGGAGGTACAACATGTCAGTGCTAGCAGGCAGGGGGAGGAGGAGCGAAGATCGCGAAACGGAGGTGGGTGTGTAGCAGGCAGAGGGAGAATTAACGAAGATCACGGATCAACAGCCAGGGAGGGCCAGAGGAGGTAAAACATGTCACTGCTAGCAGGCAGGGGGAGGAGTAGTGAAGAACGCGGTTCAAGTGGCAGAGAGGGCTGGAGGAGGAGGAGGTAGGGAGAGAGGGAGGGGGGGCCCTGGCAGGCAGCCAGGCAGGCAAGCAAGCAAGCAACCAGGCAGCCAAGGAGGGAGGGGGAGGGCCCCCCCCCACACACACACACTCACTCACTCACAAACACACTCACTCTCTCAGTCACAAACACACACTTGCATCTGGCAGGTAGGGAGGGGAGGGGCCAACCTGGGGGAGGGGGGCCACTGTTGCACACACTCTCATTCTCACAAACACTAACATTCCCACACACACACTCTCTCACAGAGACACTCGCACACAGTCTCACTCTCTCACACTCACAAACACAGGGAGGGAGGGTGGGCCATCCTGCCACACACTCTCATTACCACACAAACACTCTCTCACAAACACACTCGCACACACTCACTCTCTCTGTCACAAACACACACTCCCAGATGGCAGGGAGACAGGGAGGGGGGCCACTGGCAGGGAGGGAGGTGAGATAGGGAGGGGGGTCCACTGGCAGGGAGGGGGGGGCACCCTGGCATACACTCTCATTCACAAACACACACTCTCTCTCTGTCACAAACATACACTTGAACCTGGGAGGGAGGGGGGGCCACCCTGGCACACACTCTCATTCTCACAAACACTAACATTCCCACACACACACTCTCTCACAGAGACACTCGCACACAGTCTCACTCTCTCACACTCACAAACACAGGGAGGGAGGGTGGGCCATCCTGCCACACACTCTCATTACCACACAAACACTCTCTCACAAACACACTCGCACACACTCACTCTCTCTGTCACAAACACACACTCCCAGATGGCAGGGAGACAGGGAGGGGGGCCACTGGCAGGGAGGGAGGTGAGATAGGGAGGGGGGTCCACTGGCAGGGAGGGGGGGGCACCCTGGTACACACTCTCATTCACAAACACACACTCTCTCTCACAAACAGACTCGCAAACCCCACTAAAAAAGAATAACACACACATACAGTGATGCACAACATGCACACTCACTGTCTCTCTCTCTCTCTCTCTCTGTCACCCTTTCAACAATAAGCACACTCAAAGCCTAACATCACTTCAATACACAACTGTGAGACACACACACACAATATCACAAAAACACAGACACTCACCCCCAACCTCCGAATCAACCCCACCCTCAGTCATTTACACACACACACACACACACACACACACACTCACTCACTCTCTCTCAGTCACAAACACACACTTGCATCTGGCAGGGAGGTAGGGGGGGAGGGGGCCACCGTTGCACACAATCTCATTCCCACACACACACTCTCTCTCTCTGTCACAAACATACACTTGAACCTGGGAGGGAGGGGGGCCACCCTGGTACACACTCTCATTCTCACAAACACTAACATTCCCACACACACTCTCTCTCACAGAGACACTCGCACACAATACCACAAGAAAACAGACACTAACAACCAACCTCCCAGTCCACCCCACCCTCTCTCACTTTCACACACACACACACAAACACTCTCTGTGATACGCACACAGACACACTCTCTGTGTCACACACACAGTGAAGCAGAGTTACAGATCGCAAAACACGCCCCCTCCCCAACATTGTTACACTATAATCGCCCCCGTGCACCAACTTTGCCCCACCCTCTTTCACTTCCACACACAGACACACAATCTAGGTTTGTGACACATGATCTTTGTCACTCACACTCACACACACAACCACCGCCCCCCCCCCCAAATCCCCCCCACAAAAAAAAAACACACACACTGATCCACAACATGGATAGATGGACAATCACTCTCTCCCCCACCACACCCTCACAGTTCAACACCCCCGCCATCCCCCAACCCCCCCCAAAACCAACATTTACAACAACAACAAAAACAGACTACAACACCACACTAATACAAGCCAACAACAACACGACCAACCCCCCCCCCCCCCCAGTTAAAAAATCATATTGCACATAATACAAAAATGTCAATTCTTCATTACCAACACAACAAAATTATCCAAAAAAACTCCCTTTCAAAACATTTATTGCAGTAAACAAATACCTTGCTAGCGCCCGTTTCATTACTCTACTACTACTACTTAACATTTCTAGAGCGCTACTAGGGTTACGCAGCGCTGTACAGATTAACAAAAAGGACAGTCCCTGCTCTAAGGAGCTTACAATCTAATGGGCGAAATGTCAAGTTGAGGCAGTCTAGATTTCCTGAATAAATGTATGATGGTTAGGTGCCGAAGGCGACACTGAAGAAGTGGGCTTTGAGCAAGGATTTGAAGATGGGCAGGGAGGGGGCCTGGCGGATGGGCTCAGGGAGTGCATTCCAGGCATGAGGTGAGGCGAGGCAGAAAGGGCGGAGTCTGGAGTTGGCAGTGGTGGAGAAGGGTACTGAGAGGAGGGATTTGTCTTGAGAGCGGAGGTTACGGGTAGGAACGTAAGGGGAGATGATGGTAGAAAGGTAAGGAGGGGCTGCAGATCGAGTGCATTTGTAGTTTAATAGGAGAAGCTTGAACTGTATGCGGTAACTGATTGGAAGCCAGTGAAGTGACTTAAGGAGGGGGGTAGTATGAGTGTATCGGTCGAGGCAGAAGATACGGGCCTTTTTTACTAGTAAATAAATAAACTCTATGATCACTCAATCAAAGAAATTAATCAGATGGTACCCCATGAGTTGTGCAATGGGCTTTCAGTGATGCAGTGAGGCTTGTTCTCTACACCATTCTCTACACTGCTCCCTCCTTACCCACTTCGCACCTCTTCTCTCCCTTTATTTCCTAAAGAGGATGGAAATATAACAACACCTATTCCAAAAAAATCTCATTCTAGTTTACTAGTTGTTACTAATTATCAACCAGTGGCTTCTATACCATTTTTTGTTAAACTAATGGAAGGTATTGTGGCAAAACATCTGACAGTATATATAAATAAATCTGACTTTCTGAATGATTCCCAATGGGCTTCTGTGGGAACTACAGCACTGAAACAGTTTTGCTAAAATTACAGGCTGAAGGTAGATTACTGTTAGGTAGAGGTCAGAGAGCAGTTTTGCTTCAATTTGGCCTGTCCGGTGCATTTGACTTGGTTGAAAGATCATCTGTTGATATTTATTCTAAGTGAATTTGGAATCTGGAAAAATGTACTAAACCAGTTTAAAGGGGTTTTGTCCTCTACAACATACAGAGTGAAATTTAAAGATGGAAATGAGATGTGGGGGTTCCTCAAGGTTCTCCACTCTCTCCAGTGCTGTTTAACGTTCTTATGTCTTCACTAGGGTTAGTGCTAGAAAGTGCAAGATATAGAGTTTTTAGTTATGCAGATGATATTACTATTATTTTTACCAATACATAAATCAGCAGATGACAATTCAAATCAGAGAGACTAGCTGAAACATGGGTATTAAACCATCATCTGAAACTTAATAAAGAGAAGACTAAATTCCTCCTGTTAGGGCAGAATGACAATGTCCGGACCAACAAAATTTTAACAAAGAGCAATCTGAATTTTCATTTTGAGAATAAGTTTCTTAGGGGGTCTTTTACTGAAGCTTAGCTTGAGTTATCTGCAGCAGGGCCCATTTTATTCCTATGAGCCCTGCTGCAGATAACTGGAGCTAAGCTTTAGTAAAAGACCCCCTTAGGGCCCTGTTTACAAAATAAGTACATAAGTAGTGCCACACTGGGAAAAGACCAAAGGTCCATGGAGCCCAGCATCCTCTCCACGACAGCGGCCAATCCAGGCCAAGAGCACCTGGCAAGCTTCCCAAATGTACAAACAATCTATACATGTTATTCCTGGAATTGTGGATTTTTCCCAAGTCCATTTAGTAGTGGTTTATGGACTTGTCCTTTAGGAAACCGTCTAACCCCTTTTTAAACTCTGCTAAGCTAACCGCCTTCACCACATTCTCTGGCAACGAATTCCAGAGTTTAATTATGCGTTGGGTGAAGAAACATTTTCTCCGATTTGTTTTAAATTTACTACACTGTAGTTTTATCGCATGCCCCCTAGTCCTAGTATTTTTGGAAAGTGTGAACAGACGCTTCACATCCACCTGTTCCATTCCACTCATTATTTTATATACCTCTATCATGTCTCCCCTCAGCTGTCTCTTCTCCAAGCTGAAAAGCCCTAGCCTCCTTAGTCTTTCTTCATATCATTTTAGTCACCCTTCGCTGCACCTTTTCCAATTCTACTATATCTTTCTTGAGATGCGGCGACCAGAATTGAACACAATACTTAAGGTGCAGTCACACCATGGAGCGATACAACGGCATTATAACATCCTCACACCTGTTTTCCATACCTTTCCTAATAATACCCAACATTCTATTCACTTTCCTAGCCATAGCAGCACACTGAGCAGAAGGTTTCAGTGTATTTTCAACGACGACACCCAGATCCCTTTCTTGGTCCACAACTCCTAACGCGGAACCTTGCATGATGTAGCTATAATTCGGGTTCTTTTTTCCCACATGCATCACCTTGCACTTGCTCACATTAAACGTCATCTGCCATTTAGTCGCCCAGTCTTCCAGTCTCGTAAGGTCCTCTTGTAATTTTTCACAATCCTGTCGCGAGGAGACTATGATAAAATGAGAAGAATGGCTAAAAAAAAACTTAGGGGGGCAACTGAGAGGGTAAAAACTGTACAACAGGCATGGACGCTGTTCAAAAATACCATCCTGGAAGCCCAGGCCAAATATATTCCGCATAGTAAAAAAGGAGGACGGAAGACCAAATGACAGCTGGTATGGTTAAAAAGTGAGGTGAAGGAAGCTATTAGAGCTAAAAGGAAATCCTTCAGAAAATGGAAGAAGGAACCGACTGAAAATAATAAGAAACAGCATAAGGAATGTCAAGACAAATGCAAAGCGTTGATAAGGAAGGCTAAGAGGGACTTCAAAAAAAGACTGCGTTGGAGGCAAAAACACATAGTAAAAGTTTTTTTAGGTATATTAAAAGCAGGAATTTGGCAAAAGAATTGGTTGGACCGCTAGATGACCGAGGAGTAAAAGGGGCGATCAGGGAAGACGAAGCCGTAGCGGAGAGATTAAATGAATTCTTTGCTTCGGTCTTCACCGAGGAAGATTTGGGTGGGATACCGGTGCCGGAAATGGTATTCGAAGCTGACGAGTTGGAGAAACTTAATGAATTCTCTGTAAACCTGGAGGATGTAATGGGGCAGTTCTACAAACTGAAGAGTAGCAAATCTCCTGGACCGGATGGTATTCATCCCAGAGTACTGATAGACCTGAAAAATGAGCTTGCGGAGCTATTGTTAGTAATATGTAATTTATCCTTAAAAACGAGCATGGTACTGGAAGATTGGATTGTGGCCAATGTAATGCCGATTTTTTAAAAAGGTTTCAGAGGAGATCCGGCAAATTATAGACCGGTGAGTCTGACGTCAGTGCCGGGCAAAATGGTTAAAACTATTATTAAGAACAAAATTACAGAGCATGGATTAATGAGAAAAAGTCAACATGGATTTAGTGAAAGGAAATCTTGCCTCACCAATCTACTACATTTCTTTGAAGGGGTGAACAAACATGCAGATAAAGGTGAGCTGGTTGATATTGTGTATCTGGATTTTCAGAAGGCGTTTGACAAAGTACCTCATGAAAGACTCCAGAGGAAATTGGAGAGTCATGGGATAGCAGGTAGTGTTCTATTGTGGATTAAAAATTGGTTAAAAGATAGAAAACAGAGAGTAGGGTTAAATGGTCAGTATTCTCAATGGAGAAGGGTAGTTAGTGGGGTTCCCCAGGGGTCTGTGCTGGGACCACTGCTTTTTAACATATTTATAAATGACCTAGAGATGGGAGTAACTAGTGAGGTAATTAAATTTGCTGATGACACAAAGTTATTCAAAATCGTTAAATTGCGGGAGGATTGTGAAAAATTACAAGAGGACCTTACGAGACTGGGAGACTGGGCGGCCAAATGGCAGATGACGTTTAATGTGAGCAAGTGCAAAGTGATGCATATGGGAAAGAGGAACCCAAATTATAGCTACGTCTTGCAAGGTTCCACATTAGGAGTTACAGACCAAGAAAGGGATCTAAGTGTCGTCGTTGATGATACGTTGAAACGGTCTGCTCAGTGTGCTGCTGCGGCTAAGAAAGCAAATAGAATGTTAGGTATTATTAGGAAAGGAATGGATAACAAAAATGAGGATGTTATAATGCCTTTGTATCGTTCCATGGTGCGACCACACCTCGAATATTGTGTTCAGTTCTGGTCGCCACATATCAAAAAAGATAGTGGAATTAGAAAAGGTGCAGAGAAGGGCGACATAAGTATATAAATAATGCCACACTGGGAAAGACCAAGGGTCCATTGAGCCCAGCATCCTGTCCACGACAGCGGCCAATCCAGGCCAAGGGCACCTGGCAAGCTTCCCAAACGTACAAACATTCTATACATGTTATTCCTGGAATTGTGGATTTTTCCCAAGTCCATTTAGTACCATAAGGGCTATAGTAGTGGTGTACAGTTAGGGGTAGTGGGTTTGGGAGGGGGTTGGGGGGGCTCAGCACACAAGGTAAGGGAGCTGTGTACCTGGGAGCATTTTATGAAGTTCAATGCAGTGCCCCCTAGGGTGCCCGATTGCTGTCCTGGCATGTCAGGGGGACCAGTCTATTAAAAATGCTGGCTCCCCCCACGTACAAATGGCTTGACTTTGGACGTTTTAGACTTGGGCGTCTTTGTTTCGAAAATGGCCGAAAATCAAATTGCAAAATGTCCAAATTCAAGGATGTCCATGGTATTTTCAAACACAAAAGATGGACGTCCATCTTTTTCGAAATGACCTTCTCCCCGCCTCGGAATTTGGACATCTTTGTAAAACATCCAAATTCTGACTTAGACGTTTCTTTCGAAAATGCCCCTCCACAAGTCTCAACCAAACTGTAATATGTATCCAATAATGTAACTGTTAACCAGAATGTGATTTGTAAGCTACTTCAAACTAAAACTTGTTTTTGGAAAACAGTGGGAATACAAGAATGCATAAATAAATAAATAGATAAACAGTTTACTTAAAAAATATTCTTCCTTCAAGTATACTGGACTTAAAGGGGGGAAATATGTTTGCTCTGATATTCTGCATATCCATGAAAGTCCAGCTCTATTAGGTTAAATTCCTTGCACCCTGTTTACATCTATTACAAATAAACAGAGAATTATGGAATTGTAGTATTTTTACAGAAGTAAACTTGGAGCATTGGGGAGTCTATAAACACAAGTTGTTCAAATGTTTGAAGGATAATGACATATTATTACTATATGTACACAAAGAGAACAAAAAAAAAGCTTCCTAATTAAATGTTGGCATTTTTGTGATTGGATGGAAGGGGTCTAATGACAGGCTGGAATGTCAAACAGAGGCCAATACTGGAGAAGTTTGACTACTTTGTGTGCAATAACATTCATTTTATTTATAATATCTTATGTACCACCAATGTCGTGCAGTTCATTCAAGGTCATTTACAACAAAATGTCATCAATTGCTCATACATCACTAAGGGGTTCTTTTAGTAAGCTACAGTAACAAATGGCCTTAGTGTGCCCTTACATGGGTCATTCCTGTATGGTAAGGCCATTTTTACCATGGCCGTAAAATCCCTGATTTTCTATTTATTTCATTAATGGCCTTACACTAATATTCACAATTACATTTTGGGGTTCTCTTAATGAGGATTAGGCACAATGATAGTTATTGGAGGAAAAGCCTCGAGAAGCTCCTAGACTGTTAAGATTGTCTTCAAGGAGCAGGATTTCTTCATCATTGGCCCATTATAAACCATAAAGCTGTATGTCTCTGTTGATCACCCCACCCCTCACCTATCCACACCCATCCTGTTAGAATATCAATGATATGCTTTGATGTCCCCATGCATAGCTCCTACCCATCCCCATCCTCCCACCCTGTCAGACTGTCATAGTAATGCGTGAATGTTTTCACTTATATACACTGTCAGCTAGCACATTTGCTTATTTCCGATCTGACGAAGAAGGGCAACCTTCGAAAGCTAATCAAGAAATGTATTAAGTTATGTCCAATAAAAAAGGTATCATCTTATTTTCTTTTCCATGGTTTATTTTGTTTGATTTCTATTGATAACCTTAAGAGTGGACTAACACGGCTACCACACTCCTCTACTATTCATCATTGGCAAAATCCTCCGTTTAGATATTATCTTAACAGAATCTTAATAGAGATCTTAGCTCTATAGAAGTTTAGCTTAAATGGTTAACTTAGCTTCAGTGATTCTGTCTCTGAGTTCTTCCTTGGGTCCCAGCTGTGACCAACAGTAGCCAACATTTCGAATCTCTCCTTCTGCTTCAGGATCACGGACCAAGGGAGTCTAAAACGGAAGGAAAAACAGGAATGGGGTTTATCATATCGGTCAGATGTTCTGTTTCTTACAATCTTGTGCTTACTTCCATTCAGTTATGCCAACGGCAGCTTCAGAGACAGCCTCCCGATAAAATGGTGGCTCTTTTAAAAGGTTTGCTGTCATCACACGCTGTTAATATCTGGACCAGTCCTCGTTCATTTAGGGACATAGGGACGGTAAACCTTCTAAGAGGCAGTAACTCATTCTTATCTATGCTCTTTCACAGGAAATGGATCCATTCAATTTTAGAATTAAGTCCAGCAGAGATAGACGCCTCGTTTTGAAGAAGAGTACGCCATCTGTCTCGCCCTCTCTGCTCTGTAATCTGTTATAGTACAAGGCAACGGAGGGATTTAAACTCATGTTGAAATTCATTACAATGGAGGGCCAGAGGTGATCTATCTATACCCTTTAATTAGAGATCAGAGCTGAGTTCAAATTGAACCCTGGTTCACTTATATTTTTGGCACATAGATTTAGTTAGGCACAGAGGGGCATATTCTATTACAGTACACGTAAATTTGGGAACGCCCATAAAATGCCCATTTCCCCACCCATAACCATGCCCCTTTTTGGCTCCGTGCATTAGAATTTAGGCACTGTACATTATAGAATACACTTAGGGGCCCTTTTACTAAGCCACAGCAAAATGTGGCCTACGGCAGTGTGAGCACATCTTTTGGGCGCACTCTGGGCCAGTTTTTACCGCGTCCTGGAAAAAGGGCCTTTTTTAAGGGCCAGAAAATGGACGTGTGGCAAAATAAAAACCAGCGTGTGTCCATTTTCGGCCTGAGACCTTACTACTACCCTTTGACTTAGCAGTGAGGTCTCACGTGCTATTTACTGCTGGGCAACCGCCACATGGTAGAAAATAGAATATATTTTCTACCGTGTGTTTTTGGAGTGCCCCAAATTCAAAATTACTGCCTGGGGCATGCAGTAGCCAGGTGGTAATGCCAATTTGGCATGCACTGGATGCACATGGGCTCTTACGCACCTTTGTAGAATGGCCCCTTAGCAAGTTATGCGCATAAATTCTAATTATTACTAATTAGTGCTATTATTGCTTGTTAAATGCTGATTGGCATGTTAAGCCAGTTAAGTTAACGTGCGTTGTTATAGAATACGCTTGGATTTCACCAAGGAATGCTAGGCGTGATATATAGAATCTGAGGGAAGGCCTATAGGTGTAGACAAGGGCCTCAATATATATACTTTGGAAGAAAGGTGAAGTAAGGTAGCTATGATAGAAACATTACCTCTGTGGCATAAATGTACAGGAGGAGGTGCTCTTTCAATTGAAAAAGAGCTCTAAAATGAGTAGGCATAGGATGACGGTGAAAGGGAATAGATGCAGGAGTAATCTAAGTGTAGAGACCATGAGTCCAGCTTTAAAGGTAGTCACAGAGATACATATTGGTTCTGCTAAGAAAGAAAACAATAATCCCTTAACTTTGCTATGATGTCTATCTGGTTGCTAGAGAGAAGGAGCTTCCACAGTGTCCAGTATTACAATGAGGGGAGATTAGTTTTGGAGGGAACCTCCCTTGAGTATAAACCTCCATATTAAATCAAAATCTTTGTCTTTGGCTCCTTGCCTGCCTGGCCAAATGGCTTCCACGTGAATGCTTAAAATAGACATTCATTCCCCATTCCAGAAGGGAATGTACATCCATGCCCTACCAGAAGTGGAACTATATAATCACTACAGCCCTAGTTTTATTTTGAACACTGATCATATGGCTGATAAGTACTAATGGGTGGAGAACATCATCTTTGTAATATATTTAACTTATTTAAAAACATTTCTATTCCGCACTATCCCAGGTTCTAGGTGGATCACAAATCAACATACACAATTTAAAAACAAGAACTTAAAAGACAATACTAGCAGGACAAATTAAAACAATTAAATGTAATAAAATAAATACCATCTACCATGTCTTATATGAAATAAACTAATCAAATATTTACAGCATGTATTTGGTAGTGATTGAAGGAACAACTGGTTGAACGTAAAACTGCATGGAAGTAAAATTCAGCCTGCAGAGGTTGATGTTTCTTAAATTCGGCCGCCACAGGTTGTTTTTTTTTTTAATACCTGGTTATTTATCGCCAGGCTGTACCCACGTATTGGTGCTGAATATCTGGGTAAAGCAGCCACGTACGCTTATCCAGGAACTGGTGAGACTCAGGCCAGTACCCAGATAAAGTTAGGAGTGCGCTTTTGCTGTCCAAACTTTATCCAGAGAGTTGCCCAGGTAGTGGACTGAATAGTGCTGTAACTGGGTAACTCCTGGCTCTGCCTTAGTTCCTCCCCTTGATTGCACCAGCACAATCCAAATAAGGCCAGGGCACTGACTGCTAATTTTCAGGGGCATTGTCCAAGTAATGCTGCTGAAAATTACTGATTGGCTCCAGTCATTGCTGTTTATTTGGGTAGCATCACCTGCTAGTCAGATAAATAGCTTTAAATATTGGGCCCTATGTTTTTAAGGATCATATTTTCACTGGTAGGTAAACGGTACTTTACTAAAGAATATGGTGCAAAGCAGAAGTGTATTAAGATTTCCCAAATACTGTGCACCAGGGCTTAATTTGTAAAGAACAAGTGGAACCGTGGAGCTGGTGTAGGTGCAGGCTGAAGCAGCAGAAGTGGGAGGCTGGGCAGGTACCCGAGAGGGGCTTTTTTTTTTTCACAAAGTGATTGTAGAGCTGACTGGGGGGGGGGGGGGGGGGTGGCAGTCACTGTCCAGGCCACTAATGGGCCTAAATTGGGGCCTGATATCCTTGTGCTTCTGCAGTTCAGAACGCACAATATTCATAGCCGCAGCAATGGAAAAATAATTTACCATGAGATTCACTAACGTGAGGCAGATTAGTGAGCCTTGTGGTAAATTTTCCCATCTAAAATAACAAACAAATGCACTATTTTAACACAAGTTAATAAATACACTCCTTTATATCTATCTATATATTTTTTTTTTTGCATCTTAATTTTACAGAAAGCTGAAGGTGAAAATAAAAAGCTGGGCAAAAGGGGAAACAGAGGCATTGCTGTTTCTATGTGTGCAGCAGATTGAAGTGTTTCGCTCAAAGTGCCACATTTAGAAAGAAATGGCCCATATCACCTGAATTAAACCTTGACATTTATCTGCAGTTTTCTTTTATATATAGAAATGTTGCTTGATATGAAACACAAACGTAGTCCTTAAGGCTGATACCTCAGATCTAGAAGATGAGCTATGAGCCATGCACAAAGCCTCAGTCACACGTGGACTAGATATATTTTGACAGCTTGAATTCTTTTAATTAGCTGGAAGACTCTCATATCTCAAAATATCTGTACTCTTCAAAGGAGCCTGAACCTTTTGGCCTCTTCTTTTTTTAGCTCATTAGAAAAAGATGTACTGAATGATTTGGGTATCATTTAAATAACTAGCAAGCCAAGCAACGCAGGCCTAGGATTAAACACAAATATATTTTATTATTAGAACTTTTTTATTTGTGTAAATAATTGAAAACCTCAAAGTAACTCAATTTTTGCACCTGAAGGCAGGAGAGTTGGGGCTCTAAAGCTTCCCCGGCTGGGGCTGTTCAGAACCTGGCTTTGACAAAACAGCTGCAGCAGCCTCAAGAGAGTGAGAGCAGCAGCAATGACGGGACACTGCCACTGCCACTGCCACAGAAAGGGTTGAAGCCACGGCGCTGCACACACGAGATGGAACTATACCTAGGATTACCATATTTGTGGAGACAAAAAAGAGGACACAAAAAATAAAATGCTGCTGCATCCCCCAGCCTCGCCCCACTATGCCGCACAGTCACCTTGATCCCCCAAGAAAGCCAGATTCTATAAATAGTGAAAATACCGGTAAAAGTAACAGAAATGCATTTTCTTTCATACACTGCTAAATACAAATTAGAAAAGATGTATGTTTCTAAAAAAGTAAACATCCATCAAGAGCATGTCCCACTTTCCTTTCCCTATTTTCTATTACCCCCCTTCCCCCATGTACATCTCCCTCACCAATCTTTTTTCCAGCCCTCTCCCTCTCTGCACCCACACTTCATCTACCTTTTTTAAAGCCCCCTCCCTCCATCATTGGAATAATTCTGACTCCGGAGGGTGGAGGAATTCCTGTAAGTCATATTCTAAAACTTTAGGAGGGGGAAGAAGACATTTTTCCTCAGCACCAGTCCTTTTGTGCTAAATTTCTTTTGAATGAGTGGTTGCCAGGCTTTGTTTAGGATGAGCCCTTTGTACCCATTGAAGTTATTAGGGTGTCTTGCTATCTCTATTGCCTTTTTGATTCTTCTCAGCCATTAACAATCTTCTTTCTTCAAGAATTTTGTGTCCTCAAATCTAATCGTATGACAGTTGCCTTTGCATGAAGGGCTACAACTGATTTTCCCACGTGCAGAGCTTGTGGCGACTCTTATGCTCTTGTAGCCTTTCTTCAATTTTCCGCCTTCCCCAAGGAAATGTCGGCTCCTCTTATTTAGATGTGGCAAGACCTGGACAACTGCAACAATCATGATGCCAGCTGCGGAAGCCTAAGAGAACAATTTTTTATAACAAATATTTAACAAAATATAACACAGATCATATCTAAACCTAAGAATCAGCCCACAAGTTAACCATAACTATTTTTGAATAGCCAAATCTTTAGAGCTTTATGAAACAT
Source organism: Microcaecilia unicolor (assembly GCF_901765095.1). Taxonomy (NCBI): domain Eukaryota; kingdom Metazoa; phylum Chordata; class Amphibia; order Gymnophiona; family Siphonopidae; genus Microcaecilia; species Microcaecilia unicolor. The sequence continues at coordinate 101,447,761 of NC_044034.1, read as the reverse complement.
AGAATAACTGGTTAATACTATTAAGCTCAATTTTCAAATGAGGGAAGAATGTCAGTGGTTACCTATTTTGTCTTTTTTTTTTTTTTTAGAAAAGTATTATAACTCAGAAATATCCTGACACCAGTGGATGGCATCAGAAGGATCTTCGTATTTTTGGAGAGAGCCCAGTAAGTTGTTGCTTGGAGATAAAAAACAGAGCAGCCTAGTCTTTGCATAGATCTGCTTTTGGAACCCATATTTTGTAGTGGATCAAGATTGGAGCTGGAACCATTCAGCTGGGAAGGAGAAACAGACTCTGTTCTATTTTTCCGGCTAACAAATGGCCATACAGGATGACTCTGGAGTTGTGACAGATATAATTGTTATACTAACAATTGTAAAGAGTATGTAGGAAAGGCCCCAAAGGAACCCGGGGATAGGCCAGAATACCCCCGTTATAGGCAGGCATTCCCCAGGAAAAGACTAGAAATAAAGAACTACAACTCCCAGCATGCCCCAAGGGAGCCTGGGGATAAGAGAAACTATGTGCATTCCCAGGAGTCACCAGAGGAGGGCCGCAGGGGAAGGAGTAAGGCTGATTCTCCAACCTGGTGGAAGAGGTGGTGGAACAAGTGGGTGGAGAAAGAAGGGACTCCAAAGAACTTTAATGAAGAAAAGGGCGAGCAGCTGGGAGAAGGGCGGGGTGAAGAGAATATGGATTGGGCTCCTGAGGGAAGAGGGGAGGAGAGTGAGCCTTGCCCTATGGAGTTGACAGAACCAGAGAACACCCTGGAAGAGCCGATGGACTTTTCAGCTCTGGCTCAGCGAAAGCCAAGAAAGTAGCGGGGCCAAGCCGGGTCAAGCGGGAGGAGGTCAGGTAGGAGTAGGACTGACCAAAGGGTGGGACCCTAGGCTTTGAGCCTGCGCAAAGCCATAACTGTGTTTTGAAAGCCTGGCTAAACTGAGCTGTGTTTTAAAGCTTGGCTAAAAGTGAACTGTGCTTTGAAAGCCTAGCTGGACTGAGCTGTGTTTTGAAAGCTTGGCTAGAACTGAACTGTGTTTTGAAAGCCTAGCTGAACTGAGCTGTGTTTTAAAGCTTGGCTAAAATTGAACTGTGTTTTTGAAAGCCTAGCTGAACTGAGCTGTGTTTTAAAGCTTGGCTAAAATTGAACTGTGTTTTTGAAAGCCTAGCTGAACTGAGCTGTGTTTTAAAGCTTGGCTAAAATTGAACTGTGTTTTGAAAGCCTGGCTAAACTGAGCTGTATTTTGAAGCTTGGCTAAAATTGAACGGTGTTTGGAAACCAGGGCTGAATTGAGCCGTGTGTTTTTTTTTCTTTTTACTGCTACTCTCCCCAGGGGACCAGGAGGGAAAGCAGCGATTGAGGCCTGCACGCTGTAGCATTGTTTGTTGTTTTGGAGACGCAATTGAGAGAAGGAGGGACGACCCTCCTATTCAATAAAGAGCTTCATTATCTTTGTTTTTGTTTTTTGAAAAGGGGAGCCATACAGGAGTGGGGTTTTTGTATTGCTTGGTTTGTGGAAGGGCTGCAACCCAGGAGAAAAGAGGATCCACTTTACAATTGGTGTCAGGAGTGGGATTCCTTCGCGAACCTGTCGCTCGAGGAGGCCAAAACCAGCAGGACAGAAAAGCCCGACGGAGGGGCCAACGCTGAGAAAGGCGCAGACCCGTCTGGGGTTCCGGTAAGCGGGGCCTAGATTGGGGGGAAATAAAAGGGATCCTAGAAAAAGGGGAAACATAAGTAGTGAAACCGCACTTGGAGGTGTCCTCTGTTTTTTTTCCCCACCAGGAGTCGCTGTTCCGGAGCAAGGATGGACCCCAAGGAGATCTTCGCATGGATGACGATGCAGTTCCAGAAACAGCAAGAACTGACGGGGAAGATGGTGGAAGACTCCTTGACGGCGGCATGAGAGCAGCAACAACCGGTGCTGAATATGCTCCAGGATTTTTTTCAGAGAGGGATCGAGGCTCCAAGAGGCGGTGGAGCCGGCGCAACTGGACAGGGGCCCAGAGGAGGCGGTGCGGTAGGCCCTTTATCCATGAACTCACTTACTTGGGGAAAGTTGTCTGAGCAAGATAATGTAGATGATTTCCTTACCACATTCGAGAGGGTGGCAGTGGCTGCAGGATGGCCACAAGAGCAGTGGGCCATGCGGTTAGTGCCTTCATTATCTGGGGAGGCCCTAGGAGCCTTTAGAGATTTGGCTCCTGGGGACGCGGCCAATTATGGGAGGTTGAGAGAGGCCATTAAGGACAGATATGGACTAAGTACCCAGGCTTATAGGCGTAAGTTTCGGTCCACTAAATGGGAAAAGGGGGAAACCCCTAAAGCGGTGGCCACTAGACTGATGGACTTGGTAAAAAAATGGTTGGAACCTGAGCGCCACACCACGGGAGAGATTCTTCAAGAATTGGTAGTGGAGCAGTTCCTGCAGGGCCTTCCCAGGGAGATTAGGGCAGGATTGGTCCAAAGGGGCTGTAAGACGGTGGAGGCCGTGACAGCCGGGTTGGAGTGTTATTTGGAAGCCCAACATTGGGGAGAACCCGATCTGGAGGGTGGTAAGCCCCGACCTGTGGGAGGCTGGGGTTCCAAAAGTTCCCTCTTTAGGCCAGATCCCCAGGGAGGGAAACCCGATTACGGCTGGGGTGGTAAAAAGCCCGTAGTGCCCTCAGGCCCTGGAAAAAAGGCCCCCTCGTATGAAGGAAAATTCTGTTATAAGTGTGGGAAGGCGGGGCACTTCAGGAGGGATTGCCCAGGTCGAGAGGGATGGACCTCGCAGGTTGCCCAAGGGTTTAGGCCTCGGTATACTGCCAAGGTGGAGGTGGAGGGTTTACCTATTGTAGCCATGTTAGACTCCGGGGCTGACCAGTCCATGATCTCTAGGAGGTTATGGGAACAAATAAGAAAGAGGAGGACAGGAGGTAAGGATACCTATGAGGGAGCAGTGGCTATTCAATGTATACATGGTGCCAGTACTCGTTATACCCTCCATAGGGTTCACGTGAAGGGGCCCACAGGGGAGATAGAGATAGCCATGGCCATTCTGCCCAGACTGCCACAGGAGATGATTTTGGGAAGGGACTGGCCCCCCTTTACCGAGTGTATTAGTGAAAAAAGAGTGTTGGTCACTACCCGCTCACAGGCGCAGCGAGTCCCTGAGGCTGAGGAAGAGGGAATAGGAGGTATTTTTCCTTTTCAAGGGGAGGTCTTAGGGGAGCCGGGAAAAGAGAGAAAGGGGAAAGCTTTGAAAAAAAAGGAGCAGAGGGGCAGACGGGAGGCCTTGGAACAGGTAAGAAAAGAAAGTTATCTGCCAATAGCCCCGAAAGAATTGAGGGAACAGTTTCCCCAGTTTCATAGGGAGCAGGCCACGGACCCTACTTTAGAGTATGCCTGGGAACGGGCCCGACAGGGGGAAGGCCAGGAAGCCCCGGGGTTCATGATAGAGGGGGACATTCTATATCGTAGGGTACCCAATTGGGAGAACTCTGAAGCGAGGAGGCAGCTAGTAGTCCCCCAAGCTTTCCGTCCCCTAGTAGTAAGGCTCGCTCATGATCACCCTTTGGGTGGGCATAAGGGCTCCCAGGCTACCCTGATGCAGATATTGGGGCGGTTTTATTGGCCTGGAGTTTATGGGGAGGTGGAGAGGTATTGCAAGTCCTGCCCCAACTGTCAGAAGGTGGCAGACCGGCTACCGCCTAGGGCACCTTTAAAACCCCTTTCTAAGGTGGAACAGCCAGGGAGGAGAATAGCCATGGATATTATCGGCCCGGTAACAAAATCTCAGAGAGGCTTCCTCTATGTTTTAGTGGTTATGGATATGGCCACGAGGTACCCCTGGGCCATACCTTTGAGAAGCATATCAGCGAAGGTCATTGCCAGGGAACTGATAAAGATCTTTTGTGAGGTGGGATTCCCCCAAGAAGTTTTGACTGACAGGGGTCCAACTTTATGTCAAGTACCTTAAGGCAAGTGTGGGAGGCTTTTGGGATACAACATATACGTACAGCAGCCTACCATCCTCAAACTAATGGTATGGTGGAACGTTTTAATAGAACTTTAAAGGGTATGTTAAAAAAAGCATTAGGCGAGGATAGGACAGGTTGGGACCAACTGTTGCCCTTCGTGCTATATGCCTACAGGGAGAAGGTGCAAGACTCCTTAGGAGTTGCGCCTTATGAATTGATGTTTGGACTGAGGCCCAGGGGAATTTTAGATATTTTACAGGAACACTGGGTACCCCCGGACACCTCCGATCAGTCAGTGGTCGAATACCTACAGGATCTGAGGGCCAGGTTAGATAAGTTACAGGAATATTCCCAGGATAGGCTGGAACAGAGCCAAAATCGTCAAAAGGAATATTATGATAAGGGTACTCGTGAGAGGGAGTTTGTAATAGGAGATAGGGTCCTTATCCTAGTCTCAGAGGATCCTCATAAGTTTGCCTCTAGGTGGAAGGGTCCCTGGGTGGTGAGGAGGAGACTTGGGCCTCTTACATATGAGGTGGCGAACGAAAAGGGGCGGCTCCAAACTTTCCATGTTAACCTGATGAAACCCTGGGTAGCAAGGGTAGGCTTTCAGACCCGAGGGGAAGAAAAGGAGGGAGAGGAGTTGGGACCGCAAATAAGAGATATTTTCAAGCCCGGTGAACCAGGGGTTAATCCCCGGTTGACACCAGTACAAAAGAAAGAGATGGGAAGGCTCCTAAAAGGGTTTGATGATGTGTTGACGGCCTGCCCTGGAAATACTCACCTAGTAGAGCATGACATCATAACAGAAAGGGGTAAAGTAGTTCGGCAAAAGCCATATAGGCTGTCCCCCTTGAAAAGGAGGGAGGTGATAAAACAGGTCCAGGAAATGTTAGACTTCGGGGTGATCGAGGAGTCAAATAGCCCCTGGTCAAGCCCGGTGGTGTTAGTACCAAAACCCGAAGGGGAGTGGAGATTCTGCATAGATTTCCGCCAGCTTAATAATATCTCTCAGGCAGATGCCTATCCTATGCCCTATATTGAGGAGCTGGTGGACAGGCTTGGATCTGCACAATATCTCACCACCCTGGACTTGACAAAAGGGTACTGGCAGATTCCCCTTACATCCAGGGCGCAAGCTAAGACCGCCTTTAGTACACCCATAGGCCTGTACCAGTTCAAAAGATTGCCCTTTGGCCTTAATTCAGCAGCTGCAAGCTGTCAGAGGTTGCTGGACAGGGTTCTCCGACCACATCAGGCATATGCCGCCGCATATATGGATGATGTGGTAATACATAGTGGAGACTGGAACACCCATTTAAACCAGGTAGAGGCAGTGCTGCAGGCTTTTAGGGATGCAGGTCTCACCCTGAACCCAAAAAAATGTTATTTTGCGCAGTACCGGGTGAAGTATTTAGGGTATAATGTGGGAAGGGGAGAGGTCCGGCCCTTATTGAATAAGGTTAAAAGCATCCAAGAGTTTCCCAGACCAAACACCAAGAAACAATTGCGTAGATTCCTGGGGATGGTAGGGTATTACCGCAGGTTCATCCCTCATTTTTCCGCAATGGCCACTCCCTTAACTGACATGCTGAGAGGGAAGAATCCGGACCACTTGAGGTGGGGAGCGGAGGAGTTGAGGGCATTTGAACAGATGCAGAGGGCCCTGTGCCAGGAACCTGTGCTGAAGGCAGTGGATTTTGGAAAGCCCTTTGTCCTTCAAACAGATGCTTCGGGGAGGGGGTTAGGCGCAGTGCTGTCCCAAGAGCATGAAGGGGAGGAACACCCGGTGCTTTATTTAAGCCGGAAGCTCCTGCCTCATGAGGAACATTACTCCACCATAGAAAAGGAGTGTTTAGCCATACGATGGGCAGTGCAGGAGTGTAGTGTCTATTTAGAAGGAAGAAAATTTAAGTTGGTAACGGACCATGCTCCCTTGAAATGGTTGAATGTGATGAAGAATAATAATGGGAGACTAATGCGGTGGTACTTAGCATTGCAGCCTTTCCAATATGCTGTGGAGCATCGTCCCGGGCGATGTTTAGGAAATGTTGATGCCCTGTCTCGGGTGGAGGAGGAGGAGGAAAAAGAATGCGGGGGTGGAAATTTAAGGGGGGGGGGGTATGTAAAGAGTATGTAGGAAAGGCCCCAAAGGAACCCGGGGATAGGCCAGAATACCCCCGTTATAGGCAGGCATTCCCCAGGAAAAGACTAGAAATAAAGAACTACAACTCCCAGCATGCCCCAAGGGAGCCTGGGGATAAGAGAAACTATGTGCATTCCCAGGAGTCACCAGAGGAGGGCCGCAGGGGAAGGAGTAAGGCTGATTCTCCAACCTGGTGGAAGAGGTGGTGGAACAAGTGGGTGGAGAAAGAAGGGACTCCAAAGAACTTTAATGAAGAAAAGGGCGAGCAGCTGGAAGAAGGGCGGGGTGAAGAGAATATGGATTGGGCTCCTGAGGAAAGAGGGGAGGAGAGTGAGCCTTGCCCTATGGAGTTGACAGAACCAGAGAACACCCTGGAAGAGCCGATGGACTTTTCAGCTCTGGCTCAGCGAAAGCCAAGAAAGTAGCGGGGCCAAGCCGGGTCAAGCGGGAGGAGGTCAGGTAGGAGTAGGACTGACCAAGAGGGTGGGACCCTAGGCTTTGAGCCTGCGCAAAGCCATAACTGTGTTTTGAAAGCCTGGCTAAACTGAGCTGTGTTTTAAAGCTTGGCTAAAAGTGAACTGTGCTTTGAAAGCCTAGCTGGACTGAGCTGTGTTTTGAAAGCTTGGCTAGAACTGAACTGTGTTTTGAAAGCCTAGCTGAACTGAGCTGTGTTTTAAAGCTTGGCTAAAAGTGAACTGTGTTTTGAAAGCCTAGCTGAACTGAGCTGTGTTTTAAAGCTTGGCTAAAATTGAACTGTGTTTTTGAAAGCCTAGCTGGACTGAGCTGTGTTTTTGAAAGCTTGGCTAGAACTGAACTGTGTTTTGAAAGCCTAGCTGAACTGAGCTGTGTTTTTGAAAGCTTGGCTAGAACTGAACTGTGTTTTGAAAGCCTAGCTGAACTGAGCTGTGTTTTAAAGCTTGGCTAAAATTGAACTGTGTTTTTGAAAGCCTAGCTGGACTGAGCTGTGTTTTTGAAAGCTTGGCTAGAACTGAACTGTGTTTTGAAAGCCTAGCTGAACTGAGCTGTGTTTTTGAAAGCTTGGCTAGAACTGAACTGTGTTTTGAAAGCCTAGCTGAACTGAGCTGTGTTTTAAAGCTTGGCTAAAATTGAACTGTGTTTTGAAAGCCTGGCTAAACTGAGCTGTATTTTGAAGCTTGGCTAAAATTGAACGGTGTTTGGAAACCAGGGCTGAATTGAGCCGTGTGTTTTTTTTTCTTTTTACTGCTACTCTCCCCAGGGGACCAGGAGGGAAAGCAGCGATTGAGGCCTGCACGCTGTAGCATTGTTTGTTGTTTTGGAGACGCAATTGAGAGAAGGAGGGACGACCCTCCTATTCAATAAAGAGCTTCATTATCTTTGTTTTTGTTTTTTGAAAAGGGGAGCCATACAGGAGTGGGGTTTTTGTATTGCTTGGGTTTGTGGAAGGGCTGCAACCCAGGAGAAAAGAGGATCCACTTTACACAATGCATGCAGCTAACAGCGGATGGGCCCCAAAAGTAGAACTCATTTATGAGATGGGACTGACCTTTATTGTTATTTTGATTTTATTTATTTACAGTTATATACCACAAATAATAACATCTAAGCAGTTTAGAAGATTATAAAACAATTTGCAGTCAACTGTTACACACATGGAGGGGCATTTTCAATAAAACATCTGTCCAATTTTGGACATTTTGCTAGCTATGTCCAAAAATTGAGTGCTGAACATAGTAATTTTGGAACCTGAAAAATGTCTTATCTTTTTGGTTTGAAAATTGCCTTTTTCCTAGACGTTCATGCATACTTCTTTTGGGACTATTTTGGAAAATAAAATGACCAAGAGAAAAACGCCCAAAAAACAGCCATTGGGATATCTAGGGGCATTATTCTTAATAGACTGGCCACAAAGACATCCCAGCAGAGTAGTGGGGCAGCCTAGGGGGCACTGCAGTGGACTGCACATAAAGGTCCCAGGTACACATCTCACCGTAACCCCCTTGTATTGTATGGTGAGCCCTGCAGGAGCAGAAAAATACCTACTGTATCTCACTGTACACCTCTATAATAGCTCGTAAGCATGCAGGTGTCACCTATATGTAGGTACAGTAAGTATTATATTTTGGAGGGCTCACACATTCCACCACAAGTGTACCAGAGTGGGATAGGGATCTGAATCCCCTTCTCTACAGTCCACTACACCAACCACTAGGCTACTCTTGGGACCTGCTTGCTGCTCCAATAGGAATGGCCATCATATGTGAAGTTGTCGTATAGCCTGGTATGTACTGCACTGTCAAATCTTAGGGGGTTGGGAAGGGGTCAGTGACCACAGGGGGAGTTAGGAGGGGTTATGCCTCAATTCCTCCAGTGATCATTTAAGGCACCTTTTGGTCACTTAAGTCATTATCGAAACAGGTCTAGCCAAAAAGTCTAAAATTTAGACCTAGATGTTTTCACTTTGTTCCATTACAGCAGAAAAACATCTATCTTTTGGGGCCACCCATGTCCCATTCAAAGTATATCCCCTTGAAATCTGGACAAACTGTGAAACAAAACATGTAAAACTGGGGTGTTGAGAATCACAACTTGGACATTTTTGAGAGAAAAACGTCCTTTTGCCATCTTTTGATGTTTTTTTTGTTTTGAAAATTAGCCCTATAGTAACAGAAAATAAAAACTCATCTCAAGAAAATCAAAACCATCTGTTATCATGTTTGAAGGTACTAATCCTAGAATTTTCCAGGATCAGTTCATAAAATTAACCACTTAAACTGAACACCACTGGAGATGATATATTCAACCATGGGTTCAAATATGTTTGTGATGTAAATTCTGAATCAATCTGAACATCAGAATTTAGGACTTTTTACCTGGGACTTTATTTGAACTCTAATTGCTACTGTTAAGTCTACAGATGGAATTTTTCAAGCTGAACTATGCATTCATAATCATGAAAATGATCTACCCCAAAATAAAAAAAACAAATGGGGTTCACACTCTCCACAGGAATAGAACACAACAGTAAAGGGGAGGAAAGGGTGTGGGCTGCAGACGAAACCTGCTGAGAGTCTGCAGCTGCAAAAAGATATCTAAATGCTCCATCAATCAATCAATGTATTACTGAACACCAATAGATTGACCCCTGAAAAAGGCTGTTCTAGCCGAAACACGGACCTTGTTGGGTCTGAATAAAGGGTTATTTCGGAGCATCTTACCCTTGTGTGGTTGACTGATCATTTGATTTTGGGTCCTTTCTACCCCAAAATAAAGCAGGCTCCTGGGAAACAGCCATCTTGGTGTGAAAGTTAAATTAATGTCTGTTTTGAACTAGATTTTGCCTCTGCCAGAAAGTCAGCCTGTCAGGTCTCAAACCAGCTTGGTGGAAACAACTATTTTTCCTATCCATCTTGTCTAGATGTATAAATTTGTTGAAATAAAATAAGAATAAGGTTTTAAAAAAAACTTGACTTCTTCTTGTGTGTCGTCATAGTCTTGTTTCTAAGCTTAGGGTCATTCTTGCAACCATGGATTAAGTCACAAAGGGTGCATCCTGACACTGGAAAGGAAGATTGACAAATAAATTCTGTCATGTGCCTTTGTATTTAAACATGGAAATAGAACATTGTAGCAGATAATGTCTGTCCAGTTTAATTTCTGTTGCATTGCCTTAGGCCTTTGTTGATCTTATTCTTCCTCTTTACTCATTTGTAACTAAGAATCCTCTGTGCTTATCCCAAGCATTCTTAATTTTGTTGATAATTGTTTTGTTTGTTTAAGAACACGTCTGTTCCACTAATCCAAGACCTGATTCTTTCAGCAGAAGACAGCTGTTTACATTCAAACAATACATACTAACAGCACAGACTTACTCCATTAATCAGAAAATATAGTAATCAGCAAAATGCAGCACATTCAAAGCATGCCAACCCAAACACCTCACAAAATTAAAAAATCCTTTACATGTTTTAATGTTTTCCATTCTCAGCTATTCCACAGTGCAGGACCTCTATTGATACAACTCTCACTAGAGTTGCTCTGAGGAGGGAACAGAAATTACTCTGAGGAATACAGTTTTCTCTGGTTTGTACTCTCTGAGGAGTTCCTGAAAATAATCTGGACTCTCTCCATTCAGTTTATGAAATATCTTAAACTTCATTCACTGGTGAACCAACAACCAGTGTCGACCAATTCGTAAGGGCTGTGATGTGATACGCTTGAATTTTCTGCATCCTGTAAGAAATGTGGCAGTAGCAGTAATCTGGCTAATTGTAAGACCTACACCACAGATTTTGGGAGGCTGAGAATGATGGAATTGCAATAGTCTAATACTGACGCATCTGTTGCATGAACTACTATAGGTAAGTCTGCTAAAGGAATCAAACATTGCAATCTCCATAACAGTCAAATATTAACAAATATATTATGAGATCCATTTTAAAATGTCTGCTAAATGATTGGACAGAATCAAAAACACTTCCCAGATTATTTACCACAGCATTGAATGAAATTAAATAATCATACAACTTCTACCTATTCCTCCGCAGCAGATGTTCATCTCAAAATAAACATTTCTTTTTATTTTGTTTTCAAATTCAATTTCAATCTGTGTTCCTGTACCACTGCATTACTGAATAAATTGTCTGCTTTTGTAGCAGCTGTGTACCTTCCCTGGTACCCTGTATAGGAACCATCAGTTGTATATCATCTGTGTAAATGTGAAAATTTATCCCCCATTTGTGCCAATGGCTGAAGGCTGATGTTAAATAGTACAGATGACAGGGCTGAGCCTTGACTCACTTCTAAGGGGCAAGGAGGCATTCATCTGTTGATGATGTGTCAGGAGGTGTGCTTTCCGCCAGGTTCCAAGACCATGTGACAAGCGAGAAGGAGTTAGATATCAAAATATCATCTACAGCAGTATGATAACACAGCTACATTTCGACTTTACACCTTTATCAGGGGCACAGGCTAAAGTTCAGAATTCTTGATTATCAGAGTTGAAAGGTTTCAAGTACTAAACCAAACAAGTATGTCACAACTATTACTCCTTTAACGGGTGACAGCAATTAGCTGCCTGAATTGGAATGGAAGCTGTTCTTAGCTGTTAATGTATGCAGTCCTAACTTTATCCGTTTGCTTAATCAGTTAGTGGATTGAATATTACTGCTAACTGGTTAAATGATAGCTTGGCCCAAGCTCTGCTCCTGGACCACCCCGGTACTAACCAGACAGTGCTGTGACAGTCAGAGGCAATATTCAGCAGTACTATCTACTTAAATGCCACTGAATATTAGCAGCCAACTCAGCAGGGTTTAACCAGGCAGGCGCCTGACCTGCCTGGTTAAACCCCTTTGAATATCAGGCCCAAAATCTCCAACAGGATAGACACCCTACCAGGTGTGGAAAAACTGAGCAAGGCTCTAGATGTTATTGTCTACAGTTTGGCAGATATGATGCATTTTGACTGCAAAAAACAAAGAGAGCAGTACAATACAAGGGGTGAAGTTCTTCAGTACCCAAAGCAAGAGTAGAATCTAGAAGTGGTCGTATCTGATGATCTTAAGGTGGCTAAACAAGTATATTTATTATTACTATTATTAGCATTTGTATGCAGCACTGAACACCTTATACAAAGAGACAGTCCCTGCTCAAAAGAGCTTACAATCTAAATAATACAGACAGACAAGACAGTTACGGGTGAGGGAAGTAATGGGAGCTAAAAAGCAGCAGTGAAAAGGTGGGTTTTCAGCATAGATTTGAAAACAGGTAGAGATGGAGCTAGACGTATATATAGTAACATAGTAGATGACGGCAGAAAAAGACCTGCACGGTCCACCCAGTCTGCCCAACAAGATAAACTCACATGTGTCATTTTTTGTGTATACCTTACCTTGATTTGTACCTGTCTTTTTCAGGGCACAGACTGTATAAGTCTGCCCAGCACTATCCCCACCTCCCAACCACCAGCCCTGCCTCCCACCGCTGGCTAAGCTTCTGGGGATCCCTTCCTTCTGAGGAGGATTCTGGGAAGTCTATTCCAGGCATAAGGTGCTGCGAGAGAAAAGGAGTGAAGCCTGGAGTTAGCAGTGGAGGAGAAGGGGGACGACAAGAGAGAATTGTCCAGTGTGTGGTGTTCACGGGGAGGAATGTAGGGAGAGATGAGAGTGGAGAGGTAATGGGGGGCTGCAGAGTGGATGCATTTAAAGGTCAGTACGAGAAGTTTAAACTGAATGCGGAAGCGGACAGGGAGCCAGTGAAGTGACTTGAGGAGTGGGCTAGTGTGGGTATAATGATTCTGGTGGAAAATAAGTCGTGCCGCAGAATTTTGGACAGATTGGAGAGGAAAGAAATGGCTGAGCGGAAAACCAGTGAGAAGTAAATTGCAATAGTCCAAACGAGAGATGACAAGAGTGTGGATGAGGGTTATTCATGCTGTACACTGTCTTAAGTGAATTCCTCAAAAAGGTGGTAAATAAATCCTAATATGTAAATAAATCCTAATACGTAAATAAATATAAAATGACAGCAAAAGCCAGAAGGATGCATAGACATGAAGGGAGAGGAATGGCCAGCAGGAAACAGGAGATGATAGTACATCTGTATTAATCTCATGTGAGATCTCATTTGGAGTACTGTGTGCAATTCTGGAGACCATGCCTTCAAAAAAGATATACATTAGAGAGAGTCATTCCAGAGGACAACTACTGCAATGGCCAGTGGTGTTTGTCATAATGTATATATTAAAGAGCTAAAAATGTATACCCTGAAGGAGAGACTGGAAAAATTTCAATGTCTCAACGGTATCAATTCAAGGGAGATTAGGCCTCTTTCACTGGAAAACAGGCTTTGGAATGAGGGGGTTATAAAATGAGGTGAAAGGGAGTAGGCTCATGAATAATCTAAGCAAACCTTTTCTTTACAGAAAGGGTGGTGGATGCATGGAACAGAGGTGAAGGGAGTGGAGACAAGGACAGAATCTGAATTCAAGAAAGCATGCAAAAAGCACAGAGATCTCTGAAGGAGAGAAAGGGATTATAGAGAGTAGGCCGTTGGTTTGGATGTGCAGACTGGATAAACCATATACTTTTGTTCTGCTATCCTGTTCTCTGTGTTATCAGAATATTACAGCCAAGGATCTAGTAACTGTAATAGTAAACTGCATGCCACAGGATCTTCCTGGTTGGCTATAGATGCTGGTAATAATTACCTAGATGCGTCTACTGCTGAAAACACAGTGGAATCTCTGTGTTCTGTTGTGTTTCCAGCTGTATGATAAACCTTTAAAAATGTATATACACACACTGTTTTTGCCATTGTTTAAATGATTTACAATAAAAATATCACCTGCTGGCATGGCCATCTTCCAAACCTGGTAAGCTGTTACTGAAGTGAACAAAGGGTACATACTGCTCAAGGCTATTATTACAGAGACCTGGTAAAGGCGGCAACCCACAGTGGTATTTATCTACCTTCCAGTGCTGCTTTTGATACACAACGTTTGCCTTCTAATTCCATTGCCTCATGGTTCTCTTTGGTGCTCTTCCAAGGATACTGCCTTTACAGTTTTTTAAAAAATTGTATCAGATCTGACCTCCAAAGTCTGAGAAATCAGGTATTGTCCCGTGAAAGGATTAAATGTTCTCTCTTGTGCCCTTCATTATACAAGGCTGAAATTTCCTGGAGGAACAGCATGTGACAGCTGTTTTGCAGCAGCCATAACAAATGTGATAAAAAGTGAGTGTAGAAATAATGTATCCACAGCAGCATCAGCAGTTTGTTGTCCAAGGCAATGTCATGAAATGTACCTGTTCAGAACATGCAAGTTATGAAAAGAATATGTGGGTATAAAGTAGCTGCCAGCACTTATGTGAGTGCTGGCAATATTCAGTCTGGTACACTGATAAATACCCCAATAAAATTAGAACAGCCTTTTGCTCTCCTAGTGTTATTCAGATGGTTACCTGGGCCCCAATGCCTACTAAAGCCAACAGCGGAGAAACCTAGCTCCCCAGTGCTCAAAGGAAATGATATTCAAATGATATGCACACAATGAAAGCGAAAGCAAGGGGGAGGAACATACCTGACGCTTACCATGAAACTCTTGTGCGCATGTGCCAGGCAAGACCAGAAGTGCAAGCACCCATCGGCACCGTTAGCATTTCAAAAATTGTTTTCACTTGAGTAACTCATATTTAAGTACAGAAGAACCATACTTTCTGTTTTACTCAGGTTTGCACACATTTGTTTCTCACTATCAACATTTATTGGCTGCATATGCTTCCTTCCACTTTTATAAGAACACAAAAGGGCAGTTAAAGTGGTAAGTTTCCAGAGTTAAGGGCAGCATTTGTTTCTGCACTATTCTCTGAGCATTGGGAGAAAATATGAAATGACCTCATTAACATTCACTTGAGTACATTTAAATACAATTGGCGACCATCTTTGGCATGCATGTTGTTTTCTGCGCTAAAGCCCTCTGAATATTTTGTGTACACTAACGTGTGTGGTAGTCCAGAGCTAATTGCCTCTAATGCAGATGTACAAATTGATACAACATGCTGCGATCATAGGTAATGAAGCATCCAGTATAGGGGGTACATCTTGGTAAGATCTTGAACTTGTGAATAGACAATTGATACAAGCTGAGTTGCATGGGGATACTATGGCACAATATATCAAGTGTCACATGATCCCCAGGGGACTAAGAATGCAAAAAGCACCTACTCTATTTACCTATGATGAGGGGTTTATTAAAAAGTGGAAGGTGATACTTAACAGATGCAGTAGAGATCTGATGTTACTGATTGTTGAAACAACAGCGACGGTGGAACAAGATTTGAAACTTAGAGTATCAGAGATCACAGACCAATTACAACAAAGTACCCCCTCCGAAGAATATTCTAAGCTTATGACAGATTTAGCTACAAAATTAAAATCAGCTAAAGAGTCCATTCGTCAATTCAAGATAAAAAAATGTAAAAGAGACGAAAGGGACTATGCATCTAACCAAATCTATTTCTGGATGAATAAAGATCGCCTTCCTACAACGACATCTGATACAGTGTTTGCTGGCAATATGAGTGACAGCGATTCTAGTGGGGAAGACAGAAGACCATTCCAATCGGGTAGAAATCAATATTTTACAGATAACCGCCGCCCTTTTTCCCAAGGACAACGAGGACGTCAAACAAGATTTCAAACCCAAGAAAATTATGGGGAACCCCCGGGTTCAGGGAAATATTATCAGACCAGACCCCAGACAATACAGAATCAGCAGTTATAAATATTTCTTCTTATGAGTTAACAACAGCTCAAAAACAAGTATTGGATCTCGGATTAAGTTTTGTGCCTTCAGTTAAATATGATCCCTTTGCCACCCGGGTATCATTATATACATTTTTCAGAAAATTACATTTGAGAAGATTTTTTATGTTTCATCCCCCTTCCCCTGATGACTCTTTAGTGTACCCAAAATCTGCATGGATGCCTTTTGAAAATCTGGATTCTTCTGTGATAGCGTTTCAGAAATGCATACTACATGATTTGGAAATACTAGAGCAACAGGAGAATAGGAGTTTCCGGATTAATAACTTATCGAAATTTCAGCGGGAGGCTCTAACTCAACTACAGAATCAACGAGATACCCTCTTTGTTCGTGCTGACAAGGGGGCTGCTGTTACGTTATGGGATAAGAACAAGTATCTATTTGAATGTTATAGACAACTGAATGATGAAAACACCTACAAAAAATTGTCTATAAATCAATTAACTGAACTTCAAAATACTATCAAAACTCTTATTGAAGAGGGTAAAAGTGATGCTATGTTAACTTCACGAGAATGTCGCTTTTTAGTTCTAGAACGTCCTAGTACGCCTAGGATTTATTTTCTACCTAAAGTTCATAAAAGCATTACAGAGTCACCTGGACGTCCTATTGTGGCATTATGCAATACAATTCTGGAACCTTTACCTATTCTGCTGTACATTTTCTTGAAACCAGCAGCACAAATGGTGAAATCCTATTTGAAAGATACTACTGATTTTTTATGTAGTCTTCAACAAGTAGAGCTGTCAGAACACTCTCTTCTAGTGACGGTGGATGTTACTTCCCTTTATACCATCATTCCGCAAAATGAGGCTTTATGTATTATTCGTAAAGTTTTAAGCCAACGTCTGATGGCCCAGCGGATCTCTACTTAGTTTCTTATGAACTTAGCTCATCTTGTAATAGAGAAAAACTACTTTTTCTTCCAACAACAGTTTTATGAGCAGAAACAAGGTATAGCCATGGGGGCGACCTTAGCACCTTCGATAGCGACTTTATATTTAGCTGACTTTGAAGATCAATGTGTTTATAACACCACTGAACTTAATAACATATCATGCTCGAAGAGATATCTTGATGATATCTTTTTTATTTGGAATGACTCGGTACAATCTTTGTTGCAGTTCATAGAAAAACTTAATGCATTTCAACGCAATCTTACATTTACATTTCAATATCATCATCAAGAACTTGAATTTTTGGATGTACGAGTATTTAGGGCAGGGAATGAGATACACACTACTGTGTTTCAAAAACCAACTTCAAGAAACACATTGTTACATTTTTCTAGTTCTCATCCATACCATCTAAAGGCTAGTCTCCCTATTAGCCAATTTTTAAGAATTAGAAGGATTTGTTCGGATATGTCGTCATTTGAAAGTCAAGCTATCATGATGACCTAAAGATTCACGGAAAGAGGTTATCTCAGATGTGTTATAAGGAAGGCATATTTAAGAGCCAAGTTTTCTAATCGGGATCTTATGTTACAATATAGACCTAAAGAGCAAGAAGATAAATTAACTGTGATACTTCCTTATTCTTCTCTTAGTTCTAAAATTATGGCAAGTATTCATCGACACCTGCATGTCCTGCAAATCTATGAATGTTTCTTGGATCACCCTATTAGAGCTTTCACATGCAGTAAGACCATTGGAGAACTTTTGTCCTATAAAAGACTTGACTACATCAGCACTAATGTAGACAATTTAGGGCTTGTAAAATGTGGTTCATGCCAATGGTGTGATACCACAATTGAAGGAGTGGCTTGGAAATATTCGGAAACAGCTTGTCCCATTTATTTAAGATCATCTACTAGCTGTCTTACTAGAAATATGGTATATGCTATAATATGTCCCTGCAAGAAAATATATGTAGGGAGGTCTAATAGACCTATAAAAACTCGCCTTAATGAACATAAGTCAAGAATCAAAAATCAAATTGTTTCAGCCCCGTTGGTACAACATTGGCTAGACCATCATCATTCACTTACAGATTTGAAATGGAGGATTATTGATCATATAAATGTAGGGTGGGAGAGAGGTGACACGTCTCAACTGTTAAATCTTAAAGAACAAAGATGGATTTTTCAACTAAGGACGTTATACCCGGAAGGGCTTAATTCCGAAATAGATTGGTGGTCTCTGCTCTAACTGGATTGGTTAGATAGCATGTTTTGTTTTCTATCCAATCACATTGCGGACCTTTGATCAGCTGGAGCCTATTAAATGTTAGCTGTCGCGCTGAGACACCGCGGCCATTTTCTTTTCTGTATGTGGGAGTTTGTGTATTATGGTATGTTAAAATACTGCAATGCAGAAGGCTTATGCTGTTGTTTGGATTTGAAATAATTTGATATATGTTTTTTTGATCTTCAAAGAGCCTCTTCCTTGAAAAAGCTGTGTGCGAAACCTGGCCACGTCGGCGGAGGTTCTCCTGCGGTTTAGAAGTTGCCGCCCTATACAGATAAGTCTGCGCTAATGCATATCAATGTATATCAGCTAAATGAGCATTTTTAAATCAAGAATGAGAAAAAAAGAAAGATAAAATATTAGTATAAAGGGGGACTACATGAGTATTTGCACCACTACCATTGTTCTGGAAAAGAAGGAACAAAGTTGTTCATATGGTATGTGCTGCAGTTAGATCTGATGACCCCCAAATAAAAAAATTAAAAAATGAAAAAGAAATTTTGTTTTGATCATTGCAGTTATGTAAAAAAGTCCTGATGAAGTTTTGGATGTTTGGGACACTTGAATAAATTGAGTGTTAGGTTTTGAGCATCAACCCCCTAATTAGTAGACTGAAATTTTCCATTAATAGGTAAGTCCTAGCCCTGCCTTAGCTCCACCCCTAGACTGCACTGGCACTACCCAGATAGGGGTAATTCATTAATGGGCTCTAAAAGATAGGCACCCAAAATCTAAGCACTAAGCAGGTATTCTATAATGGCAATTTTGTGTGCCTAATGCATTATAGAATACCAGCATAAGTCAGGAATGAGGTGCCACTTCTTATGCTTGCTCTATGGTAGGTGTAAATGGGTGTGTCTAAATGCAACAGTTTAAGTATCTAATTGATGGACAAATGATCAAAAGCCCCTTGCTGTTCCAAACAGCGTTCTAAAAATAGCCCCCCTTCCCCCCTAGCATCCCTCAGATGTCCCTGGTGGCCCCTGCCAACCAGCATCGTCCTGTCTCTCTTTCTCTCTCTTCCCCTATCTAGCATCACCCCATTTTTCTCGTTCTTCCCCTTTATCCAAGAACACCCCATCTCTCTCTCTCTCTGTCCTCCCCCATTCAGCATTATACCATGTCTCTCTTTCTTTTCTCCCCTATCCAGCATTATGCTCTCTATGCTTCTTCCCCTATCCAGCATCACTCTTTCTCTGTCTCTCTTCCACCCAATTCAGCATCACTCCATCTATCTCTCCTCCCATCCATCCCTTTGTCACTGTCTCTTCCCCCCAACATCCAGCATCATCCCATTTCTCTATTCCCCCTTCTCTACCAATCATCTTTTTACAGCATTTCAAGTTTGGCAGGAGAGCAACAGCTGTATTAGCAGTTAAAAAAAGTGAAGAATGAATGAGACCATTTTTCCTGCATGCGTACGCCGCTGCTGCTCTGCAGGTCACGCTCCCTCTGACCCAGGAAGTTTGCATCAGAGGGGGCATGACTGGCATAGTAGCAGCGATGCATGCAGGAAAATAGTCACATATGATTTCACTTTGGTTTTATAGCTGATACCGCTGCTGCTCGCCGTCGAACTTGAAATGGTGTAAGAGGATGATCGGGAAGAGGGGAAGAAATGAGAGATCTATGAAGGGAGTGGGTCCAGCAGCAGGAGAGGTAGGCTCTGTTTTTATTCAAAATCTGTTTGGGGGAGCAGTCACTCCCCTGGTGGCACATCCCCTAGCTATGCCTCTGATGAGGTGTCTTCTGTCACCTACAACCTTGCACCCCCCTTTGGATTCTATACTCAGTACTATATAACCAGTCATTAGCCAAAAGTTATATTTCAAGGGTGGGAGCAGTTTGAGAAGTACTTGTTTTATATTTTATGTAATTGATTATTTGATTGGTTTAATTGGTATTGTAATCAGGTGTTTCCCATGTCGGTCCTAGAGTACCCCCTTGCCAGTCAGGTTTTCAGGATATTCACAATGAATATACATGAAAGATTTGCATATAATGGAAACAGCATATGCAAATCACTTTCATGTATATTTATTGTGGATATCATAAAAACTTGACTGGCAAGGGGGTACTCCAGGGCTGACTTTGGAAACACTGTAATGTAAACACTGTAATGTAATCCACCTTGATCTTATTGGTTAAGCAGAATAAAATGTCTGTTTTAAATTAAATGAAATAAAAATATATATATATCCACTCCTTACAGGTTTCACAAGTCTTGGGCTCCTTGCCCTTAGGCAGTCTTCAAAGGTAATGCTGTCTGACAGTTCAGTTTCCAAATCTTCAGTTAGTGCCAGTGTTTCTCTCCCACTATCTCAACAATGTCCCTTTCTCCTCTGTGCTTTTCAGTCAGCATATATCCTATTATTATTATCATAGACCTCTGCTTTTCAGTCAGTATATCCTTCTTTTATTATCACAGATATGTTGCTCCTTAAACAAAAGATTCCTCTTCACTTCTATGACTTTGTGTCTATCAGTACACTCCTTTAGAAAGGGTTAACTCACTACAGGGAGGTAGACTCTTCCCTTTCAGTTGTACAGTACTAACCCTCAGAATAAGACCTCCCTGCTGGATTCTGGGAAGAGCAGGAGCAGTAAGCAAATAAAAGTAACTGACTTAAGTCCATTTCTTCAGACAGCTTCTCTTCCTCTTCTGAGCCTTAATGGAGACCTGGCTCAGGCTGTCAGGCCATACTTTCATTGATAGTGGTGTCTAAGTTGGCAGACAGCCCTGAAGAACTTCCTGGTATGCCCCTGAAGCAGTCACTCCCCTTTGGGCAGAGACTATATCATATGGGGTCCCAGGGAAACTCACTGCTTTCCTCCCCACTCTCAGGCTCAGGTGTAAAAGCTAATGATCTTTCCTTAGCTTCTACTGGGGATAAAGTTCTGCTATCCCCCAACCTGGGAAAGAATATTTGACTTTAAACCCTGTTTCCTGGGCTTCTGCTGTGTATTGACAGGGTATCTGAGCTGACATAACAGAGGGAACCCAGTGTGTGTGTGCTTCTTTTTCCTGTTACAATATGCATAATTTTGCCTGGGTTCTATTTTTCCTTATTTGTTGGTGATACATCTAAAGCTTTTCTTTTCCTCTTACTATTTGTGATAAAAAAATTTTTTAAACCATGCTATTGTGATAAAGATTTTTTAAAAACCATGCTATTTTTTTTTAGTGTTTTAATGCATAATTTCACAGTGTTCAGGTAATGAAAGAACACAATAGGGATAGTGAACAATTGCCTGAATGCAGAACAAATGTCGTCTTGTTCATTTCCATTACTTCAAATTTGTCTGAACCTGTCTAATGAGATGCTCTTCTGCAAATGGAATGTATGAAACGTTCCTTTTCTCTGACTTGCAGCCTTTCTTGTCTTGCTCTCTTTGAAATGAAATGGAGGCTACACAGCTCAGAGCCAGATCTAGGATACATGAAAGCTCACTGAACTAGATTTACTGAGAATCTTTACTTTTGATACAAAATAGGGTATGAACTTTATCTGTTTTTTTCCATTTATTTTCATTTAATATTTTCATTTCTTTTAAAATAACAAATGAACTCCAATCTTGAAAAAAAAGAACCCAAAAATGAAAGGAAAAGAAACAAAATCTGGCCCCTTCCACCAAGCCACTACAATTGCTCAATTTAACATCTACATTCAGACCTCTCTCTTACTCCATCACATCTGAGTCACTGCCCAAAATGATGCCAGCTGACCAGAGACCAGGACTATTCAGGGCCACTGAGAGACACAGCCGGGCCTGGGGCAGGACCCCCCCCCCCCCCCACACACACACCTGGGCCACCGCTGCACCCCCCCCCCCCCACACACACACACACTCTTGGGCTGGCCCTCGCCCCCAACCTTCCTGTGTCTGTTCCTCCCTCGGTCTGTCGTTTCCTGCTCCTGTGTGCTGGAACCCGGGTTATCATGTTAATGCAATCACCCAGGTACTGGTACAGAGGAGCAGGAGAGAGATAGATCCAGAAGCAGGCAGGCATGAAGAAGGAGGTTCTGCTCCCTCAAAACCTTGCCAGCGCCAGCCCCCACCCCTTGGAGGCCAGGTTTGGGGAATCTTGCCCCCCCCCCCCCTTGGCGGTCCTGGGACCATTTCATTGTACGGTGGCATACACCAGCTCAATAGAAGAATACAGGGTTCTCAGGGGTCCTGGACAGGATGTAGACACCACTGAGAGGGGTCCCCTTGGAGGAAAACAAAAGGAAACCAGACCCACAGAACTAGTTAAAAGAAAGTTTTATTAGCATTTGCCTTAATGCAAAGGACAATTTTAAAAGAGTACTCACCCCTGCAAGTGTCTAATCAAAGCAAGACTACAGACTGGACATAAAAGAATAAGAATCTGCCACAGAAGCAGAAACTAGAATTAAAAAAATAAAAGCTGGAACAAGACAAGAAATGGGGCATATGGTGGCACATAGCAGGGAATAGAAGCAATTGAAGAGGTGAGATCCAAAATTTATGTATGATTTCTAGATAAATGCACATTTTTTTTTTATTTTCAAGAATTCTGTCCAACATACGAAAAATAATTTCACTGAATATTATACACTTTACAAATATCTATAAAGGCAGTCTGTTCCCAGTAAGAACTCATTTTTGAAAAACAATGTACTTAATAGCTTTTGAACTCACCTCTTCCATTACCCAGCACTGAACCAGCCCAGAGGAAAAATGGTTAAACCTCCAGCTCATTGAACCAGCCCAAGCAGAGCCAATCAAAACAACACACACACCAAGACAACGTTGCCAGATGGTGAAAAGTTTTCCAGCCCCAAAGTAGCCCAAACATAGCCCAATATTAATAGAAACATTAATAAGGTCAATATGAATATTAATATGGTCAATAGGAATATTAATAAGGTAATCGTAATCAGATTCAGCAGCATAATCAGAATCATCAGAATCATAATCAGCATCAGCATAATTATTATTATTATAGTCATCATCCAGCCATCCATCCACAAAACGAAAGGAGCAAGTTCCCACCAGACACCATCTCTCTCTTTTGATCTAGGCAAATCCTGGAGAAGGACCGCGATGGACTGGAAATAATACAATTGAGAATGAAGTGGATAGAGCACCATTCACAGAAGAAAGTGTGTATCAACAACTTGAAAAGCTAAAGGTGGACAAAGCCATGGGTCCGGACAGGATCCACCCCAGGATATTGAGGGAGCTCAGAGAGGTTTTGGCGGGTCCTCTTAAAGATTTGTTTAATATATCCTTGCAGACGAGAAAGGTTCCAAGGGATTGGAGAACGATGGAGGTGGTCCCTCTTCACAAAAGTGGTGATAGGGAAGAAGCTGGAAACTACAGGCCGGTAAGCCTCACTTCGGTTATTGGAAAAGTAATGGAAGCGATGATGAAGGAAAGGATAGTGAATTTCCTGGAAGCCTATAAGTTGCAAGATCTGAGACAACATGATTTTACGAAAGGGAAATCGTGCCAAACGAATCTCATTGAGTTCTTTGATTGGGTGACAGGAGAATTGAATCAGGGACGAGCTATGGACTTAATCTACTTAGATTTCAGCAAAGCTTTTGACATGGTTCCCCACAGGAGGCTCTTAAATAAACTGGAGCGGCTGAAGATAGGACCTGAAGTGGTGAACTGGATTAGGAACTGGTTGACAGACAGACGCCAGAGGGTGGTGGTGAATGGAATTCGCTCGGAGGAAGGAAAGGTGAGTAGTGGAGTGCCTCAGGGATCGGTGCTGGGGCCGATTCTGTTCAATATATTTGTGAGTGACATTGCCGAAGGGATAGAAGGTAAAGTTTGCCTATTTGCGGATGATACTAAGATCTGTAACAGAGTGGACACCCTGGAGGGAGTGGAAAACATGAAAAAGGATCTGAGGAAGCTAGAAGAATGGTCTAAGGTTTGGCAATTAAAATTCAATGCCAAGAAATGCAAAGTGATGCACTTAGGGATTAGAAATCCACAGGAGACGTATGTGTTAGGCGGGGAGAGTCTGATAGGTACGGGCGGAGAGAGGGATCTTGGGATGATAGTATCTGAGGATTTGAAGGCGACGAAACAGTGTGACAAGGCAGTGGCCGTAGCTAGAAGGTTATTAGGCTGTATAGAGAGAGGTGTGACCAGCAGAAGAAAGGGGGTGTTGATGCCCCTGTATAAGTCGTTGGTGAGGCCCCACCTGGAGTATTATGTTTAGTTTTGGAGGCCGTATCTTGTTAAGGATGTAAAAAGAATTGAAGCGGTGCAAAGAAAAGCTACGAGAATGGTATGGGATTTGCGTTACAAGACGTATGAGGAGAGACTTGCTGAACTAAACACGTACAGTATACTCTGGAGGAAAGGAGAAACAGGGGTGATATGATACAGACATTCAAATATTTGAAAGGTATTAATCCGCAAACGAACCTTTTCCGGAGATGGGAAGGTGGTAGAACGAGAGGACATGAAATGAGATTGAAGGGGGGCAGACTCAAGAAAAATGTTAGGAAGTATTTTTTCACGGAGAGAGTAGTGGATGCTTGGAATGCCCTCCCGCGGGAGGTGGTGGAAATGAAAACGGTAACGGAATTCAAACATGCGTGGGATAAGCATAAAGGAATCCTGTGCCGAAGAAATGGATGCTCAGGAGCTTAGTCAAGATCGGGAGGCGGGGCTGGTGGTTGGGAGGCGGGGATAGTGCTGGGCAGACTTATACGGTCTGTGCCAGAGCCGGTGGTGGGCAGCGGGACTGGTGGTTGGGAGGCAGGGATAGTGCTGGACAGACTTGTACGGTCTGTGCCAGAGCCGGTGGTTGGGAGGAAGGGCTGGTGGTTGGGAGGTGAGGATAGTGCTGGGCAGACTTATACGGTCTGTGCCAGAGCCAGTGGTTGGGAGGAGGGGCTGGTGGTTAGGAGGCGGGGCTAGTGCTGGGCAAGACTTCTACGGTCTGCGCCCTGAAAATGGCAGATACAAATCAAGGTCAGGTATACACAAAAAGCCGCAAATATGAGTTATCTTGTTGGGCAGACTGGATGGACCGTGCAGGTCTTTTTCTGCCGTCATCTACTATGTTACTATGTTACTATGTTAAATAGATAGATAGAAACTCTGATTCTCAGAACTTGATGTCTGTTTTAGTGGCCCTTTATCAGGAGAAATAAAATCTCTTCACTATACAATATAACACAACACGTGCTGCTAAAATCTCTTCACGATACAACACAATATGTGCTGCTAGGGTGTCCCTGAAACTAGCCCCTCCAAATGGCACATTGATTACAATTTATAACAAATTACTACTCTATCTTTGAAAAGTTATACTTTTCTCTGTGTACATCCGTATGCTGCAGAAGTTGACATGCTTGAAAATATGTGAGATTAAATAAAAATGCTACCAACAATAAAGCAAGACAACCCAGATGCAGTACCTGATTGCTCCGTTCCAGCTCCCTCCCCCTCCTCCATCCCAGCTGGCTCCAGGACTCACTGTGCTTTCTGCCTCTGTCCTCCCCTCTGATGACAGCTGTGGGTCCCCCTCTCCTGACGATCTGCTCTCTGACTCGGAGTGGAGAGCAGATCAAGAGAGGACCCACCACCACAGCGTCTGGCATCACTCTCCTGCCCAGCCCAGGCTCCCCCTCGCCTCCTCCGATCTGGCTCTGACTGACAGTGCTTTTGTGCATGGCACATGCCGCACGAGACAACAGTACAGAAAAGAAAAAGCGCGCGGTGCAGGCTCCTATTGGTCCAATTAGGACCTAAGTGCCATTATAGAATTAGCGCTAAGTGGGCTCAATTGTGGTGCCTATATGGAAGCGCCATGTTATAGGATCACCCAAAGGCGTACCCCGCACCCAATTTTGGGTGGGCAGAAGAACCCACACACACACAAGTGATTTGGTCTCTCCCTCTCTCGCTTGCATGCCATATGGTCTCTCAAACATCCCCCCTCCCCTGCATACCTTTTAAGTAGCAGATTTTCACCAGCAGCGAGCAGGAACTAATACACACTGCTCATGTTGACCAAAAACATGCGTCTACACTGCCGCAGGCCATTTTTCAGCGCACCTTAGTAAAAGGACCCCTTAGAAATGTATTTCATGTCCTTTGTTATTTCTACTGTGAAGCCTACTGATGTTACAGCTTTCTTATTTGCTGCTATATGTACTGCCAACTAATATCTGTTGCCAATGGCAGAGCCAGATTAAGGTATTTACAAATTAGGCTCATACCTGGGGCCCAAATGTTTGAGAAGGTCCCCTCGGATGTGCTCAGGACTCAACAAGTTAAGGTGAATAACTATATGCTATTTTTACCAGGATTCAGTTTTTTCCCTCAATGTCCAGAAGCTAGAAGGATAGCTAATGTGTCATTAAAGCCTTCCATCTGCATTTCTCTAATCCTTTCTCCCTCCATCAGTGAGAAACAGAACTTTAAGTTTACTTTATATTAATAGTGCATTTTCAATTGTAAGCTGCTCTGCATAATTGAAAAGGGTACCCAGATAGAACAAAAGGTCAGGTTTAAGTAGGAAAGCAAGATGTTCTCTCTCTAGAATGCACCATACTTTGAAATGCCACACCATTATGTAAGTGAGGCTCATACATTTCAATTTGGAAACTTTTATGAATGTAGCAGCTGAAAATCAGTATTTCAATTTTTTCTTTATTTAATAGCCTTAGACCTGAAACAACAACCCAGAACAGGGACTAGGGATAATCCATCAGAACGGTAAAATCCTGTGTCTTCTCCTTCTGCAGAAAAGCTCAGACTGTGTTTTTCCTGGAAAGATCCAGAACAATAATCTCTCCTGTGGCCTATGACTACCAAAAATCAAATATTCCAGTTTAACTCATTCTTTATTGTTTATTGTACGATTTGATATTCTGTCTTTACTAACAAAAGGTCAAGGCAGTTTACAAGTACATATCAAATATCAGCATGGAAAAGAACTATCAAGACAGGACAGAGCATACAATCACTCATAATATTAGACAGGTAAGTTGGACAAGGAAAGACAAAAAGAAGGAGAGGGGGAAAGGAGGGAAAGTTAAAAGGATATAGTCATTCAAAATTATCTATTGGATCATTTATCTGTGCACATTTCCCCAATTTTATTGTACTGTTGCAATAAATTTGGCTGGCTGCAGGCCAAGCTGGTGGAAGGGTAATGGGCACCCAAGGTGAACCTTCAGCCTCCCTCCCCCCATTAACTTTCACAACCCTAGTCTGCAACCTCCTCCCCTCCCCCCAACATTTTGATAATTAAACTCAACTATCATGATCAATACACAAAAATTCCATAAAATGCAGGTTAAAATATGTGCTAATGGCTCTTTGAATTGTTTTGCTTTGACTGCTGCTCTTCTTTGCTGTCCTCCTCCCTGAAGGCCCTGCCCTAGTCTCGAATAATGGACCAGCCCTGGCTGCACACCTCAGTTTGTTTGTATGTATTTATACCTTACATTACTTATTTGCCCATCAAGAACCCAACCTGCTCCAGATAATTTGCACAATATACATAAATTACAATAAAAATCAATTAAAAGAAAAGAAAGAATAACATAACATAAAAATCAAATAAAATAGAACAATGCACTTCCCCGGCAAAAACAAAAATATAATTAAAATCTATCGGCCATCCTTTCCATTGCCTAATAAAAAAAAGTCTGGAAAATATCCAGAGTCAGACACAGATCCTGTTTCTCTCAGTCCCTCTGAATTTTTGCAAATAGTTCAGGTGTCTGTTGAGCTCCACAAACACAGTTTCTATCAGCAGTTTCTTCAAACAAACGCTGTTGGCTTTTTTCTGCAGTCTGGCAGCTCAAAGAATAAGCACCGCTGACTTTTTGCTACTCATAGTTGTTTTGTGGATGCCCCCTCTCCCCCCATCTTCAGAAAAAGGAAGAGATTTAGCACATTTTTTTCAGTTGTAGCTACATTCAGGTACTATAGGTATTTTCCTTTCCCTAGTGGGATTACAATTTAAGGAGCCCTTTTACTAAGGTATGCTTAACCCTCACAGAGGCTTAACATGCTGAAAAAGGCTTACTGTAGGATGCACTAAAGCATCCTGAAGTAATTTTTCTATTTACGTGTACTAATTGTGCGCTATTTATTTATTTATTTATTTGGGGGGGGGGGGGAGGGGGTATGGCATGGGCAGGGAGTGGGTGTGGAAGTGCTAACCAGTTACGGCATTCACATTAGCATGCACTAACTGGTTAATGTAGAGTTAACTGGGAGCCTATGCCTTGGGAGGCTCAGAGAGCCTTGGAGAAGAGAGGTGTTGAGAGATTACCTAAGTGGATTTCCTCGTGGGTTCAAAAAGGGTGGGGGAGGGGGCGAGGAGCTGCAGGTCAGAAGAATGAGTTCCTTACTATGAGAGTGCTGTGGACTATAGGAGGGAGAATACTCCTAAGAAGCAGAACAGGAGAGTGCTGGACTGGAGACTGAAAGAAGAGGTCTCCAGTGAATAGAGAAGATGAAGACGTTCTAAGCATTCATTGACATTTCTGTCTTTTCCTTTTTGTCTGTGTAGTTAAGTTTTATTGACATTTTTAATTGTCTGTTGCCACTATTGACTTCATAAAAAAAAGTGTCCAACAATTTTGCAAGAAGGCTCCTTACCTCTGAGGTGATGACCAGCGATATGGGAGGTGGGGAATGCCACTGATATTTCTATAATGAGCACCACTCCCACCAGAGCCAATCCTAGCTCCCATGGAGGTTTTTTCAGGCCACTTTTAGCTCTGCATGAGGTAATGTTGGCATTAGTGCAGCTAATGTGCTTTGTAAAGTGCTGTTGAGATCACAGTAATTACTCATCTTACAAGATATTGTTGTTGGACACGTCTGTCCATGCTCCCACCTGCACCAAGTGCTCCATGCTACCACATGACCACCTGTGTATCATGTCTATAGTGTTGCTAAATATATGCACTAATACAAATCCATACAAGCAAAGACATGAAAGGGAAGCAGGCTGAGATCAAAACAGGAAGTGAATTCACAGGGAACAGAAAAGGCTTACAGGTAAAGAATCATTAATGGCAGACTCAAGAACTTGTGGGAATCAAAGACAAAGGAAACAAAGGCTGGAACAGAGACTGAGATGGACACACAGGTACCAAGTCCACAATGAGCTGCTATCACATCAAAGAGTAAGAAATGGATTAGCTAGTAATTTGTCACTTCAAGGAGAAGCTGAGTTGCTGGAAGCCAATGAGGAGCTTGCACAAGCAGAGCCATCCTGGCAAGGGTTAAAAATAATAGCAGACCATGGAATGCTCATGACAAGATAGGGAACAAAAGCTCTGAAAGTACCTTGTCCACAAGACACTCTGACAGTATTTAATTCATAAAAATATTACAAAGAAATATGACAGCAAATGAGGACCTCAAGGCCAATCAATTCTTTGATTTTACACAATTTTGTCAAAGAAAGCTCAAGCTCAATGCACATTATGAAAATCCAAACTACAACTGGCATCAAAATACATCAGTATAGTAAATATTAACCTACATCAGCAAACATAGAAATACAATAAGCATTTGAAAGTGCATCAATACATAGCAACAAATTAGTAACACATTTTCAAAGTGCAATTAAAACTATCTGTACTTAAATCCTACTCCTATTTCAACCCCAGACAAATTCTTCCTTTGTCTCGGTGATCCCAAAAGAAGCTCATGCATAATGCTCCAGCTTTAACCTCCTATCTTGCTCTTCTGTACTGGGTTACTGCATTTGCCTTCTGTTATGTTGTTATGAATCAAATACTGGCAAAGTGCCACAGGAACCTGTTTCATAGCTCTTGTTCAGTATGCTGCCATAAGCAAGGACAGCTTAGCTTTTGCAAGTTTGTGATGGTTCTTATCCCACGTTCTTCTGTTTCTTTACCGTTTTGGCCTTTATCATCTCCAGTACAATGGCGTAGCCAGACAGCAGATTTTGTGTGGGCCTAGACAAGAAGTGGGTGGGCACTTAGGAAGGTCAGATTGCTAAAGTGGAGAGCAGGTCTTCAGCTGTTAGAGCTTGGGATCCCCACCAGCTACCGCTAAGGATGCGCCACTGTTGAGTGGGCCTGAGCCCTAAGTGGGTGGACCCCGGTCCAACTGGGTGCATCTGTGGCTATGCCACTGCTCCAGTGGAAGACTGCTCCATGTACTGTATCTACCAACCTTAGGGCCCTGTTTACAAAGGCGTGCTACCATTCTTTAGCGCACGCTAACTATGTAGGCACCCATAGGAATATTGTGGGCATCTACACAGTTAGCACGTGCTAAGAAACACTAGCACGCCTTTGTAAACCGGGCCCTTAGTGTGAGTAAATGTCTTTCACTTTGTCCTGAGTCTACCCCATTTTAGTCATGTATCCTAACACCTTGCTTTGGAACGTTAAAAAGTTGTTAATTTATAAAACATCTTTCATAATCAAATGTTCACCATGGTAGTGTAGAAAGTCATCATCTAGTGGTTACAATCAGCTAAAACCAGAATGAAACACACATAATAATACATAAACCATGATGAACAATGGGCCAATGTAACACAACAAAAACATGTTAAAACAATCAACGATAAGATTAAATAAATTAAATGAAAAATCCAAGCCAACATAATACATGAGTTATTAGTAAAACATCTGAAGTAATATAGCAGTTAACTGTGACAAAATGAGTAATATCAAAAGAAAATGTTTTGGGAAAAGCTCTAAGATACAATTGAGAGTGAAATATCCACAGTTGCTAGCATGGCAGCCAGATGGCCACTGAGATGAGCATTACATGCTGTAGTATTTTCAACTATTTTAAAATACTGTACTTCACTGGGACAAAAAAATAGCAGTTATATAAAAAATAACTTGGTTTTATCACTGGGCAGCATCTTTTCCATCCTGGCTACGTTTCCTTCTAAGCCTAAGAAGCAGCGTCACAGTGGACCCACCTTCTTAAAGGTGCAGAAGTGGACTATGGCATTCGTAGGATTGCCAATGACAAACCTCTCAGCTTTTAAGGGGTGAGGCCAATGGGATACTGCTGCTGAGGCTGAGCAACACTTGGGCTGGTGCAAGAGCATGGAATAATGAGGACAGATAAAGACCATATAGCTTATCCAGTCTGCCCATCCATGGCACCTACTAACACTTCCTCTCCCTTAGAGATCCAATGTTCTTGTCCCAAGCTTTCTTAAATTCAGATACAGTTTTCATCTGCACCACCTCCACCGGGAGACCGTTCCATGAATTCATCATCCCTTCCATGAAGAAGTATTTCCTCAGGTTACTCAACAACCATGTTTACCTCAATATCATCCCTCCCAGATATAAACAAGGGTTGATGGTTCTCTGAATTTGTGTGGCTGTCAAATCTATTTTACTTTGACTGCAACGACTGTTTGCCACCCTCCCACTAAGAAGGTGCCATCCTAGGCAACCACTTAGTTTGCCTAATGTTTAAACCAGCCCTGCCTTTCACTGCTGTGGCTTCTCAGGAGGGAGCTGGAGGAGGGAACATCCTCCAAGCACTACATCTTTAGAGGGGGACCCGCCTACATCTAGGGGTGGCCAAGAGGTAAATTCAGCCCTACATATAACTCCCACAATACAGAAACAATTTGTTCAGATAACTTGTAAGTTGCATTGAATTCTTGCCAGTGGATTAGTTAGAATGGTGAGGGACTAGTCGAGCCATAAGTCTGTAGAATACTTTTATTTGAACTTTTATCAACTGTCCAATAGAACCATGTCACTCAGATCTACATTATTCCACATTCCTGTGGCATCTTGCTTCTGTTTCTGTGAGTCTAACCCTTATGATGCTTTTAACACTGATTTACTTCATCACACACAGAGGCAGCTGTTAGTACAGAACATGTAACAGGTGCTCCAAGCACTCACAGCAAGCTTTATTTTAAAAGAAAATTAGCCCATTCTATTTTTAAACATGTCTAGCGGTACAATTTCTCGTTTTATTGCTGTTTTGAGCAATTTAGAAATGTAATGGCTTTTTCAGGTACATTTCATCAGTGTGAAGCTTCTCCAGTGAAAGAACTAACAGGAACATCAGCTTTACAAAAAATATTCACTGGGACACAACTTCCAAATGTTGTTGTTGTTGTTTTTTTTTTTCTATTGTAGAAACAGGAACATAGAAAAATGAAGGCCTATAAAGACCACATGGTCTATCCAGTCTGCTCATCCATGCCATCTACTCTCCCTTCCTCTCCCCTAGAGATCCTATGTACCTGTTCCAAGCTTTCTTGAACAGGAACAAAACAGGAAGAACCTCTACGTCAAATCGTCCAATCAAGCAAGAGTAGAGGCTGACCAAAGGATGAATCCAACGCTGAAGACAGTGCTTAAAAAAATCTTTATTGATTACTTGGACTTGAGGACCCTGCAAGGTCCATGTTTTGGTGTCACAAAACACCTGCCTCAGGGGTCTAGTTAGTATTCTAAAAAAAACACACAATGTCATACACAAGTAGTATACATATACAGAAATACATACTGCATATAACAGTCAAAAATAGAGTATATAAAATACGTGATAAGAAATAAAAGTAATAAATGAAGACATGTATATAAAACTGTATATATCTTTAAAAAAAACAACTTTGAAACTGTTAAAATGTGGTCTTAAATCGTGCTTACGTAGGTCATTCCCCTGTACTAAGACCATTTTTACTGCATGGGTAAAATGGCCGTGTTTTCTATTCTTTTTAATTAACGGCCACACGCTGATTTTCCCATTAATGCATGGCCATTAGTGCGTGAGCCCCTACGGCCTGAACGCACCCCTTGGTAAGACATTTTCAACTGCAGTAAACACATGTTAGTGCTTACCACAGCTTAGTAAAAGGGCCCCATAATCTTTTTCATATAAAGTCATTCTTCATGAGGAATTAACAGCGCGGTTCTACACAGCATGCATCCAAACTGACATCTCCTATAGCAATTTTTCTAGGACATGCTGGTGCAAGACATAAGAAAGAGAAAAGGAAAAACAATAGACCTGATTTATCGAGGGGATTATCCCATTCTGTGCTTGTAAGACAGCCAGAGATAAATCCAGCTCAATTTTACTTAAATGTTAAAATGTGTGAATTTTCACAGCAAGAAGCTGTGAACACTACATGCCATATAATGAGAGAGAACAGTCATGGTGTGGATGGTTTGGATAACTGGAATTGTGCAGCAATAGTAACATGACAACAGTCAAAGGAAGTCTATGTTTTGCATGGGACAGTATGTGCTTATTTTAGAAGCAGTGTTTGGGTTTTAGACATCCTTAAACAGGCATTTAGACGTCCATATTGCATGGACATCTAAATCCTTATTTTACAAAGCCAGGATATGGACGTTTAAAACTGAAGAACATCTATATGGCAAAGGGGATTTGTCTAGGCTTCTTTTAGGTGGGACTAGGGTGCGTCCAAAATAGACATCCATTCCCCATTTCAGAAGGGCAATGGACGTCCCATGTCCAAAAAGATGAATATTGCATTAAGACCTGTTATCTAGGATATCTAGGTGTCAGAAAAGTGCACTCCACTGGAAAGATTAAGGAAGGTTACTACCTTAACCCTCCCCCCCCCCAGTGTTTGATATTCCCCCACCCTTTTCATTTGTATTGTTTATATTAAAACACATTTGGAAGAATTCTATATATATGGTATCTAACATTAGGTGCTACTTCTGCGCTGAGATGTTGGCGTGGAAAAGCTTTCTAATGGATGTGAGGATCAATGCTGATTTGTTTTTGGGTTTTTTTTTGGTGTTGAATTTTGAGCCCGTTTACTGAATCCAGCCCATGGTGTAATGCTTTAACTGGTTTGTCTTTGTGTTGTTTTTAATTAGTTTTTATTATGTATGTTTTTGTAACCTGCCTAGAATTGTTGGATAGTGTGGGATAAAAATTCTTTAAATAAACAAATAAAATAAGAGTTTTGTATGGACCAGGGGAAGGAAAGGAGGGAAAGAATTTTCAAATGTTTATTTGATGCAAGCTGAGGCCCCCTTTTACCACAGAAGATAAAAGGCTGTCTTTTTTGCTAGAAACAAAATGGCTGTGCCAGGGGCATAGCTACATGGGGCCACGGGGGCATGGGCCCCCGTAGACTTGGCCCTGGCCCCCCCTCCGCCAACCCTTTAGACCCCCTCTTCCCGCTGCCGCCAACCCTTTTGACCCCCTCTTCCCGCCACCGCCAACCCTCCCCTGCTGCCGTTGGGTACCTTTGCTGGCGGGGGTTGGGCTGAAGTCCTTTTCTCCGGTGCGGCCGCATTGCTGATCTGCAAGGCAGGCTTCTGTTTCTGTGAGTCTGACGTCCTGCACTAACCACTAGGCTACTCCTTTACTCCACACAAGAGGTGCCCCAAATGACCAGATGACCACTGGAGGGACTCAGGGATCACCTACCCTTACTCCCCCAAATCACAAAACATTTTTCCAAACAGCACTTTCAAAAGTAAAAGATAGACTTTTTTTTGTAGAAGATGACCTTTCCTGTTCTGATTTTGGACATTTTACAAAAAATGTCCAAATTCAGACTTGGATGTCATATCCAAAATGCCCATTGTGGATTTGACTTGCCCAATGGCACAAGGAGCAGCAGTAGGAATTGAACCCATGTTGCCAGGATCAAAGCCCACTACGCTAACCATTAAGCCACTCCTGCCCTGTTTCGGCCATCTTGCATTTTGATGTCTTTTGTTCAAAAATGGACTAAAACAAAGGACGTCCAAATCACAAAGATGTCCAGACGTCCATCTCTTTCGCAAATGATCTTTACTGTTCGGAATTTAGACGTCTTTGTAAAACGCCCAAATTCTGATTTAGATGTTTCTTTCGAAAATGTCCCTCCACATCTCCTTTCCTATTCTGTCATGCCCTATTCCCATCCCTACCTGCATTAAGCAGCTAATGCGGGTTTTTTTTTTACTGTGCTGGCTGGTTATTAATGTGCAGTATACATTAGCAGAAGTCTGTGCTAATATCTAACATACAGTAAAACCCACGTTAGCTGCTTAACATCGCTTAGTCAAAGGGCTCCACCATTACTTGAAAATTCTTAGAACTGTTTGCAGAAATGCACTTACCAGCTTATCTAGTTACTTATTGGGATTTATTGACCTCATTTATGAAGAGGCAGTAATCAACTTCATAAATATATTTAAAATGAATATCTGTTTTCCGTTTAATTTAATTAGAATAACATCTCTTCAAATCCTGAAATATTTAATTGGAAGTATAATTTGGAATTCTAATTCATTACTCTCTACTTTCCCCTCTGCTTTGCTGGTGTAAATTAAAAAAAAAAAGACAGCAGGAAGAGGGCATGGCTCTGAGTAACATCTGGGGAACTTCAGTTCAACTTTAACCACTCTTACAACCAGGGGCGTAGCCAGACACCCTATTTTGGGTGGGCCTGGGCCCAAGATGGGTGGGCAGAAGAACTCTGCCCTGTCCCACAAGTGATTTGGTCTCTCCCTCTCTCGCCTGCATGCCATATGGTCTCTCAAACATCCCCCTCCCCCCATACGTTTTAAATCGCAGATTTTCACTGGCAGCAAGCAGCAAATAATACACACTGCTCATGTTGGTTCCACAGCCTTCCCTCTGTTGCAACTTCCTGTTTCCGCATAGGTGGGAATACATCATAGGGAAGGCTGGTATGCAGGAAGGACAGGAATTTTCGGCTGGTGGGGCTTGGGAATCCCTGCCAGACACTTCATAGGTGTGCTGCTACTGGGTGGACCTGACCCACCCTTGGCTACGCCACTGCTTACAACTTAATCACCATTCCCATCCCCAGGAGGGTCCCTCACCTCAGAAGCTCCACTATCACAAATGGTTCCTCACCTCAAAATCTCCACTATCACAAACAGCTCCATCCCACACTAATACAGCAGATCCTGACCAGCAGCTCTGCAATTAAAGCTCTCTCTGTCTGTCTTATGTTTGTTTTCCTGCTACCATCAGAACTTGTAAAGGCTTGAGCAGTAAAATCAGTAGCAATTTGTAGCATACAGTTCATGAATGAATCAAATACCTTAAAGCCAAACCAATGTTTATAATTTAATAATTAGCTTGCTAATAGGGATGTGTGTGGGAAATTTTTTGTTTTGTTTTGTTTTCAGATACGTTGGTCTTGTGGCTCATTTTCATTTTATTTGGGTCCATTACAGTCAATCTCACACTTTAACAGTGGGGTTTTATATCCATTTTAATAAAACTTGCTTAAACTTTGCTATCATGCAAGAAATCAAGAGTGGCATGAAGATCCCAAGGCACCACCAAAAGGGGCACAGGGTATTGACAGTGGTATGCAGACTGTGAGCTACCGGGAGAAAAGCAAAGCAACACCAACAGTGTCAGGAAAACCCGCAAATCCTCTAGGTACAGGGCAAAGAAACACCACCAAGGTTGGTTAGAGTCAGAGTTTTATGAGAAAATGGTTTCAGGGACGCGTGCCATGAAAAAGTATCTGAGTGTCTTGTCTCTCCCTACACCCCCCCCCTCCCTCGGGTACTCCGTTCTGTTCATAAATCTCTCTTATCTGTCCCCTTCTTCTCTACTGCTAATTCCAGACTCCGTTCCTTTTATCTTGCTGCACCTCACGCCTAGAATAGACTTCCCGAGCCTGTACGTCTAGCCCGCTCTTTGGCCGTTTTCAAGTCCAAACTTAAAGCCCACCTCTTTACCACTGCTTTTGACTCCTAACTCTCACTTGCCCTGTCCTTTTATCCTCACCTCTTTATTCCCTTACCATTAATTGTTCTGTCTGTCTGCCTGTCTTATCTAGATTGTAAGCTCTTTGAGCAGGGACTGTCTTTTTGTGTATGGTGTACAGCACTGCATATGCCTTGTAGTGCTATAGAAATGATAAGTAGTAGTAGAGTGTCTTGGATGTCTCCAGAAACAGGTTTGACAGGTTTGTCCAGGAGAATTTGATAGTGAGAGGCTACTTTCTGTTGCACTTCTAGAAAGATCACATGAAAGGACTTAGCGCCCATACTTAGAAAGAACAAAAGAATAGCCATACTGGGACAGACCGATGGCCCATCTAGCCCAGTTTCCTACTTCCAACAGTGGCCAATCCTGTTCACAAGTACCTGAAGAATCCCGATGAGTAGCAAGATTCCATGCTATCGATCCCAGGGATAAGTAGTGGTTTTCCCTATGCCTATCACACTAGCAGATTATTGACTTTTTCTCCAGGAACTTGTCCAAACCTTTTTTACCCAGATATGCTAACTGCTGTTTCCACATCCTTTGGCAATGAGTTACAAGATTGTTCTGGGAGGTGTGGTGTTGAGTTTATCATGACTGTTGAATTGAACTATCAAAAATCTGAGGTGGGGAGTGTGCTAGGAACCTGTTAATTGAAGGGAGTGCAAGACTGAAGGTTTGTCTAGGGCACCTAATTGTCGCGTGTTCGAGGACCTTGGCAACTGTCAGGCTTCTTCCCTGGGAGCACTGGGTTTGTGTGGCAGTGGCAGGCAAGATCACTTCCAAGGTAGAGATGAGACAAACTGGACCGGAACCCCGGACTGGAGTTCCACACAGAAATACACGGAACTGGAACGCACCGGACGGGTGCGCACTGGAGTGGAGCCCGCTGGACTGGAACATACTGGAGTGGCCCCACTGGACTGGAACATACAGGAGGGAAACCCGCTGGATTAGAACACACTGGACCGGAACCCACGGGACCGGAACCCGCTGGACTGGAACACACTGGGCTATGGCGGACCCTACACCTCTGGAGACGCTTTCTCTCAGCCGCCGCTTCCAAAGTATCTCTCAGGGTTGGATCAGACAAAAGTCTCTTCCGGTAGTCGTGGAGGGTCACAAAACGATTCACAGAAAAAATTGGGTTGATATAGGGATCTGACCATAAATTAAGGACTACCTCTGGATGGTTTGTGAGGAACTCGAACATGGACGGTAGTCCCCGCTGGACGGATGATCTTGCTGGACTCATGGCCTTTGCATCCTGTCGCGTGCTCAAGGACCTTGGCAACTGTCAGGCTTCTTCCCCGGGAGCACTGGGTTTGTGAGTCCGTGGGCCACTACCGTGGAGCGGCAGTGGCAGGCAAGATCACCTCCAAGGTAGAGATGAGACAAAACTGGACCGGAACCCCGGACTGGAGTTCCACACAGAAATACATGGAACTGGAACGCACCGGACGGGTGCGCACTGGAGTGGAGCCCGCTGGACTGGAACACACTGGAGTGGCCCCACTGGACTGGAACATACAGGAGGGAAACCCGCTGGACTAGAACACACTGGACCGGAACCCACGGGACCGGAACCCGCTGGACTGGAACACACTGGACCTAGGCTTCACCTACGCTTAACCACCTTTCCCCGAGGGTTGAGCCCTCAGGTTCTGGCAGCCGGTAGGACTTACAGGAAAACCCGGAACTGGAACTTGCAAGCAGGAACAGCAGGAATGAGGATCCAGGAGTGCCCCCAGGCACCTAGGCAAAGGCAGGCAGACCGGCAGGGAATGTCCGGGTTCCGGCAGCAGGCAGGTTCAGAGCACTGGTCAAGTCAAGGAACAAAGGCTGAAGCTCCAGAAGCAAAAGAAACACACACGGAACACCAGCAGGCAAACACCAGAAGACTAGTCAACTATACATAAGCTAATAGGAAAGCTATGCCCAAGCAAACCAGTCATACACAAGGAACATACACTAAGCAACTCAGGAGACCTAGTAAAGCTATACACGAGCTAACAACACAGCTGTGCCCAAGCTAACAAGTCACACGGTGCCTAAGCTGGCTAGGAACAAACACAGAGAACTAGCAAAGCTATACACAGGCTAACAAGCCACAAGGTGCCTAAGCTGGCTAGTCTAACACTAGGAACAAACACTGAGCACTAGCAGAGCTATGCACAGGCTAACAAGCCACACGGTGCCTAAGCTGGCTAGGAACAAACACAGAGAACTAGCAAAGCTATACACAGGCTAACAACACACACGGTGCCTAAGCTGGCTAGTCTAACACTAGGAACAAACACTGAGCACTAGCAGAGCTATGCACAGGCTAACAAGCCACACGGTGCCTAAGCTGGCTAGGAACAAACACAGAGAACTAGCAGAGCTATGCACAGGCTAACAAGCCACACGGTGGCTAAGCTGGCTAGTCTAACACTAGGAACAAACACAGAGAACTAGCAAAGCTATACACAGGCTAACAAGCCACACGGTGCCTAAGCTGGTTAGTCTGACACTAGGAACAAACACAGAGAACTAACAGAGCTATGCACAGGCTAACAAGCCACACGGTGCCTAAGCTGGCTAGTCAACACTAGGACCAAACACAGAGAACTAGCAGAGCTATACACAGGCTAACAAGCCACACGGTGCCTAAGCTGGCTAGTCTAACACGAGGAACAAACACTGAGAACTAGCAAAGCTATACACAGGCTAACAAGCCACATGGTGCCTAAGCTAGCTAGTCAAACATAGAAACTCACACAGAGTAAACAATGAAACAGTGTACAGAACACTCTACACACCAGGGCCCTTAGATGAGATGCAAAGGCCAAGGGCTGTAGTCTCTAAGTGATTAATAAGCCCTTCAACACCAGAGGCACACTGCAGCAATCACCTTGCAACCAAACAGAGGCTTGACACACAGAGCAGTCAGCCCAGCGGGAGCCATCTTGGATACTGGCATAGAGGAGTCGGCGGCAGCCATCTTGGAAGAGGCATAGCCCACACAGGTGAGGTTCAGTAGGGCAATCAGCACACAGAGCCAGAAACACAGACAGAGACAGACACAGAGACAAGCAGAAGCCAGCACAACCACTGGCTCCCAGAAACAGGGTAAGTCTGAGGGTTGTCACGGCCACAGACGTGACAGTATCCCCTCCTCAAGACCCCCCTCTCGGTCTCCCGGAGGCGGTCAGG
This sequence comes from Microcaecilia unicolor, assembly GCF_901765095.1. Classification (NCBI taxonomy): domain Eukaryota; kingdom Metazoa; phylum Chordata; class Amphibia; order Gymnophiona; family Siphonopidae; genus Microcaecilia; species Microcaecilia unicolor. Next base: position 101,408,237 of record NC_044034.1, on the reverse strand, counting down.
TATCCAGGGGTAACTATGGTGAAACTTCCTGATGGGTCTCAAAAGCCAGACATAGATCACTGGACTGGAAGTCACAAGGAAGTTCAAAACTGGCAGACAAAAGTAGAACTTGTGACCAGGAAGTTCCTTCGAGTCACCACGGGGCAACCTCAGGAACATGGATGCATCAAGAGGAACACAATTCAAAAGTAACCCTCCCCTGAGGGAACCCACAATGTCCTGGACCTCTTGGCACTTCCATGTAATGATAGGAACAAGGCTGGAGCCACTACCCCAATTAACATCAACAGCTGGGCGGGGGCCCGAAGTGGCAACCCAGTCTTGACAGGAACTAGAAGGCTGAACAGAAGTAGATCTGGAACTGGAACCTGGGTTGGCATCCAAAACGGAGCCGGGATTGGGACCCGGACTGGAATCAACCCCTTGACTGTAACTGGAACTGGATTCAGGAGCTTGACTGGAACTGGAACTCAGCAAGAGGTCAGCCTCCTGATGGACACTGGAACTGGAAACGGACTCAGCCTCCTGGCTGATCCTGGAACTCAGAAAAGATGTAGCCTCTTGGCTAACACTGGTTCTCGGAGCAGGCTCAGCATCTTGGCTGGAACTGGAACTAGGAAGAGATTCAGCTGCAAGGCTGGACGCACCCCTCTGGTCGGACTGGGATGTCTCTCTAGCCTTAGCTTCAGGAATATTCCCCAGGGCAGGATCAGAACAAAGTTTATCACAGTCCTCTTGGAACATCATTTCATCCTCAAGAGCAGACACAATATCTCGGCTGGCCTCTGCACTCGGTGCAGACTCAGCACTCATCGTGGACTCAGTATCTCGGCTGGCCTCTGCACTCGGTGCAGACTCAGCATCTTGACTGGAACTGCAACTCGGTCCAGACTCAGCATCTTGACTGGAACTGCAACTCGATCCAGACTCAGCATCTTGCCTGGAATTGCAACTCGGTCCAGACTCAGCCTCTTGACTGGAACTGCAACTCGGTCCAGACTCAGCATCTTGACTGGAACTGCAACTCGGTCCAGACTCAGCATCTTGACTGGAACTGCAACTCGATCCAGACTCAGCATCTTGCCTGGAACTGCAACTCGAGACACCCTCTGCCTCCTGGCAGGGACGGAACTTTAACTGAGGCTTGGCAGAAAACACCCTTTGGACAGGGAGCTGAGGCTCGACCTGAAGTGTCCCTCGAACTGGCCTTCGGAGCTTGATTGGAGGTGCCCTCAAGACTGGAAGCGGAGGTGCCACCTGAACCACCCTGTGGACTGGCACCGGAGGCTTGGTTAGAAGCCCCCCTCAAACTGGACTCAGTGGCTTGACCGGATGGGTCACTTGGGCAAGAACCGGAGGCTCGACCTGGAGCGCCACTTGCATAGGCCTTGGGGACTCCGTCAGAAGCACCCCTCGGACTGGACTCAGAAGTTTCAAGGGGCGTGCCATTTGCACAAGGACTGGAGGCTCGGTCCGAAGCGCCACTCGAGCAGGAATCCGAGGCTCAATCGAAAGCTTCCCTCGGACTGGACTCGGAGACTTAAGTGGAATCGTTACTTGGACTGTAATTGGAGGCTAAGTATGAAGCATCCCCTGGACTGGACTCAGGCGCTTAAGAGGCAGCGCTACTTGAACTGGAGTCAGGGGCTGGGTAGGAAGTACCCCTCGGACCGGCTTAGGAGCTTGGGTGGACTTGACATCCCGAACAGGAGCTGAACTGCGAGAGGCACCCCGATTGTTCTGTACCACCTGCTGGGGAGCCCTGAGCATGGGCCTTCCACAGCGTATTTGTTCAGCCTCCGCTTCTGGAGTAACCCACAGGGCTGGCTCCTCGAGAAGTCTGTAGCGGTATTTATAAAGCTGAGTCAAAGGATCAATATCCGAAACTGGGCTATGGCGGACCCTACACCTCTGGAGACGCTTTCTCTCAGCCGCCGCTTCCAAAGTATCTCTCAGGGTTGGATCAGACAAAAGTCTCTTCCGGTAGTCGTGGAGGGTCACAAAACGATTCACAGAAAAAATTGGGTTGATATAGGGATCTGACCATAAATTAAGGACTACCTCTGGATGGTTTGTGAGGAACTCGAACATGGACGGTAGTCCCCGCTGGACGGATGATCTTGCTGGACTCATGGCCTTTGCATCCTGTCGCGTGCTCAAGGACCTTGGCAACTGTCAGGCTTCTTCCCCGGGAGCACTGGGTTTGTGAGTCCGTGGGCCACTACCGTGGAGCGGCAGTGGCAGGCAAGATCACCTCCAAGGTAGAGATGAGACAAAACTGGACCGGAACCCCGGACTGGAGTTCCACACAGAAATACATGGAACTGGAACGCACCGGACGGGTGCGCACTGGAGTGGAGCCCGCTGGACTGGAACACACTGGAGTGGCCCCACTGGACTGGAACATACAGGAGGGAAACCCGCTGGACTAGAACACACTGGACCGGAACCCACGGGACCGGAACCCGCTGGACTGGAACACACTGGACCTAGGCTTCACCTACGCTTAACCACCTTTCCCCGAGGGTTGAGCCCTCAGGTTCTGGCAGCCGGTAGGACTTACAGGAAAACCCGGAACTGGAACTTGCAAGCAGGAACAGCAGGAATGAGGATCCAGGAGTGCCCCCAGGCACCTAGGCAAAGGCAGGCAGACCGGCAGGGAATGTCCGGGTTCCGGCAGCAGGCAGGTTCAGAGCACTGGTCAAGTCAAGGAACAAAGGCTGAAGCTCCAGAAGCAAAAGAAACACACACGGAACACCAGCAGGCAAACACCAGAAGACTAGTCAACTATACATAAGCTAATAGGAAAGCTATGCCCAAGCAAACCAGTCATACACAAGGAACATACACTAAGCAACTCAGGAGACCTAGTAAAGCTATACACGAGCTAACAACACAGCTGTGCCCAAGCTAACAAGTCACACGGTGCCTAAGCTGGCTAGGAACAAACACAGAGAACTAGCAAAGCTATACACAGGCTAACAAGCCACACGGTGCCTAAGCTAGCTAGGAACAAACACAGAGAACTAGCAAAGCTATACACAGGCTAACAAGCCACACGGTGCCTAAGCTGGCTAGTCTAACACTAGGAACAAACACTGAGCACTAGCAGAGCTATGCACAGGCTAACAAGCCACACGGTGCCTAAGCTGGCTAGGAACAAACACAGAGAACTAGCAAAGCTATACACAGGCTAACAAGCCACACGGTGCCTAAGCTGGCTAGTCTAACACTAGGAACAAACACTGAGCACTAGCAGAGCTATGCACAGGCTAACAAGCCACACGGTGCCTAAACTGGCTAGGAACCAATACAGAGAGCTAGCAAAGCTATACACAGGCTAACAAGCCACACGGTGCCTAAACTGGCTAGGAACAAACACAGAGAACTAGCAGAGCTATGCACAGGCTAACAAGCCACACGGTGCCTAAGCTGGCTAGTCTGACACTAGGAACAAACACAGAGAACTAGCAGAGCTATGCACAGGCTAACAAGCCACACGGTGCCTAAGCTGGCTAGTCAACACTAGGACCAAACACAGAGAACTAGCAAAGCTATACACAGGCTAACAAGCCACATGGTGCCTAAGCTAGCTAGTCAAACATAGAAACTCACACAGAGTAAACAATGAAACAGTGTACAGAACACTCTACACACCAGGGCCCTTAGATGAGATGCAAAGGCCAAGGGCTGTAGTCTCTAAGTGATTAATAAGCCCTTCAACACCAGAGGCACAGCTGCAGCAATCACCTTGCAACCAAACAGAGGCTTGACACACAGAGCAGTCAGCCCAGCGGGAGCCATCTTGGATACTGGCATAGAGGAGTCAGCGGCAGCCATCTTGGAAGAGGCATAGCCCACACAGGTGAGGTTCAGTAGGGCAATCAGCACACAGAGACAGACACAGAGACAAGCAGAAGCCAGCACAGCCACTGGCTCCCAGAAACAGGGTAAGTCTTAGGGTTGTCATGGCCACAGACGTGACACTAATACCCTTACACCAGCTCTGAAGATGCTCTGCTGGTCTCCTTACCCCTTCCCGTCCTTCACTGCCTTTGCCTTCTTTTTTTCTCATGTGGAGATGAGATCAGACAACTGGTCTTTTATATTTTCACCGGAACCTTTAGCTTAAGTTGTTGGTACTCTCATCTCAACGAAATCTCTCTGTCTTGGCTGTGGAACTACAAGGGTTGCAAGACCCTTACCTCTGTTCATCTTTACTATTACTGGTCCTAGATCTCTTAGGAAGACCAATTAGTACCTTCCTTCCTTCCTCTGTTTGTACCACCATTAACAAGGGATATGAGACTAGTCACCCCCTTTTCGTGAAGATAATGTGAAGTAATATAACAGGTGGGTGAGCTGCCTCCGAAAAGCAAGAAAGATCCTGAGCCTCAAAGGCGCATACCTTAAAATCCCCAGCCTGAGACTTGCTCAAGGCAAGGGAAGCACAGCCATGAGCAGATGGCACTTTCTTGCTAAACAATCTTTTACAGATGCAGCCAATTAAGTTTACCACCCTCCCGGGGTCCAGCCCAACTTTTTCCTGAAGCTGTTAGGGCATACTCCCATTATCCCCATGCAGCTAAGCCCAGGCAATTGGGCCTGCCATAGCCAGTCTTGTCACTCAAGGGGGGGTTAGCTCATCCCCTATTAACTGGTGGGCTCCAGGCAAATTGTCACCCTGTTTCACTTCCATTCATACCCCTTTCAAAAATTGTGATTCAGGGGAGGAGTCAAGATGATGCCACTAGCATACTGTGCAGTCCTCACTGCTGGTAGCCATGGTGAAAAGAAAAAGCAAGCTGAGGGTTTATCCCTCTGGACCTCAGCCGCATTCTACTCTGGTGCTTACTGGTCCCATGGATTCTTTTCTTAGGCATGAGGGAGCGAGCTCTTCAGTTTCCGGTGAGTCGCTGGCTTATTAGACCTCACAGCCAGGAGGGGCATTGTCTGACTTTGTGTAACCCTAAGGGGTTAAAATAATCTTAACTGGGCTCCTCCAGAGAAAAAAATAAGGGTTCTATAGTGACATCATTATGGGACAACAGCTGAGCAAGCTGAGACCTGGTTGCTAGTCAGTTGAGAGTTGGGCAGGAGGAAGCTGAGCACTGAGAGTGAGAGGATGTGTTTCTGAAGGGTCTGTGAGAGAAATAGGTAAAAGTGGTAAAGTTATTTGGAAAAGTTTTAGTGAGTAAGGGAATAATTGGGACTTAAATTGAGAGTGACTGCGAAGGGAGTTTGACTGTATTTCAAGACTGTAAGTATCCTGAATGAGAAACAGTTGAGATTGACTGGGTGGTGAGAAAAAGAGTAAAGGTTCCTGAATGAGACAGGGAAAAGAGTGAGAGTGGGTGTGTTAAACTGGAAAGGAGAAAATTGTTACTGTACCAAGTCTGGAATATTCAGCATCTGGATAATGGGATAAGGCTGAATCTTCTGAGGGTTTGAGAGATTTTACAATAGTTGGATATACTGATTGAGTGATAGAATGTTGAGTGACAGACTGAAAAGGGAAGGTTGTGCTGTGGGAGAAGCATGGAGATTGTGCTAAAGTCTTCTGCAGTACCTTAGAATAGGGACACAAAAGTGAGAAATAGGCTTTGAAGTGAGAAATCCTTTAATTTATTTTGTTTTAATTAGAATATGTGGCCACAGTATTGAAAGTTGATTAAAAGTCACCAGAGAGGAGACAGTTCCTGGAGAAGGAGTTTAGGGTTTTGCCTCCCAATGAATTTTCTTCACAAGTGAGGTTCAGGGAGAAGAAAGCCGTGAAGTATTCTACACTCAAGAGAAGAAAACCGTGAAGTATTTCACACCCAAGACTTCTACAAGGGCCCTCACACAAGAAAGAATCTGCTCTAATTGGCTATAAACTGATCAGTTACAGATAAGTGCCAATTCTAAAGGAAAACTTTATTAATTGGAATTTGCATAAAGAAAAGGAGAAAGTTAATAAAAAACTTACCTGAAGTGAAGATGGTTCTCTTTCAGAAGTGAAGGGGGACTGAAAGAAAAGAGTTACACAAAGAATCAAATTCTTGACAGATTCTGAGGAAAAGTGAAATAAATAGAAAGGTTGAATGTGTTGTTCTTAAAAGGGAAAATACTTATCTGATAGAGGTTGGGGGATGAGCTTGGTCCTGTGAAAAAAATACAGATAAGATTAGATAAGAATTGTTACATTCCAAATTTCACATTGTTATTTTCTGAGGAGTGCTAGTTGGGGATTCGAAACATTGTCATTTATTCACTGTTCAGCCACAAATGTTAAAATTTTGCTGGTTTTGGCAAGGAATGCATGCAATAAAGTATTTCATTATTAAAAGTTCTTTACTTGACTGAGAAGTGAGAGGGTGCTTATTACCAAAAACTGGAAAAATTCCTAAATTTAGCTTATTTTCCTCTCTTGCTTTCTTAAGGGCAAGAGACAGGGTTAGTGTTCTTTTGTCCCCGTTCCACTCCTGGGTACTGGGTTCCTAGAAGCCTGCCACAACTATTAACATCAGGTGAACTAGAACCTAGTGCTTACCATACATTTAACCCAGGCGTGGGGGAGGGGTAACATTCGGCATGGAGATCTCTTTGACTCTCAATCTACAGACATCCCCACCACAACCGTTGCTGCTGTGGATGCCAAGTCTAGACCTGCATGCTCTGTATATGCCACTTGAAGCTTCTGGGCCAGGAGGGAAGGTCTCAGTTGTGCAAGAAGTTGTGTCTTCTTCCTCTTTGGGTCAACTACCAGCAGTAACCGGTGGGACAAGAGTTGTCAAACTGGGAGACAAGGTGGAATCTGCTGTGGGCCAATCTTTATCTGTGATGAGTTGGGTTGCAAAAATCACTCTTCAGAGACCTACAGTTTTCACACTTGAATTGATCTGAGAGGCTGTTGCTGACTTAGATAAAGTGTTATATGTACAACTTGCTGTATTAAATCTTTATGGTCAGTCGCATGTCTCCAGTTTAAATACTCTTCAAACTCAAATGAATTAGAACTTTCAATACTTGGAAGAATATAAGGTACAATTAAAATCTATACAAAAGATGAATACATCTTTAATTAAGAAAAATTCTTTAATGAAAAGGATTGAAAGTTTGGAGAATAATGCAAGATTCTCTAATCTACAGATTATTAATTTTCCTAGACTTCCTTTTGTTACATCAAAGGATATGTTTAAATGCTATCTTAAGGAGATTTTGTTGGCTCCAGAAAATGTATTCCTCCGTTAAATCAAGTGTATTATCTGCCATCTGGAAAGAAAGAACCTCTTCAGGCACAAGCAAATCGTGACCGAGAAATGAACGTTTTAAATGTTTCTGACATTTTGGAGACGTCTAACTCTGGATCAGTGACTTTTGCAACTTTGATAGTTGCTCTTGCTTTACGTGCTGCCCGTGATTGACTTCTTTACCTTTTCTTTAAAGAGAGGGATGTCTTGTTTCTGGGATCCCAGGTCAGGACTTTTCCTGACCTTACAAAGGAAACCCAGAAAAGAAGAGTTTTCTATTACATCAGCCAGGTATTCTACAGTTAGGCGCACTCTTTTTCTTTTTTTCTAAATGTAACCCTATAAATGTATAGTAAAGTTGCAGTCAGTGAAGTATGTGTTTTTTGAACCCTCGTAGCTTTCTGCCTTTATTAACAGCAGGACCATCATCTCTAGCTCACCGGTGAGAGAGGCAGCTTGAAGTCTGTTTAGTAAGTTGTAATTGCAGGGCACTGTGTTAGAAGACATTTTTTCTTCTTTTTGTTGCATGTTGAATGCTTTTATTTCCTTTGTTTTTCTGCTTGGTCTTGTCCCCACAGTGTCTTGGACTAGGATAGGGTTAATGTTTTCTGGGTTATTGTATAATCTATGTTTATGTTTTGAAGACGCTTTTTTTTTTCTTATTTTCTGTACAAGAGGATAATTGGTTTGTATTATTTTGAAATATTTCAATAAATATAAAAACAAAAGAATTGTGATTCAGTCATAGAAATACTTTCACTTTATTGTGCAATATCTAACTCAAGAATATATTTTTTTAATTTTTGTGTTCATTTTCAAAACAGAAAACACACCACACCCAGGACTAGTGCAGACTAGACATTATAGTACAGCAAAGCCTGTAACTTATGGACTCAAAGCACTTAAGAAAAGTTTTTAAAATGACTTTTCTTTCACACTGACACAGAAACAGTGACTGTCTGCCTGTGCTCTTTGAGATCCTTTTCTCTCTGACTATGGAGTGTGTTTGGACTCACAAAGCTGATCTGCAAAGGCAGGGCAGAAGCCTACGCGGCTGCGTTGCTGATCTGCAAGGCAGGCTTCTGTTTCTGTGAGTCTGACGTCCTGCAGTCAGGCTCACAGAAACAGAAGCCTGCCCTTGCAGATCAGCAACACAGTCGCACCGGAGAAGAGGACTTCAGCTGGTGGGGGTTGGGGACCCCCGCCAGCAAAGGTACCCGACGGTGGAGGGTTGGCAGCGGGTGGAGGGTCAAAGGGACTGGCGGCAGGGGGACCAGGGCCAAATCTACGGGGGCCTGTGCCCCCTGGCCCCACATAACTACGCCCCTGGTAAGGGCTCACACCCTAATGCTGTACTAATCAGTTAGTGCACAGCAATTCTGACACACTTAACCCCCCCCCCCCCGTTTACTAAGCCACGCTAACGGTGGCAGGGGAGGGCTGGCGCCAGGGGGAAGAGGGGGTCAAAAGGGTTGGCGCCGGGGGGGGGGGGGGTCAAAGGTAGTGGTGGCGGTGGGGGGGCTAAAAATGGTGGGGTGGGGGTTGGCGGCTCAGCGTGGGGCTAAAATGTGCCCCCTCACCTTGAGCTCTGGACCCCCTTCCTGCCGAAGTCTGGCTACGCCCCTGGCCCTTACTGCCTACGAAATAGGTGGTGGAAAGGGCACACATGCTACGTCCAGAAATCTCCAGGCTGTTGACCCCTCCACCTTATCCTCTACTATCTCTGATCTCCTCCCTTCCATCTTGTCCTCCACATCCATTGACAAAGCTGTCTCCATTTACAATGCCACTCTTTCCTCTGCTCTTGACACCCTTGCACCGTCCACCTCCCGGCCCACAAGATGTACCAATCCCCAGCCCTGGCTGACCCCTTGCACCTGATACCTTCGCTCCTGCGCCCGTTCGGCTGAACGCCTCTGGAGGAAATCTCGCACCCTTACTGACTTCATTCACTTCAAATTCATGCTATCCTCCTTCCAATCCTCCCTATTCCTCGCTAAGCAGGACTACTATATCCAATTGACCAATTCCCTCAGCTCTAACCCTCATCGTCTATTCGCCACCCTCAACTCCCTCCTCAAAGTGCCCTCTGCTCCCACCCCCCCTTCACTCTCTCCTCAATCTCTGGCCCACTACTTCCGTGACAAGGTCCAGAAGATCAACCTCGAATTCACCACTACTCCCTCTCCTCCTCTTCAGCCTATATCTCACTCTGTCATCCAACCTACCCAGGCCTCATTCTCCTCCTTTCCTGCTATCACCGAAGAGGAAATCACCCATCTCCTCTCCTCCTCGAAAGCCACCACTTGTTCCTCTGACCCCATCCCCACTAACCTACTCAACACCATCACTCCTACCATCACCCCCACCATCTGTCATATCCTTAACCTCTCTCTCTCCACTGCATCTGTCCCGGACACCTTCAAGCATGCTGTGGTCACTCCACTCCTCAAAAAAACATCACTTGACCCTACCTGTCCCTCCAACTACCACCCCATTTCCCTCCTACCCTTCCTCTCCAAGATACTTGAACGCGCCGTTCACAGCCGCTGTATTGATTTTCTCTCCTCTCATGCCATCCTTGATCCGCTTCAATCCGGCTTTCGCCCCCTACACTCAACAGAAACGGCACTATCTAAAGTCTGCAATGACCTATTCCTCGCCAAATCCAAAGGTCACTACTCCATCCTCATCCTCCTCGACCTCTCCGCCGCCTTTGACACTGTCAATCACAACCTACTTCTTGACACACTGTCCTCCCTTTGGTTCCAGGGCTCTGTCCTCTCCTGGTTCTCCTCTTATCTCTCCCATTGTACCTTCAGAGTACACTCTCATGGTTCGTCCTCCTCCCCTATCCCGCTCTCTGTTGGAGTTCCTCAGGGATCTGTCCTTGGGTCCCTTCTTTTCTCAATCTACACCTCTTCCTTAGGCTCCCTGATTTCTTCTCATGGTTTCCACTATCATCTTTATGCCGACGACACCCAGCTTTATCTCTCCACACCACAAATCACTGCGGATACCCAGGCCAAAGTCTCGGCCTGCTTATCCGACATTGCTGCCTGGATGTCCAACCGCCACCTGAAACTGAATATGTCTAAGACTGAACTTATTGTTTTCCCACCCAAACCCACTTCCCCTCTCCCTTCACTCTCTATCTCAGTTGATAACACCCTCATCGTCCCCGTCTCATCTGCCCGCAACCTCGGTGTCATCTTCGACTCCTCCCTCTCCTTTTCTGCGCACATCCAGCAGATAGCCAAGACCTGTCGCTTCTTCCTCTATAACATTAGCAAAATTCGCCCCTTCCTCTCCGAGCACACCACCCGAACTCTCATCCACTCTCTCATTACCTCTCGCCTTGACTACTGCAACCTACTCCTGACCGGCCTCCCACGTAGCCATCTATCTCCCCTTCAGTCCATCCAGAACTCTGCCGCACGTCTTATCTTCCGCCTTAACCGATATACTCATATCACCCCTCTCCTCAAGTCACTTCACTGGCTCCCAATCAGGTACCGCATACAGTTCAAGCTTCTCTTACTCACCTACAAATGAACTCGATCTGCGGCCCCTCCGTACCTCTCTACCTTCATCTCCCCTTACGTCCCTACCCGTAACCTCCGCTCTCAAGACAAATCCCTCCTTTCAGTACCCTTCTCCACCACCTCCAACTCCAGGCTCCGCCCCTTCTGTCTCGCCTCACCCCACGCCTGGAACAAACTCCCTGAGCCCATACGCCGTGCCCCCTCCCTACCCATCTTCAAATCAATGCTCAAAGCCCACCTCTTCAATGTCGCCTTCGGCACCTAACCACTACACCTCTTCTCAGGAAAACTTATCTACCCCAACTTGACATTTCGTCCTTTAGATTGTAAGCTCTTCCGAGCAGGGACCGTCCTTAATTGTTAATTTGTACAGCGCTGCGTAACCCTAGTAGCGCTTTAGAAATGTTAAGTAGTAGTAGTAGTAATGGCCACACACCAATGGCAACATTAGTGCATGGCCATTAATTAAGAAAATGGAAAATTGGTCATTTTCTGGCTGTGGTAAAAATGGCCTTAACATGTGAGAAAGACCCATGTAAGGTGTGCTATGACCACTTTCTACCACAGTTTTATAAAAGGACCCCAAAGAGTGTCAGTGGGAAACCAGAATTTGAAACCTGGTTTTACTGAGTCGCATTCCATTTTTCTAACCCCTACAACACTCCTCCACTCTGATTTTGATTTCATATGTCCAAGGAGAGCAACAACATATATAAAATGACAACAAATTAGCAATTTCTCTATGAAAAAAATGATCCTTTTCATTTGTGAACTCATTAAAAAGAAAGATCTGGCTCAGAATTGTTTTGATTTGGCAGGCATAATGTAGTGGCAATTCATTAAAATGGCAAATATTTTTAAGCCCTTACACTGTTTTGCTTTCCCTTCAGAGCACATCTTGAAAACCTTTCTGGTTTGGGTAGCTCTTCCAAACCAGATTAAGCAATAAGGAGTTTTTTTTACTAAGCTGCAGTAGTGTTTTTAGATGGCAGTAAATGCCAAGATGCCCATAGGAATATAATGGCTGTCTCAGCATTTACCGCCAGCAGATTTCTACAATGAGCTAAAAAACGCTACCGCGGCTTTGTAAAAGATCCCCTAAGTCAATGCGGTTAATATCATTTCAGATGGTGAGTTCTTAAAATGTAGAAACCATTTTGAAATAAATTAATCTGTAACAGAGTGCCCTTTGCTCACACAATTTCAAAAATGGGTGGACAAGAAAGAGAAGTGGAACAAAACTGAACCCTTCAGTGGATACTTGTTCTAATTACCCAATATTGATGAATTAATATTAGGGATGTTGGATGAATAACAAAAATAATCACGATTAATCTGATGATTAAAAAATGAATCTCGAGTCTGTATCTCATGCTTCCTCCACCCTCTCCAAGAGCCTTCCTACAGCCCCATCCCACGAAAACAGGAAATTGGATCAGAGGAGGCGGGATGGGACTGCAGGAAGGCTCTCAAGGCAAGATATTACTCTTCAGCAAGAATTATGTTACATCTCCCCAACTAATCCCTATACCAGTGATTTATTATTATTTGCTACATTTGTATCCCACATTTTCCCACCTTTTTGCAGGCTCAATGTGGCTAACATAGTACCGTAAACAGTAGGAAATAGGTAACATGCAAATCAGTTGTATTCAAGTTATTAAATATTTGCGTAAAAGATGTTAAGGTTTTCTTGTTTTATTATTAGGCTCAGGTATTTAGAGATGGTATATTAAAAGAGTTAACAGTGATGTTAAAATAGCTAAAATACACTTCAACTTAACTCACTTCTCAGCTCCACCATTCCAGTTGCAGTTTCTCTCTGCCAGATTTCAACATTTTATAAAACCTTCAAAACTGAAAGTTTGGGCTGCGGATCACGTGATGCAGTGAGCGGCAACAGACGTGAGCTAGGAGAGCTGCTCTGGAATCCCCCTTCATCCTTGTGTTAAACTTGCTAAAATTTCTACTTTGGCCCAACTAACAATGAGAGATTGCCTGGCAAGGTGGCAGGAGTCTAATGGACACATTTTTACAGCGCTCAATGCCAGGGTCCATAGCCAAAGTCCAGAGATGCGACACAGTAAGGGGACGGGGAAGAGGCTCGGAAATGGCGGCCTCTCCAGAACCCCTTTCACAAGTCTGCACCCCAAATACGCTAGTCCCAGAAAAAAACAGCAGTGGTGGTAAAAGCACTAGACACCCGCTTTATACAACTTTCTGAACAGATAGCAGGGGTTTCACAACTTACCGCAGAGTTGTCTCAATGGTCTGGAGAACTGGAATGCAGAGTGTCTGAGATCTAGTAGAGCTATAGAAATGATAAGTAGTAGCAGTAGTAAGTAGTATGTCAGATCCCCAAAAGTCTATGGGAGTGCTTCTGAATCTGATCACTGAATATGGACAGTTCTTAGGCTTTAAACTCAACTTACATAAGCCTATGGCTCTACCAGTCACTAGAGGAGTACGAGAGGATTGGGTGGGGATGTTTCCAGTAACTTGGGCAGAGACGAAGATAAAATATTTGGGGATCCACCTCCCGTCAGACCTAACTACTTCATATGCCATCAACATATCTCCCCTACTGGCAGAGACTAGAACTAAATTGGGTCTTTGGGGCAGGTGTATCCACTATCTTTGTGGGGCAGAATCTGCTTGTATAACATGATCCTGGCCTCCAAGTGGCTATACGTTTTGGGGACACACTAACACCGCTTACGAGAAGTAATTTAATTAGCATGTAATAATGTGAGATTCTTCTCTCTTTTAATTATTCCCGGTGAGGAGATCACGTGATGTGTTGAGAGGAGCGGAAGCAGAGAAGCTCCTCTCTTAGGCCGAACCCTCCCCCACATCGCTTATAAGTGCCGGTTTGACCCCTAATACCGAACGAGTGCGATAAAAAGGATCCGCGAGTGCATGGACCAATTTGTTACAAGATTGGAGCCTAAAATGCCACCGAAAACAGGGAAGAAAGAGGCGGACAAGCCCCGCATTTCAGATCCCAAGATGGCGGCGGGCGCTTCGCCGGATGGGCAGGCGGTGATGTTTTCCCCTCCGCAATTACAACAGCTGGCGGAGGCTGTGAAGCTGGCCCTGCAACCAGATCTGCAGCGGCTTTCAGGTCAGCTAGCGGCAGTGGAGAGCCTTTTGGCGGATACAACGAGGCGCACAGGGGAATTAGAGCAGCGAGTGTCAGCCGCCGAAGACGAACAGACCGGAAGGGCAGCAGAACTCGAAGACTTGAAACGGACAGTGAGGAAGCAATCACAGATGCTGGATGACCTCGAGAATCGATCAAGAAGAGACAATCTCCGTATAATTGGCGTTCCAGAAACAGTACCGGATCGCTTATTATCCAGTAGACTAGAAAAATGGCTGCAGACGGAATTTGCGCTGACGGACAGTATTGGAGCAGTATGTCTGGAGAGAGCCCATAGAGTCGGTAGGAGGAACAACACTGACCTGCGGCCTAGAGTGGTCATGGTGAAAGTTCATAACTTTGTTCATAAAGTGGAAATCTTGAGAGGAGCGAGAATGAAACGAGACTCGCTGACTTTTGAAGGAACGCCCGTTAAGATTTTCCAGGACTACTCCTTGGCCTTACAAGAGAGACGACGGGCCTTTGGGAAAGTGTGCCAAAAACTAGCAGACTCCAGCCAAAAATTCATGCTAACATACCCGGCCACTCTGCGGATCAATCAACAGGGTAAATGGCATGCCTTTAATTCTCCAAAGGAAGCACAAGACTGGATGGCTGAGAACTTAAACCTTATTATGGATTCCAATAGCTATCAGAGCAAGCCCAAGTGAGGAGGAAAGAGGAAAAACAGAAAAGAAACTGGGGCCTGAGAGTTTGCCATTTTCCAATGAAGGTATGGGGGAATCAAAATATTGTAGAAGGGGGAGGGGGAGACCTCGCGTCATTGATCCCACTGTTCTCCTGATAGACATCTGAGGGGGATAGAATGGAGACTGGAGGGGAAATGAAGGGATTGGGAGGGGGGGAGAGGGATAGGGAAAGGGAAGGATTTGATAGTCAGAAGGGAAAGCAGATTAGAAGAATAAGGGAATCACTCCTGGTGTCCAGAGTAGGTCATGAAGATGAGAGGAGCCCTTTGTTGCACGGGGGGATCTGGGAAGGAATAGGCAATTATACACCCTTGGGCGAGGCTGGGCGCCCGAGGAGATCACAGATAAGAAGCGCTAGAGTGCACACAACAGCAGGAAAATCTTAATATTAGGTCTATAAGGTTCGCCTCCTGGAATGTAGGAGGTGTCTCCACCCCGATCAAGCGAACAAAAATTTTAGCAAGCCTTAGGCGACACAAGGTCGATATAGGTTGCATACAAGAGACCAGGCTCATGCCCGAGGAACACGATAAATTAAAGAGGCAGTGGGTAGGAGAGGTCCATGCTGTGTCGTCAGGGGATCGAAAAGCTGGAGTGGCAGTGTTGATTCGTAGGGGGCTAGCCACAAAGTCGGAGGTGGTAGAAGCGGATCCAAATGGGCGTTACATTTTGATAAGGCTATGGGTACATCAAAGAGAATTGCTAGTATTGGGGGTGTATGGACCTAACACATTTGATCCAAAGTTTTACCCAAATTTGGTGCGGGTGTGCCTCTTACACGGGTCAGCTCACCTTTTAGTGCTGGGAGATTTTAATTTGGTTATGGATCCTGGTGAGGATTGCTCAAACCCAGGGGCAACTTCGAGAAGGGGACCCAAAGCGCACGCCCTTTCTTACTTTCAAAGAGCCCTTAACCTCATAGACACATGGCGATGTTTGCACCCAGGGGAACGCGATTACACCCATTTGTCACGGGCCCACGGAACATATTCTAGACTAGATTATATCTTTATTACCCAACCGGCATTCCCCTGGGTCCTGGCTTCCACGATTGGACCAGAGGAGATCACAGACCATTCGCTAGTCTGGATTGACATGGAGATGCCAAATTTTTACCAACAGGCCCGTAATTGGCGGTTCCCAGGCTATCTTTCGCAAAATAAAGAATTCCGAGAATTTCTTAGACAAAAGTGGGAAGATTACCTTCAAAATAATAGAGAGCACATGGGACAACCTGAATTGTTATGGAGCGCTGCTAAGGCTGTTATAAGAGGTGAGATAATCGCTTATGTACACGCCAAAAATAAAAAACAGACAATCGCCATAGTAAGACTAGAACAAGATCTAAGAAAAGCAAAGGCCCAACATATTAGACAACCATCCGCAGAGACAAGAGAGCAGTTGAAAGCCATTCAAGTAACGCTTAACGCCTTAATACACGAGAGAGGGCAAAAATACCTAGCTTCCCAACAATATAAATTCCGTAGATATGGAAACAGATCAGGGAAAATGTTGGCACAATTATTTACGGCATGGGGCCCTCGCCGTCCAATATTGACACTTAAGGACGAGCGGGGACAAATCCAAAATAAGAGTGAAGAAATAGCCCAGATCCTCACCAGGTTCTTTGCTTCCTTATATACAGCAGGTAGAGATCCAGATGAAGAGCAGATTAAAAAATTCCTGGATGAGGTAGAGATGCCAAAATTGACTGAGGGGGAACAGGAGGAATTGGAAGCACCCTTAGAGGCCAAAGAAATACAGGAGGTAATAAAAACACTGCCCATGGGATCCGCACCTGGACCAGACGGGTTTCCTGCTGAATTTTATAGAGCACTACCCACCTCATTTATCCCGGTGATAAGTGCGTATTATGAACAGGTGATTGATAACGGCCGCCTACCAAAACATGAAAACACAGCATCCATTGCACTGATTCAAAAACCCGGGAAACCAGCTGATCAGGCAGATTCTTACAGACCCATTTCCCTGATCAACGTAGACCTAAAGATGTTAGCGAAGATCCTCTCCAACCGACTAGCCAAGATACTACCAAGGGTAATAGGAGAGGAGCAAGTGGGGTTTGTTAGGTCTAGGCAGGCAGCTAGGAATGTTCGCAGACTTCTATTGGCTATGTCCACAGCTCAAATATCGGAAACACCAGCCTCTTTATATGCCTTGGACGCCGAGAAGGCATTTGATCAGGTGGGGTGGAGATATCTGTTCGCAGTCCTGCGATATATGGGAGTCGGGGGTTGGTTTTATAACGCAATAGCCACACTGTATACGGAGCCGAAAGCTTTAGTGTTAGTGAATGGAGTGAGCGCACAGCTTTTTGAAATTGCCAGAGGCACTAGGCAGGGTTGCCCTATGTCCCCGGCCCTGTTCATATTATCCCTAGAACCCTTACTGAGGGCCTTAAAGAAAACAGACAGCATTCCTGGGGTTGGGGTGGGGAGCACAGTCATCAAGACGCTAGCATTTGCGGACGACTTGCTGATTGCAACCACACGTCCAATAGACTCTCAAAAACATATGTTGCAGCTCATACAGGAATTTGGCGAACTCTCGGGATTCACCCTAAACATTAAGAAGTCCCTGGTCATGGAGGTCTACCCTGATAGGGCGCAGCCGGGAGTGGACGGACCTCTAACAAGGGCAGATGACAAGATAAGATACCTGGGCACCATCATTCCGAAGAACTTAGTGCGACTGTATCAGGAAAATGTGGAACCATTGTTTGAGATAACCCGCACTAGATTGCGGCTCTGGGAGAACCTTCCATTATCTTTAATGGGCCGAATAGCAGCTTATAACATGTTGATTGCACCCAAATGGATGTACGCGTTTCAGACCCTACCACTTTTTCTCAAACAGTCAGATGAAAAACGTCTAAATAAACTTATACAAAGATTCCTGTGGAGAGGGCGCAAAGCCAGACTTTCAGTAGCAATATTGCAAATCCCACGAGAATTTGGTGGCCTGGGTCTACTAAGTATAAGATGCCTCACTGTGGCCAGTGGCATGCGCCATATCTCGGATTGGTATAGAGCAACCTCAGAATTTTCGGACACTCCGTTGGAGACGACCCTAACACAAGGAATACACTTCAGCTACCTGTTGCACGTGGGAGGAGGACCCGTTCCCCGGGTCTTGCAACAATCACATATATTACCAGTGGCGAGAGCAGTGTGGAGATGGGTGTGCAGATGTCACCACTTCAAAAGTAGGGTCAGCCCCTTTCTGGCTATTTGTGACAATCCGGCATTTCCGCCAGGCACTATTCATGGAGCCTTTCACAGGTGGAAGGATAAAGGCTTAGTGTACCTATATCAAGCTTTAACTGCAGACGGGCAACCGAGGTCATTTGAAGACTTGCAGGCACAATTTTCCATCCAATCGATGGATCGTTTCCACTACTGGCAACTGAGACATTACATCAAAAGTCTGCCATGGGAATGTCTTACGGAGGACGTGCAGGAGGAATTATCGTCAGCCTATTCCCTACAATCCCAGGAAAGAGTATCCCTGACAATGCACCATCGACACCTCAGAGATATGGTGGTGGAACCTGATTATGAGACTTTATCAAAAAAATGGAACAAAGAATTGGACACAAACCTGACATCAAGAGCCATACAGGAATTTATATATAAGATACATAATTCATCCAAGATGGTCACGTACAGTGAAATGGAATACAGAATAGTAATGAGAACACACATCCCCCCAAGACGGGCGTTCCATATGGGAATCTCCCCAGATGGCGCTTGCCCCAAATGTGGAGCAGAGGGAGCGACACTCGGACACATGTTTTGGGTATGCCCTGATGTCCAAAGATTCTGGAACTCCCTCATACAATCGACATCAAAGATGTGGGGGGCAACCTGGAAGAGTGGACCCCAGACTTTGTTTGGGCGGCAGAGATTGGTGTGTCCTGTCCCTAGGGGCTTCAAGAGTTTTACTCATAGGGCCACACTGGTAGGGAAAAAACTGATTCTCACTGAATGGATTACAAATAAAGAGCCAACATTACAGCAGTGGCGTTGCCTGATGATAGAATATATGAGATTTGAAAAGAAAATGGCAGACGGTGCAGGAGACCGGAAATTTACGGAGAAAGACTTCCATAGAATCTGGACACCATTCTGGCAGACTATTCCCTCAAAGGGCAGAGGACGCATCCTGAATATGTAAACCAGATGTTTGGACATGAGAGAAGAATTCCCTGAGAGTTTTCCCTGGGCGGGGGTGGGTAGGGAGGGAGATAGAAGAGGGAGGGGGGGAGGGATAGGGAGGGGGGATCTCTAGATTAGCAGAAAGGACAACAACCTGCCAAGATGCATGTAACTTATGGCAAGATAAGGAATGGACTATAGTATGTCAATAATGTTTTCATCTAGCTAATTTTCTCGTGTTCTAGGTAGTGGTAGGTGAGTTTCTCAACTAGATTAAGATGTTTAGGGGCAATGTATTTTTGTTCTGACTATTGAAACCTAATAAACAAATTGAAAAATAAATTAATTATTCCCGGTGCAGAATGGATGTGGGATGGGGAGAAGGCAAGGGATGGGCAGGAAATGGGGGGGGGGGGGAGTTAATGTAAGAGAACCGTTTGTTGATCTTCTGATCTAAGCTGATTACAATGCCGTACAGATAAACAGATTTTGAAATGGACAACCTCTTACTGATAATAATAAAGAGATTTAAACATAAAACCTTCAACATTTATATCACAAAACCTCTTCTCATTCACAGACTTGACCATGCTAGAGAGAGTTGAATAGATCTGAAGCTGCTCTCCTTAAAGTTCCAATTCAGCTTCTCATTCTCTCATTGCAGAGCCAGATTAACTATTTTGTAACTTCTGGTTTTGGATAAATCAGGTTAGAAACTCTAATTTAGTATGAAGAAGCTTCTGAACACCATTAATTTCCACAAGTCAGAATTCAGACTGAACCGTTGCCTGAGACAAAATGGATTTTTTTTCCTCTTAACTTCTCAGAATTAGTCTTCAAAGTCTGTAACCTGTTTTAGTTTTAGGCTAAATTAAAATAATTTTAACCAATCCAGAATAGTAAACTCTCAGAGGCAGTCACTCTTTCATACTTTTAAAATACAATCACCCCAAATAGCCTTCCTCCCATAGTTCTTAAGCACAATAACACTTTCACTCTGTCTAAACTCTTCCCAAAGATTATTTTCTAAGAACTCCACAAATCAAGCCTAAAACTGTTTCTCACACAGAGACAGCCTCTTCTGCTGCATTACTTCTAAAGCAGTTGCTCTAGCTGAACCTTTTTTTTTTAAACAGTAGTTTCTGATGACCTCAGAGCTGTGCTGCCCAAGATTCCACAGATGACATGTGCAGCGCAGAATTCCAAAAGCTACAGAGCCGGGCAAGGAGGTTTAATGACAGGAGATGGCATGAGCCATTGTGTGGGCTGAAGCCAGCAGGCGGAGATTGCTGTCATATTGAGGGACGCAAAACATTCACAGTCGCTATTGAAAAAAAATAGCAAACTTATGGGGTTTCTAATGTTTTATTAAACCTCCTTGGTCCTGCATTCTTTCTGTTAGGAGAGGATGCGGGGGTGAGGAGTGTAAGAGGGAGTAGAGAAGTTTTTGAGGGGGTCTGTGAAGGGGGAGGGTTATATTCAGTATCTTGTCAGTTCTCCAGAGCTTGCTTTGTTGTTTGCAATGCTGTTTTGTGGTTTTCAGTGCTTTATTTTTGCTTATGATGACAATAAAGATGTTTCTATATAAAAACAATAGCAAATGCTTATGACTGCCTATGTGTAGATATTATTTTTATTTGACAGCTTTTTTATTTATTTGAAAGCTTCCCATATATATCATATATATTTCACGAAATAAAATTGGAAATCACTAAAACAGCATAAAAATTATTGTAGCTGGTAGAAACAGCAGTAATAAACTCTGTATTTTGTGCTCATTTTTCTACACTGTTCTATTGAATACAGTAATGCATGGCCAAATCTCAGTGAGGATATCCTGTCTCCTGATGGGTTCATCTTAACTGATGTTGTAATCCACCCTGGGAAGCCTGGTGTTATAAAGATGAAATATATTTAAATTAAATGGAAGTAAAATAAAACTCTCCTTTCACTGGAGCATATGAAATCACAACCTTCAGTTCATCTCATTTGTAGATGTTTACATTTTAGATACACAAATGGATTTTTCTGTGTTGAGCATGTTTCAGGGACAAGTGGTTTTATAAGTCCAAATAATAAAAATAAATATTTTGTTTCATGCAGATCTCTTGTTTCTTTAAACATAACTAAATGGAACATTGTTTTTCTTATATTTTGTTTCTGTGATAACTCATACTGTGCCAAAACTGTAAAAACTCTTATCTCTGTGTTTTTGTTCCTAGTCATGCATCCAAAGGTTATATCCTTTCAAGAAAACCAGTTAATCGTTCAACTTATTAGTGGAATATAACCACAAAGGCATGGTATAATCACATTTTCAATATGGTAATACTAGATCCCAGCTAAGGAACAGGTTATTTTCAGATAGTCAAACTTGCTTTCCTTGTGCCATTACTATCCAGTTGAATAGACACTGCATTAAAAGGTGGAGGATAAAGGATTTTATTTTATTTATTTTACATATACATACATTATACCAAGCAAACTCTGGTTCAATGTGGCTTACATTTGAAAATACAGTGAGACAGAATAATAGATGTCAGAATTATTATCGGAGCAAGTAGATGGATATGTCTGAAACATTTAGCAAAGCTGAAATTATCATATATACTCAACCAGGCATTTAAAAGTGTTCTGTCCTCCGACAGCATCGCACTAGTTTATAACGTGATCCTAAAATGTGTGTAATGCCTTTACTGTTATTCTCAGTCCTAAGGACTATCATTGCTGCAGTTTCTCACTGCAAAGATACATGAGCAATGCACTGTGGGTAATGTAGTTCACAGGCAGTGCAACCACACTTGCTTGCCTATGTAAGAACTGTTCCACTGGTTGTGAGGCTGCCCAGACCCTCTCTCTCTCTGTCTGCCAAGCTTGGCTCTTTTGTCTTCCTGCTATCATTTCCTGGCCATTCTCACTATCTCTGTCCTGGGAGGTCATCCAGGTATGACCCTTCCCTCCAATCGAGAGCGTCCTCTAGGACCACCCCTTGCTACCCGATGGCAGGCTCTGTCCTCATTGGTCTCTATCTGCTCCTCCCTGAGCCTGTGTGAAGCCTCAACACCTCTTTGTCCTTGCTGCCACGAGGCTTTCCACCATCTAGCCAGGGACATGGAGCAAGCACCATCTCATCCCAGACAGCTCTGTCCTGCTGAAACTCCCTGTAACGAACCTGGTTTTTTACCTTGAAAATATCTCCTCCCAAATGAGATATTGTACATCTCAGTCACCCAGCTTTGGACTATTTCTACCTCTTCAACTATCTCCCCCCCCCCCCCCCCCCCCCCCTGCAATACAGCTACCTCTCCTCGGATCTCCACCTCCCACAGCCTTCAGATTAAGAAGTCTCTGTATCTTGGAGCAGCACCTTTGAACATCTGTCTGTGAGTAAATTATTTGTGATTTATTCAATAAAAGAGACTTCATAAAAATAATAGAGACTTCAGGTGATTGATGTGCCAAGGTTATACTACATGATATTGAGGTTTCAAGTTACCAAGCCTCAAGAGTCATGATAAAAAGTCTGTCCTTTAATGATGCTGCATGTGAGAAATCATAACCATAACTATAGACAGTTATTCAAACATTATCACATGCATACCCCAGAACAGGCATCCATTCACAAATAGCAAAAATAAACAACTTCTACAGAGTACATCCGAAACTTAATTTGTATTTCCTCATTTCCATCTTCCAAAATACTAGACAGCAGATGTACAGATCAGTGGGACCTACAACAGTCCAAAACAAGTAAAGACAGAAACAACACAGTTTATATCTAATTGTTCAACCACCCTTGGGTTTTGCCTTTGGGTTTAAAAAGCAACACCATGTGCATGTAAGGTCTGGATAAATAAATTAAAACCATGAAAGCTTTAAGCAAATGCCCCAAATATGTCATACTTGGTAGCAATAATGAAACAGTGTTGGCATATTCACATAGCAGGCAGTCAACAGATTTATTTTCCACTGAAAATAATTAACTTTGTATGAACTTGACTGCTAATAGTGTGCTGCTTGCATTTACACCCAAACAGACTTTAAGAAGAAATAAGTATGTACAACAGAACTGGCACATTTAGACTGATTCTGGACTTCTGCATGAAGGTAACTCTGCCCTCGTTATTGAATACCTAAATATCAAGTACATTTTTATAATATACCACTGCATTCCACAAAACAAAAGGAAAATTTTTTTTAAATGCTCCCAGGTTTCAACCTAATTAAGGTTTAAAAAAAACCCTTTGTAGTTAAAAGCTCTGAATGTTGAGCACCTGACACTCATAACATGATGTCTGTTTTTATGGCCCTTTACTAAATGAAAACAACTAAGCTTCAATACAACATGTGCTAGGGTGGCCCTATTAGCAACCTGTCAAAATGACAAACTGATTACGATTTACAAGTAATTACTACTCTAAACGATGTCAGGTTATTTTTTTCTGATGGTTCCTCTGTGTACATCTGTATGCTGCACTAGCTGGCATGCGTCTATAACTGAGATTTAATATAAATGCTGCCAACAAGAATGCAGCAGCGAATAGTTTGTTTTGTGTTCACCAGTACGGCAGTATTTTGACGTCATGCTGTCTCCTGTCATTAAGCCTCCTTGGAGCCAGACACAGAGCTTTTGCACATCAAAATATTAATTCTCGCTCAAAAAATATTCTTAATAAAATACACTTTTCAATCACTCCTGCAAACTGACATTACCACATATAACCAGCTCCCCAAAATAGCAGGCTGCCAGCCCAGGTAAGCAATCTTTTATTTAGTCTTTTTTTTTTTTAACCTTGGTTACATTTCTCCTGATGGACTAATATATCATCCCTGACATTTCCCTTACAAACTCCCCTTTATCTATACTTTATCATCATCTGACCACATTCACACCACCTCATAATATTGGACCCAATTCCATCCACATGTAAAATTCTTCCCATTTCTTATCACCAACTTTTACCTTAAATCTTTAGCTCAATTTCTATGATATCTTCCTTTTATATCAAGGCTATCTTAATTTATTTTTGAGGGAACATTAATATTTTGATGTGCAAAAGATAAGTGCCTGGCTCTGCAGCTTTTGCAATTTTGTGTTGTATGTGTCATCTATGGCAGTGTTTCCCAAGTCCAGTCCTGAAGTACCCCCCCCCCCCCCTGCCAGTCAGGTTTTCAGGATATCCACAATGAATATGCATGAACTTGATTTGCCTACACTGCTTCCATTATATGCAAATCTCTTTCATGGATATTCATTGTGGATATCCTGAAAACCTGACTGGCGAGAGGTACTTTAGGACTGGACATGGGAAACACTGATCTATGAAATCTTGGGCAGCAGGGCTCTGAGATAATCAGAAACTAATGTTTACAGAAAGTTCAGTTGCAGCGGCTTTAGAGGTAATGCAGCAGAAGATGCTGGCTGTGTGTGGGAGGCAGTTTTAAGCTGAATTGTGGAGTTCTTAGAAAATAATCTTTAGGAAGAGTTTAGACAGAGTAAAAGTGTTATTGTGCTTAAGAACTCTATGGGGAAAACGCTATTTAGGGCGATTGTATTTTAAAAGAATGAAAGAGTGACTTTAGTCTCTGAGAGTCTACAGTTCTGGGTTGGTTAAAATTATTTTAACTTAGCCTAAAACAAAAACAGGTTACAGACTTTGAAGACAAATTCAAAGAAAAACTGAGAGGAAAAAAAAATCTATTTTGTCTCAGGAAAAGGTTCAGTCTGATTTCTGACTTGTGGAAGTTCATGGTGTTCAGAAGCTTCTTAATACTAAATTTTATCCCAAATCAGAAATAATTTATAGAATAGTTAATCTGGTTCTGTTGGGTTTCCCTGCTCTGCAATGTGAGAGTGGGAAGCTGGAGTGGAACTTTAATGTTTAAGGAGAGCATGACGTCAGTGCTGGGCAAAATAATGGAAACTATTATAAAAATTAAAATCACTGAACACATAAACAAACATGATTTGGAGTCAACATGGATTCGGTCAAGGGAAGCCTTGTCTCACCAGTTTGCTTAATTTCTTTGAATGCATGAATAGACATGTGGATAAAGGTGAGCTGGTTGATGTAGTGTATCTAGATTTTCAGAAATCATTGGGCGAAGTCCATCATGAGACTCTTGAGAAAATTCAAGAACCCATGAGATAGGAGGCAATGTTCTGTTGTGGATTAGGAATCAGTTGATGAATAGAAAATAGAGGGTAAGGTTAAATGGCCAATTCTCTCAGTGGAAGAGGGTGAATAATGGAGTACCCCAAGGATCTGTACTAGGACCAGTGCTATTTAACATATTTATTAATGATCTAGAAATGGGAAAAATTAGTGAAGTGATTAAATTTGCAGACAACACAAAAGTATTCAAAGTTGTTAAAATGCATGCGGATTGTGAAAAACTGCAGAAAGATGTTAGGAAGTTGGAAGACTGGGCATCCAAATGGCAGATGAGATTTAATGTGGAAAAATGCAAAGTGATGCACATTGGAAAGAATAATCTAAATCATAGATATTTAATGCTAGGACCCACCCTGGGCGTCAGCACCCAAGAAAAAGATTTAGGTGTCATTGTGGACAATACATTGGAATCTTCTGCCCAATGTGTGGCGGCAGCCAAAATATCAAGCAGAATGCTAGGAGTTGTTAGGAAAGGGATAGAAAATAAGACAAAGAATTTTATAATACCTATGTATCGCTCCATGGTGTGACTACACCTCGTGTATTGTGTGCAATTCTGGTCACCATATCTTAAAAAAGATCTAGAAGAATTAGAAAAGGTTCAAAGAAGGGCGACCAAAGGGGAGGGATTAAGGGGATGGAATTCCTCTTATATGAGAAAAGGCTTGTTAGAATTCTTCAGCTTGCAAAAAAGATGGCTGAGAGGGGACATGATAGAGATCTACCAAATACTGAGTGGCGTAGAATGGGAAAATGTAAATTGATTTTTTACTCTTTCAAAAAGTACAAAGACTAGGGAACACTTAAAGAAGTTACATAAGGAAGGAGGAAATATGTTTTCACTCAACAAATTGTAAAGCTCTGGAACTAGTTGCCAGAGGATGTGGTATCAGTGGTTACTGTATCTGGGTTTAAAAAAAAAGTTTGGACAAGTTCCTGGAGGAAAAGTCCATAGTCTTCTATTGAGATAGATATGGGGAAAGCCACTGCTTTCCCTGGGACCAGTAGCATGAATCATGCTACCACTTGGGATTTTGTCAGGCACTTGTGACCTGGACTGGCCACTGTTGGAAGCAGGATACTGGGCTGAATGGGCCATTGGTCTGACCCAGTATTTCTGTTCTTATATTCTTATTCAGTTCTCTCTAGCATGGTCAAGCCTGTGAATGAGAGGAGGTTTTGTGATATACATCTTGAAGGTTTTATAGAATACTGAAATCTGGCAGAGAGAAACTGCACCTGAAATGTTGGGGAGCTAAGAAGTTATTTAACTTGAACTATATTTCTGAGCGGATACAAGAGAGAAAACCTTTTACAGCTTTAGGGGCCCTTTTTACTAAGCAGTGCTAAATGGGGCCATGCACTATGATTAAATGTTATTTAAATTAAATTAATCCACCAGCTTGGAACTTTGCAGAGTAAAATTAAGTGAACTCATTTGTAGGTGTGCACTATGTTAAAAGCCTAAGAATGTAGAGATGCAAGGATGAGGGGAGTAGTAGAAGGATGAGCACAGGTAAGTGAGCAATTGGAGGGGTAGATGAGGCGGAAGGGGGTGGGCAAGAGTGAAGGGAGTAGGAGAGGTGAGAGCAAGGGTAGGTGAGCATTAGGGGAGGGGTCGGTGAGGGGAAAGGGGATAGAGCAAGGGATAGGCAGGGGAGATGTGGCGGGAGATGTAGTCTAGGTCATTATCGTTGTCTCCTGGATATGTGATGGATAGATAGGTACATAGGAATTAATCTGGGTCATTTGGGTAGGCTTGCCTGAACAGATGGGTTTTTAGTGATTTCCGGAAGGGCAGATGGTCATTGAGTGATCGGACTGGTCTGGGGAGGGCATTCCAGAGTTGGCTGCCTAGGAAGGAGAAGTTGGATCCATAATAGGTTTTATACTTGAGTCCTTTGCAATTAATAAAACACAGCTGTAGATCTATATGTGCCACAAATCTCCCAAAATAAAATAACAGACTTTAAAAGGTATCTCACTCTAAGTGCTAATTATTTGAATGAATTGGCAGTCCTGGTCATTCTGTACATAGCAAGCTATTGTAGGGATGTAACACTGAATGTGCATACATCTGGAATCTGAAAGGCTTCTAGTGTTTTGTTTTGTTATGTTTTGCTCTCAGTTCCCATGAGGCTCATTTTTGAAAGAGAAAAACATCCAAAAAGTGTCATAAAGCAGTGTTTGGATGAATTTCTTCTCAAAACATCCAAATCAGTAGTTTCAAAATCTACTTTGCAGGCGTTTATGCAATTTGTTTGCAGTACGTCCAAATCACAAGGAGGTGTGTTGGGGGTAGGCTTAGAGCGTTCCTAACACTTTAACACTTGTATGTTTTACAGCCATAATGCAACAAAACAAAAACATCTAGGGCTACAATGTTTTGGTCTAGACCTGTTTTTAGAACGAATAAGGTACAAAAAGATGCCTGAAATGACCAGATGACTACTGGAGGGAATCAGGGATGACCTCCCCTTACTGCCCCAGTGGTCACTAACCCCCTCCCATCCCCCCAAAATGTGATTAAAAATATTACTTACCATCCTCTATGACAGCTTCAGATGTTACAGCCAGGTCTATTAGAGCAGCAAGCAGGTCCTTGGAGTAGTGCAGTAGTCAGTGGAGTGCACTATAGAGAGGAGGACCTAGGCCCATATCCCACTCTACCTGTTGCACGTGCGATGGAAAATATGAACCCTTCCACATTCCATCAAAACCTACTGTACCCACATATAGGTGACCTTTCACACATAAGGGCTATTGTAGTGGTGTACAGTTGGGTACAGTAGGTTTTTGTTGGGTTTTGGAGGGCTCAGCGTTCAGTATAAGGGGGGTAACGGTGAGATGTGTACCTGGGAGCTTTATATGAAGTCCACTGCAGTGAGAGTGCCCCATTGCTCTCCTGGGATGTCCCTGTGGCCAGTTTACAAAGAATGCTGGCTCCTCCTACATCCTAATGGCTTGATTTTCAATGTTTTTCACTTGGACTTTTTTTTTTTTTAAGATTGACCAAAAAGATAAATGCACAGAGCACAAAAACACGTTGCATATGTTTTTTTGTTTTGTTTTTTTAAAGATAGACATTTTGCTGTTTCAAAAATGGCTATATTTGCTATTCAGATTTGGGACATTTACCACAAAACATCCAAAGTCTGACTTAGACATCATATCAAAAATGCCCCTCCATGTGTGTCTGAGCTACAGCTTCCTATTCTTCTACAGCCCTAAAATATAGGTTTTATTTCCTATTAAGATTCAACAGAATAATTATAACCAGAATGATAATAAACAAAAAGAAAGCAAAACTTTCCAAAGCCCAGTATGAGAAACAGTCTCCAGGAACCAATTGGAGTAGCTGTTGAGCACAAGAATTGCTATTTTGTAAGCCCTTGAGTAAGCTACAAGGTGAAACGGTGCCCGCATTGGGCATGAAAGTGCTCAATCTGTCCATATTGATTCAGTTTAATTGTTTAATTGTAAAAATTGATGCTGGCAGTATTAAAGATCAAAAAATTAAAAGAAAAAAATTATTAAAAAGGAAAAATAATTAACATGGAAGTTTTTTTAGACCAACGAGAGAAAAGGAACAAAGCATTAAAGATCAAAAATATAAAAAGAAAAAATATATTTTAATAATTAAAGTGGAACAATAATTAGCATGGGAGCTTTTTTTAAACCAATGAGAGAAAAGGAGCAACACCATATATTTGACTGTCAGAGTTCTTTTCCCTCCATTTATATCAGTACATCTAAATCTTGACAATTTAGCCAGCAGACTCCCGTTTGTAGTTATCTATGGTTCACAATATTTAAAAAGCCTGGTAGATTATCTGTTTTGTTTAAATGTTTGTAGTGGAGAAATTTTTATTGCTGTTGCTCAGATGATAGAGAATCAGATTTTTTTTTTTTTTTTGTATGGTAACTTCCATGCAGAAATGGCCTAGTTTTTTGATCTGCAGCTGTTTGGGGAAGGTAGGGTTTTTGTGGTTACAGAGCATGTTTACATTTAATTCATGAAAACTGCTTTACTGGGTCAGATCAAAAGCCTGTGAGAATCATGCATGCAGTGTGCCACACAGGGGCATAGCTACGGGTGGGCCTGGGTGGGCCCAGGCCCACCCAATCTCGGTTCAGGCCCACCCACTTTGTCCTAATCCTCCAATCAGGAGGATCTTCTAGGTGCTAGGCTGCAGTCGCTTGTCAATTCTGCCGCTGTGCAGCTACTACAGCCTTAGTTTCGTCTGCCGTCATGGTAGCAGCCCGCTCATCCACCACCCACTCCCACCTGCTTTATTTTTGGCAGTCAGCACTTACCGGCAGCTCTTCTCGGTCCTCTTCTCGGCCAGCGCTCCCTGCATTACGCCGTGCCCAGCCAGCGACACCACACCGCTCATGTAATTTTGATATAAAGTCTCGCGGCCGCTAGTAAGGGGAACCTTAGCTGCAAGCGCCATGGTGCACTGCCTGCTCCCCCTTCCCGGACCCTGCCGGGGCCTGCAGTACGCATGGCATGCCGGACAAGATGGCGTCGCGCTGCACACAGTGCCGCATGGGAAGGCTGCTGGCCTGGCTGTGTCGCGGCGCATGGGGCTCCTTATTCCACACTGTGCCTGTCTGAGCCATGTGCCTGGTTCCCTGCCTACCGGCCGGGTCTATGATTTTCTTTTCAGTTGGTTCTCTTGGGGAGTCAATCGATCACAGTAGCAGCACTCCCCCGTGGCCCCACAATACTGCTACAGAAGCCAGGTAATAAATACATATATTTTAAAAGTTTTTTTTAAACATGTCATGTAGTAATTGTACTCAAATCAAAATGCTGGCTGGTGGTGGTGGGCTTCTGGGTGTGGTAAGCACTTCACTGCCTAGGACAAAAAAGATATATTTAATGATTAAAATATACCTTTTTTTGCCCTGGGTAGTGAAGAGCCCACCCCCACCCAGAAGCCCACCATCAGCTTGCATTTTGATTACTCTTGTAATTACTCTTGTAATCAAAATGATGGCCCTGATGGTGGGCTTCTGGGTGGGGGGGGGGGGGGTGGACTCTTCACTGCCTAGGGCAATAACAAAAAGTATATTCATTAAATATATCTCTTTTGCCCTAGGCAATGAGGAGCCCATCCCCACCCAGAAATTCACCAACATTAAATTTTAATAGTGCAGGTTAATTTTTTAAAAGTTGTCTATTTCTTTCATTTTGGTGTTTTTTTTGGGTGGGGACAGTCTCTGCAGTGCCTAGAGGTTAAAATTTTTTTTAAAAGTGTATGCGGTTTTCTCAGGGTGGACTGGTGCAGAGGTGGGCTCTGCATTGTCCAGGACATAAAAAAAGTCTTTTATATTTAATGCCATGGGGGGGGGGGGGGGGTAGGAAGTGGGACAGGATTACGCTAGGCTACAGGGAGGTGGTAGGATAGGGAAGGGAAGGATTGATACTGGGCTACAGGGATGGATGGGGGGGGGGGGGGTAAGGTAGAGCAGGGAAGGGCTGATGCTGAGCTATGGGGATGGATAGGGAGTAGGGAAGGGAAAAGCTGATGCCAGGCTGATGAGATGGATGGAGGGGGGGTAGGGAAAGGAATGTTTTTATGTTTTTGTAATATGTTTTAAAATGATGTGTGTTGAATTGTGATCTGTTTAAAATTGCAGATAGTGTGACATAGAAATTTAGAAAATCAATACATTTCTAATTTTTGGTCCTTTATTCTGTAATTGATGAGGGTTGGTCTGTGGTCTGCATGTGACCGAGCAGGTGAGAGTTTCTGCTGGCAAGTGGTTTGTATGGGGATCAATGAGTCTGACTTGTCAGGCTTTTCCAATGGGATGTGTATTGCTGTTGTGTATATTCACTGCTGCCTTTTTAAAGATACTGTTATTGGAACTAGTGTTATGGTTTGCAGTATAGGCTCTAAGAAGCCTTTTTGCAGGATTTAGTGTTACTTCACAAAGTACCTGGCAGTGATGGGATTTTATTGCTATTATTGAGGTGCTACCAGAATTTGAATACATTTTTATATGTCATTGCTGTAATTATAATTCAGGATCCTGTCGTGTGCGTTGAGGTGCTTGCCATTATAGTAGACATGTCTGGTCAAGTTTGATATGGCATAATGCAATTATATTTACAAATATCGGTTTGCGCGGTTTCTATTGATGCAGGGCAGCTGTTGGGCAGCATTCTAAGGCATAATGTTGTAGTATCTAAAGAAACAAGAAACACTACTCATGCCTATATACATAGTGCCCACCCATGTTAGCTCTGGGCCCGCCCAAAAAGTCAGGTCTGGCTACGCCACTGGTGCCACATACAAGAGCATCATCCTTCAGGAACTGAAAAAGTTTGAGAATCCCTGACGTGATACTACACATCTCCGGTGAACCCACCCATTAAACTAGCGGACTCAGCCAGCCCCCAGGACGATCGTGGGACATTGTGGGTGTGGTAGCACCTTCCCCAGTTCCGCCCACCGCACACCGGCTACAGCGGCCGGGAGAGCCCCAGAGAAGCTACAAGGTCCGTGACGTCAGAGGCCAGCGTTCCACGCCATATATGGGTTGACAGCTGGGTCACGTGCCCAGAGGCAGCTCCTGGCCAGGATCCCTAGAGGGAGATCGCGCACACTAGAAGGGAGAGAGGAATGAGGGAGTGAGAAACACTGTTGGAGGAGGAGGAACGTAGAAAGCTCTCACCAGAGCCAGTGAATTGTCAAACCTGTGAGAGCGCGGGAGTCGTGGCGGCGGAGCACTGTGGGAACTTGCCACGATCGCCAAGAACCCTGGGACCAGCAGAAGCAGCATCATCGCTCAAGCCCTCGTTTAGTGAAGTAGACTGTAGAGCTCCGGGGATGATGGAGCATGTGTATCCGTCGTACAGCGCCCGCAGCCCGGTCTGGGAGGAACTGGTGGGTGCCACTTGCTTTCCTGTTGATTGCGCTGCCCGCTCTTGGGATGTTGGGTCTGGCTGCAGCCGATTTAATTTCCTTGAGTGAATGCGTGCGTGTGACATTTGCTTCTTCCCCCCCCCCCCCCCCCCCCCCCCCCCCCCCCACACACACACACACACACAAAGGTCACATCCTCCTTCCCAACTTCAATCTCGCATAGACAGATCCACGTCTTCTAAAGGCGACTTTTTTTAAAAAAGGAGAGGGGACAAAAAATCGGGTCGATGCCTTAGTTAGTGTGAAGGACTGGAGTGTATGAATGAGAGGAAAGTCCGAATCTTCAAAAGACATGCCAGACGTTTTGAACTAGAGTTTTCTTATCATGAGCCTTGCTCAGGTAATTGTAGGAGCTCGGTTTCAGAAAGATGTCAGCCCCTTTCCTGTTTGAACCTTATACCAGGTGGAAGCTATAGCAATGGGGTCATGGGGAGGAAAAATAAATGCAGATTTAGCGCGAAAGAGGTAAACTGAACTCCTTTTTCTGAACCATAGCTGTCACGATCGCATAAATGAACCAAAGTTTGCACTGTGGCTCGGATCGGATTTTGCATTGATGAACTCGTCACATTTGTTTACTCTTTACATTCTTTCTGCCTGTAAAGAGTCGCCTGTTTGGAGCAGAGGAAGTGTCTGTCTCTTTGCAAATATTCAAATCTTCCTGTACAACGGGTCCGGGTAAAAGACGGATCCCTGAGTCAGCGGGATCCGTTTTTTACCTTCTTCCCTGTGCAACTAACCCGAGCCGTGAAATAGTCTACATTCTCGTCTGGTTGGGGGGAGGGGGGAGGGGGGGGGGGGAGGGAGTTTTCATGATCACAGCTCAACCTTTTTGTCATTTTTGGCATATCTTCCCGATACCATTTTTGCCAAGGTGATTATTTCTCTAGGAGTGGGTGCCCGCAGGCTTGGTTGCTTGCCCGGTATTTTTCCAGTTCGTGCATGCAAGTTGGAAGATTTGTCCTGGGCCCTTCGTACTATCACCTTGTCGGGTACATTCACACTTGTTCCATGGCTTGATAGATGTAATACATATTTTTTATAGCGGAAGAAAATAATTTTGGGCGGGAGGCAAGGAGGGAGGAATAGAAATGTGCTTTACAATGATATGCACCGACGTGGGGTTTGTGTGTAGAGTTTACTTTTCAAACTGTTAGAAACAGAAATGAAATTAGACATGCCATTAAATGCTTCGGGAAGGCTTGTCGGTTTCAGCTCATCAGTCAAAATCCTTTAGCGAAAAGGAATAGACTATGAAGTCAGATCAGAGCAGCCTAAAGCTGACTGAATCGTGCGTAGATAGGCACCTTTCTTTTGATGTGGAGCCGATCAGATAGGTATCTCGTTTCAGGTCAGGATAAATTCATAATTAGTCCTGTATGATATAACAGGCCTTTCAGCCAGCGCTGGCAAATATGAAAGGGGGCGGATACATTTTTTGCACAGTGATATAGGTTTTGTCTGGTGTGAAAAGCTGCAGGTACAAAAAAAAGATCCCCTCCCCCAACATGAAGTCTATCAGCTGCTAATTCTAAATTGTGGCCAAGTATTGTTTTATTTTCTTGCTGACATAAATCTAGCAGTGTCCTTTCAAGCAGGAGGACAGTCAGATGCTTCAGGTTTTGCAAGGTGTATTTTCCTTACAGGCAAAGGAATTCCAAATATCTTGTCAACAATAATCAGATATGTCAAAAGAGGAAATAACTTAGCAATTTTCCATCTCTCCAATGCACCAAAAAGTTCTCACTTAAGTCTTTTTTTTTTTTTTTTTTAGCCACAGCTGTTCTCACCTTTTGCAGTAAGGCTATGTGAAAAGTTCAGTATTTACTGCTTCATTGCAGTGCCACAAGGTAGTTCCTCATTAGTGACCTATAAATCTGAACTTACAAAAACAAAACTTTCACCACTAATGAAAATGTCAAAACAAATTCCAATAAATCCAGGAAAGAAAGCAAGCAGCTTGGGTTTTCAAAGTTTCCACAATGGATATGCATGAGATAGAAACTTAGAATAATGTAAGCAGATAAAGACCATATGGCCTATCCAGTCTGCCCATCCATGCCATCTACTCGCCCTATTACTCCCTGAGAGATCCTACGTACTTGTCCCAAGCTCCCCTGAATTCAAATACTGCTTTTGTCTCCACTACTTCCACCGGGAGGCCTTTCCACAAATTCACCACCCTTTCCTTGAAGAAGTATTTACTCGGGTTACTTTCAAGTCTATCTCCTCATTCCAGAACTTCCTTTCAATTGAAAGAGACTCTTTTCCTGCGCATTTATGCTGCATAGATATTTAAATGTCTTTATTTTATCTCCCCTCTCACGCCTTTCTTCCAAAGTATACATTTTGAGATTTTTAAGTCTGTCCCAATACGCTTTATGACAAAGATCACTGACCATTTTAGTATCCTCCCTCTGAACCAACTCCATCCTGTTTATATGTTTTTGAATGTGCGGTCTCCAGAATTGTACATAATATTCTAAATGCATGCACTGCATCCATTGTATGCAAATAGATCTTATGCATATTCATATTGGAAATACTGAAAGCTGGAGTGGTTCATGGCTGTTGAGCAGTGGTGTACCAAGGGGGGGCGGTCCGCCCTGGGTGCACGCTGCTGGGGGGTGCCATGTGCCTGTTGGCCGAGTCCGCTCGTTCCCTCCCTGCTGCTCCCTCTGCACGGAACAGGTTACTTCCTGTTCTGGGGCAGAGGGAGCAGCAGGGAACGAGCGGACTCGGAGCCGACAGGCGCGCGGCACCCCCCCCAGCAGGTAAAAATGCACCCTGGGGGGGTTGCGCTGCACCCGGGGGGGGGGGGGGGGTGTAATTTTGCAGGGGGGGGCGCATCGGCAATCCTCCCCGGGTGTCAGCCAGCCTAGGAACGCCACTGCTGTTGAGGACCAGATTTAGAGGGTAATTTTCCTAATGGCAATAATTTCCCGCAAATGGCAAAACACTGAGAGAAGCTAGATCCAGGTGAAGCTTCACAACAATTCCAGTGTTGTAGATCACTTTATTGTCATATGCTGTGCAGCTCAGGGGGGAGGGGAAGACATCTTCACTGAAAATTGAATACTGTCAGTAATACTTGGGGATGATATGTGGTGATAACCAAGAATACATCATGTTTGGCTGCCTATATGGTTGGCATGGTGGAGACTTGATAAACAGTGTAAGCATGGGTAACTGGGGCCTGCATGACCCTAGCCACCTTGATAGACAGACTGGATGAATCATGTGCATCTTTATCTGCCGGCGTTTACTACCCTGTTTCCCTGAAAGTAAGACATCCCCGAAAATAAGACCTAGTAGAGGTTTTCCTGAATTGCTAGATATAAGGCCTCCCCCAAAAGTAAGACCTAGCAAATTTTTGTTTGAAAGCAGGGCCGCCGAGAGCTGGACAAGGCCGCCCCCCCCACCCACCCTCCATCGCTCCCGGAACTAACCTTAAACACCTCCTTTCACCTTCGCAGCAAGCAGCAGCAGGGCAGACCTCTCCTTCCTTCCGTGCCCCGCCCTCGCGGACGTTACGTCAGGCGAGGGTGGGACACCGAAGGAAGGAGTGGCCTGCCCTGCTGCTGCTTGCTGCAAAGGTGAAAGGAGGTGTTTAAGGTTAGTTCCGGGAGCGACGGAGAGCGGGCGGGCCAACCCCGATCCAACCCCGATGTTTCCCCGAAAAATAAGACCTAGCGCATTTTGGGGGGCAAAAATTAATATAAGACAGTGTCTTATTTTCGGGGAAACACGGTATGTTACTGTGTGTGTGTTATAATGGACCTCATAACTTATGTGTTTAGCATGCTCATACGTTCCTGTACATATTTATATACCTGCTATTTAGTATTTCACAGTTTTTTGCTCAGGTCACATAAATTTATGTGCATAGAGTAGGGGTAGGCAACCATGGCAGAAGTGTAGCCAGGTTTTGATGTCAAGGGGAGCAGACCTTTTCTAAAATAGGCATCAGTATGAAACTGAAAAGTTGATCCACGTGGAAGGGCATAATTGAACGGGGCCAGCCATCTCTAAGGCCGGCCCCGTAAAGCGGCATACCCGACCGCATTATCAAAACAAGATGGTCGTCCATCTTCGTTTCGATAATATGGTCAGGGCCGGCCAAATCTCAACATTTGGGCCGGCGTTAGAGATCGCTGCCATTGGTTTTTACCGATAATGGAAACTAATGGCGGCCATCTCAAACTCGGCCAAATCCAAGCCATTTGGTCGTGGGAGGAGCTAGCATTTGTAGTGCACTGGTCCCCCTCACATGCCAGAACACCAACCGGGCACCCTAGGGGGCACTGCAGTGGACTTCACAAATTGCTCCCAGGTGCATAGCTCTCTTACCTTGTATACTGAGCCCCCCAAAACCTACTCCCCACAACTGTACAACACTATAATAGCCCTTAAAGGGTAAAGTGGGGCACCTAGATGTGGGTACAGTGGGTTTCGGGTGGGTTTTGGAGGGCTCCCATTTACCACCACAAGTGTAACAGGTAGAGGAGGGATGGGCCTAGGTCCACCTGCCTGAAGTGCACTGCAGTACCCACTAAAAACTGCTCCAGGGACCTGCATACTGCTGTAATGGAGCTAGGTATGACATTTGAGGCTGGCATAGAGGCTGGCACAAAAATGTTGTTTTGTTTTTTTTTTTGTGGGTGGGAGGGGGTTGGTGACCACTGGGGGAGTAAGGGGAGGTGATTCTCAATTCCCTCCAGTGGTCATCTGGTCAGTTGGGGCACTTTTTTGAGGCTTGGTCCTAAAAATAAATGGACCAAGTAAAGCCGGCTAAGCGCTCATCAGAGCCGGCCTTTTTTCCATTATCGGCCGAAGCCGGCCATCTCGTAGCCACGCCCCCGTCCCGCCTTCGGTACCCTGCCGACACTCCCCCTTTAACTTTGGCTGGCCCTGCGACGGAAAGCAGTTGAAGCCGGCCAAAATCGGCTTTTGATTATACCGATTTGGCCGGGTTTAGGAGAAGGCTGGCCATATCCCGATTTGTGTCGGAAGATGGCCGGCCTTCTCCTTCGAAAATAAGCAGGATAGGCGCCATTTTATTCAAAATCTATTTGGGGGAGTGGCTGCTCCCCTTGCACCCCACCTAGCTGCGCCTCTGAACCACAGTCCTCGAGGGTCACAACCTAGTTGGGTTTTCAAGGTGTCCTCAACGAATAAGCATAAGATTGATTTGCATGTCCTGCTTCCATTGTTTGTAAATAGATCTCATGCATATTCATTGTAGACATCTTGAAAATCTGACTAGGTTGTGGCCCTCTAAAACCATGGTTGTCTACC
The DNA here is from genome assembly GCF_901765095.1 of Microcaecilia unicolor. Lineage (NCBI taxonomy): Eukaryota > Metazoa > Chordata > Amphibia > Gymnophiona > Siphonopidae > Microcaecilia > Microcaecilia unicolor. Next base: position 101,371,015 of record NC_044034.1, on the reverse strand, counting down.
CCTGGCATAGCGACTGTAAGTTTACATACATATTTGAGATCATTTTTGGAAGGCTTATATAGCATTTGCACATGTCAGTAGTATGTAAGTGGCGATTTTTGAAAAGCTGCTACTTACACAGGTATTCCTGTAGCATACAGCCTTGAAGGAAGACATGTTCTATGTATGGTTTGGGCAGGTCTGTAAATCATGCATGTATTTCCTATTTTGAAATGTCAATACATATATATTTCAAAAAAATTGCCTATAGATATTTACACCTTTTCCAAGTCACATGTGAGCATCAGTTAACTGCTCATTTGGACCTAGACTTTGGAGTGATTGAGGAAGCAATTTTGGTTACTTTTCTGATGTTTAAAACCGTCTCAAAAAGGCAAAAACAAAAGTTCTGGAACTTGGCTCTTTAACTGGCTCATATTGGACATCCAGCCCCTATATCTAAATGCCATTACTTACACATTCAAAGCCCTGGGGGATGGATGCCACTGTTCTTTTAAATGTGTAACTTTTGTAAAATAGCTGTTCCTGCTGCGTTTTCTGTCAGAATATATCTTTTTGCAAGAATATAGGTGGAAATAAAGTATTTTAGAAACTAGGCTAATGATTGCAAACAGGTATTGCAAAAATGAGCTGGCAGTATGTAGCCTGGGGTTTGGATTCTGAAATGAATTAATCAGATGCACCTCCCAGTGGAGCAATGGGGCATTAACATAATTTGATCATTTTTCTTCCTGCTAGCAGTATACTATACAGCAGGGGTTTTCAACCCAGTCCTCAGGGCACATCCAGCCAGTCAGGGTTTTCAGGAATTCAGTGGGGATATTCTGAAAGCCCCAACTGGCTGGGTGTGTTCCGAGGACTGGGTTGAAAACCTCTGCTATGCAGCAACACAGATGTGAGTGCATGCCTGAATGTACACACACATGTCTGCATACATACAACTACACACACACAAAGCGATTAGAAAGAATTCCATGAGCCATGTTCTACATGCTTTCCCCACTTGTTATTCCTGCTAACAGTGTTAATCTTAAGGTACTATAGAGCAGTGTGTGTGTGTGTGTGTGTAAGTGTATATATGGATGGAAAGGGGAAATGGTCAGGAGCGCTGAACAAAACTTGGATCGAGTCTCGGGGAAAATCTCAAGCAATACTGAGAAACTATTGCCAGAGATTTTTCCCAAGTCTTGTTTAGCGCTCCTGATGACTTTTCAAAGTATCATATCACACAGTCTTTACATCCAACATACATCCAATTCACAGACTCCTGAGGCAGGTGTTTCAGCGCCGAAACACGGTGCCGTGTCGAGTCTTTGGTTGTATCTGAAATAAATACTGTGTGCATTGTGCAAGACTTAATAGTCTCCCTCATGTTCTTGGATGTGCCACCCTTTGTACCCTTTGACTGGTTCTGCTATAGGGGTGAACCCTAATGCCTCAAGAATTACAGTGAGAGGTTTAGCTTTGTCCAGGTAAAGACTTGCCTGGGCAGTCTTCTTGAGAAGAGGCAAGGAAAGTAAAGAGTTGAGAGAGACAAAAAAAAAAAAGAAGAAGATGATGTGTGGGTGTAGTGCAAGAACAAAATGTGTATTTTTGTACTATATCTATTTCATGTCATATATTGCATATGATATACTGCAGTCACAATAACAATTTAATCAAAGTGATTTACATAGACCATTAAGATAAAATAACAATAAAATTCAAGATAAAGCTTACAGGAGAATTCAGTTTAGTCTGCAAAATACTCACTCTCAAAATGAATCCCAAAACAATTCCTAAACCAATACAAATAACCATAATTGCAAACGTTTGCTAAAATGAAGATAATTCATCTATTTTCACTGTTCAGAAGGCAAAGCGTTCCATAGTTTTCGGTCTTCTTTTTTTTTTTTGAGGGGGAAGGGAGGGGCTCCCAGCTCCATTGGAACTGGAGCTGATACTATGAACCTTCACGCACAACATTTACATATTCCCTTCCAGGTCACCTAGCGTAGGTATAGTGGTGACAGACCTTGACTGGGTTCTATACACCTGGAATGCTGCAGTCAGAAGACCTGCATCCAGCCTCTGGGTATTGCTCTTGCCTGATGATTGCCTCCACTGCCTCAGTATCATCCACAGATCTGACCAACCTAAGAAGCAGAAGACCTGACCTGGGAATTGAACCTGGCTGGTCCCTTTGCATGACAGTTCCAGTGAGCCAATTTTATCTTTAAAATGGAACGTGGGCAATATACTTCTTGCTGAGCAGCTTATCTTTGAAACCATTTATGATAACGAGAGCTTTGCGAATGCTCATCTTTCAACTGCCTGAAGAAGCTGGTAAAACTGCTACTCATACACTAAAGGAGAGTGCACAACACACTAAAGAGGAGCACAGTCTCCACCAAATAACAATCTGAGAAATGTTTTGAGTACATACTCCCATTTGGTTATGATGGCTCCATATGACTGATGACCCAAGTAGGGTGTTGTACACTCTTATTTTATTTACTTATTTTGCAGATTTTTAGCCTGTACAAATAGCTGTCCGCCGCCAGCCTTAAACCCAGAAATTCATTGCCAGACCATGTCCGAGGTCCAATATTGAATTTCTGGGTTTGCAGAGTTGACTAACACATAGCCTGTTACATACAATAATCAACTAAGGATTACCCCATAAAGATAGGACTCACTTTTATGTGGTCCTATTTATGTGGTTACCTTGGCCAGTTAAGTGCTGACTCCACCCCTAGAACACCCCCAAAATAGCCAGTTTTCAGTTTGGCACTAAACAGTTATTTTCAGCAGCACTAATTAGTTAAGTGCCACTGAAAATTAGCGGTTAACCACTGAACAGGCAATTTAATCAACCACGAGCTCTTTCTGGCCAGTTAAATCACATGAATATTGACCCCTAGGTGGGTAATGTCACTGTAGGGTTGGGTGAGCTCTTGGACTGCCAGTGGAAGCAGTGGATAACCCAACTCTGAGGCTGGTGGGCCCCTATTGGCAGGGCCGCCAAGAGACTGAGCCGGGCATGGGGCAAGACCGCTCCCATCCACCATCCCCCCCCAAGATCGCCCCTCCCCCCAATCGCCACTGCTGTCGCCTCCCTCTCCTGCTCCCAGGCTGTCAGCGCTGCAGTCCCCAGTCTCCACCTACCTTCCCTCAGCTCCCTTCTGTCTGCCATCCGTCCCCCTTCATTTAAAAAAAAAATCTCAAAATTGGCAGTGCAGCACCTTCTGTGTAAAAGCAGCAGATTGCCTCGGGTGGGCCTTCCCTCACTGTGTCCCGCCTTCGCGAAAATAGGAGGTTACATCAGAGAAGGGCGGGACACAGTGAAGGAAGGCCTGCCCGAGGCGATCTGCCACTTTCACACAGAAGGCACTGTGCTGCCGATTTCGAGATTTTTTTTAAATGCAGGGGACCGGGTGGCAGACAGAAGGGAGCTGAGGATAGGCATGTGGAGACTGGGGCCTGCGGCGCCGGCAGCCTGGGAGCAGGAGAGGGTGAGAGACCCCAGCGCCGGGCCTTCCTTGGGAGTCCTGGGCCTGGGGAATTTTGCCCCCCCTTTCCCCCCCTCTCGGCGGCCCTGCCTACTGGTAGTAGGTGAATCACAGCTTCCAATGCAGGCTGGAGGGTAGCTCTTAAAAGAGCTCTTGGGGGCAGACCTGGCAGAACCAGAGCCTGGAGCCGCAGGACTAGAACCTGAAGTGGCTCTGAAAAGAGTCCTTGGGGGCAGGCCCGATGGGAGTGGGACTTAGAGTGGCTCTGAAAAGAGCCCTTGGGGGCAGGCCTGGCAGAACCGGAATCTGGAGAGGCTCTGAAAGGAGCCCTTGGTGACAGGCTAAGCAGGACTGAGACCTGGGATGAGACAGAGAAAGACGTAGGCCAGGCTAGGCAGGAGAAGAGGCAAGGCAGGGTCAGAGACCAGGCAAGGGAGGGTTGGAGGCAAAGCAAGGCAGGGTCTAGGTAGGGACAGAGACAAGGCTAGGCAGGAGACAAGGCAAGGCAGGGTCTAGGATGGGTCAGAGACAAGGCAAGGCAGGGTCTAGGTAGAGTAGAAGACAAAGCTAGGCAGGAGACAAGGCAAGGCAGAATCTAGGCTGGGTCGGAGACAAGGCAAGGCAGGGTCTAGGCTAGGTTAGAGACAAGGTAAGTCAGGGTCTACGTAGGGTTGGAGGCGAGGCAAGGCAGGGTCTAGGCAGGGTTGGAGGCAAGGCTAGGTAGGGTCGGACACAAAGACAGGTAGGAGACAAGGCAAGGCAGAGTCTAGGCTAAGTTGGAGACATGGCAAGGCAGGATCTGGGCTGGGTTGGAGATAAGGCAATGCAGAATCTAGGTAGGGTCAGAAGCAAGGCAAGGCAGGGTCTAGGTAGGGTCAGAGACAAGGCTAGGCAGGGTTTAGACAGGGTTGGAGGCAAGGTAGTTTCTAGGCAGGGTGGGATGCGAGGCAAGGCAGGGTCTAGGTAGGGTCAGAAACAAGGCTAGGCAGGAGACAAGGCAAGGCAGAATCAAGGCTGGGTCAGAGATAAGGCAAGGCAGGGTCTAGGCTAGATCAGAGACAAGGTAGGGCAGGGTCTAGACTGGGTCAGAGACAAGGGAAGGCAGTGTAGGCAGGGTTAGAGACAAAGCTAGGCAGGAGAAAAGGCAGAGTCTAGGCTGGGTCAGAGACAAGGCAGGGTTGGAGGCAAGGCAGAGTCTAGATAGGGTTGAGACAAGGCTAGGCAGGGTCTAGGTAGGGTCAGAGACAAGGCTAGGCAGGGACTAGGTAGGGTCAGAAACAAGGCAAGGCAGGGTCTAGGTAGGGTCGGAGACAAGGCAAGGAAGGGTCTAGGCAGGGTTGGAGGCAAGGCAGGGTCTAGGTAGTTTTGGAGATAAGGCCTGGCAGGAGACAAGGCAAGACAGAGTGTAGGCTGGTTAGGAGACAAGATAAGGCAGGGTCTAGGCTGAAGACAGGAACACTTAGGCAGGACTCGCAGATGCACCAATACAAAAAAGATGACCTGTTGCAAAGGCAATGTCAGGAGAGCTCCAGACCTGTAAAATAGGCCTGCCAGGATGATGTCGGCAAGTGGCATCTTGAGTCCTCCCCACCACAGGCTCTTTAAATTATCTGCCAGTGCGTGCCTACGAAAGCCAGAATCCACCAACAGGGGAAGGGAGCAGATAAGTGCCCAATGGCACTGAAGGCACTGGCGCCAGCAGCCTGCTGTATCAGTAGACCAACCTAAGAGCCCTCCGTGGAGGTCATGGAACCTCTCCCCAACTCCTGCCGAGGCCCACAGGTGAGTCAGAATGTGGGGCACAGCTTGGGCCGTGACAAGTAACAATAAAAATGCTCATAAAAACACTTTCACAAAAGAATATACAGACATATTGCTCTACACCTTCACAAAAAATACTGCTCTTATCCTTCACAACATTTGCAGGAAAAAGTATGTCTTCAGTTATTTTCTAAAACGTATGTTCTTATGAATATGTCTCAAGATCTCAGGCAACTTGTTCCATAAGAGAGGCCCAGCAATTGATAAAACTACATGTTTAGTAACAGCAAAATGTAAATTTGAAAGAAAGGGCACCACAAGTTGTCTCTTACCCTCCAACCTAAGTGCACGGGAAGGAACACAAAGGCTTGTCCCGGATTCTATAAAGGTCACCCAAATTTGGGTGCAGATCCCAGATCTGTTCACAAACTAATTAGCTAATGAGCTGTTAAATGATTATTGTCATTAATTGGCACTAATTATGACTTACTTGCAGCTCTGTCTATGCGCTATTCTATAACACTGCTCACCTAAATTGTCTTGCATGCAATTGAAAAGGGGCGTGGCCAGGGGAGGGGCATGGGCAGGTCAGGAGCATTCTCAGAATGTTAGTTCAGTGTTACAAATTAGGGTCATTTATGTGCCCAACTGCCATTAGTTGTACATCAGCATTTACACCAGCTTTCAGTAGGTGTAAATCCTCCTACCCAAAATTGGGCATGGGCATTCACGCTAAGCGCTATTCAATAAGGGTTGCTTAGTGCTAAGCGACCTTTACAAAAGTGGCGCTTGGAGTGTTTCTTCCTGATGCCTAACTTTGTGTGCCATTTACAGAATTTCCCACTTACCCTCAGATTCTATGTAAGGCACTGAAATCGACGCAGATTCTATATCAATGCGCATAACTTAACAAGCTTAACAAGCTATTGAGTGCTGATAACAGCACTTAACAAGCAATAATGAGCTCTAATTGGTGTAAATGGATGCGTGTAGTTTTAGAGGCTGAAATATCAACTACGCTTATTCTATAGGCACCGATTATAGAATACTGTTAGTCGGCACTGATTTCAGCGCCAATATTTTTAGGCGCCATATATAGAATCTCCCCTTTAGTGCCTGAGTCAGATGAGAAGGTGCCATTCCAGCTAACACTTTACAAATCAGAAATAAAAATTTTAAACCAAGCTCTAAACATCACAGGAAACCAGTGTAGTGACATTTTTATTTTTCATGAGACTGGAATAAAGAGGGAAGCTAAAATTAACAGTGAGGTCAATTTTCAGCAACTGAGGTACTGGATTAATTTAAACGTTGGTGCCTGTGTATAATACATGTGTTCAGTGCTGCTATGTGTCAGTGGCGTACCAAGGGCAGGGCGGTGGGGGCGGTCCACCCCAGGAGCACGCTGCAAGGGGGTGCAGGGGGCAGCCGCTTGGCTGTCGCCTCTGCCAGTTCCCTGCTCCTTCTGACATTACTTCCTGTTCTGGGGCAGCTAACCGGCGGACCCAAAAGTCGCGCAACTGCTCCTTCCACCCACAGGAGGTAAGAGCAATGCACTGGGGGGGGGGGGGATGATTGCCGGGGGGGGGGGGGGGGGGGTGAAGATGATGTGCCAGTGGTGTATGCAGCAGCGATCCACCCTGGGTGACAGCCAACCTAGAAATGCCACTGCTACGTGTATAGCTAGCAGATGTAAATATAATGCTGTCATCGCTGCTGTCGCTATTAGTTTAGGTCTCTTATTGATCAGTTTTAAACTAAACGTATAGATAGTGGCTGAATATTGCCACAATCCAGATATTTTTTGTGATTTGCCTCCACTTTGCTTGCCCTCTAACCCTTGATTCTATAAATAAATAGCTTTTTAACAAGCAATTATTGGCACTAATTGGATTTAATTGGAACATACGTGCCTAAATTTAGGCATGGGATCTGCACCTAAAATTTACGCATGGCCCAAAAAAGGAAGCACAGAAATGGGAGGGTCATGGGCATTTTGTGGTGGATCGGGGATGCGGTTTTGAGTTACACACCTAATTGCAGAATATAGGTGCTCCGCACGTAAATTTAGGCATGGGCATTTACACCACATTTTTGTTGGTGCAAATGGCGGTGCCTAAATTTACGTGTGATCTCTCTGCTTAAGCATTATTCTATAAACCATCTCGAACTTTAGGTGTGGCTTATGGAATACCGCTTAAATGTTTTTTTTTTCCGGCACTGATTTTTTATTTAAAGTGCCATTTATAGAATTCACCCCAGATTGTATAGCATGAGGCTGGTTAGAGGCATTTTTGGTCCAGATCTTTCATACAATGATTGCAGATCCATGGATAAGAAAGCTATATGTTCACCAGCTGCCAGTGAATATATAACTTCCTTCAAATAGCAGCATGAATGTGTTTAGAACTGTCAGAGCATTCCTGAGGGCTGAGCTAGCAATGCAGCCACAAAGGATGCAAGGAGGGTGCAAACTGGTTCCCTGTCCATTGTCTCCTCTGCTTGACCAGGGTTCAGTGGGTAGGGCAGGGCTGTCACACAGGGTGCAATTCCAGCTCAGGATGCTCCTGTCTATTGTAAAAGATTAACCAACCAAACAACCCCCAAACATGTTTATCTAGAAGGCTATCAGGAGGAAGATGAGGAATTGCATTGGATTTTTGTTTTTGTTTTTGTCTGTGGATACATTAGGCACAAAAATAATGGGGATGGGACAAAGCAAAAAACGTGATGACTGTTTTGCTTTGTTTTGTTTATATGGTGGGATGGAAATGACTAACAATGATGCTAGAGCCAAACACAGAACCTAGGGCCCCTTTTACAAAGTGGCGGTAAGCCCAACTTGGGCTTACCACTTGCTAAAAAAGAAGTACTGCCGGGCTACTGCAGCAGCCCAGTGGTACTTCCCACCCCCCCAGCGTGCCATCATATCCGGTGCTACAGAAATATATTTATTTTTGTAGCGCCAGTGTGTATCTGGTGGTAATTGGGCAGTGCTTCACGCTGCCCAGTTACTGCCGGGTTAGCGCTGGAGCCCTTACTGCCACCTCAATAGGTGACGGTAAGGACTGTCTCTAAAAATGGCCGCGCGGTAAGTGCTTCACTTGCTGCATGGCCATTTCTTTAAAAAAAGAAAGAAAGACCTACCTTTTTCCAGCTGCTGTAAAAGGGGGCCTTGGTGTGCATCAAAAGCACACGTCGACACCAGCGCGTGCCCCATTTTGCCGCAGCTTTGTAAAAGGGGCCCATAATGAGCAAACCGGACTGTGCAGAATATTGATGACACCAATTGAAATTCACTTCTCATGAGACAGTTTACACACTCTGATCCTGTGTAATAAATAAAGAAATAAAGGAAGGAAAATCAGAACTAGACAACTGTAAGCTGGTCAGCTTAATATGAGTCCAGGGAAACACTAGAGACAGTTAGAAAGGAAAGTTGAGCTGGTTGCTCAACTGGCAGGGAAAGGAATGATTAGAAGAAGTAATTTGAGTTCAGGTATAACAGGTCTTTCCAGATCAACCGGGTTGAATTTTTCAGGACTGTTAGCAACAAACTTATTATGGGCAACAAGATTGACATGGTTCATCTGCATTTTGCTAAAAGTGTACATGTGGAGGTGTATTTTCAAAGCACTGCCACTGTGAATACATCTAAGTGCTTTGAATATGAGCCCCATGGTATCTCATGAACGGCTGATTTTCAAATGATGGCAAATAGGATTGGGAGATATTGTTTTTGAGTGGTGAAAGGAAAGGAGAGGTTCCACTTATAATAACATGAAAATTGTGGTGCTTAAGAGGCTGATAATTAGACCACTACTATTTTAATATGTTTGCTAAGGATCTGGATGAAGTAGTCATCAGCAATGGTGCTATTTTTGCAGCTGACACTGAATAACTCTTCCTCTCTAGGATTCTCTTCCTCTCTTCGATTCCCTAATGTGTCTGTACACATGAACCTTATTCTGCCACAACATTACTGTATTTGTTCATACCGGAATTGGCGAACGCCTTTACGGTACTATGTAAGTCACATTGAGCCTGCAAATAGGTGGGAAAATGTGGGATACAAATGTAACAAATAAAAATAAATAAATGTCATATAAATACACTGCAGGATTCTCTGATCCTACTGACGGATTGGGCTACCCTAGTCAAATGAGTAGAAAAATGACAATAGAAATCATAGGAACCAACTTTTCAGAAGAATTGTGAGTGCTAAACCCATCTCGTTACCCCTCTTTGCACAATATTGAGGGTGCTCTAGCACCCACAGAGCTGGCACCTATGAGAGCGATGCACTTGGAGTGCAAGGATAAGAATGTGCAATGTACATCTAACAGGATCATATCCCGCTGTTTGTTTTTCTTATGAACTGCTGGTACTGCATCAGTTCAGAACAATATCTGCTATACTAGTCTTCTATTTTAAAAACTGCTACTGCTGTATATCTCCACATTACGTACTAGCTTTTTGTATATACTGAGCAAATGTGTATTCTGGTTTCAGCTGTTTTAAGTCCAGTAGGTGAAATTGTTTACATTTCACCACTAACTGATTGCTTCTTAATTCATTTTCTTATTATTTATTGATGGTTTATTATTATATATGTTTATATTATGTGGTCTATATATTATTTATATAGCCTTTTGATTTTATGAATTTTATATATGTGTATTTTACAGTTGGTATATCAAGCCCCTGATGCAGTCCTTTAGGAGGGCGAAATGCGGCTGTGTCCGGCTTATACATACAAGATTTTGTGGTGAATACATTTTTTTAATGAAAGCTTTTTGACGATTTGCCTCATTTTTACTCCCTGCTGGATCTTGTGAGTCGCCTGCCAGAAGCGGAGCCAGGTTGACGGCGAGGGGGGAGCGAAAGCGGACTTCTGCTGGCGCACATTTTCAGTGCAATACGAGAAAATGTGCCGACAGAACTCCATTTGGGGGAGCGGCTGCTCTCCTGGTGCCCACTGTCGCCTGCCTACTTGTTTCCGTGGACAATCCTAACTGGGTGAGTGCAGTTTCGCATTCCTTGTCTATGTAAGTGGCACTGTAATTGGCAATTATGCACAGAATGCACTACACGCTTTTCTATAAGGGGGCACGTAAGTTATAGTGTGTAACTGCAATGGGGCATATACTGAGGCAGCTGAGTAGTAGTACTACTAGTAGTAGTAGTAGCAGGAGTCCTCCAACTGCGGGGGATGATGCTTCCATTGCTAGGGACAGGCAGGTTCCTGGAGTCCTGCAGAGCTTGCCTATCCCTCACTATTGAAAATGTGATAGTGAAACAGCACCTCCCAGTGGCAGGAGCGTAGATAGAGGACTCCCGCTCAGCTTAGAGGGAACAGGAGTGGGCAGAGCATGGGCCATAGACCTGGCACAAGTGGGCGTGCCTAAATGTAGGCACGCCATTGTTGCCTTGGGTAGTATTCTATAATGGAATCTTGGCACGCGGCATTGAGGTGCTTAACTTGAGGTGCCCACTTATAGAATGGCCCCCAATGTGTCGACCTGAACCAGGAAAAAATCCTAGCTAGCTGTCTAAGTAATGGAGGGTTTTGGACAAGCAAAGGACAGACTGCACTGTTCTGCTGTCCCTCATGCATTTTTGGACCCCAGTCACCAGGCTGCATTTAGATGCTCAGATTTAGGGATCTACCCTCAAAAAACTGAAGCAGTGCTAACCCATTGTGTAAATCTCAGCACGTAAATTAGGCGCGGATCCCCGATATTCAGTAACACTGCACACAACTTTAGTGAATACCCTGACCCACTCATACCACTCCCATGGCCATGCCTCCTTTTGAGTTGTGCACTAAAAGATTTGCATGCAGATCTTTCTAGAATAGAGCTTACAACTCAGATCCAATTTGCAAGACTATCTGATTACATTAATATTGGATTCTATTTTAATTATTTAATCATTACTTAATATTTTTTGAAAGTTTTTTAAATTAACTTTGCAATTCAAAAAATATTTAAAAATGATTAAATAATTAAAATAGAACATAATATTAGTATAATCAGATAGTCTTGCAAATTGGATCTGAGATGGATGTTCTTAACAGCAAGATATCAGCCATAAGAGTTTTCAATAGAATAGAGCTTAGCAAGATGTGCATGCAAATCCAAATTGTTGCCAATTAACGCCAATAATTGGTTGTAAGCGCCCGACTGTTGCCAATTAATACTTAATTACTCAGTTAAGCTGCACACGCAACTTGGGTGTGCAAATTTTGACAGCATATATAGTATCCGTGGGAATGGATGCAACTCTATAAAGACTGCTAAAGGTTAGGCACCAAAAACCTGAACGCTAAGCTAGTATTCTATGATGGAAAATTTGCATTCCAAATCCATTATCGAATATTAGCGTATGTCATTAGGTATGTGCTAACATTTAGGTGCACCCGCTTACGCCATGTTAATAGCGGGTGTAAATGCATACACCTAAATGTGGTATCCTGCACACGTGGCTGACCAGATTCTATAAGTTGCGTGCATCAGGGGCGTAGCCAGACAGCAGATTTTGGGTGGGCCTAGGCAAGAAGTGGGTGGGCACCAAGTGTTCTTCCTCCCCCACACACACCAAAAAAAGATCTCAGCTGGCGGGAAAATGCTTCCTTCCACCTTAGCAGTCTGCAGTAGGCATGCACTGAAAATGGAGCATGTGCAGGTGCCAGTATTGTGGAAAGCAGCGTTGTTGTTACCATCGGGGACGTCTTCAGCTTGCGGAGCTTGGGATCCCCAACAGCTACCGCTAAACATGTGCTACTGTTGGGTGGGCCTGAGCCCTAACTAGGTGGGCCTCGGCCCACCCAGACCCACCTGTGGCTACGCCACTGGCGTGCGTTGTTTGGGAACACATCCGTGGGCCTCTCACGCCCCTTCCACATGAACCCTCACCCCTGCAGTTCTGCACTAGAGCGCCTGTTACTAAGCTATGGTAAAACGTGGTCTGTAGTAGTTTGGATGCATGAAATTGGCATGTGCTGAGCCATTTTTTTTAAACGTGGCTGGAAAAAAAGCTTTTTAAAATGGCGGGCAGTAAATGGCTGTACACTAAAATTAAAAGTAGCGTGCATCTATTTACTGCCTGAGGCCTTACCGCCACCCATTGACCTAGTGGTGAGGGCTTACACACTACTCGTGCGGTAATCATGCAGCACGTGCCGGTGGAGCTGTGCTGCCAATTACCACCGGGAACGCCCCTGCGATAGAAAATAGAATAATATCATCTTCCATGGGAAACAGAGCGTGCCAACTTCAAAATTACTGCTGGGTGCCCGCGCTACCCCGGCGGTAGTGTCGATTTGGCACATTAGCTCTACTGCTGCTTATTGAAAGGGCATCTAAACACAAGTTACAGAAAAGTGCTTAAGTGCACTTTTGCACATACTTGCCGTTTCACCCCCATTTTGGTGTATAAATGTCATTGTAGTCCAGAAGTTATTTATTTACTGTCTCTTTGAAGAAATTCACTCAGGATGGTGTACAGCAAGAATAAGTCAAACATAGGCAATGGACAATTGCAGCAGTACAAATATTCAAATAATGATAAGTTATGCATCTAACTGGTTCCTACCTTTTGGTGCTCTATATAGAGCAAGAGGGATTCCATATTCTGAAGGGGCAGAAACAGGGGCGTAGCCAGACCTCACAGTGGGAGGGGGCCAGAGCCCGACGTTGGGGGCACATTTTGAGTGCCGCCCCGTCACCCCCGCCACACCTAGCCCCCCACCGCCTCACCTCCTTGCCTGCTTTCCCTCACCGCCTCGTTGCTCCCCCCCCCGCAAAAACAAATACCAGCCCTCACCAGCCGAAGCCTTCTTCAGCGCCGGTCTCCAGCGCAGCCGCGTTCGCTGCCCTGCTCTTCTTTCTTCTTGCTCCTCCTGTAAAGGAGCGTCAGCGTGCACAGGAGGAGCAAGAAGAAAGAAGAGCAGGGCAGCGAACGCGGCTGCGCCGGAGACCGGCCCTGAAGAAGGCTTCAGCTGGCGGGGGTTGGGGACCCCCGCCAGCCAAACCAGGGGCCCGGATGAATTTTGCGGGGGCCCAGGCCCCCGTAGCTATGCCACTGGGCAGAAGGAGGGCAAAGAGGGAATAGCAGCCAGTACTTATATTCGGCGCCTCTGGCTATGCCTATTGCAGCGTCAATATACCTATTCATATACATGCCGTGTCTTTAAATGAAGCTGCTTGCCGCCACCACTGAAATTACCCCCAGTAATACATTTGGGTTCTCAACCCAGTCCTGGGAGCACACGCAGCCAGTTGGGTTTTCAGGATATCCACAATAACTATGCAAGAGATAGATTTGCATATCAAGAAGGCAGTACATGCAGATCTTTCTCATGCTATGCATAATGGATAGCCTAAAAATCCGACAGGCTGGATGTGCCCTGAGGACTAGGTTCAGAATCACTGCCTTAAATAATTGCTTTGCCTGTTTCTACTGGTGCTGGCTCTGTCGAAAAGGATTCCAAAAGCTTGGAAAAGGGCTAACATGGGTAGGGAATATAGACGCTTATATCTGCAGTTCTTCCACCTTCCACCTCCACACTCGTCCTTCCCTACACCCCTTCCCGTGCACTCCGCTCCATGGATAAATCCTTCTTATCTGTTCCCTTCTCCACTACTGCCAACTCCAGACTTCGCGCCTTCTATCTCGCTGCACCCTACGCCTGGAATAAACTTCCTGAGCCCCTACGTCTTGCCCCATCCTTGGCCACCTTTAAATCTAGACTGAAAACCCACCTCTTTAACATTGCTTTTGACTCGTAACCACTTGTAACCACTCGCCTCCACCTACCCTCCTCTCTTCCTTCCCGTTCACATTAATTGATTTGATTTGCTTACTTTATTTATTTTTTGTCTATTAGATTGTAAGCTCTTTGAGCAGGGACTGTCTTTCTTCTATGTTTGTACAGCGCTGCGTATGCCTTGTAGCGCTATAGAAATGCTAAATAGTAGTAGTAGTAGTAAAAATTAAACTTGTTGCATGTCTAAATACTCTCTAAAGGGAGCAGAGGAGAAAAAAAATGCCCAGAACTGTCCAAGCGCATTAAATTTGGCTGATTAGCTCCTAGCAGTTTTTAAAAGAGACCCATAGTGATCTATTTACTTGGTGGGTCTGCTTCCCCAGTCATTTCTCCGATTCAGTGAAAGGGTGTCTGGAAAACCGCCTTTCAGCTTTGCCAAGTTCTGTTTTCACTTTTTTCCCTCCGTATGCTCATTTCAGTCTCCTTCTAGCTGCGAATGTAATTTTTGCAGTGAGTGGGCGGCCCTGCTGCTTTTAGCATATGTTGGGGAATTGCACAGAGATGGGGCAATGTAGAAAAAGACATGAATGACGGGCAGGTTTATCAGAGGGGACAGCTACGTTAACACGCCCTGTAGTGATCCTGTATTTACTGATCTTCTTACCTCCTCTCAACAACAAACGTTTGACTGTTCCCTCAAGCGAAAGGAAATTGGATTGCAACACCCTTAAAGAAAAGAACTGGTCCCTCAACTTTATGAAAAGATGGAATCTTTTTCCACAGCTGCACGAATATGCTCAAAGCAAGACTGGCTTGTTCTTGGGGAAAAAAACCCAAGAAATTCACACATTTTAATAAATTAACATTCATATTTTGCTTGACCATCAACTCAGGGCAGACTACAATCTGTTATCATATATCATACAATACCAGCTCACTCTATACAACCTGAAACTAACCAGTTAAAACATTTTAAACAGCCAGGTTTTCAGCACACTGATATCATTTACCTCTAGTGGGTAAGAAATAGAAATAAATCAAAACAGAGAAAAGAAAAAATGATACCCTTTTTATTGGACTAACTTAATACATCTTTGATTAGCTTTTGAAGGTAATTTTTCTTCTTCAGATTGAAAAAGAAGGGTTATCTTTGAAAGCGAATCGAAACTGTGGAGGACTAGTCTAGTGGTTAGTGCAGGGACTTTGATTGTGGGGAACTGGGTTCAATTCCCACTGCAGCTCTTTGTGACTCTGGGCAATTTATTTAACCCTCCATTGCTCCAGGTACAAATAAGTACCTGTACATAATATATAAACCACAGAAAGGTAGGATATCAAGTCCCGTTCCCTTCCCCCACTTTCAAAGTGGACTAACACAGCTACAACACAACTGGTGGGGAAAGGCTGCTTCAGAAACCTGTCTTGATTTCCATATATGGGGCGAGGAAGGATCATTTTTCACTGCTCTGTTGAATTGGCTATAGATGTAGCATGATTCTTCAGCTTCCTTTAAATTAGGTTCCCATATAATGGACCCTATGCACTGACTAGTTCCTCAAAGACACAATGGGGCAATTCTATAAAGTGTGCCAAACATTGGGCACCAAACACAAATTCTATAATTTATTTATTTTAGTTATTTGGATTTATTTGCCGCCTTTTTGAAGGAATTCACTCAAGGCGGTGTACAATAAGATGGAATCTGTGCCCAGATTCCATTATAGAACACTAGCGTAAAATTGCATTTACATGCCAACATCTAGGTACCAGGGGCGTAGCCAGACTGGCAGGAGGGGGGTCCAGAGCCCGCGGTGAGGGGGCACATTTTAGCCCCCCCCGGCACCACCAACCCCCCCACCATTGCCGCCACCACCAACTTTGACACCCCCCACCGACGACTCTCTCGACTCCCCCTTTCGCCGCCAACCTTTCCCTGCCGTCACCTACCTTTGCTGGCAGGGGACCCTGACCCCCGCCAGCCGAGGTCCTATTCTTCCTTCATTCTGTTTCTGAGTCTGACGTCCTGCAGGACGGGTGATTGGAGGTATGGGTAGGGCTGATCATGTAACCCCACAACTTAAGCTTCATTAGTTTCCTGTTGTTTGGTGTATTAAGTTTAAAATTTGAATGATGCCTTGTTGGCCATTGTGTAAAATTTGAAAATGTATTGTCCTTCAAGAGATTTGAGGTCACAAGGTAAATGTTTTTTGGATGTTCCCTCTATTCAGCAGGTCCGTCTGGAGGAAGATTTTCCCGTATATTCTTTGTAGTTGGGCCAACTATATGGAACACTCTTCCTCTGTAAATGCATCAAATTACCTCATTATTAATGTTTAAAAAGCAGTTAAAAGACTTACCTGTTTTGTGAGGCATTTCATTGAATAATTGAAGACACTTATTTAAAGAACAGAGTATATTTGAGTTTTTATGAGTGTAAGTTGTAACCTGCTTAGAAGTACTGGATAAGTGGGATATACATTTGATAAATAAATAAGAACACCGCTTTATTAAAATCACATAAAAGACCTGACGTGGCCCTGTTTCACCCTATGTTTATGCATATATATTTTAGTTGACCCCTGATGCAGCCTTTTGGTAGGGTGAAATGTGGCCTTGTCTGGTCTTTTATGTAAGTTTAATAAAGCGATGTTCTTATACACTCCTGGTGATCTGCTGTTGTTTCTACACATTGGCACATAATGACACTATTCTTTAATATGATTGTGTAATTGTGGGAGATGCCCATACTCCACCCATGTGAATGTCCCTTTGCAATTACGCACAGTGCAAGTTGGGCGCTAAGATATAGAATACCGCTTATCACCTAACTAGCACTTACGTGCAAATCTGTAACATACATGTGTGTTAGCACTAGTAATCTGAGGGGTCCTTTTACAAAGGTGCGCTGAAAAGTGGCTTGCGGTAGTGTAGGCATGGGTTTTGGGTGCATGCAGAATTATTTTTCAGCATGCCTGTAAAAAAGGCCTTTTTCCCGAAAATGGACACGCGGCAAAATCAAAATTGTCACGCATCCATTTTGGGTCTCTGACCTAACCACCAGCCATAGACCTAGTGGTAAAGAATTTAGGCGGTAAGGACCTAGGCACGTCAGATGCCACTTGGCACACGTCTGCTATGCGCGTCCGAAAAGAAAAATTATTTTTCAGACGCGCGTAGCGGACGAACGCCAAAAATGAAATTACTGCAAGAGCCACGTTGGGTGCGCTTAGGCGCCTAAGCTGCTTAGTGAAAGGGGCTCTGAGTGTGCGGACTTCCTTTGATGGACACCTGAATCATCTTCCCACTTATTAGGCTTTTGATGTTAGAGAATGTTAAATTTGACATGCTCAGAGCTGACCAGAAGTGCCTGGTTGTAGGGCAGGATTAAGACATAGGCAAACTAGGCACATGCCTAGGGCCCAAATTTCTTTTAGGAGGGACTCTTTCTGAAGTCAGCCACTGGCAGAAAGAAAAGTGTGTGTGGTGGGAAGGGGAAAGTAGAAGGGAGAGATGGAGAAAGCCCAAAGCCACCACAGCCCATTACTTTTTCTCTGTTCTCACCACCCTTATGTGTTGTCCTCCAATCGACAGGAAGAGTAGGCAAGCAGGACTTCTTACCTACTGCTTC
This sequence comes from Microcaecilia unicolor, assembly GCF_901765095.1. NCBI lineage: Eukaryota > Metazoa > Chordata > Amphibia > Gymnophiona > Siphonopidae > Microcaecilia > Microcaecilia unicolor. The sequence goes on along the minus strand of NC_044034.1, from coordinate 101,353,365 downwards.
CTCCTTTCCCAGTTTTCCTCTGCAATCAGAAGCATGTGGGACCTTGTTTGTGAGATTTTTTAACATGCGAAGACTCATTACATGTGGTTTTCGAGAAAGCAAAGATCCCTTACTTTTACACCTCGTTTAGAGGGTATTGCTTTAATGGAAAAATCAGAGGTGAAGAATTTAGGAATTTGGTTAGATAAGGATTTAAAATTTTCTAAACAAATTTCATGCATGGTTCAATCCACATTTGCTAGTTTACATCTGTTGTATAGGGTACGTCCATTTCTTGATGGAAAAGATCTTAATACATGCGTATGTGACCTCAAGGGTTGATTTTTGCAATAGTTTATACTGTGATCTGCCAAAATATCAACTAAGAAAACTTTAATTGGTACAAAGCATGTCCGCTTGCTTATTAAAAAGTTAAAAATCTACTTTTGGCAGAATTGCACTGGCTACCTATAGTCAGGGGTGTGCTGGTAAATTTTTAACAACAGGCTCTTTCTCCGGACATAGCCAGCTCTGCAGTTGGAAGGGCCAGGGGCGGCCGGGAGGGGGGGGGGGGGAGCAACACTTGCCTCTCTCTCCTCCCTCCCTTCGTGTGGGCACGCTAGGCATACCTTTGCTGGCAGCCAATAAATGGTTTGCCACCACTCCCAACGTCTTGCTCTGAGCAGCATGCTGGAACTTCTCTCACATGCTCAAGAAGTCCCAGCCTGCTGCCCAGAGCTGGAAACAAGGAGCGGGGAGCAGCAGTAGTCTATTTACTTGGCTGACAGGGCTCAGCATCCCCACCAGCAAAGTAAAAGAGAATTCAGCAGGGGGCCCAAGCCCACATTTTGGGAGCCAGTTGTTAAAGTAGCCATGGAGGGCCCTACTTTAACAACCGGCTCCCAAAATTCTTAAAAACTTAACAACCGGCTCTTGCGAGCCTGTGAGAGCCTGCTCCAGCACACCACTGCCTATAGTGCAGTGTATTTGTTTTAAATTATTAAGCTTGGCATTTAACGCACTATGGTCAAGGGGTCCAGTACATGTATCGGACCTACTAAAGCAGTATAAACCTGTCAGGCACCTTAAGTCTGCTTCCCAGGGTTTTCTGGAAAGACCAAGGGCCTAAACTCTAGAATGAGCTACCTTTAGAAACTTCATCAAATCCATTGTTATGCAAGATGTAAAAGATCTTTAAAAGCATGGTTTTTAAAGAAATATATTATTGAGCCGGATAATGAGTTACAGGAAGTGGTTGATGATTCATATTTTATGTGATATTATTTTACTTTGTAATTCACTTCAAGCTTTAGTTAAAAAAAATTATGTTATGATGTGTGGACCAATGTGCTTATTTGCAAAGGGCCCACCAAGTGATTAATCCTACCCTACCTAGCTGCTGGCTCCAATCCCCCAGGGCTGGTACAAGGGTATCAGCTAACCTAGGCAAACTCTCAGCCTTGCTGCCCCCCCTTCTCAACAAACACAATCACTTCAACACCACCCTTCACAGAATAATTAGGATAAATGAGCTATTTGAAAACAGCCCACCTTCCCTGCTGGTAAAAATACATTTTGTTTCTTCAGGTTTGTGTGTGCTTATCAGGAACTATTGTTTTACATTGACTGCAGGTGCTCTTTGGTGCCCCCCAGAATCTACTTCCCTAGGCAACTTGCCTAGTCCTGCCTAATGATTGAGCTAGCCCTACAAATCCCCCCCCCCCCCCATGCAGCTACTGAAAGATTCCCTAAAACTCAAAGCCCAAAGAGAGTGTGTTGGATTGGGAGAGAGAATGGCTTGGGGAGGGGGGAGAGACAGAGAGAGTGAGTGGGGGGGGGGGGGGGGGGGGGGGGAAGATATAGGCTGTGGGACGGGGAAAGAGAATGTGTGTTGGGGGACATGAAGGCTTAGGGAAAGACAGTATAGGGGAGTATACAAGTTGCTCTAAATGTGCCTGAGCAGCTGGGATGATTGTATCAAGTTCAATTTATTTTGATGTAATGGTACCTCAAATCAAAACAAATCGTGTAAGCGGTTTACAAAGTCAAGATAATTTAAGAGGAGGTTCAGACAAAACAAACAAATTAAGACAAAACAACAAATACAAGCAAAACAAAGAAAGGTAGAAGAGTTACAATTTTTTTGGCAAATAAATGGGTAAGGGAAGAGATTAAAAAACACAAAAGTATCATGCTGCTGTCAACAAAAGAGCACAAGAGTGGCGGATTAAACTTGAGGAAAGGCCAAAGTAAAGAAATAGCTTCTAAAGGTGCTTTCAGATTTCTGAAAGGAAAGTTTCAGCCATGATGGAAAGTAGGAGACCTTTCCAAACTGTTAGGACAATGACACTGAAATAAGAGCTCCTGATACTGTTGAGCCGAGTTATAATGATAGGAGAAAGGACCGGCTCAAGGGTATCTGATGCTCTAGGCAAACCTTCAGCTATGTGCCTATCTGCACCCCCCCCCCCCCCACTAAGAGACAGCTTGCAGCTCAAGGCCCTCCCCCAACATGGTATTCAGCATCCCTCTCTTTCCCCACTTCCCTCCCCTTCATGATTTCCATGGGTGTCTCTCATTTCCCCCCATCCGCCCCCCTCTATACCTTTGAAAGCCTTCATTTCTTTTCCAGTAGTGAGCAGCAATTCATACCTGCTGCACACTCCAGCCCTGACCTGTGGTCCTGCCTATGTGGAAACAGGAAGTTGCATCAGAGGGAAGGCTCAAGGCCAGTGCAAGCAGCAGGTATGAGTCACTGCTCGCTGCTGGCAAAGAAATGAAGACTTTAAAAGGTACGGTGGGGGGAGGGGGGAGTTGAGATGCCAGAACACCTACAGGAGCGGGGAGGAAGAAATGCCATGAGTCTTCAGCTGGTGAGGCCAAGGGGTTCCCTGCCAGCCACATTAGAGATGCATCACTGCTGGGTGGGCCTGAGCCCACCTGTGGCTAAGCCACTGTTATGAACTGCACATAGGATGGTCCCTTTTAGTCCAGGATTAGAAGGGCTGATTAACTGCTTGCTTAAAGAGGAAAGATATGCTTTCATTTAAGACAAATTCCTTCAGACAGTTGCCATCCTTACTGATGATATATAATAAACCATGGTAAATTATTAGATAAGAATCTACTATGCACAGAAGACAATTTGAACATTCCTGTAAGTTTGGGAATTTTGCCAAAGAATTGTGGTTGCTGTGTTAGTCCTCTGGGATATGTGGAAATAAGGATCTGCGAACAAGTTGCAGGTGATACCTTTTATTGGACTAACTTAATACATCTGTGACGATAAGCTTTTATGAATTATCTCCAGTAAATACAATGTAGTTACAATGAGATTAAATAGTGCAGAATTATCTAGGTTTTGAGCTGTCTGTATATATCATTACAGCTCAGTAAAAGAAAGGGGGAGGGGTGGTTTCACAGAGGTGATGAGACGGTAACACTCTACAGTAGGCAGTCTATATCTTTTAATGGGTGTGAATGCAAATGTCCCTATTAAGTCCTTTTTGCATTTGTTTCAAAGTTATGTTCTCTATTTCTTTGACCCGCTTTGCTTGTGAAGTCCTTAAGGGAGTGATCTTGCTTTAGCTCCTCAGCCGTCCTTCTGCATTTTTGCTGTAATATGTTATGTTTATGAAGACTGATTCTGGTTCTGAAGTTTTTAGCTTATTTCACAGATGTAGCATCCTTTTTCGTGTTGTCTGCGCTGGATCATGCACATTACATTACATTCACAAAGAGGCATGAACCTTTTATTTGGAATGCCTTTCCCATATGGGCAGTTGTGATGTGTATTGGCACAACTTGCAGTGTTTTGTGTCAGAGATGTAACAAAGTGTGTATGTGTGTGTGTGTCTGTGTGAAAGAGAGTGTGAAAGGGTAGGGTCAAAATGAAGAGACAGCATTATAATTGTACATAGCACAGCACAAATATTTGAGGCAGTTCTTGCCTTATCTCCCCTGCCGCCACCTCCATACCCAACGATTCGTTCCTTGTCTTCCATCCCCTCTGTGTCCCGTGTGTGTGTGTGTGTGTGTGAGAGAGAGAGAGTGAGAGAGAGGTGCTAGCAGTCCCTGTGATAGTGGCAGGTCAGTTGCTCATTATAGCCAGTTAAGAGTGAGAGTGTGTGTGTATGTGCTGGTTTTTTCCCTTCCCTCCTATGCCCTCCGTGTCCGTTGTTTGTGTGGAAAGCAGAGATCTATATGGTCCTTTTAGCGTTGCTGTTGATGTCGCGTAGCAACTGTGTGCTGCTGGTTTTCATTGTTTTGCGATATGTCATGTCACGTTCCGTCGCTTAGTAACGGGTTCGCGATGCGATTGGTTGAGTGTCATTGGTCCGCCCTTGACGTCATGACGTTTGATGCAGGGGCGGGGCCAACACTCATGGGTGAATTCCAGGTTTCACCACCATGCATTTAGAATGTTGGGACTTGTGGAGGCTTCAGAACGTTGGAGGTGCGTTTTATATAGAGAGATGCTTGGTAAAGTACTCACATGAGGGCCTAAATGTGATAGAAAGCACTGATAGTTCTGAATTCTAAGATGTCATTTGAATGAATTCAAGGGAAGGTGAAAGCAGGGCCAGCTTAACCAATGGACTAGGTGAGGCTCTGGCCCAGTTTGCTGGCGGTTAAGGATGTCAAAATACCCAGCCTCTAATCTTACCTGGTCTACAGGTTAAGCCTTTTTTTCCCTCCCCCTCCCAGCGGGGCCAGCACTGCTCCCTCATCTCTGTCACTTCCCCCCCCCCCCCCCTTAGTCCTGTAAAGTTTACCTGGATTGCCGACAGTGGCAGCACTAGCAACAGCCCCTGGGTCCTTTCTCCTCTGATGCAATTTCCTGATGTCTTGCTGCTGTCGCTGGCGAGCAATGCAAATTTTACAGGATTGCGGGGGGGGGGGGGGGTGAGAGAGGTGAGGGAGAAGGGCCAGACCTGCAGAGAGGGGAACAGAGGAGGGGGAAAGAGAGAGAGAGAGATGCTGGCCCAAGGGAGGGAGAGATGCCAAACCCAAGGGGGAAGCAACCAGAAGTGATCCGATGAGAGGGGCACTACCAAAAACAAGTTGGCTCAGGATGCAACTTTTCCTTGAACCAGCCCTGGGTGAAAGCTAAAAATTGCCCTAATTTCTAGATTCTAAGTAACTTGTTTTCTTTCAATACTGTCAGTATTATTATTATTACTATTATTTTTGCTACAGTTCAGTGGTTCCCAACTCTGGTCCTGGAGGCACCCCAGCCAAGTCAGGTTTTCAGGATATCCGCAATGAATATTCATGAGAGAGATTTGTTGTGGATATTCTGAAAACCTGACTGGTTGGGGTGCCTCCAGGACCAGGTTCGGGAACCAGTGCATTGCTAATGTCCTTAAAAGGTTGTCACCAGCTATATGAAATAATAGCGAATGACTGGAATGGGGTGGTCTAGTCTGAAATAGTGCATGTTCCAGCTATTCATATTTCCATATGTAGATTTAGAAGGTCGTTAGTTTAGAAAGCTACCTGAATGTTGATAAATTCAGCAAGTGCAGCTGCAGCCTTGTCCCACTTTCGCCTGTTGCCTTTCTCCAGCAATGGCTGTGTAACGAAAAAAAGCCACAAGCAGGCTGTTTCGCAAAACAACCAGGAAAAGAAAAGGTTGTGCACTGGGGTTTTGAATTCGCTGAGTGATTTCTATTATTTGCGAAATACAAGGAGCCTGGGCGGTGGGTTTCGCCCGTCCCCATTTGATCCGGATTCAGGTCCAGGCTTTCAGAGCTTGATCCGAATTCGGATCCCGATGTCACCTCCCGAGGGTTAGGGAAGAATCTGAATCTACAATTCCGCCCCCCTCACTCCCGGGCGGCTGAGGGGCTGGATCCGCTTCCCCTACCGCCTCCCCCCCCCACCCGATTTCCCGGAGCCGCCGCCAACAGAGAGAGGGAGGGGGCGGGGAGGGGCGGAAGATGGCGGCTAGAAGAGCCGCCCCGGGCTCCGCTGCTTTGCTGCCGCTCGCCCGGAAGGGGCCGGCAGCTGCTACCCCGGCTGACCCAGGCTGTTGTACTTTCTCTCGGCAGGAGGCGCAGAAGATGTCCGGAGCGGAGGCGGCGATCCAGCACCACCCGGCCGGGGTGGGGACGGCAGCGGCCGGAGGAGGAGGAGGAGCGGCGGCGACTGGAGACGAGTCTTCGGATAGCGAAGGGGAGCACGAGGGACCCCAGAAACTCATTCGGAAAGTGTCCACCTCCGGCCAGATCCGGAGCAAGGTAAGATCTCCAGGGAGGGAGGAGGCTGGGGGGAGTGGGGTCGGGATGCGATCCGCCTTCATTTGGAGGAGGGGGGATCTGTTCCCACACTGTATCGGCGCCAGTTTCCGAAATGTGCAGAAGAGTGTATGTGTGTGTGTGTGTGTGTGGGGGGGGACTCTGTTCTTCCGGGTGGCAGGAGCTTGAGCCGACCCCGGCTCTTTGTCCCGGGCCGAAAAGGTCCTCCCCCCCCCCCCCCCCCACACTCATCAATTTGTTGCATCCTATTCGGATTTGGGGTCTGGGTAAAGGACGATCCGCGAGATCCGTCCTTTATCTTCCTCGGATTCGGAAGCAGAAACTAAACAAGGGGCAGATTTGATTTGAAAGCGGTCGATCGGGCATCTGTGTGGCTGTGATTTGCAGGGAGGCTGCACATGGCATGTGGTTCCTGCACATTTATGTGAGAACTCAACTTACAGCAGAGACCTGATTTTCCCTTTCAAAAATGCTTGAAAAGTGCACTTTCGTATTGCTGTTGTAATTTTGGTTTTCCTCATTCCGACCACGTCAGGTTATTAATTAGGGGGAGCAAGCAGTGGGTGAACTGCCTACTGAGTTTTGCTTGCAAGCTTCTTTAGCTTGTTGTGAGAAGCTTCTGGTTTTAAAACACGGGTAAATAATATAGAACATGCAGACAGTATTTCAGTCCATCTCAAACCGGCGAAGTTCGGTACCTTTACTGTAGATTTGTCGCAGCAGTGCTTCTTTTAACCCTTTTTAACCCTTTCCATGCCTGCCCCTTTTTGGGTTTGTTCTTTTTTTTCGTGCAACATTTTCCTGAAACCCTTTCTATTGCTCGTTCTTGCTGCTCTGTGTCTTTGCTGATGTTATTACAAGCGAAAAAGTGTCTCAGCTATATTCTGTTTTCAGGAAGATCAGCTTTGCAACATTGCAGTTGGGTTTAAAGACTTGACTGTGGCATGCTTGGGTGGGATTCAGATTGAAATTAAGACAATTGAAAATTATTATTATACACATATTTACTGGGGTTTTCCCATGTTCTTTACTTCTGGTAAAATCTTTGTGCCATGATTTAATGAAGTCTTGTTCCAAATAAACAGTTAAACATATCTTTTCTAAAAATGATCGTTTCTGGTTATCCATATGAAAGGAATTATTATTAGTAGTAGTTATTGATTTATTTTCCACCTTGATGATTTTTACAAATCAATCAATCAATAAGTGCTTTTAAATTTTGCTTATATATTGGTTCAGATTTGTGTTTTAGCATTGTTAATCATGATCTTTGATATGGTTGGGGATTTACTTTTTCACCTGTGCTCTCACAATTTGCTCAAGGCAAATGCCTCCCCCCCTCCCCCCACCATGGTGCGGAGACCATTTGTGCCCTACATGGAAACTTGGCTGCCCACCTTTTGAGGATAACTTCACAGGTAATGCACTACAAGTAAATCTTAGATGAGGGAGTTAAATATAAAGCCTATGTGCAGATGTACATATATGCATATATAATATTTCCTTTCCTACAGTGAGCAGTGAGTAAAATAGCTATGTAGATAAATAGATATACATAATGTATCTACTGTATCTATCAGTCATTTACTCAGCCACTCACATAGTTCGCAACTAGTAGGTCTATCTCCCTAAATGCAAGTGATATTCAATGGTTTGAGGTAACCACTGTGATAAATAATTTACTAATTTACTTTATAACTCCTCAGTGCATTATTGAAAAGTAGCTATATTTAGACAGCCAGTTCCCATTTAAGGGTGTTGTATATATGTTGGCTTTTCTACTGTGAACAGTGGTTACATGAAACCGCTAGAGCAAAAGAGCATCCAAAGAACTGCTTGTCCCTTTCAGTCAAATTGGATTTGTCAGGCTTCACTTACTCAATGAATGTATTTGTAGACGGAGGTTTTAATTAAATAGATTACGTTCGTTTGACGGCTAAGGATAGAGTATTTGAGAGAGATCATATCGTGAATACTATCCTTAACAGTCAATACTTTTTTCCCCACCTTTGTTTCTGTAGGAGCTTTCAGCGTTTTTGCATTTTGTTCTGATTCCTTAACTTAGAATAAAATGAAAGTGCGGATGCCAGTGATTTCCGGGGGCTCAGTTCACCGAGGTCTGATTTGAGGCAATATGCTTTCCTGCGTGGAAGAACCGTTCACTATGTTTTTTGTGTAGAATATGTGAATTGAAATCTGTGCATGTATGTGATGCACTGGGCAATAGCATAAAGCAGAGAAGGAGGCTTTTTACTTCTTATCCACCGTAAAAATACCTTCTCACGTCTATTCAGATGACAGGATGAACCTTAAATTCTTAACTATAAGCAATATGAGGCTGATTTTCAAAAGGGTTATGCTAACTTTGAGAGGGTTCTACATTGATCTCTTTTAAAATTTGCTAGGGCTGAGTGACTAAATGGTGTTCAAAATTTCACTAAACTCACAAATTTAGGAACCTAAAAAGTGGGTGGCAACAGGGGCATTTCTAAGACTGGGAAAAAAGTTGGGAGCTAAGTGCTGATTTTCAGCATCTAATTGGAGCCTGTTCTATAAGGAAAAGTATGAACCTACATTAAAAAAAATAGAATACTAGTCCTAATAGATCGAAAAAGTGCCTATATTTTAGGCATGATCACTTAACCCACCATAGGGCTTGTGTAAGTGCTCATATGCTTAGATTGTTCATGAATGCACATATACCCCCTAATTCTATAAAAAGCGCTAAAAAATGCACACACAAAATTTGGGCACATGTGCATTTTAATTGAGTAAGCTAATTAGCGTCAGTAATTGGCAATTATTGACAATAATTAGATTCAGTTAACATGTACATGCATAAATGTAGCACGGGATGAGCATGAGTCAGAAAAGGGGGCATGGAAATGGGAGGGCCATGGGAGGATTGGGATGGATCAGGGGGCGTGACTTTTAATTACACGTCTAATTATAGAATAAGGGAGCTACGCACCTAAACATAGGCATTTGCAGCACGTTTTTACTGGTGCAAACGGCTGTGCCTAAATGTAGACCCAATCCCTGGGCTTAAGTGCTATTCTAGAAGCCATACCTAACTTTAGGCACGGTTTATAGAATGCTGCTACGTGCTTTTTTTAAGCACTGATTTTTTTTTAGGCACTATTTATAGATATTAAAGCTTAGTGGATGCTGAATTCTAGGAAGCCCATAGCTAAGAAAACACGTGCTAATGACTATTAGTGAGCGTTGAGCTTTAAAAAAAATGACCCCAAAGTAATTGATACTGTACATGTGTAAATGTATGCCCCACTCATGCTTTACCCAGACCCTGCCCATGTGAATGCCTACCCACAAAATAAGCACCATCAGATAGTGGTGTGTACTTACAGAATAGCATGTAGCTGGAAAATGGTCATTTTCCCGTGTATGCATTAAACATATGCTCATATATGACTTGAATATCAACATATATGTGCATTCTTGCCATCTAAATTTGGACCGTTCCTTATGGAATTACCCCCTAATCCCCAGATTCTATATATGGTGCCTAGATTTGCATGCCAAAATTTGGGCATGCTCCTGAGATGCACGTGTAATTTAATTGGCTAACGAGCCAATTGACATCAGTAAATGGGTGCTAACAATCAATTGGTGTTAATTGGCACCCAATAAAATTTGCATGAACATGTGGCTGCGCACTGTTCTATAAGGCATAATGCATAACTCAAAACGTGGCTTGGCCGTGGGCGGGTCAGGGGTGTTCTGAAAAGTTCTGCACATAGTTACAGAATACTGCCTGAGGGGTCCTTTTACTAAGCTGCAGTAAAAGGGGGGCCTGCGTTAGCATCAGCGCATGTCTTTGACACGTGCTGAGACCCCCTTTTACTGCAGTGGGTAAAAGGCTGTCTTTTTTTCTTAAAAAGAAATGGCCGTGCAGTAAATGAACCACATACCGAGCGGCCATTTGTTTGGGGGGGGGGCACTTATCGCCGCTCTGGGGGGGTGGAAAATACCGCTGGGCTACCACAGGAGCCCTGCGGTAGTTCCGGAACGGCACATGGCAAGCCTGTTGCCGCATGGCAACCCTTTAGTAAAAGGGTCCCATGGAGGGGCATGATCGAACGGGGGCGCCCATTTCTAATGACAGCCCCGTAAAGCGGCGCACCCAACCGTATTATCGAAACAAGATGGGTGGCCATCTTTCGTTTCAATAATATGGTCGGGGACAGCCAAATCTCAACATTTGGGCCACCCTTAGAGATGGCCGCCCTTAGAGATGGCGGACATTGGTTTTCGCCGATAATGGAAACTAATGGTGGCCATCTCAAAACCGGCCAAATCTAAGCCATTTGGTCGTGGGAGGAGCCAGCATTTGTAGTGCACTGGTCCCCCTCACATGCCAGTACACCAACTGGGCATCCTAGGGGGCACTGCAGTGGACTTCACAAATTGCTCCCAGGTGCATAGCTCCCTTATCTTGTGTGCTGAGCCCCTCAACCCCCCCCCCCCCAAAACCCACTCCCTACAACTGTACACCATTACCATAGACCTTAAGGGGTAACGGGGGGGGGGGCACCTAGATGTGGGTACAGTGGGTTTCGGGTGGGTTTTGGAGGGCTCCCATTTACCACCACAGGTGTTACGGGGGGGGGGGGGGATGGGCCTGGGTCTGCCTGCCAGAAGTGCACTGCAGTACCCACTAAAAACTGCTCCAGGGACCTGCATAGTGCTGTGATGGAGCTGGGTATGACATTTGAGGCTGGAGTAGAGGCTGGCAAAAAAATGTTTTGTTTTGTTTTTGGGTGGGAGGGGCTTGGTGACCACTGGGGGAGTAAGGGGAGGTGGTCATCTGGTCAGTTCGGGCACCTTTTCAAGGCTTGGTCGTGAACAAAAAGGGACCAAGTAAAGTCGGCCAAATGCTCATCAGGGCCAGCCTTCTTTTTTCCATTTTCGGTCGAGGCCGGCCATCTCTTAACCATGCCCCCGTCCTGCCTTCGGTACACTGCCGACATGCCCCCTTGAACTTTGGCCGGCCCTGTGATGGAAAGCAGTTGAAGCCGGCCAAAATCAGCTTTTGTGTCGTAAGATGGCCGCCCTTCTCCTTCGAAAATAAGCTGGTTAGTGACCCAACTTGGGCACTAGCATTTACACCAGGTTTTAGCAGGTGTAATTCTGGTGCCCAAAGTTAGACACAGGAATTGGCACATTCCAGTCACAGAATCATGCGTACCGCTAACTTTATTTTTCTGGTGCCAAATTTTGTGCGCCATTTTTAGAATTTCCATCATGTGCCTAATAACTCCTAAATATAGGCAAATGAATGGCAGGTATACATTTAAGAGTATAATTTTTAGGCATCTAGATTTTAGATGAATTGTCAGCAGAAATCTTAAGCTCCTATGTTTGACTGAAAACAGAGGACAAATATAGAGACACTTCTACTAAACTGCATTAGGTGCTAACGTGCACCTAGCTCAGCAAAAATGGCCTAACTCAGGGTGTGCTAAAATGTTCTGCGCTATTTTTGCCATTTGCGTGTACTAAGCTTGTGGTGTTTTTTTTTTCTTTTTGTAATTTTTTGGAGGGACAGAGAATGGATGCGGATTTGGTGTGGAAATGGTAACCAGTAACATACTAATTGGCTACCACAGGAGCCTGTACTGCCCCTTAAATAGGCGGTGGTAAGAGCTCCCACATTAATTTTTTAAAATGACCGCACAGTAATGGTAACATTAGCTCACAGCCATAAATGAAACAAATACAAAAAAGGCTTTTTCGTGGCCATGCAAGAAATAGTCTTTGTGTACAAGAAAGACCTGAAGCCCATACATTACCTAAATTAGAAGCCAAGATTTAGAAGCTCAGCTTTTTTCAATATTGTGCCCTATTTATTTTATTGGATTCTGTGTGGATTAATCCCTATATGGATTAGTGGGGAAAACCCCTCAGGTAGCTGGAAATGGAGGGTTCATGGCACCACAAGTGAGCTGGTACTGAAAAAGAAGCAGGAAGAAATTACAGACAGCCACCCCCCCCCAAAAAACAAAAAAACAAAAAAAAAAACAAAGTAAATGTAAGAAATTTAACAACCTGTGTCAAGAGCTGTAGCTTTGCATGCTGTATGTTATCTAAGGAAGGAATTCTAGTTGATCTGAAAGCTTGAAAATATTTATTTTTCTGTCTGGCAGTTTGCTCCTGCCTCTTTGGGCTTCTAGTTCAACTGGAATCAGCTTCTAGTGGGCTATAGTGTCAAGTGTCCGGGGTTTCTTTTTCGGTTTTATAACTGCCATCCGAAACCAGGCCTTGCAGTGATGTTTTTGGCCTAGAGCGTAGACTGCATCTCTACCCACAACTCAGCAACGTGCACATCCTAAGTCCAGATGATAGGTGTCGCCACTGAGTACTACTACTAATCATTTCTATAGCGCTACTAACGTACGCAGCGCTGTACACATTATATGCTGAGAACCCGTTCCCTCTTCTTCTTCCCTTTCCCCTGGAAGCTGTGAATGCCACCCACAGCATCCCTAATGCCATGCAATCTAGGGAACAGAAGCTGGTCCTGGGAATTGAACCAGGTTTTCTGCGTGGCAGTACGGTGTTGCCACTGGGCCTACTTTTTTCTTACTGGCAAAAAGAATAAAATTATTCCTGTTAAATTGTTTTCTAATTCCATAACATCATCGCAGTGTTGTATTTGGGTCTGATTAGTAATTGTGTATGAGCTTTAATATCTTCTGTTCAGGAGCGCATAAATGGCAGCACAGGGAAAGTGCACAGTGGCTAGAGCAGAGCTGCATCCTCTCAAGGCTGTGAAGGCTGAGCTGGTGAGCTTCGACACCCTGAGCCAGTTCTCACCCGACTCATGCTTTAAGCCAACCCTAGATTAATCTCAGTGACTGTGTATTTCCAGAAAAGGACAATAAGACCCATGCCTAGGGACAAGAGAGAGCTGATGCTCTTTGTGGCTTGAAGTGGGATGGACCTGAACTGCTTTATTATGTGCTCACTAGAGCCCTAGGGAAAAACCTACTGAACCTGATTGTAACTCACCTTGAGCTACTATTGAAACAGGTGTGAGCAAAATCCAAATAAATAAATAGTTGCCACTGTTTGCCCTCCTGCATAGCACATGCTTCACCTGTGATTAACAGTTTTCTTTTTATACATTTTCTGGACTTCTTGAATAGTTATTCACCTCATCTGCCTCCCTGGCCTCAGATTGGATGTGTCATGCCCTCAGTAATCTGAGATTTATAGATGGAAGGTATTAAATGGGGGGTGATTTAAAAAGGTGGGCATCAGATACCTTTTTCAGCGGAGCTTGGGTGTTCATATGTTTATATGATTTTGTGCACCGCTTTGATTGTGTTTGAAAGGCGGTATATCAAGTTTAATAAAGCATAAGCATTCGCTGATGGACGTGATGTTGATTTAGCTTATGAATGGTTTCCTCATCCAGCTCTTAGCCCTATAATTAGGGCCTGTGATGGCAGATGAGATTCCCTTGACTGCTTAGCTCCTCCAGGGTCTTTTTGCAGCAGGAAATAGAACTTCTGTGGGTGCCAACTGCAAGGACTCTCCAGGTGTCTGTGGGATGGAAATATGAAATCTAATCTTTCTTCAGGAGGCAGAAGGGCCTTGTTTGTTTAACCTTTCTGTGGAGCTGGGTCTGTGTGTTTCCACTGTGATACCTCTCTTCCCAGTTTGCTGTGAGATCTAGAGCTCTATTCTTGAAAAGACTGTCTAGAGACTGAAGTGGGGAGATGAAATGGCCACCTGTGTCAGTGCTAATCGAGTTCGCTGTTATCTGCTGCTGGATGGAGGACTTTCCAATCATGTTAAAAAATGTACAAACAGGATTATTTTACAGATAAATAAATAAAGATCATCAATGAATCCTGTCACTTTAAAATGCCTATGTGATAATTTATTTTTAGAAATGTACATCCCGCTTTCCTGGATTAACTGCTCAGAGTGGTTTACAGAAATCCACATAACATAGAACACACTAAAACAAGCTAAAACTAAAAATGGAAAGGAGACAGAAAATCTAAAAATATACAATAAAAATAAAATTCTAGGGAGAAGGTATTTGTTGATGTGGTTTAGTTCAGAAAATTCTGCTTGAGCACACCTACCAGCATAACTTAGCAATTTCTTCTGCAAATGTACGTGAATTAAACCATTTGTGCTTCCAAAGGTGAGAATGATCCTCGACATATTGAATTAAACTACGACTTAACCGTACTTATCTAACTTTAGACTTGCAGGACATTCTGACTTTGTGAATGCACCTAAAGAAATATCATTTGATACCTTATTTTTTGATTAGTATATTATTGAAATTGTATTGTTTTATATTCTGCTTGTTTGTCACAAGTATCTTCTATGACTCGTCCAAACTGTTGTTTTGCCAGAATCTTTCTAGAATCTTCCATTCAGACAGGTTCAGCTTGGCAGCACTCTCAGGATGTGTCTCCTTTTAACACAAAGAAATTTATTTGTGCAGGGAGGGTCTATCTACAGCATGAAATGGTGGCTACATTTATTTAAAAGTACTTGTAAATGTTTCTTGCTCTATTAACATTTCCCAGTCCAGAATTTATATGTCCTTTAATATATTTACTATTATATTTACAGACAATGGGTATTGACGAAACAGCAAATAACATTTGAAAGCATTCTTTATTGAATTGTTTACACAAGAGGAAAATGTTAGTGATAATTTTTGAAATGTGTTTTTATTTGTATTGACATAAAGCAGTATTTATAGGGCAATTCTCAAAGCTGTGTATTTTGATGCATAGTCTATGGCGGCTTTTCTTTATGGGCTTCTCTAAAAGGAAAATGCATGTATAATTTTCCTTTACAAATTGCCACAGGATAAAGTACCCACAGAGCTTTACACCTGTTTTTCTGCCGTTTCCCTGGGGTAATTCTGTAAGAGGGGATCTCCTTATAGGCACTCTGATGCAGTGCAGTGAGAGCCATAAGAACCTAAGAAGACCCATTCTGTGGCAGATCGATGGTTCATCTAGCCCAGTATCCTGCTTCAAGCAGTGGTCAATCCAGGTCACAAGTACCTAGCAGAAATCTAGGGGTCCTTATACTAAGCTGCAGTAAAAGGGGGCCTAGGTTAGCATCAGTGTGTGTTTTTGATGGACGCTGAGGCCCTCTTGTACCGTAGTGGGTAAAAGGCTGTCTTTTTTTTTGGTCAAAAAGAAATGACCATGCAGTAAGTGAACCACTTGCAGTGTGGCCATTTTGGGGGAGGGGTGGAGCACTTCGCCACCCATTGAGGTGGAGGTAAGGGCTCCCGCACTAACTTGGCGGTAACTGGGCAGTGATTACTGCCAGGTCAGCACCGGTGCTACAACAATAGAACATATTTTAGTAGTGCCAAAAATGTCACACGCAGGGGGTGGGAACTACTGCCGGGCTTCTGCAGTAGCCTAGTGGTAGTTCCATGTTGGGCTTACCAATGCTTAGTAAAAGGCCCCCTAATTAGTAGCAACATTCCATGCTGCCGATCCCAGGGCACGCTGTGGCTTCCCCATGTCTATCTAAATAACAGACTATGGACTTTTCCTCCATGAACTTGTCCAAACCTTTTTTAAACCCAGATATGCTATCTGCTGTTATAACATCCTCTGATAACAAGTTCCAGAGCTTAACTATTTGTTGAGTGAAAAATTCTCTCTTTCTATTTGTTTGTTTTAAAAGTATTTCCATGTAATTTCATTGAACGTTCCTTAGTCTTAGTATTTACATAAGTACATAAGTATTGCCATACTGGGAAAGACCAAAGGTCCATCAAGCCCAGCATCCTGTTTCCAACAGTGGCCAATCCAGGTCACAAATACCTGGCAAGATCCCAAAAAAGTACAAAACATTTTATACTGCTTATCCCAGAAATAGTGGATTGTCCCCAAGTCCATTTAATAATGGTCTACGGACTTTTCCTTTAGGAAGCCGTCCAAACCTTTTTAAAACTCCGCTAAGCTAACCGCCTTAACAACATTCTCTGGCAATGAATTCCAGAGTTTAATTACTACTACTACTACTACTATTTAACATTTCTAAAGCGCTACCAGGGTTGCGCAGCGCTGTACAATTAACAAAGAAGGACAGTCCCTGCTCAAAGGAGCTTACAATCTAAAGGACAAAAAGTGCAGTCAATCAAGATTGAGGCAGTCTAGATTTCCTGGATAGAGGTTGAGGATATGACAGATTTGGGGGGGGGGGGGTGACAGTAGGAGAGATGGTGTTTAGTAAGTTAGTGGGGATGGGATCAGAGGAACAGGTGGTGCATTTCGAGGAGGAAAGAAGGTGGGCGGTTTCCTCCTCGGTGATATCAGGAAAAGAAGAGAAGAAGGCCTGGGTTGGTTGGTTGAGGGAGTGGGTTAAAGGGTGAAGAGGAAGAGGTGGCTTGGTAGTGAATTCGAGGGTGATCTTCTGCACCTTGTCACGGAAGTAGTCAGTCAGTGATTGAGGAGAGAGTGAGGGGGGGGGGGGGGTGGTGGGAGCGGAGGGCACTTTGAGGAGGTAGCTAAGGGTGGCGAAGAGACGACGAAGATTGGAGCCGAGAGAATTAGTCAATTGGGTGTAATAGTCCTGTTTGGCAAGGAATAGGGAGGACTGGAAGGAGGATAGCATGAATTTGTAATGAATGAAGTCGCTATGGGTGCGAGATTTCCTCCAGAGGCGTTCAGCAGATCAGGCGCAGGAGCGAAGGTATCGGATGCAAGGGGTCAGCCAGGGCTAGGGATTAGTACGCCTTGTGGGACGGGAGATGGATGGTGCAAGGGTGTCCAGAGCAGAGGAGAGAGTGGCATTGTAAGTAGAGACAGCCTTGTCGACAGACTCGGAGGACATGATGGATGGGAGGAGATTAGAGATACTAGAGGATTAGGTGGGAGGGTCGACAGCCTGGAGATTCCTGAAAGTAGTGGTTAGTGTTGGGCGGGACTGAGGGGGAGGGTGATGAAGTGTGAAGGTGATCAGGTGATGATGATCTGAGAGAGGAAGAGCAGAGGCGCAGAAATTGGAGGGTGAGCAGGTAGAGGAGAGGACAAGGTCAAGACAATGGCCAGTTTGGTGAGTAGGGGTGGTGGAGCTCAGCTGGAGGTTGAAGGAGGATGTCAGAGTGAGGAACTGAGAAGTGTAAGAGTCGGATGGGTCATCAGCGTGTATGTTAAAGTCTCCAAGAATGAGGGACGGAGATGAGGGCTCAAGAAAAACAGAGAGCCAGGCATTGAAGTCAGTAAGGAAGGAAGAGGGGGACTTATCAGGGGAGCGGTAAATGACTGCAACTTTGAGTGGCAGCGGGTAGAATAGACGGATGGAGTGAACTTCAAAGGATGAGAAGCAGTGAGACTGCGGTAGGAGGAGGGGTTGAAAACTACAGGAGGGCGAAAGTAGAAACCCGACGCCTCCTCCGCGTCCAACTGGGCGGGGAGTGTGGGAGAAAAGATAACCTCCATGGCATCGGGCCGCGACTGAGGCAGAGTCGTCGGGGGTGAGCCAGGTTTCAGTTAGGGCGAGCAGTTGAAGGGAACGGGAGATGAAGAGATCATGAGTGAAGGGAAGTTTGTTTCAGATCGAGCGGGCATTCCACAGGGCATATGAGAAGGGGAGGGAAGAGGGGGGAGGAGGGGAATAGAGATGAGATTGGAGACATCCCGGAATTGTTTGCATAGATAGGACGAGGTCAAGTGTTTGCATGGATAGGACGAGAGCTGATGTGGAGGACCAGGATTGGGATTAATGTCCCCAGCGGAGAGCAGGAGAAGGAGTAAGAGAGTATGGAGAAGAGTAGGAGAGGTACGACGACAGCGACAAAGGTTGAGAGCTGAGAAAAAGGAAGAGGAAACAAAGATGGTAAGATGATGAATACAGATGGTGGACAATGTGTTCCTGCAGTGTATAGTGGTTTAAGATGGAGAAACAAATTAGGAAGGGACAGTGCCAAGAAGAAAAAGTGTACTGGAGCCATAAGTAGTAACTGAGAGAAAAGTAGATGTAAAGAGAAAAATGCCCCGCGCACCTAACGGAGGCCCGGATCGGAGTGGACCTGGGAGTCACCTCGGAGAAGGCTGTAAATGATATGCAGATGAGCTGCAAGTCTTCCACAGCACCTGAAAGGCAGCCGGTGGTAGAGCTGGGCACCTCTCACCTGAGGAAAAGGCTTATCATGGGTTAGGCCAAAGCCAGCATTCCTCCCCCTGAGGGTCGTTGAGTGAAGAAACATTTTCTCCGATTCATTTTAAATTTACTACATTGTAGCTTCATCGCATGTCCCCTAGTCCTAGTATTTTTGGAAAGCGTAAACAAACGCTTCACGTCTACCCGATCAACTCCACTCATTATTTTATAGACCTCTATCATATCTCCCCTCAGCTGCCTTTTCTCCAAGCTGAAGAGCCCTAGCCGCTTTAGCCTTTCCGCATAGGGAAGTCGTCCCATCCCCTTTATTATTTTCGTTGCCCTTCTCTGCACCTTTTCTAATTCCACTATATCTCTTTTGAGATGCAGCGACCAGAATTGAACACAATATTTGAGGTGTGGTCACACCATGAAATGATACAAAGGCATTATATTTTTGTTTTCCATGCCTTTCCTAATAATACCTAACATTCTATTTGCTTTCTTAGCCGCAGCAGCACACTGAGCAGATAGTTTCAACCAGTGCTTTTTTTGTAGAAAAAAAGGTGCCGGTACTCATTATGGGCGGGGTCACCACATATGGCTCCACCCCTATGATAGCCACACCCACATTAACCACACACCCCTATACCAGCCATGGCGCATATAAACAGACATCATTGAAAATATTACAGTACTATAGGAGAAAAAAATAACGTGATTTGCTAAGTAGTAGTAGTAGTATACCCAGTGCAAAATAAGACAGCCAATGTAAATTCTCAAATTGGACATATTACAAACACTAAAATGAAAATAAAATGATTTTTTTCTACCTTTGTTGTCTGGTGACTGTTTTTCTTTCCATATTGGTCCCAGTCTGTGATTCTCCTTTCCTTTGTTTTCGCTTATCTCTTCTGTGCCATTTGTCATTTTTGTCTCCTTTTTCTTTGCTTTCTTCAATATTTTTCAGGCTCTCTCTCTGTCCAGATTTAATTCATTCTTACTATCCATTCTTTAATTTCCTTCATCTACCTGTGGCTTTTCATCTTTTCCTCACCCTTGTTCTCCCCATGCCCCTTCCTCTTATTCTCCAGTCTTTCTCTATTCCCCTTTTTCATCCAACAGCTCTGCTTTCTCTCCCCATCCTTCCAGTGTCTCCCCTATTTCTTTCTGCATTCTTCCATCCAGCGTCTTCCCTCTTTCTTTCTGCATTCTTCCATCCAGCGTCTTCCCTCTTTCTCTCCCTATCCTTCCGTTTTCCCTCTCTCTCCCCATCCTTCCATCTGTTTTTCCCTCTCTCTCTCCCCATCCTTCCATCTGTTTTTCCCTCTCTCGCCAATCCTTCCATCTGTGTTTTTCCCTCTCTCTCCCCATCCTTCCATCTGTTTTCCCTCTCTCTCCCCAATCCTTCCCTCTGTTGTTTTCCCTCTTTCTCCCCAATCCTTCCCTCTGTTGTTTTCCCTCTCTCTTTCTCTCTCTCCCCCAATCCTTCCCTCTGTTGTTTTCCCTCTCTCTTTCTCTCTCTCCCCAATCCTTCCCTCTGTTGTTTTCCCTCTCTCTCTCCCCAATCCTTCCCTCTGTTGGTTTCTCTCTCTCCCCAATCCTTCCCTCTGTTGGTTTCCCTCTTTCTCCCCAATGCTTCCCTCTCTGTTGTTTTCCCTCTTTCTCTCTCTCCTCATCCTTCCATCTGTTTTTCCCTCTCTCTCCCCATCCTTCCATCTGTTTTCCCCTCTCTCCCCAATCCTTCCCTCTGTTGGTTTCCCTCTTTCTCTCTCTCCCCAATCCTTCCCTCTGTTGGTTTCCCTCTTTCTCCAATCCTTCCCTCTGTTGTTTTCCCTCTTTCTCTCTCTCCCCAATCCTTCCCTCTGTTGGTTTCCCTCTTTCTCTCTCCCCCCAATCCTTCCCTCTGTTGTTTTCCCTCTTTCTCTCTCCCCAATCCTTCCCTCTGTTGTTTTCCCTCTTTCTCTCTCCCCAATCCTTCCCTCTGTTGGTTTCCCTCTTCCTCTCTCTCCCCAATCCTTCCCTCTGTTGGTTTCCCTCTTTCTCTCTCTCCCCCTCCCAATCCTTCCCTCTGTTGGTTTCCCTCTTTCTCTCTCTCCCCCCAATCCTTCCCTCTGTTGGTTTCCCTCTTTCTCTCCACCCCCCCAATCCTTCCCTCTGTTGTTTTCCCTCTTTCTCTCTCGCTCCAATCCTTCCCTCTGTTGGTTTCCCTCTTTCTCTCTCTCCCCCCAATCCTTCCCTCTGTTGGTTTCCCTCTTTCTCTCTCCCCAATCCTTCCCTCTGTTGGTTTCCCTCTTTTTCTCTCTCCCCAATCCTTCCCTCTGTTGGTTTCCCTCTTTCTCTCTCCCCCCCCCCCCCCAATCCTTCCCTCTGTTGGTTTCCCTCTTTCTCTCTCGCCCCAATCCTTCCCTCTGTTGGTTTCCCTCTTTCTCTCTCTCCCCCCAATCCTTCCCTCTGTTGGTTTCCCTCTTTCTCTCTCCCCAATCCTTCCCTCTGTTGGTTTCCCTCTTTCTCTCCCCCCCCCCCAATCCTTCCCTCTGTTGTTTTCCCTCTTTCTCGCCCCAATCCTTCCCTCTGTTGGTTTCCCTCTTTCTTTCTCTCTCTCCCCCCAATCCTTCCCTCTGTTGGTTTCCCTCTTTCTCTCTCCCCCCAATCTTTCCCTCTGTTGTTTTCCCGCTTTCTCTCTCTCCCCAATCCTTCCCTCTGTTGGTTTCCCTCTTTCTCTCTCTCCCCAATCCTTCCCTCTGTTGGTTTCCCTCTTTTTCTCTCTCCCCAATCCTTCCCTCTGTTGGTTTCCCTCTTTCTCTCTCTCCCCAATCCTTCCCTCTATTGTTTTCCCTCTCCCTGCCAAGTTTCCCGCGAACGGCGCGAAGTCGCGATGCACACGGCACCAGCCCCTATTTCCGGCCGCTGCTGCTTCTCCTGTTGAGCAGCAGCGGCCGCTACACAAAGAAAAAGAAGATTTACAAAAAAAACTTCAAACCTGGCTGAAACGCGGCACCCCGGCACTGTAGACAGCCATTAGGCATTGGCTGTTGCCCCGCAGCCGCTCCTCCTCTTGCCTCTACGTCACTGCCCCTGGAGGAAGACCCCGGAGGAGCGCAGTGACGTAAGGCAAGAGGAGGAGCGGCTGCGGGGCAACAGCCAATGCCTAATGGCTGTCTGCAGTGCCGGGGTGCCGCGTTTCAGCCAGGTTTGAAGTTTTTTTTAATCTTTTTCTTTGTGTAGCGGCCGCTGCTGCTCAACAGGAGAAGCAGCAGTGGCCGGAAATTGCGGCTGGCACTGCGTCCGTCACGGGGCGGGGGGAGCAAATAAAAAAGGTGCCGGTACGCCGTACCGTTGCGTACCGGCACAAAAAAAGCACTGGTTTCAACATATCATCAACGATGACACCTAGATCCCTTGCTTGGTCCGTGACTCCTAACGTGGAACCTTGCATGACGTAGCTGTAATTCGGGTTACTCTTTCCCACGTGCATCACTTTGCACTTGCTCACATTAAACATCATCTGCCATTTAGACGCCCAGTCTCGTAAGGTCCTCTTGTAATTTTTCACAATCCTCTCGTGATTTAGCGACTTTGAATAACTTTGTGTCATCAGCAAATTTAATTACCTCACTAGTTACTCCCAGCTCTAGGTCATTTATAAATATGTTAAAAAGCAGCGGTCCCAGCACAGACCCCTGGGGAACCCCACTAACTACCCTTCTCCATTGAGAATACTGACCATTTAACCCTACTCTCTGTTTTCTATCTTTTAACCAGTTTTAATCCACAATAGAACACTACCTCCTATCCCATGACTCTCCAATTTTCTCTGGAGTCTTTCATGAGATACTTTGTCAAACGCCTTCTGAAATCCAGATACACAATATCAACCGGCTCACCTTTATCCATATGTTTGTTCATTCTTTCAAAGAAATATAGTAGATTGGTGAGGCAAGATTTCCCTTCACTAAATCCATGTTGACTTTGTCTCATTAATCCATGCTTTTGAATATGCTCTGTAATTTTTTTCTTAATAATAGCCTCTACCATTTTGCCCGGCACCGACGTCAGACTCACCAGTCTATAATTTCCCAGATCTCCTCTGGAACATTTTTAAAAAAATCGGCTTTACATTGGCCACCCTCCAATCTTCCGGTACCATGCTCGATTTTAAGGATAAATTACATATTTCTAACTATAGCTCTGCAAGCTCATTTTTCAATAATAGCCTCTACCATTTTGCCCGGCACCGACGTCAGACTCACCAGTCTATAATTTCCCAGATCTCCTCTGGAACATTTTTAAAAAAATCGGCTTTACATTGGCCACCCTCCAATCTTCCGGTACCATGCTCGATTTTAAGGATAAATTACATATTTCTAACTATAGCTCTGCAAGCTCATTTTTCAGTTCTATCAGTACTCTGGGATGAATACCATCCGGTCCAGGAGATTTGCTACTCTTCAGTTTGTAGAACTGCCCCATTACATCCTCCAGGTTTACAGAGAATTCATTAAGTTTCTCCAACTCGTCAGCTTCGAATACCATTTCCGGCACTGGTATCCCACCCAAATCTTCCTCGGTGAAGACCGAAGCAAAGAATTCATTTAATCTCTCCGCTACGGCTTTGTCTTCCCTGATCACCCCTTTTACTCCTCGGTCATCTAGCGGTCCAACCGATTCTTTTGCCGGCTTCCTGCTTTTAATATACCTAAAAAAATTTTTACTATGTGTTTTTGCCTCCAACGCAATCTTTTTTTCGAAGTCCCTCTTAGCCTTCCTTATCAGCGCTTTGCATTTGACTTGACATTCCTTATGCTGTTTCTTATTATTTTCAGTTGGTTCCTTCTTCCATTTTCTGAAGGATTTTCTTTTAGCTCTAATAGCTTCCTTCACCTCACTTTTTAACCATGCCGGCTGTCGTTTGGTCTTCCGTCCTCCTTTTTTAATACGCGGAATATATTTGGTCTGGGCTTCCAGGATGGTGTTTTTGAACAGCATCCATGCCTGATGTAATTTTCTGACCCTTGCAGTCGCTCCTCTAAATTTGTTTTTCACCATTCTTCTCATTTTATCATAGTCTCCTTTTTTAAAGTTAAATGTTAACGTATTTGGTTTCCTATGTATACTTACTTCAAAGCTAATATCAAATCCAATCATACTATGATCACTGTATCAAGCGTTCCCAGCACCATTACCTCCCGCACCAGATCATGCGCTCCACTAAGGACTAGGTCTAGAATTTTTCCTTCTCTCGTCGGCTCCTGTACCAGCTGCTCCATAAAGCCGTCCTTGATTTCATCAAGGAATTTTACCTCCCTAGCGTGCCCCAATGTTACATTTACCCAGTCAATATCAGGGTATTTGAAATCACCCATTATTATTGTGTTGCCCAGTTTGTTTGCGTCCCTAATTTCCTTTAACATTTCTGCATCCGTCTGTTCATCCTGGCCAGGCGGACGGTAGTACACTCCTATCACTATCCTTTTCCCGTTTACACATGGAATTTCAATCCACAGTGATTCCAAGAAGTGTTTTGTTTCCTGCAGAATTTTCAATCTATTTGATTCAAGGCTCTCGTTAATATACAATGCTGCCCCTCCACCAACTCCATCCACCCTATCACTACGATATAATTTGTACCCCAGTATGACAGTGTCCCACTGGTTATCCTCCTTCCACCAGGTCTCAGAGATGCCTATTATATCTAATTTTTCATTTAGTGCAATATATTCTAACTCTTCTATCTTATTTCTTAGGCTCCTGGCATTCGCATATAGACATTTCAAACTATGTTTGTTGTTCCTATGTACATCATGCTTAGTACTTGACAGTATTAATTTGCAATCTTTTGTCTGATTTTTATTTTTATTTAAGGACACCTGATGTACTATGGTCTCTTTTGAAACCTCACTATCAGGATACCCTATCTTCCCTGTTTTGGTGATATTTTTGAAAGATACCTTATCCCAAACCATGCGCTTTTGAGCGATTGTCAGCCTTCCTGCATTGCCTGCTAGATTCTGTTAATGCTGTGGTACAAAGTTTTTAAAAATAAGTGGAAAAACTATGGCGATTAGTTGATAAAATTTGCTTTTTATATTTTTATTTTGCCTAACACTAACTTACAATTCCTTCTTTAAACCCCAATCTTTAAGTTCCCAAAGCACAAAGCAAAATAGCATTCTTTTTGAAAGAATAAACAATTGATTCACTTTTACCCGTTCTACACCACTTAGAGGGGCATAATCGAATGCGAACGCCCATCTCCATGGGCGTCTATGTCCGAGAACGGGTACGTGAAGGGGTGGGACAGACCGTATTTTTGAAAAAAATGGGCGCCCATCTTTTTTTTTCGATAATATGGTTTGTGGCCGGCAAATGCATCGAATTTGTGCAGATTTGAGCTGGGCGGTTTTGTTTTTCAGCGATAATGGAAACCGAAGGTGCCCAGCTCTAAAACGAACAAAGCCAAGGCATTGGGTCGTGGGAGGGGCCAGAATTCGTAGTGCACTGGTCCCTCTCACATGCCAGGACACCAATCGGGCACCCTAGGGGGCACTTGTAACAATTAAAAACAATAAATAAATACCTCCGAAGTCCATAGCTCCCATCCCTTGGGTGCTAAGCCCCTCAAATCCCCCCCCCAAAACCCACTGCCCACAACTCTACACCATTACCATAGCCCTTATGGCTGAAGGGGGGCACCTACTACTATTACTACTATTTAACATTTCTAAAGCGCTACCAGGGTTACGCAGCGCTGTACAATTCAAACATAGAAGGACAGTCCCTGCTCAAGGAGCTTACAATCTAAAAGACAGGTGTACAGTCTAGAGACAAGTGTCCAGTCAAGGACAAGTGTAGAGTCCGACTAATAGGGCATACTATATTTCACGGAAGGTTAGGTGCCGAAAGCAGCATTGAAGAGGTGAGCTTTAAGCAGAGATTTGAAGATGGGTAGGGAGGGGGCTTGGCGTAGGGGTTGAGGAAGATTGTTCCAGGCATAGGGTGAGGCAAGGCAGAATGAACGGAGCCTGGAGTTGGCAGTGGTGAAGAAGGGAACTGAAAGGAGGGATTTGTCCTGGGAGCGGAGGTTACGGGCGGGAACATAGAGGGAGATGAGGGTAGAGAGGTAGTGAGGAGCAGTAGACCGGGTGCATTTGTAGGTAAGGAGGAGAATCTTGAATTGAATGCGGTATCTGATCGGAAGCCAGTGAAGTGACTTGAGGAGAGGGGTGATGTGAGTATATCGGTTCTGGCGGAATATAAGACGTGCGGCAGCGTTCTGGACGGATTGAAGGGGGGATAGATGGCTAAGTGGGAGGCCGGTGAGGAGCAAGTTGCAGTAGTCAAGGCGAGAGGTAATGAGAGCTTGGACGAGAGTTCATGTGGTGTGCTCAGATAGGAAAGGGCGAATTTTGCTGATGTTGAAGAGGAAGAAGCGACAGGTCTTGGCAGTCTGTTGGATATGGGCAGAGAAGGAGAGGGAGGAGTCGAAGATGACTCCGAGGTTGCGGGCAGATGGGACGGGAAGGATGAGGGTGTTATCAACTGAGATAGAGAGTGGAGGAAGAGGAGAGGTGGGTTTGGGTGGAAAGACGAGGAGCTCGGTTTTGGCCATGTTTAGCTTCAGGTGGCGGTTGGACATCCAGGCAGCAATGTCAGATAAGCAGGCCGATACCTTGGCCTGGGTCTCCGTGGTGATGTCTGGTGTGGAGAGATATAGCTGGGTGTCATCAGCATAAAGATGATACTGAAAACCATGAGATGAAATCAGTGAGCCTAGGGAGGAGGTGTAGATTGAGAAGAGAAGCGGTCCAAGGACAGATCCCTGGGGAACTCCAACAGATAGTGGGATGGGAGTGGAGGAGGATCCATGAGAGTGTACTCTGAAGAGTAGTGGATGCTTGGAATGCCCTCCCGCGGGAGGTGGTGGAAATGAAAACGGTAACGGAATTCAAACATGCATGGGATAAGCATAAAGGAATCCTGTGCAGAAGAAATGGATCCTAAGGAGCTTAGCCGAGATTGGGTGGCAGAGCCGGTGGCGGGAGGCGGGGATAGTGCTGGGCAGACTTATACGGTCTGTGCCAGAGCCAGTGGTGGGAGGCGGGACTGCTGGTTGGGAGGCGGGACTGGTGGTTGGGAGGCGGGGATAGTGCTGGGCAGACTTATACGGTCTGTGCCAGAGCCGGTGGTGGGAGGCAGGGCTGGTGGTTGGGAGGCGGGGACAGTGCTGGGCAGACTTATACGGTCTGTGCCCTGAAAAGGACAGGTACAAATCAAGGTAAGGTATACACAAAAAGTAGCACATACGAGTTTATCTTGTTGGGCAGACTGGATGGACCGTGCAGGTCTTTTTCTGCTGTCATCTACTATGTTACTATGTTATATGAGGACCTACATGTGGGTACAGTGGGTTTTGGGGGCGGTTTGGAGGGCTCCCATTTACCACCACAAGTGTAACAGGTAGGGGGGATGGGCCTGGGTCTACCTGGGTGAAGTCCACTGCACCCACTAACAACTGCTCCAGGGACCTGCATACTGCTGTGATGGAGCTGGGTATGGCATTTGAGGCTGGCATGCAGGCTGGAAAACAAAGTTTTTAAAGTTCTTTTTTTTTTGGTGGGAGGGGGTTAGTGACCACTGGGGGTGTCAGGGGTGGTCATCCCCGATTCCATCCGGTGGTCATCTGGTCATTTAGGGCACTTTTTTGGGACTTGTTCGTGAAAAAAAGGGTCCAAAAAAAGTGACCCAAATTCGCGCTAAAAACGCCTTTCTTTTTTCGATAATCAGTCGAGGGCGCCCATCTCTCCTCAGCCGATAAACACGCCCCAGTCCCGCCTTCATCACGCCTCCGACACGCCCCCGTCAACTTTGCCCGTTTCCGCGACAAATTGCAGTTGAAGACGCCCAAAATTGGCTTTCGATTATACTGATTTGGGTGCCCATCTCCGGATGTGGGTCGAAATGTGGGTGCCCATCACTTTCGAAAATAAGGCTGCTGGAATACTAGCATAACCTGGCATTGGTGTACCTTACATTTAGGCAGCCACAGTTATTTATTTATGCATTCAATTTTATAGCCCTTGCCCCGACCACGCCCAGAATGGGTTACACACATACATTCATAATAAAATAACACAATACAAACATACCAATAAAATTAAAAAACAAAAATCAATCTGCCAGCTTAGAGTAAATCAGCCCATCAATTTCCATTAAAACATCAGGGCTTGTGGAACTCAAGCTTACTCCACTCCGTGGCTGTTTGAGAAGTTGAGTCAAACAGCCGAAAATTTGGCCATTGTTGGCTGTGGAAAAGAGAGATTTGATATGAAGAGTTGACACATCTTTAAAAGCTAATTAAAGAGCTTATCTAAGCTGTGCATACACATATATGAATAAAAATTCTTTTGGGAGGCTTTTTAGCCAATGATGACTGCATGAACTCCCAGAACTGTATGGCTCCGTAGCCAGTAAGGAATCAGTTCAGGCTTTTCCTCCCATTTTTTGAAAGAAATTGGGGAAATAGAGAAAATTTGATAACTTTATTTAAATTTAATATAACTTAACCAGGAAGGTGATGTACACATATTTGGGGAGGATTATTGTAATTTGGATAAGATTATTAGTTTTCTCAGGCCCAAAAGGAGAGAGTTGGGGCAGAAACAGTATTTGAACATTAGCTTCCCTGGTTCTCTGAAAAAGATTGAAGCTGGAATGAAATCAGATCTCTCCATATGGCAGTGGGCAGCAGTGCTATTGAGACATCGGACTGGCCTAGTCCTATTCTTATATCCTTCCCTAGCCCAGTCATGGCCGGGACAGTTTGTGTTTGTGATGGGGACCCACAGACTGTGATTCCCTCCAGAATCTGGCATGCATGCATGCCTGTCAATTCCATCCACTAGGTGTCACAGTTTAGCAATGGCTGGGATTTCCTCTCTGCAGGAGATGGGGAAAGCCCCATCTGGAGCCTCTCCTGCTGGCCCAGTGATCAAAAGCCAGGCCTTGGAGTCCAACCAGGTTTACTAATTACTCGAGTTTTCCACTCGAGGGTTTCCTTTTCTTTCAGTCTGATCACCACCTGTTCTGAGTATTTTTGTCTTTCAGTTCATATTCTAGATTCCAAAACTATTTTCTCAGTAAATACTTTGATTCCAGTGCATTAAAAAAAAAAACCCACCTTTGATATGCATGTATCTTTCTTTTGTCCATATTACAGCTTCTTGGAAGGTTAGATTAAGAATCATTTTCTCCAGAAGTATCAGTGAGCTGATTCCCTGTTCCAGCTTACATCTCCATGGAAGTGCAGAAACCTCAGCAACCCCATCACTGCTTACCATTTCTTTACCCCTTATGATACTATGGCTGGGCTAGCCAAAGTCCTTGGTCCCCCTCCAGAATAGGGTATCAGAGCCCAAATCCCTTCCTTTCACTCTGTGATATGATGGCTGGGAATCTTCTCTTTGGAGATTGGGCAGCCAAGGGAGCCCCCTGCAGACTGGGAAAGCAGGAGTAGTGGTGTTGCATCAGAGTGTCATGGTGGTGCCTATTAGAAGTGGCACCGGTGGACGGACCTAAAATAAATGGGAGGCTTCTTTTTGGCTTGGGCACTTGGTGCCTTCATCATTTGGCACCCTAGGCAGGTACCTATTTTGTGTATTCCTAAATCTGGGCCTGCCTAAAGGAGCAGCACACATAGGCTGGTGCTAATCTCTATCAAAAAGGGTGGAAAAAGCCAGGTGTTAACCCAGTTTTAAATTGACAGTAGCAATTCTTTGTTATAACCTTGGAAGAAGGAGAATCCCAAAGAACAGAGGCAAGGTAACAGAAAGCAGCATAATGAGCTATTTCAGCTCTAATCTGGGTTGGGGAGGAGGGTTGAGGGAGGGGAATCACAAATAGGTTTTCATTCAGTGATCCTAGAGAGCAGATCACAGTTTGACATTACTAATAGCTTAAGATAGTACCTGTAAGCAAAATATGAGCATCAACTTTTCAATTTTATCCAACCAGCAATTCTTACAGCAGTGCTGCTCCTTCAAAAGAGGAGTAACATAATCAAATGTTTTAGTCCTATACAGAGGTTTCATGGCTTTGTTCTGTACAAGCTGGATTCGTCTCATATTAGTTGTTGTCAGACCTGCATAGAGTGAGTTGCATGTGCAGGGACTTGGCGTCCGGATACTTGTTGATGACTCAATTTTGAGACTAAAGGACAGCAGAGTGTCTAAAATAATTCCAAGCAGGTAGTGGTTTCTTTGATTGAAATTTATGTACCAGCTAATATAGGAGGTATTGGTATGATCAATTTTCTCCTGATAAACAAACAGATCTTTATAATGATGATTTATGGTTGTTAAGTTATTTCATCTTTGAGAAGTCATTGTGAGGTTGTTTCCGTTTCTTTTTAAGAGGAATTCCTACACCCCTTGTAGGTTTTAGCCTAGTTTTCCAAAGGGATGCTGATGCTGACCTTATAAAACCATCATTTTGGTAGTAAAGTCTATTGTCGCTCCCC
The DNA here is from genome assembly GCF_901765095.1 of Microcaecilia unicolor. NCBI lineage: Eukaryota > Metazoa > Chordata > Amphibia > Gymnophiona > Siphonopidae > Microcaecilia > Microcaecilia unicolor. The sequence goes on along the minus strand of NC_044034.1, from coordinate 101,323,482 downwards.
TTTCCCTGCAATAACTATGCATCTAATTTCATTCAAATTTTTACCGCTGATAGTAGAGCAACCCACAGTGCCTGGCTCACATTTTTCCTGTGTTCCTGATACCCCTGTGTACTTAGAATTTGTTTCTTTATAATCTAAGGCAGCTCAGATGTTATAGTGCATTTACAAATCTGCCCAGCCATTGGTCACTGTCTAATAGGCCCCTGATCATGTGGTCTGAAATGCAGCCAAGTTGAAATCTCAGGAACATAAGAACACATTATGATGTCATTCAGGATTTTAAAGCTACCTTGTCATTGGTCAACACTGAGCATTTTGAAAGTTGCCCTCTCATTAGTTAGTAGTCATAACAATATGTAAATTTATGTACCTTACAAAGGTAGTCAGCATCACGAAATGTTCCCATTTTGTATATAATGAAAAATGTTCTTGTATATAATGAAAATGTGTTTTCTAGTGTGAATTTAATATATATTCACAATTTTATGTTCTTTAGTTGAAGATAAAGAGCAAAATGTATAGTTACCACTTTTGAATATGATATAGATAATACAGAAAGAATACTTTACCTAAAAAATTCTCTTGGGTACATTTTTTTTAATTTCAAAGATTCCTAAAAAATGATTCATGTAGTTTGGATCCAACATGGTGGAGGGTTAAGATGCACATTCTAAGTTCTTTGGATGGCCCTGATTTAGAAGAATTGACTAGTATGGGGAAGGATAATGGATGCTTTCAAACTTATCCTGCAGAGCCCTCACAGAGATCTTCTTTTATTCAGATATCTTTGGACCAGCTTCTTAGCTTCAGCATTGCCATGCAAGAGCTCCTATCTAGAGATGGGCTAGCAGTTGGAGCCCCTGTGCTATTGGGGCTATATGTGTCCCTAAGCTCAGATGATTATACTGTTCCAGCACAGCTGGTATGGCATTGAATACCAGAACAGCTGCTGTTGACACTGAGATTAGAAGTTGCGGCTCCATATGCAGTTACTGAGGAAAGCAATGTTGCCTGCTCCATGAAAGACCAGTAGGGACTGAGAGATTGTCTAGTAAGCCTCTTGGAGACCTGTCTGAAATATCTATGCCATCTGGGGGAACTGCTAGTGATGGGGCAAGAAAGAAGAAAAGCAGTGATGAGCTACAGCTTATGGATGAGTGCTACAGCTGAAACCTTCAGAAGTTATATAGGGTAACCTCTGGACTGCCATCTCTAGTATGGAGGAGTCCTGAGCTATGCATTTGGATTCATTTCCGAAACGTGATCTTGTTAAAGATAAGCTAATGATACAGAATAAACTGGTGTATTTAGAGAACTATACAAGAAATTGACTTTATGATTCTTGAATGTTTATATATCATCTTTGGTCTTGACAGTTGATATTTTGAAGAGATATTATAGAGAAGACCTTAAGGCTTTTGTTGAGTCCATGCCCCTGATTACCAGTCCTTCTATCTACCTTTGGAGCTTTCATTTGGACAAAAGAGTTTTTTTATAAATGGGGATCATGGTCCTAATGTGGAAGACTCCTCTAGTTGAACCTGACGGGGATAATGTCTCTGGGTGAAATCATGAGAAACTCTATTAGTGACCTCTATTAGTGACCTTTGCAATTGATCTGTATAAATTGAGGATGTGTGTTTTCTGAGTCAAGAGATATATTTCTTGTGGCAACTCAAATAAAAAGTAGGTTATTTTTAATTAACAGGCAAGAGATAGTTGCTTTAGGGGCTACCTTTAGCTTAAACTTTCCTTGTGTATGTCAAATACATTTTGAGGGTAACATTCTTTTTTTTTTTTTAATCCTGGTTCACTTGTAAAACTTTCTGGAAAATAGAATTAGGCCTATTGAGGTGGTGACCAATGGTCCTCAGTAAGTCCCTTGAGGTTAGAAGTTACCAGATAAATGATATCTTACATATCTCGCTCCATATTTCTTTGTATTATTTGTGGTAGAAATATATTAGATGATGCCAGCTCCTATGTGAATTAGATCCCCTACTTTGTCCTCTTAAAATATATGGTGTCTCAATTAAATGTAGGATGGAAAAAGGAAAGAAGATTAGTCCCCATAAATGGAAGAAACCCCTCCATAAAGGAAGCGGTAACAACCAGGAGGAGAACAAAAGAACTCAAAGAGTCTACCGTGGTTTCAGTTATTTTGTTGTGGTATCCAGTAGTCTGGGTAATCACATTGACCCAATGCGGCTGTGTTCGGCATAGTCTGCCTACATCACGGCTCTAGGACTGTGATTTTTGCCAGTTTGTATAGAATTTTTTTTTTAAAGAAATAGAAATGTTTTGAATGAAAAACACCCGTGTAGTTTTTCACGGAGCATCAAGTGTATGTGCAATATGAATACTGAATAGATATGGATTGGCTGGAGTGTAAATTTTAAGGGGTTTCGACCTTAGCTTCAGAACTTAGTAGAAGAACAGTGCTGGGCAATCTTCTACGGTCTGTTCCCTGAGAATGGCAAGGACAAATCAAACTCGGGTATAAAGTATCACATACCATGTAAAATTAGTTTATCTTGTTGGGCAGACTGGATGGACCGTACAGGTCTTTATCTGTCGTCATTTACTATGTTACAGTGTTCTGATGTATATCTTGTAGACTCTGAATGCTCCGTGAAAAGCTTTGGTGGTGTTTTTCATTTGAAGCATTCCCTTTTCTTAGGAAAGCATACCATTTGGCAGGATCAGTCCTCGATTAAATGTATGCATGTTTTCTTTTTGCCTTTTGGATGAATAGATATTTTTTTTCTTTTAGATGTAATACATTCATGTTTCTGGAAGCAGGTGCATACTTATAAATTGTTTAACACTCCAGTAAAAATAAAGTTTAAAAAAATGATTCATGTGTGCAAAGACAACAAAAATGTGTCTTGCATTATGCACTGAAGTAATGCATAGACTTAAAGAAGAAACACATCTGTTGTCATCCTTCTGACGCATTGAATGAACTGTTAAACTGATTTTCAAATGAGCATTTTATCAGTGTTTTTCATTTTCAATAAATACACCTTCTCACAAATTTTGCAAGAAGTCACAAATCTTCTCACGCACATTGCGTAAATGAGTGATAGGTGTACATTTTACACAGAACTGTGAGGCCAGCTCTTATCTTTGGAAAACATAGGTGTGGTTCTTTTTGTCAGTGTAAGAGATATTTACCTTGTCACCTATATGCCTGTGCCTCTTGGAGGCATGTTTCCCGGGTTAGTGCAAGAGCACCTATGGTTGATGCTAAATCCTTCTGTCGATACATGTCTAGCAACTCAACAAGGGACTCAATTTACTTGGCATTGGGTATTGGTTCAAATTGCCACCCATTTTACTGGGCTCAAAATCCACTTGCAACATGTCCTGATATTATGCTACATTATGTGTGCATTATCCTGCTTGTTTGATTTTGATTGCTGCAAGATACATGTTGCTAGTAATTTTTAATGGTGAATTTGGCACTTTCTCCTCTTTATTGCACAACACTTGATTTTAGCGAAAAGGCCAAAAAGCAGTTTTTCTCATCTTAATTGGGGAATATAACCCTTTTACATTAAAATTACCATGCTAATGAGAACCATGGATTATAAATGCAGCTATCAGGGATTGATGGCTCTGTGCAGACCCCTAACTGAGTATTTTGTACTACCATGCTATAAATGCATTGACCAGTACAATGCCGGATCTCTTCCCGTAGTCCCTTGATTACTGGTGGCATGTAGCAGACAGTTTGCTCTCCATCTTTCTGACCCAGATGAATGCTTCAGGAGCTGGCCACTCATTAAAACAGATGAAAAAGAAAAGCTCTCCTGCCCCCTCCTTCCCCACCCCACCCCCCACCGAACAAAGCCAACAGGTAGGTAGAAATCAGTAGTGTAGATTGAAAGCAGCTGAGTTCATTAATGAGTGTTGGTTTTACTTGGCTATGTTCTTTTGCTATAGCTGCATCAGTTTTTTTTTTCCATATAGACCATGAGGTGTGGTCCTCTGTTGATGTCAGTGGTTATAAAGAACTGCCACAAGAATCAACCTTTCTAAGGCACCTTTCCTCACTTGAGCTTTGCATCAGTCAGTTCTTTTCCCTGATAACAGTTTGTTCTGTGGAGTGAGTGACCTTCATATAATGCATCTTTCTTGTGTGAGGATTCAGTTCTTGCTTTGTTTCTTGCTTTGCCACAGCCTACTTTTCCAATTAAGGAGTTTAGGATTCAAACATGCAACTTTCTGACTTCAAACTAGGTATTCTTCCACTGAACTAACAGCAACCATCAGAGCTGGGCTCAGTAGTGTACCAAGGGTGGAGCGGTGGGGGCGATCTATCCCTGGTGCGGCCTGTCTGCTCCGCCGGTCCCCTGCTTCTCTGATGTTACTTCCTGTTCCGGGGCAGGGGACTGGCAGATGTGACAGCCGTGCGACTGCTCCTTGCAGCCCCTTGCTAGGAGGAAAGGTGATGGGGGTGATGTGCCTTGGAGGGGTGGCACGCCTCGGGGGGGGGGGGGGGGCTGCAGTGGTGACCTGCCCTGGGTGGCAAGCAAGCTAGGTACACCACTAGCTGGGCTAGTAGGGAAGGGATTCTGGATTTAGCTAACACCTGTTTTTTTTTTTTCAATTGTAGCCCCAAGGTGTGTTACCTTCATGTACAGTAGGTATTTTTCTATCCCTAGAGGACTCACAGTCTAAGGGTGTCTTTTACTAAGGTGTGCTCACATTTTTAGCACGCGCTAAAATTGTGGGCGCACTAAACATTAGAGACGCCCATAGGAATGCATTGTCATCTCTAACATTGAACATGCCTTCAATTTTAGCGCGCGCCAAAAATGTGAGCGAGCCTTAGTAAAAGACCCCCCTAAGCTTGTACCTCAGGCAAAGGAGGGTTAAGTGACTTCCCAAGATCACAAGAATCTGGAGTGGGATTTGAACTGGGATCCCCTGGTTCTCAGCCTGCTGCTCACTGCTGTAACCATTAGGCTACTCCTCCACTCCAGTAGAAGAGACTCCTTGTACGTTAAGTTTGTCCTATTCATCCCCTTATTACTTCACACTGTAAAATTCAGATATAAAATATGTCTCTGGGTTAGTGTTCAAACAACTTAGGTTATGGCTGCCTCAGACTTTTAAAAACTTTTAATTGCAGAAAGCTGTGTGAGACTTGAGATGCAGCTCATAAATTGGTATAAAACAGGTTTTTACCAGCTTTGCTGTCTGTTGTCTATTGTTTTGTGAGTTGCTATATTAGGAAAAGAAACTGCTTTTGGATATTGGCCTAGAAGACAAGATGGTATCAGAGCACTGTAAGGGTAATTGTATAATAGGGAGTCTAGGAGCTTATTGTATAAAGGAAGAAAGGTGCCTACTTTTCTTTATAGAGAACTAGCCATGGTATATAACAGCCACTAGCTATTAAGCCTGTTAAAACGGGCGAGATTTGTAATTCTCACCTCCATGTCCAGCAAACCTCCTCTCTCCCCTGCCCTCCCCTCCCTCGATCCATTTCCAGCAACCCTGATCTCTCCCCTACCCTCCCCCCATATCCAGCAACCCTCCTCTTTCCCTTAGCCTACCCCCTGTCCACCAACCCTGCTCTCTCCCCTGCCCTCCCCCCATGTCCAGCAACCCTCCTCTCTCCCCTGCCCTGCCCTCCCCCCATGTCCAGCAACCCTCCTCTCTCCCCTGCCCTCCCTCCATATTCAGCAACCCTCCTCTTTCCCTTGGCCTCCCCCCACCCTGTTGTCACCCCCCTGCCCTCCCCCCATGTCCACCTACCCTCCTCGCCGCCGCGCCGGGCCCCCTGCACTGACATGAGAGCGCCTCTCACCTCCGTGTGAAAGCGCTGCAGGCTCAATATGGAGGGGGGAGGGAGCGGCGGTGACAACGTCGGGGATGGGGGAGAGTGGAGGTTGGTGCACCAGCGATGTTCCTTTCCTTCATCTCCAGGCTCTCCAGCGGCAGCGGCAGGCTGGCAGCACCCATTTCCCTCTCTGTTCCGCCCTCTGACGTCATCACATCTTGACGCGAGGGCGGGACAGAGAGGGAAGTCTCTACTGCGCATTTGCGGGTGAGTCAATCACTTGTCTTTTATATGTTTGATAGTGCTAGTGGAAGTCATAGCATCTAAGTTTTGAAGAAACATATGTAGTTTACATCATGCTGTATATGCATAAGTGGGGGCCAGTGGTGGGGCACCAGGGGAGGGACTGCTCCCCCAAGCAGACCTTGGACGGCGACGGCACCTACTTTTCAGCCGGTCCGTCGCATTTATGCTGTGCTTGCATCTCTCTGCACCCCCTGGCGTCACAACCTATCTATGCTTCTGGTGGGAGTCCCATTTGTACTCTGCTCAATTGTATGCTCCCCTTGCAAATATATGCAAGTATTTGAAGAATAGCTCTTAGGTAGAAGTTTCGTATTTACATGTGTATGTGCATACATACCAGCTTAAATGACATCACTCTAAACATTTACACATGCACCACCAAAGGACACAAAAAATCGGGCACACAGGAGTCATGTGCATAACTGAATTAGTTAATTGGTGCTAAATTGGAACTGACTACCAATAATTGGCATCACCAAGCATTAATTGGACCTAATTTGTAGTTGCTCATATAAATGACTTATGCCCCTATTTTATAAACTTATTAGATTCTATAAATGGCGCTGAAAAATGTATGCTCTGAGCGCTACTCTATAATGGATCCACATCCTTTATAGAATAGTGTTAAGTGCATAAATGATGTCTAACTTTAGGCGCTGATCGAGTCTATTCTGCAACAATCCCCTGGATGCTATATATGGCGCCTAAAAATCTGTGCAGAAACCGAAGCATATTCTATAACAATGTGCATAACTTGGTTAACTAGCTAATCAGCTCTGTTAATTGGATGTTAACAAGCAATTATCAGCATTAATTGGCATTGAGATTTACGTGCACCACTCGCTAAGTGTAGGTGCGCATAAATTCTAAGTCACATAGTTGAAAAGGGGGCTTGGCCAGGGGGCGGGATGTGGGCATTTCTAAAATCTATGCACATTATTATAAAATACACCCGATCTATGCCTAATTTCGACGTTGGGATTTACACCAAGTAAAACGTGCCTAAATGGACGCGACCAAATTTAGTTTTATGGCGAGCCGCTTGGCGTATTCTATATACCGTGTGGAAATTTAAGTCTATTCTATAAAATTGAGGCATACTTTAGAGAATACACCTAGGCGTAATTTTTTTCTGCACGGATTTTTCAGGCGCCATATACAGAATCTAGCTCAATGTGTGTAAATTGTGGGAACACCTCTGGAAATTACATGCCATAGGAATTCCACGTACAGTGTTATAGAATATGATGATGTGCATATAACTCCAGGGACTGGTGGTTGGGAGGCGGGGATAGTGCTGGGCAGACTTATACGGTCTGTGCCCTGAAGTGGACAGGTACAAATCAAAGTAGGGTATATACAAAAAGTAGCACATATGAGGTTGAGCAGACTGGATGGACCGTGCAGGTCTTTTCCTGCCGTCATCTACTATGTTACTATGTAATTAAATCCAATAATTGGTTGTTATCAGTGCCGACTGGCTCATTAGTCAAATAACTTGCACTGATTTGCATGCACAACTTTATTTGGACTTTGCTCACACTTTTTTTCAGTAATAGCTCAAGGTGAGTTACATGCAGATACACTGGGTATTTCGCTGTCCCTGGAGGGCTCACAATCAAAGTTTGTACCTGAGGGAATGGAGGGCTAAGTGACTTGCTCAAGAACACAAGAAGCAGCAGTGGGATTTGAACTGGCCACCTCTGAATGTCAAGACCACCTAGTAGTGCTCTGCTTTGTCTTGGCCTTGGATTTTGCAGAGAAGTGCTTTGTGTTGAGTAGTGCTGGTGGGATTACATTCAAGGTGCTTGTCTCGGTGTAAGAATACACAGATTTGTCTCAGGCACACTCACAGGTGCCCAGCTCTGGCACACAGATAGCTTTCCTCCTGCTGACAGCCTCTTCCAATTGAGTTGGCACCCAGACTTATCTGCAGGGAAGCAGTGACTTTTTTCTCTCTCCATGGCAACAGCTTGAAGTTGGGGAAAATGCAAATTGTTAGAAACTGATAATGTACAGAAGAATGCTTCCTGCAGATTTTTTTAAAAATTAGGACACACTGGAATATATATGTTGTACTACTGATGTAGTTTCTTGGATCATATTAAAGGAACCTTCTACTTATGACATGATTCAGATCAGTGATATGCTGGAAGAGGCTCCGCCCTTTAAAATGCACAAATAGTCTTTGGTGAATATAGTAACATTCAGTTCTTCCTCTGTTTTAAGCCTTTCTTATACAGCTACATAGGACAACAATCAAAATTGTTGCATTCTGTCACTTTACTGAGGACTGAATCCTCACTGAGTAGCAGGGATGGGCAGTTGTTTAAAATGACTATAGGCACATTTTTCTATTTGTATTTAGTGTGCACTCTTTCCTGAGGGATGTGCATATTTGAACTACTGCACGTGCATGAATCATTATGCATGTGCACCGTCTCAAGAAAGAGTGCGCCTTCTTTAAGAAAAGTGCACATTGTCCCCCAGATTCTGTATATGGCGTCCACATTTGGGCACGATCCTGAGATGGACACACAAATTCATGTCCTAATGAGTCATTAATGAGCAATAATTGGCACCAATTAGGATTTGCTTGTGCATCTGGCTATGTGCTATAGTGTAATGCTTGAAGATTTATTGGCACACGAAATGACTCGACACAACGTTGTGTTTTGGCCGAAAGGTCTACATCAGGAGCCTGTATATTTGCTAACAAATTAATGTCCAGAAGTAGCAACAATAAATTGTAGTGGTCTTTAAAAAGACCGTTGCTTTAAAATTTTTTGCAGGATCGCGAGCAAGGCACTACAGTGCCTCACTCGCGATCCTGCAAAAATTAGTGTGCATAGAGATCCGTGCCTAAATTCAGGCATATTCTATAACAACGCACGTTATTCACAGCACTTAACAAGCAATAATGAGCTCTAATTGGAAATAATTAGAATTTACGCACATAACTGGCTAAGCATATTCTGTACTGAACTGCGCCTAAATTCTCTTGCATGCAGTTCAAAAGGGTCATGGCTATGGGCAAGGAAATGGGCATTCTGTGGGTGCTCCCAAATTTACATGCGTAGTTATAGACTATGGCCCAGTGCATGCAAATCTACGCAGAAGGATTTATGTCACATTTTCATTGGTGTAAATGGACGCACATAGTTTTAGGCGCTGGGATCTCAATAAAGGGGATTCTATATATCACGCCTAAATCTAGGCACCGCTTATAGAATACGCTTAGTTGGAACTGTTTACCGTCCGGAATTTTTAGACGCCTTATATAGAATCTGGCCCATAATGTGTACAGCACTTTAGTAGCGCTATAGAAATGATTAGTAGTAGTAGGTTTCAATAGGGGTAAGACTGACACCCAAGGTTAGAGTGCAGAAATCGGCACTAAGCATGGTTCTGTAAAGGATACATGCCCTTCATAGAATTGTGTTTAGCCCTGATCTTTTCCGGCTCCCAGTTCTGAGCGCCATTTATAGAATCCTGCCCTGTGTATGCAGGGGATAAATATCTGAACACAAACATTTTGTGGGTGCCCAACCTCAAGTTTCTAATTCTTTGTGTCGAGGGCAGTTTCCAAAGCAGTGTAACTGTGCTAACATGGATTAATATGCCTTGATTAGATGATCTATAAAGTGCCCTCTTTAGCCCTTCTGCTCCTCAGTTCTTCTAACTCAGCTCATGGTTCACATTTATTCGACATACAGCATATTCTAATTAAAATCATAGTGGTTACAAATTATACACATGATCAAAGACAGATCCAAAAAGGACTGTGTTAAAATACAGTAATTTGTAAAAACTAACACTAGTCAAAAATTTTAATTTAAGGAATAAGACTAGTTAGACAAGATGTGCCGGTACTCAACATCGACATTACACCAACAATAAAGGCTAAATGGCATAGTTTAGCTGAATAATAGTCCATAAGCCCTTTAAAAAATACATTTTAAGGTAAGCTTTAAATTTAACAAAACAGCAAAACAGTCCTCTTATCTAATGATAGAATGGTAATGTATTCCATGACGTAGAGGACATTACCCCCCTCTCCCCCTGGAAAAAAAGAACAGTGAGTGGTATCAAGACAGCTCTTTCGATTAGAAGAAATAACTTTTCACAAACTGCCTATGTAGGTCAGGGAGGAGAGTGGCTTCATTTGTATTTCTGGAGTTGTGTTTGTCCATATGTTTGGTGTTGCTTCTGAGGTGTATTTTATACGTGCTTTGTATCCTGATGAAGATGGAGGTTTTCCCTTCAGATTGGAACTGGCACCTTGAGCCTTCATTTGCAACTAAACCGGGATTTTCCCCCTTATTTCACCTCCCCATGCTAGTTTGCTCATTGTAGTGATGGCCCTGAGCTGGGGCAATGCACACTGGGGCTCTTTGGTAACCCTGCAGTTGTAGGCCCTGGCACTACTCACTAGGAGAGCAAATCTGTAACTGTACACCTATATTTAGTTAACTTACTTAATAGGTGAAATGCACACCTATAATTTAGGTGCACGTACTTATGCCAGCCATAAAGCTGGTGTAAATGAATCTGCCTAAATTGCTAGAACATATAAGACAATTTTAGTATTCTGTCATTTACATACATAACTGTGTGCCATGCCCATACACCTTGCCCACACTCCTTCAACTTTCAGGCTACCTACCATCATAAATACCTGTAAGCACCTTTTTTATAGAAACATTTAGGTGGAATTTCGGCATTTATGTTAGAGCTGTACTGAATACAGTCACAGGAGAGAGGGTATATTAGCATATAAGCATACAACAAAAACAAAAAAAAGCAACACTAGACCTTCAGGAAAGAGAGAATAGCCGTCCTTTATTGTGAAGAGACTGTACTGAATAACATATTTTACTATTAAGCTGGATACAAATAGGAGTGGCCTACTGGTTAGTGCAGCAGGTTGCGGACCTGGGGGATTGCATTCAATTCCTGCAGCTGCCTAACGGTAGTCAGCGGGTTGAGATCCTGTGGAACCAGGTTCAATTCCCTCTGCAACTCCGTGTGACCCGGGGCAAGTCACTTAGCCTCCATTGCCCCAGGTACAATATACTACTTATATTGTGAGCCCATTAGGTACAGTGCCAGTACCTGTAAAGAAATTGTAAACTGCTTAGGTTTAAGCAGTATATAAATACTGAAAATAAATAGATAATGAAAAGTATTATTTGGCCGAATACGAATAATGGGCACTGAGCTTTAACATAACAAATAGAAGCAACGTGAAATCAGTGATCAAGTGTTTACCTCAGTAGGATTTAGCACAGTAGAGCCCCGGTTTATTTGTATTTAAATTACTATTTGGCAAATACGAATAATGTATTTGAGGCTCTATTTGGGGTCGAGTTGAATCGAATACGGATATTCGGTACAGCTGTAATTTATGTGCATATGTGAACATCTAGATGTATATATGCTAGTCATATATGTGTGTATTTGTCACATAAATTTTAGTGGCCTTCTTTATAGAATTACTCTTATGGAGTCATGATAGAATCACCCTATCCCCACCACCAGGGGCTGTGAATACTACCTCTACAGCATCCCCAGGTGATCCAAGGACTAAAAAGACCTGTCTTAGGGATCAAAACTAGGGACTTTGCACATGGCAGTATACGTATTCTTTTAACTGGACTGTGAGAAGGCATTCCTGGAGGTTTGTTTAAGCTGAGGGAGGAGAACAGCAAAGGTATCTTGGGTTAATTTGTATTTATGTAATTGCATCTGAAGCCAAAGAACAGTATTATCACAGATAAGCAAGGTTGAAAGATGTAATTGTTTATTAAAATCTCGATGTGGTCACGTTTCACCCTTGGGCTATGTCAGGGGCACGAACACACAGAAAATCCAAGGGTCAAATTGCCAAAACTTGTGATTTCTCTTTTGTGCAGGATGATGACCAGGTTAGAATTTAAGATGGCACTAGGAGTCAGGATTCACATTCCAGTTTCTGCATATTTAGTTAATTAGGATCAACAAAATTGGCAGGCACCATTTTATGTACATACTAAATGAAAGCTAAAAATAAAGAGCACATATTAATGACACAGAAGTAGAAACTGTCTTCAGAACAACCAGTCTCTGCCTCTCGCTCTTTCTCATACATCCCACGTGTCCTCTGCCTCTCTCTCTTTCATATCCTACTTGCTCTCAGCCTTTCACTTTCTCACATTCCACCTGCTGTCAGCACGCGCACACACACACGCACGCACGCACACACACACACACACACACACACACACACACACACACACACACACACACACACACATCTTCTCCCCCTTCCCCTCCCATTCTCAGAGAGCTTAATGATTTTGCAGTCTCATGAGATTGAGAGTTGCAAGATCAACAGACTCTTCGTGATCTTAACAAATATGAGATCCTGCAACATTTTCTAAAACCCTGTCTGATGTTGGGACAAAGTACAATTGTATTACAGTTTTGATGTCACCTCAGTAAGGCCAACACACAGTCCCTCCACTGCAAAACACTAGGCGCAAACTTGTGCAAAAACACAATCAGAACTTTACCATACCATAACTGCACAAAGGGGGTAATTGTCACTAGATCGGTAAAAGTTAGCCACTGGGATAACACGCGTTATGTTGGATTCTATAATGACAATTGTGCATGCAATTACCGTTATAGAATACTAACAGAAGTCTGTAGTTATGCACCTAACTTTAGATACCAACACTTATGCTAGCCAAATTGCTGGTATAAAGGCTTGTGTGGTAGTTAGGTGGAATTCACTCTGAGGAAAAGGACATTGGAGGCGAAAATTGTATCTGAATTCAAGAAAATGTTTTGACAAGCACATGAAGACTCTCAGAGAGAGGAAGAGATAGTAGATGGTATTGATGAGTAGACTGGGTAGGCCATATGGTCTTTATTTGCTGTCATTTTCTATGTTTCTCCCTCCATGGAGAACAGAAAGTGGGAGAGCGACCAAGGATATCAGAGACTGGAGGATGTTCTTAAAATGAAAGTTTATTAAGAGTTTCGAAGACTCAATGTCCATCATCCATCTTCCCTCTGCATTCTATCTGTCCTGTCCAGCATCTCCCCTTTGTGTCCTTCTCCCTGTCCATCCCCCTATATTCAGCATCTCTCCTCTGTATTCCTGTCTTGCCCTGTCCAGCATCCCCCCTCTATATCTCAATCTCTTTCCCTGTGATCAGCAAGAGAGTCAAGTGACTTGCACTAGCTCATGAACAGCCACAATGAGATTTGGACCCTCTATTCCTTGGTTCTCAGTCCACTGTTCTATTCATTAGACCATAGGTTCCCAATATGTGTTATACAGTACATACTTTAAGGGATACACAAGATATTAGCAGAGGGTACGCCATTCTTTGGCAGCACGCACCAGCGTAATTCAGCTAGCAACTGACTCTCTTGCCTCAGATACAAACTTAGGGGGCAATTCTAGAATTTGGCACCAAGATGTAGAAGCTGGAATGAGGTGCACAAAGCTGCGTTGGCACACCAAAATGTAGGTGTGCCCACTTAGGATTGGTTAATGGCTAGTGTACGTTGGCATACCTAAGTGCGCCATGCAACATGTGATAGTATTCTGATAGTATTCTATATGTTGGCCCACGTCGTCTGATGACACACCCATGGTTCACCCATACTTCACCCAGTATGTCCCCCTCACAGTTACGCATGAAGGGGGAGATTCTATATATGGCGCCTGAAAAATCCATGCAGAATAAAATTACATCTAAGCGTATTTATTTATTTATTTATTTATTTATTACATTTATACCCCGTGCTTTCCAACACATGGCAGGCTCAATGCAGCTTACATAGTAACAATTTACAAAGTCTCAAGAAGAATATACAATTTGTGGTAAACGCAAAATGAATGGGGTTAACGGATAAGTAACTTGAACATGGGAGGAATAGGGTGCAGAAGGAAATGAGCGTTGGGAGGTAGGCGTAGGAAGATGGAGAGGAATGGATATGGGGTAGCAATAAGGATAATGGGAAACATGGTCAATGTATAACAATCGTCAATAAGAATCATGTGGGCAGGCTTTGGTTAGGTTGAATCGTTAGGGTAGGCTATCTTGAAGAGATGGGTCTTCAGTGCTTTCCTGAAGGGCAAAGGCCGTTAACGGTATGGATGGGTCTTGGTAGAATCTAAAGTACGCCTAAATTTTATAGAATCAGCTTAAATTTCCATGCGGTATATAGAATATGCTGAACACCTCTCCACGTGACCAAATTTAGTCATGGACATTTATGCCAAGTAAAAGCTGGTGTAAATGCTGGTGCCAAAATTACACGCGGAGCAGGTATATTCTATAACCCTGCGCATAGTTTTTCAGAACACCCACAGCCATGCCCCTTTTGAACTGCATGCGTTAGAATGTGGGCACAGTGAGTTACAGAATGCACTTAGCGAGTTACGTGTGTAAATTCTAATCAGTGCCAATTAGTTCTCATAATTGCTTGTTAAGCCCTGTTATCGCTGATTGGCTTGTTAAGCCAATTAAGTTACGAACATTCTTATAGAATATGCTTGGATTTTTACACGGAACACTGGGAACGATATATAGAATCCAGGGATAAGTGACTTTAGCTTGTATTTTATAGAACAGTTCCTAGCACATAAATGTCAATTATTGGCTCCTCTGATGTACATACGTGCTAGCATTCTGTAAAGGGGCCAGATTCTGTAAATGGCATCTAAAATTAGGTGCATCCAAAAATAGCACTTAGTGCTGTTCTATAAAATTAGGCACAGTTTATAGAACAGTTCATAGGGCTGGGGAATGTGCCTACATGTAGATGCGGCTATGTACGCCACTGAAAACCTGGAGTAAATAGTCACACCTAAATATAGGTGTGTTCCCCAGAATTCTATAACTACACGTGTAAATTTGAGGAATACTCCTGACACACCCACACTCCTCCCATGGCTGTGCCTCTTTTTTAGCTACACACGTTATAATTTATGCTCGCCTCTTTTTAGGATATACATAAAAAGAAGCATGCGTAAATTCAAATTATTGCCGATTAGTAATTGGTTGATATCAGCCAATTATCACTGATTGGCTAATTACTCAAGGTGCACGTGTAAATTGGTCACGACTCACTGTGCCTTATATGGAATCTAGGGGTTGATGCTTAATTATACAATGAAGGGTTAGACTGGCCCTCTGGGGTCAGGAACATATTGACTGTACTTGAATGTAACTCTGCTTCAGTTACTACTGAAAAATATGAGCTAAATCCTTTACTATCTGTCAAAGTGCAGTCTTTGATATGCTTCTTTATATAAGGTGAACATATTTCTTAAGTACTATTATTTGAAAACTCATCAGTTCAAGAGCAATAATCAGTTCTTCATAAACCTATGCCCTAAATCCTTTCTGCTTTTCTTAATTCCGCCTTCTCATTGACCTGGACTCCTCTACCTTTTACCTTCCCTTGTAGCTAATTAAACAATCCATTTTTTTTTCTTGGCAGGCATGCCACTAATTTGTTGTTTGCTAAAGCAGTGCGGTTTGGTTAAAATTCAAATAACCTGCAAGCAAAGCAATTAAAACATCCTTTTTCCCCTCACCTCCCCTCACCCTCAAAATAAAGAACTCCAAGGAAAGGCAACCACTCCAGAGAGATCTGCTTCAGGGGATGTGTTAAATATCTCAAGGAGGGTGATTGGCAAACAATGAGGGGAAAGGTGTTGCCATAGAAATAGGATATAGGAAAATTATTTCCTTAAAGCTGAGTACAAATGTTTGGCTTTAGAAGTTAGGATATCGTCCACGTTTGTTTTCCTTTAATATGGGGATCTTAATTTATGTTTAACTAATTCGCACTTAATGAGCATGGAAGAAATTATCTCAGCTGACTGTAAGTGTGCAGCTTTTGCATATTTTCTTCATAATTTTTCACACAAAATGCCTTCCTGCTGTCAGTTGATCATGCTATGTGATTGTTTCCTTTTAAGAGATTCTCTTATCCCACTCATTTCTTCTTCAGCTTTCCCCCTTAAACGTCAAAGGTCCCGTTTACCAAGCTGTGGCAAAAGGGGGCCGGCGCTGGCATCTGTGCATGTTTTACATGCGCGCTGAGGCCCCCTTTTACCGCAGCTGGTAAAAAGGAAGTCTCGCTTTCCTACAGGAAAGTGCCGGGCGGCAAGTAAAGCACTTGCCACTTGCCCATTTTGGGGGGAAGGGATCCTTTACTGCCACCCATTGAAGTGGCAGTAAGGGCTGCCGCTTTAACCCAGTGGTAACCGGGCAGCGCGCAGCACTGCCTGATTACCACTGGGTACACTTCGGTGCTACAAAAATAAATACATTTTTGTAGTGCTGGAAATGACAGCGAGCTAGGGGTGGGAAGTACCGCCAGGCTGCTGTGGTAGCCTGGTGGTACTTCCTGTATAGCGAGCAGTAAGCCCGCATTGGGCTTAACGCAGCTTAATAAAAGGAGCCCCTAGTTAGCACAGTGTATTGAGAATCTGAAAACCCAGAGTTCAATCCTGCTTCTCCCACTGATGCTCATTGTGGCCATGGGTAAGTCACTTCACCCTCTGTTACTTTGGGTTCAACTAATAGAATAAGCCCTGTTTTAGAGGAAAGTAATATAGTAATACCTCGGCTTTCGTTGACTTCGGTTATCGTCGGTTTTGGTTTTCGTCAATTTTTTCCGCAAAAAATTTGTCTCGGATTTCGTCGGCATGCCCACGTGACCTCGCTTCTAATTTTGTGAAAACAAAGGGCAACTACGAGTCTTCAGAAAGGTAAATGCCATGTTAAATGTTCATTTATTCTTTACATTAGTCTTTTACTACTGTATATTCAAATGGAAATAATTGCCTCGGTTTTCGTCGGTTTCGGATTTCACCGATTGTTTTCGAACGGATTATCGATGAAAACCGAGGTATCACTGTACTACAAATGTAATTCTCCCGAGCTCAGATTTAGAAGGCTGATGGATGTTGTTTTTGACCCGAAGGAGCTGCAATTTGTCTCTGGTTACCAGTCTTTTTGTCATCAGTTAGGGCTCCTTGTACTATGCTGTGGTAAGTAATAGCGCGTGCTTACTGCAGCTTAAAAGGTCTTACCGCTGAAAGTGCTGAGGCATCCCATGGTAAGTTCTAAATGTGTGCGGCAAACCTTGCTCTAAAAAAACATTTTTGATTTTTCTGGGAGAGGTCGTGTCTGGGGCAGAGAGTGGACATTTCTGTGCTAATCAGCGCATCTACATGGTTGTGCATTAAGGGTCCTTTTAAAAAAAAAATATTTATTTATAAATGTACATCTTTAAGTCAAGGATTTACACTTGTTACTGAAAAGTGTTTTAACAATCGAAGTAAATGTAAAGAATGTTAAGTAATATTACACACAACCTAAACACTCAAGGCCACATTATTGGAATCCAAGATTAAATGAAAAAATGAGGAATATAAAGTAAAAAAAACAACCCCTATGAGGTAAAAATTGCACCTAAGAAAGGGCTGGTAATTATTAAATGATTCTAAATAACCTCCTAAAGATCTTTTAGACACGACAAAAGATGATAAATGAGAGAGTTCCATAAACACATATTTAACTGCATTATATCTTATTATACATTTACAAGGAAATCTTAAAAAGAATGTACCCCCTATTTGCAAAACTGCAGGCTTCAAAATCAAAAACTGTTTTCGCCTTCTCTGAGTTTCCCTTGAAACATCAGGAAAGAGCAGAATTTTTAAACCTAAAAATAGCTTCTCTCTGTTCTTGAAGAACATACGAAATAACCACTGCTTATCAGGTAACAAAGCCACGGTTGCTACCAATGTATCCGCCGTGGCTAATTCTGATTCCGAGGTGTCCAGTAAAGCAGATACATCAAGGGAACTTTGTTGTTGCTGGTCTGATATCTTCCTCTGCAAATAATATACTTGAGTGAAAGGAGGCAAGTTCTTGTCAGGTATTCCTAATATTTCTTGCAAATAACGTTTTAGCATTTCCAGTGGTTTCACCATTTTGACCCTTGGAAAATTAATAAAATGAAGATTGTGATTCCTCATATAATTTTCAAATATTTTAGATTTGTTTCTTAAATTTGAAATGTCTTTAATCATTGATGTTTGTATATTTTCTATATTTATTAAGTTCTTTTCAATTAGTTCTACTCATTCAGTCAAGGTTTTAATTTTAGTATCACTTTTATCCATTCTCTGTTCAATCAAGGAAATTCTCTGTGAAACGTTATTAGCTTGGAAAGAAAAGTTTGTCCTAATTGGGAAACTAAGTCCCACAATGAATCTAAAGTTACCTCTGCCGGTTTTGCAAAAAGTGCTGGGGTAATTATCATCGTTGATTCAGGTACCTTTTCCTGTTCTGTGCCTTGTACACCCGATTCCAATCTCGCAGAGTCACTCTCTCTAGAGGGTGCGGACAGCCCCTCTACACCAGTCTCTCTCCGATATGATAGAGCCCCACTCGATTCTGGGCCTAATCTGCTCCCTGGCTGCAGCCCCGTCGATCCCAAGAGGGGAGAACAGGTTCTGTACGGTTGCGGGGGAGGAGCTCTGCTGTCGGGGCTCAACATTGTTTCAAGCCCATCAAACCGGCGTCCGCTATGGGACAGCTCCCAACCTCCTGTCCAGACCCCCGAATCCTCAAAAAAATGATCCATCAGACCGACAGGTAATGGGACTGGCAGCGGGGGGGCTCGAGCTGCTGCTCTACCTCGTCTTTTTGGCATAGTTAATAGCAAGGAGAGGACTGCAACTGCTCGTAGGTGCATGCGGCCATCTTGGATCCTCAGAAGGGTCCTTTTGCAAAGGTGCACTGGCGTTTTCAATGCATGCATTAAGTATGCGTGTGCTAAACACTAGAGATGGATCAGGCGACCCTCAGGGGGAGGAATGCTGGCTTCGGCATAACCCCTGGTAAGCCTTCCTCAGCTGAGAGGTGCCCAGCTCTACCACCGGCTGCCTTTCAGTATTGTGGAGGACTTGCAGCTCATCTGCATATCCTTTACAGCCTTCTCCAGGGTGACTCCCAGGTCCACTCCGATCCACTCAGGGCCTCCGCTCTAGGTGCCGCGCTCCCAGGAGATTACAGTTGTAACTGGGCTGGGATTCTAAAAAGGTTACTTCTCATGTTTTTGTGTTTGTTTATTGAATTTTGTTTATGTGATATCGGTTTTATTTATTAATTTGTTTTTATTTTATTTAATAACCCCCAAATTCTATAAATAGTGCCTAAGTTGTGTGCGATAATTTGTCCATATGGCCATATTGCGTGCACAACTTAATCAATTAACAAGCAAGTCAGTGCTGATAATTAGTACTTAACCACCAATTAGTGGCACTAATTGGCTGTAATTAGAATTTACACACACAACTTTCTAGGCGTGGTGCGCTTAAATTCTAATGTGTGCAGCTGAAAAGGGGGTATGGCCATGGGCATGGAATGGGCGGGTTGTGGGTGTTTCAAAAAACTATGCACACTATTATGGAATACGCCCGATCCGCACATAAGTTAGGTGCAGGTATTTAGGCCTGGTTTTATGTGGCCTAAATGGGTGCGCCTAAATTTTAGTCGCAAGAACGACACATGAGCATATTCTATAAACTACGTCTAACTTTAGTTTATAGATTCGCACTAAGTGTGTGGTTTTTCGGTGCCAATTTTTAAAGCGCCTTGAATAGAATTTAGCCCTAATTGTGGTACAGTTAGATGGAATATTTGTTTTCCATAATCCACCCTACACATTCTGTTGGAATAGAAAGGGTGGAATAGAAATGTTTAAAATTAAATTGATCAAATATCCCCAAGTAGTCCCCCACCTAGCTCATGCTAATTTTGTGATATTTCTATTATAGTGCTATAATTTTCTCCTCATTATTTAACTCCCCATATCCAGGCAGAATGTTCACTGATGTGAAAAGCTAGAAGATGGTCTGCTCCAAAACTATGTCTTGGGCCTACTCTATGATTGAGGGCCATGTTTCTTTCCCAGGCCCAAGAACATTATCTAGCTTAGCTACACTTGAACCACAAGGTTGCCCTTTTGGTATTGAAATTTGACCCTGAACTGACCTGTGTACAGAACACCAGAAAAAAGGAGAGTTCTGTGAAATAAGCAATGAAAAGACTAATTGAGGATTGAGATGATTCTAAGTGTGGGTATTGTGTTACTGTACCTCATAGTTAATAAATACAACAAAAATGTTCAGTGACATGGTATCAGCATCTCTAGAGTTATTTATCCCACAGATAGAAAGGTAAAAAATTGATATTTCTGGTGATATGGGTTAGTAGCCCTTACAAAATAACTGGATGACTTGGGTGGGATTGGTCTTCTGTGGCACTCTCATGAGAATAAAAAAAAGTTAGTATGTTGGTAAAGTTTCAGGTGACACAAACTCTGTAAAGCTTTTTGCTGTTTTTGCAATGAAGAGTGGTCACTTAGATATTATCCAGGCTCGCGTCAATAGCCAGATGCAGACTTTTTTTTTTGAAGTTTAAAAATAATCTACAGGAAATGGTAGTTTATTTTTTTGGTTCGAAACAAATGACCAACAAAGCTGTGTTTGCTTTTTCCTGTTTCTTTTTCATTCGTTGCCTGGTTGTTAAGCTCTTTTTTGAGGTACTGTTCCGTAATGGCCCATTTGCTTTACCTAGCTATAATTTTCCTTAATTATGGGTCTGCAGGAGGGATTTGAATAATTTTCTTGAAGATGGGTGCGCAACTATCATATCGCTCTTTGTCCTAACCAAATCATTCTCTCTTTCTGTCATTTGTGATCTGTTTGAATAAGGGTTGGTTTGTTTATCAGTTAAAACAGGCCATCTTGATAGATACATATGAAAGGGGATAATTAACTCCACAACTGAGTCTGTCTTTCTGTCTTTTGTCTGTGATTGACACTGAACACATTGTAATGAAATTGGAACAGCTCTCTTGGGCTATTAGGCTTCATGGCCCCCCTTCCCTCCCCAGGTTTTGTTGCATAATCTTCTGTGCAGTATACAGGACATCAAAAGCTGTGCTTCTTTACAGAGCTGCTAATTGTTAACATGTAAGCCCAATTGCCTGTCTCCTAATGACAGTTTGCAAATGGATCAAGTTTAGCATTGAGTTTGAGCAGGTGTGAGGGCAGGCTGGTATTTGAAATGCACGGGCTGCTCTTTCTCTCTTTTTATGACAGCTTCTACAAGAAAGCATGCCCAGCCGTTTCTATTAAGACAAGTGTTTTTTTTTTTTCCTTTCAGAGACGAAATCTATTTTCTAATATCCCTTACTGCATTACCGTAAATTAGCTATCTAATTGTTACACCAGTGTAACATTTCTAGAAGGCCTGGTGCTTAGTTGATGCGATGAATATTTTATTTGCAGGGATTTAAGCCTAGAGGTAACCGGATTAGTCACATAGGCTAGCTGTTAGTAAATACTGTGTTCCCGCTGAGTGATTTTAGAAAAACTGAATTGATTAAATGCTGCACTGAAATTATTATAAAAGTATCTTTGGGAGTTGGTGATGGGCACATCCAGCTTCAGCCTCTCCAAGAGGCTTCGTAGACCTCAGCAAGATGAGATGCTGAATTGAATGGGGAAATTCGATCTAACACTGATGTTGCCTGATGGGCTCTGTGTGATCTGTAGGCTGGATTTGGATCACTGAGGGTCATGTGTCCAGTGACAGGAATTTTCGAAAGCTACTAGTCCTTTATATGATCATCTGCTAGTGAAAACTAGTAGCCAGGTCAGTTATTGTGAATGTTGTTGGCTAAATGGCCACTAGATGGCTATCAGATTGATATGGAGGATAATTTTATCAGAGCTGTATTTAAGATTTTGGCAAGGGCACAGATCCGCCATTGGACCCTTGGAGACTGGAAAACAAGGGTGGAGGTGTGGGTTGGAGTGCCATGGTGGAGCTTCATTGAAGTGGTACCAATGGACAGTTCTAAGGTATGTGGGAGAAGCCTTCTTTTTGGCCTGGCTACATTGTGCTTTCAACATTGGGCGTCCTAGTTAGTTGCTTATGTGGTCTATTCCTTAATCCAGGGCTGAATGTTATAAAGTGTTTTGCGAGTTTGAAGTATGTTTTACCTGCTGACCAATAATTCAATGAGTGACTACATGCTTATAAGTGCGTGTGCAAAGAGGAGCATACGCATTTCTACGCCATCTTCATATAGATTCTTGGAGCAGTTCTGGGGCACAGTTGTGACATATGTGTGTACTTTATGAAGTATGCGTGTATGGGGGATAGTTCTTGGAGTCTGTTCTATAAAGCAATAGAACATCAACACAATGTTCTCATCTCACCAGGAGACAGGGACATATTATATATATATACACATATAGATATATATCAGACCATCAGAAGTGTGGCTTAGGTTAAAGAAACTTTTTCAACAGAGCTTTCTGCACTATCGTTGTCATCAGTTCAAGTTTTCCACAAAAATCATTTTATAACTTTTTAAATCCTTTAATATGAAATTTAAAGTTACACTTATCTTCAAATTATAAGAGATTATGACAGTCTCCATGCTTGCTCAGAATGAGAATGATCTCTTATAATTTGAAGATGAGTATAACTGTTTAAATTCCTTAATAAAGGATTAAAAAAGCTACAAAATGATTTTTGTAGAAAACTTGGACTGATGACAATGAAAATGTTGAAAACGTTTCTTTAACTTGAGCTGCAGATGATCAAATAAAGGACTTTATTGGACATTCCTAAAGCTATTATATTAAAGTCCAGAGAACAACTAAATTTTAAAACTTTTGAAAGAGTTTTAGGTGTTATATTGGATACTCAGCTGAAAATGAAACATCAATTAAATAACTTGAGTAAGAAGGTCTACTTTAAAATTACACCAGTTATGGACAATTAGATCTTTGTATTTTCCTGATCACTATCATATGTTAGTTCAAGCGATTGTTTTAACTCAGCTGGATTACTGCAATATTTTATATGCAGGAATTAATAGGAATCTAGTAAAAAAAAATTATAGTTAATGCAGAATACTGCAGCAAAGCTGATTTTTGGATCTAAGAGGTTTGATCATGCGACACTATTGTTGAGGGCTCTACATTGACTACCAGTTGAAGCCCACATAGAATTTAGGGTTGCTTATACGGTCTTTAAAATTATTCATGGTTTATGTCCGAGTACCTATTTACAATTATTGTCTATTCCGTCTTTTAGATTAACGTCCCGTTTTTGTTCTACTTTTAATTTAGACTATCCCATAGTCAAAGGAGTTTTATTGAAAAAAATGTAATGAAAGCTCATTTTGCTATCAATCTAGCAAGATATGGAATAACCTTCCAGTATCCATAAGAGGTAAGCTTAATTAATTAGCATTTTGAAAATTGCTAAAGGCCCATTTATTCAATAAATATTTAGATTGATTCCATTAGTTCTTTGTTCTTTTTTTTAACTGACTATTTTAGTTGTAACCTGCTTTGATTCTCTGGTTGAAAAAGGCGGGATAGAAATGCTGGTTTGGTTTAGCTTGGTTTTGCACTTCTGAAATGAAACGGGCACTAGCAAGGTAATCACCTTCTCCCATTAATGTTTTTAGGGGAATTGTTTGGAGAAATATGCTTTGATGGTAATAAATAATTTTCTGTAGTGTATGATGAAACAGAGAGTATGAAAGTCTGTGTGTGAGTGAGAGACACATCCAAAGTTGGGGGGGGACGGATGGGAGGTGTAGTATGTGTGACAGAGCGAGAGAGAGAGAATCAGTGTTTTGTTTTTGAAACCAATGAAACAGAAAGTTAAAAAGTGTGTGTATGTTGGTGTGGGGGGTGAGGAGTTTGGTCGTGTGTGGGGGTGTGAGTGACAGATGCTGATTCTCCATGGTAGATCTTGTGTATTTATTTGGGGTGGGGGGGAGTGTGTGGGTGTGAGTGAGAGACAGAGATCTAGATGCACCATAGCACAGTTTGTGTATGATGTTTTGTGGGTGGTTGGGGGGAGTGTGTGTGTGTGTGTGTGTGTGTGTGAGTGAAAGAGAGACATGTTGATTTTCCTTTTTAGACTTTGTAGATTAAGGGTGGAGTGGAAGTCGGGAGTGTGTGGGTGTGAGTGAGAGAGAGTGATGCTGTTACTCCATGGCACAATGTGTGTATGGGGGGGGGGGGGGGGGGGGTTGAAGGAATGTATGTCTGTGTCAGATGGAAAGGTGCTGATTGTCCCTTGGAGAGTTTGTGTATGATGTGGGTGGGAGGGGGGGGTGAGGGTGGCTGTGTTTGTGTATGTTGTTGGGGGTGGGGGGGAGAGTGTAGCAACGTCTGTGTGTGAGAGTGTTTGGAGGGGGGATAATTGCCTTTCTTCCCATTAACCTCCCTTTCCTTAGCCCCGTACCAGAAGGAGAGGGGGGGGGTGGCTTGGTTATACATTTGGTTGGGAGTGTGTGAGTTGTAGGAGCAATCTGCGGTGCCATTTTTTTTGTGGGGAAGGGGGAGGGTAGCGGCATGTAGATCTTCCTTTCCCTCAGCTCTTATGAGAAGGGGGGGGGGGGGAAGGTAGCAGCATGCAGAGTTTCTTGTTTGTTATTGCTGTACCTGAAGGGTGTTGTTTTTGTTGTTTTTCTTCATTGTGCGATGACCCTGGAGCTGTGAGGGAGGGGAGATCCTGTAACTTGGATGTTTGGATGGAGGGAGCGAGGGTGGAGTGGACCCTGTAACTGTTAGTGAGGGTGGTCCGTGGGACAGGTAGGGAGGTTGTTTGCGGTGCCGGCGACGTCGGGAGAGTGGGTAGTTATGTGTGGGAGGGCGTTTGTGAGGGAGGCAGTGATTGTGGGGCTTGTCGCGTGACGGTGGGGTGAGGCGGGCTGAGGGCTTGTTGCAGTCGCAGGCAGCGTAATCAATCAGAAGATGGAGGTATGAGAAGATGTGGGTTGGCTGGAGCGGGAGTGAGAGGGGTGCTGTGAGTGCCTGTAGTAGGATCCGTAGCGAGTGATATATCGTGCGAGGGGTGGGGCTGTGGGTGGCTGTATGAGTGGTGCTGAGTGAGGTTATGAACACTATAGGGCTTCAGGGCATTAGGGCTTCAGGGCTTCAGTGAAATGGAGTGAGCTTCAGAACGTTGGAGTTGCAAATTATGTGGGGGTGGGCGGGGCTGAGGGCGGGACTATGAGTGGTGCTGAGACCCTACGAACACTACAGGGGGGGCTTCAGGGGCAGGCTTCAGGGCTTCAGTGGCACGGAGTGAGCTTCAGAACGTTGGAGGTGGGAATTATATATATATATATATATATATATATACACTAGTAAAAAAGGCCCGTTTCTGACACAAATGAAACGGGTGCTAGCAAGGTTTTCCTCGGAGTGTGTATGTTTGGGAGAGTGTATGTGAGAGTGAGTGTTTGAGAGTCAGAGTGAAAGTGTGAGTCCAATCCATGCTCCTCTGTCACCTGGCCCCTCCATTCATCCCTATCCAGCAATTTCGCTGTCTCCCTGAGGCCTGCCCTGCAATCCATATGCATCCATGGCCATCTGTTCCCTCCATTCATCCCTATTCAGCAATTCCCCTCTCCCTGAGTCCTGCCCTTCCAATACATGCCCATCCATGCTCATCTGTCACCTGGCCCCTCCATTTTTCCGTATCCAGCATTTCCCCTCTCTGCCTGAGGCCTGTCCTGCAATCCATATCCATCCATGGCCATCTGTCCCCTCCATTCATCCCTATTCAGCAATTCCCCTCTCCCTGAGTCCTGCCCTTCCAATCCATGCTCCTCTGTCACCTGGCCCCTCCATTCATCCCTATCCAGCAATTCCCCTCTCTGCCTGAGGCCTGCCCTGCAATCCATATGCATCCATGGCCATCTGTGCCCTCCATTCATCCCTATCCAGCAATTCCCCTCTCCCTGAGTCCTGCCCTTCCAATCCATGCCCATCCATGCTCATCTGTCACCTGGCCCCTCCATTTTTCCGTATCCAGCATTTCCCCTCTCTGCCTGAGGCCTGTCCTGCAATCCATATCCATCCATGGCCATCTGTCCCCTCCATTCATCCCTATCCAGCAATTCCTCTCTCCCTGAGTCCTGCCCTTCCAATCCATGCTCCTCTGTCACCTGGCCCCTCCATTCATCCCTATCCAGCAATTCCCCTCTCTGCCTGAGGCCTGCCCTGCAATCCATATGCATCCATGGCCATCTGTGCCCTCCATTCATCCCTATCCAGCAATTCCCCTCTCCCTGAGTCCTGCCCTTCCAATACATGCCCATCCATGCTCATCTGTCACCTGGCCCCTCCATTTTTCCGTATCCAGCATTTCCCCTCTCTGCCTGAGGCCTGTCCTGCAATCCATATCCATCCATGGCCATCTGTCCCCTCCATTCATCCCTATTCAGCAATTCCCCTCTCCCTGAGTCCTGCCCTTCCAATCCATGCTCCTCTGTCACCTGGCCCCTCCATTCATCCCTATCCAGCAATTCCCCTCTCCCTGAGTCCTGCCCTTCCAATCCATGCCCATCCATGCTCATCTGTCACCTGGCCCCTCCATTTCTCCCTATCCAGCATTTCCCCTCTCTGCCTGAGGCCTGCCCTGCAATCCATATTCATCCATGGCCATCTGTCCCCTCCATTCATCCCTATCCAGCAATTCCCGTCTCCCTGAGTCTTGCCCTTCGAATCCATGCCCATCCATGCTCATCTGTCACCTGGCCCCTCCATTTCTCCCTATCCAGCATTTCCCCTCTCTGCCTGAGGCCTGCCCTGCAATCCATATCCATCCATGGCCATCTGTCCCCTCCATTCATCCCTATCCAGCAATTCCTGTCTCCCTGAGTCTTGCCCTTCGAATCCATGCCCATCCATGCTCATCTGTCACCTGGCCCCTCCATTTTTCCCTATCCAGCAATTGCCCTCTCTCCCTGAGGCCTGCCCTGCAATCCATTTCCATCCATGCCCATCTGTCCCCTGTATTCATCCCTATCCAGCAATTTCCCTTTGTCCCTGAGTCCTGCCCTCCCAATCCATGCCCATCCATGCTCCTCTGTCCCCTGCCCCCTCCATTCATCCCTTTCCAGCAATTGCCCTCTCTTCCTGAGCCCTGCCATCCCAATCCATGCCCCTCTGTCCCCTGCTGCCTCCATTCATCCTTTTGCAGCAAGTCCCCTGTCTCCCTTTCATGACCCCCCCTTGCATCCATGCTTCTCTCTCTCCCATGTCCCAGCCTGGGCCGCCCTCTTCTCCCCCCCCCTCCCCCCTTCGCATCCATGCTGTCGTTTCTCCCCTGCCCTCCCGCTCCCATTGTTGTTGTTTAGTGGCCACCCTCTTCTCTCCCCCCAACATGGTTGTTTTTTTTTTTTTTTCTTGTTTTTAAATTTACCTCCGTGGCAGCGAAGCGTCAGGGAAGGAGGCGGCGCTCTCGACGTCTAGGTTTTCCTTCGCTGTGTTCCGCCTTCTTTTGACGTCATCCTTGACGTCAGAAGAAGGCGGAACACAGCGAAGGGAAGGCTAGACGTCGAGAGCGCCGCCTCCTTCCCTGACGCTTCGCTGCCGAGCGTTGCGATTGGTTGAGTGTCATTGCTCCGCCCTCGACGTCATCACGTTTGACGCGTGGGCGGGGCAGACACAATGCGATCTCACCCCCTTCACTTTAGAATGTTGGCTAACAGAGGCTTCATTAGAACGTTGGAGGTGCGTTTTATATAGATATATATATATACATTATATATATATATATATATAAACATTATGAGACCATTATGTTGAGATATATATCTATATCTATCTATCTATCTATATCTATAATTATATTGTAGTGCATTGTTATATAATTATCCCCGTTTGTCTAAGTCATTGAATGGATAACTATTTCATTGGAAGTGGTTGTAGAAGAGGCTACTGGTAGCAGAACCTGAGGACCTGACTAGGGCATATTATGGTAAAAGCCATGTGCCATTTTGATAAAAGTGTTTATTCTCTATCAAAAATAAAGATTTAGCAGGAGCCACAAAAGTTCAGATGAGCCAGACCCTTCTTGATTTTGTCAGCAATTTATGCCAGCCCATGGTAACAGCTAGTTTTGAAGACTGGCCACATGGCATCTAAGATATTTTGGCTCACTTTGGGTGTGTGAGGAAATGTTAATGCTTTAGATATACCTCACAATTAATATTTGGAAGATTCCAGATCACACTGTTGTTATAAAGTGTCCTTTTTTTTGTTAGGATTTATTAACCACATTTATGAAGAAATTCACTTAAGGTGGTGTACCACAAGTATAGCTTGTCATAAATAACTTATATATATAATGTACAGTTGGAAATAAAAGTAGATTTTGTCATTTAACTTTTGTTGTTTAACAATGTAATTTAAGCAAATTTGGCTAATTTGTACCAATATAAACATCAGACAACACATTTGCATAATTAAGCTCCAAAACCCACTGGTTACTTACTTTTTCTGCTCTGCAAAAGTGACATCCATTTGATGTCATTGTTTTCACTAATTTTGAAAATGGTGTTTACTGAAGAAGAGAGTTATGAAGTTTTTGTGACAAACTAAACATTACAGTGCTGAATGACTTATTGTAGAGTTTACAATGAAGAGTTGGACATTGGGGGGGGGGGGGGTGTGCTTAACTAAGCTTCTGAAAAAGATTGATGAAACTGGTACAACAGAACATTGGAAGGGTAGCGACTACCATACATGGGAAGAATTTGATCAATGCATGATTGATGCTGCAATAAGACAGTGGCATACACTTCATTGCATTTGTGTGTCTGCTCGAGGAGGACATTTTGAACAAATTCTATGACTGAAATTAACCTTATCATTTACTTTGCAGGTGTAGCTCCGTGTTTGTTACTAATCGATTTTATTAATTTTATGTTTGGGTATAAGTTCATTTCTCTGTATGTATGTTCTTTGATTGTCTTTTTGTATGACTGTTGTAGAATTTGAATGGTTTAGTTAGATAGCTCTTTCCTATCTACAATTGGCGTTCTTTTTTGCCGCCTTATTTTTATTGGATTATTTTTGTAAGCCACTTTAGTTTGCCTGCAATGAAAGCGATATAGCAAATTTAATAAATGATAAACGACAACTATTATATTTTGTTCAAATTTTGGAGTCTTGTATTTTACAAGATATGTGACAGCAGCATTAGAGTGTGATATGTGCATTACTATGGCCTTGCTTTCAATACACTTCTGCACTTTTACTAAAAATCTGACCTAAATGGGTGCACAGTAGTCCATGCTATGAGGTAAAATGCACGGGTTCTTTTTTTTTTTGTTCACTGTATATGTGTACAGTATATGTATCTATGTGTACACACACACACACACACACACACACACACATTCTCTCTCTCTCTTTAAATATATATATTTTTTGAAATGCAGTGGAGGAGTGGCCTAGTGGTTAGAGTTGGTGGACTTTGGTCCTGGGGAACTGGGTTCAATTTCCACTGCAGGCACAGACAGCTCCTTGTGACTCTGGGCAAGTCACTTATCCCTCCATTGCCCTAGGTACAAATAAGTACCTAAGCTGCATTGAGCCTGCCATGAGTGGGAAAGCGCGGGGTACAAATAAAAAAAAATGGGTTGATATTTTCACTATGAAAAAAATCACTAGCTCAAATGAAGGTGCAAAATCTAATTGTCTGAAGACTGAGTGTACTGATTTTAAAAAGGTGTGCATTAACTTCATAGAATTATCCAATTTTTTTTAGTTTAACCTTTATTTTTATGTTTCCCCCCCTTATTTCATATGTTAAACTCACAACCAGGTTGAAAGACTTAAAAAAAAAATCTTCTTTCAGTTCACCTAACCATATCATAAAAAGTTTAAAACATGCTCTTGCACAGTGGAAACTCCGTGCACTGAATCTCCTGGGGTCTGAAATTCATAAATGGTTTGAATGGTCTGATTTGTGGCATGACAGTGTCAGGCTTTCAGATCTGTACAAAGTCTAACTGCAAGGAGCAGAAAAACCAGAATTAAATTTTTCTCATTTAGTGGTTGAATAAGTGACCAAATTCCCTTCTTTCTCGTTCCCTAGCTCTTGTCTCCCTGTACACCCTTCCAGAAATGGAATCAGGATGTTATTCTAGAAACAGGAAATAATTCCCCAAAGCTGTAGTATGTCTCATTCTCTTTTTCTTAATTTGTCTTTGACCTCACTTTATAATCAAAACTTGTGGATTTCTCACGAGAAGTAGTGCTTCATGGACATTATGCAGTTCTGGGGGTTCAGGTGTTCTCACTAAGGGCTCCTTTTATTAAAGTGCGCTAATGGATTTAGTACTCACTAATGATACGCGTATGCTAAATGCTTAGAAGTCCATTTTATTCCTTTGAGCGTCTTAGCATTTATTTTTTTTATTTTTATTTTTTATTTATTGCATTTGTATCCCACATTTTCCCACCTATTTGCGGGTTCAGTGTGGCTTACAATACATTGTGAAAGGTGGAAATAAAGTTTGTTACAACTCGGTTATGGATTACATTGTGAGGGGTTATGCGAAAATAAAGTTAAAGTGTCATTAAGGGAATAGAACAATGGAGAAGAACAATGGAACTATGGAAAGAAACAATGGGAACTGATAGGGCAACTAAACAATAGTAGGAGAACAATTCGGTATAACATTTTTCTATGAGTAGAGGTATAAATGTGGTAAAAATTATGGGGGATGGGA
This sequence comes from Microcaecilia unicolor, assembly GCF_901765095.1. Lineage (NCBI taxonomy): Eukaryota > Metazoa > Chordata > Amphibia > Gymnophiona > Siphonopidae > Microcaecilia > Microcaecilia unicolor. Next base: position 101,292,722 of record NC_044034.1, on the reverse strand, counting down.
ATTCAGAAGAGAATGTATTGTTGCATTACTAACAGTGTGTGCGGACTTAATGTGTTTTGATTCTTTCAGTAAATTTTATCAAAGAGATGGGTTTTCAATGATTTGCGGAAGTTGGTTAGTTCATAGATCGTTTTCAGGTTGCGTGGTAGTGTATTCCAGAATTGCGTGTTCATATAAGAAAAGGTTGATGCGTGTAGCGTTTTGTATTTTATGCCTTTGCAATTGGGGAAGTGAAGGTTGAGGAAAGTTCGGGATGATCTTTTAGCGTTTTTGGGTGATAAGTCTATTAAGTCAGACATGTAAGCTGGGGCTTCACTGTGAATGATTTTGTGGACTAATGTGCATACTTTAAAAGTAATGCGTTCCTTGAGTGGGAGCCAGTGTAGCTTCTCTCGTAAGGGTTTGGCACTTTTGTATTTTGGTTTTCCAAAGATGAGTCTGGCTGCTGTGTTCTGGGCTGTTTGAAGTTTCCTCAGTATTTGCTTTTTACAACCTGCGTATAGTGAGTTGCAGTAATCCAGATGGCTGAGTACGAGGGATTGCACAAGGCTGCGAAAGACGGATCTTGGGAAGAATGGTCTTATTCTTTTCAGTTTCCACATGCAGTAGAACATTTTCTTGGTTGTCTTGTTTGCATGAGTTTCAAGTGTTAAGTGGCGGTCAATAGTAACTCCAAGGATTTTTAGAGTTTCTAAGATTGGAAGGTTTAGTTTAGGTGTGTTTATAGCAGTGAATTCATTCGTGTTGTACTGGGAGGTGAGTATCAGGCATTGAGTTTTTTCTGCGTTTAGTTTCAATCGAAATGCATCTGCCCAGGAGTTCATGATGTGTAGACTTTGGTTGATTTCATTGAGAATTTCTTTAATGTCTTGTTTGAAAGGGATGTATATTGTTACATCATCGGCGTATATATACGGGTTGAGGTTATGGTTTGATAGAAGTTTTGCAAAGGGGATCATCATTAGGTTGAAAATAGTGCGTGCTAAATCTGTTAGCACACCTGAGTAAAAGAAGCCCTAAATTACCCACTTAAAATACATTAACATAGTGCAGCCACTGCACTACCGATGTAGTCCTATCTGCCAGATTCTATATAGTGCGCCTAGAGATCTGCACAGAAATCCAAGCGTATTCTATAACTATAAGCTAATCAGCATTCATAACAGCACTTAAGCAATAATGAGCACTAATTGGCAATAATTACAATTTACGCGCACAACTAGCTAAGCGTATTCTGTAATGAACTGTGCCTAAATTCTAATGCGCGCTGTTCAAAATGGGTATGGCTGTGGCCCAGTGCGTGTGAGTCTACGTGCAGGGATTTACGCCACATTTTTGTTGGTGTAAATGAAGGCGCGTTGTTTTAGGCTCTGGAATATCAACTAAGCGTATTCTATATACTGCGCCTAAATCTAGGTGCCAAATATAGAATACGCTTAGGTGGAAATGTTTACCGCGTTGTTTTTTTAGGCACCTTATATAGAATCTGGCCCAATGGGGGCAATTCGGTAAGTTGGCGCTTCTGTTTATGTGCTGCAATGCAGCACCGTGAGGGCCTATTCTATAATTGCATCTGGGCGTCCAGATTCCATTATAGAATACTAACATAATCCAGTATTGGTGCGTCTTCCATTAATGCATCTAGAGTTTCACTAGCCAAAGACCTGGCGTACATGCTGCAGGGAAGTATGTAACTTATGTGGGAGCCTTGCCATGCTCCATCCTTGTGTGTGCCACTTGCATTTACAGTAAACGCTATGCCACTTATATGCACTATTACAAAATAGCATTTAAGCTCTCTGCTGGCATTTTTGCGGGTAATTGTGTAAATTTACATGCAAGGGGTGCATAAATGTGAGCACCCACATACAGAATTGTCCTTCATCTGGGGAGCTTGCAAAGTCGTGGCCCTCATCAGGGGCAATACCTGGTGGCAGGATGTTGCCTGTCCCACAGGAAGAAGCCCTGGTGAATGGCATCTGTTGCTTCAGTGCTGGTGCTGCAGTGGCCAGGTTAGGAAAATGGGGGGGGGGGGGGGGGGGGGGTTATTTTAAGAAGAAGAAAATTCCTAGCTAATTGCAAACAAAATTCTTGGCACCAGTTTTGTTTGAGCTGAAATGAGAGAGCTGAAACTACTGGCCATGAATGTGTTGGGAATTTATTCCCCTATTTTATATCCCCTTCTCACCGAGTCTTTGCAGTGATGCTGCTTTACAAAGTGCTGAGCCCAGGGACTCTTTTTGGAACCTTGTAATTATGTGTCATAAATCTGGCCACCAGGTGTCGCCATTGTGCAGTGATTAGAACTCCTTTCCCCCTGGGGTTGTGAGGGCTGCTTCCAGAGCATTTCCATCCTTAACTGACATTAGGTACCAGGCACAAGAATGAAACCTGGGTTTTCTGCAAAGCACCACCAGGCCACTCCCTAACCCATATAACCCTGAGCTTTCTTCTTCTCTCCATTTGCTTTTCATTTTTCCCTCCTTTCCATTCTTCTAGTTCATTCAGCTGTTCATCAGCCGGATCTTCATTTTTGCTAGTCATTGTTTTGTTTCCCTTTGCTCTGTATTGCCCTTTCCTCTTTCTGATCATTATACTTCCTGTTTGTCTGATTTTTTTTTTCTGTTCACACTTGTTTCATGCTTTCTGAAACATGGATAAGTCCAAATTTATTCATGCTATTCTTTGTTGCCTTCCTCCATTTTCTGAATCTTAGTCTATTCACTGGCTTGCTGTAGTTTCTCAGCTAATCAATGCAATTTGATTCATTTACTTGTTATGTCCCATCACCTCACCTTTATCCTATCTTTCTTCCCTTCAACTATGGCTCTCAAATTAATTTCACATAAAATGCTGCCACCTTTGCAAAACCAGATCTTGCTGGAGGAAGTTAGTGCTTTGACACTAACTAAATATTGTTACTGTTGAATTTTTTATCTCATGCTCTTTTTAGTTTTCAGAGAAACACAGAACATGGTGGCAGATGAAGTCCGTGTGGCTTGTCCAATCTGTCCATCTGCTCCGCTCTGTACTCCCTTCCTGTCCTTTAGAGATCCTATATTCTTGTCCTATGCTTTGTTGAAATCAGATGCCGTCCCCGTGTTCACCATCTCCACTGAGGTACTCTTTTCTGCATCCAACACCCTTTGTGTAAAGCAGGGATTCTCAACCCAGTCCTTGAGTCACACCCAGCCAGTCAGTTTCAGGCTACCCACAATGAGTAAGCATGAGATAAATTTACATGTACTACCTCAACTGTATTTACATTTATCTCATGCATATTCCTTGTGGGTATCCTGAAAACCTGACTGGTTGGGTGTGTCCTGAGGATGGGTTGAGAATCCCTGCTTTATAGAAAGGGTGTTGGATGCAGAAAACAGCTTCTGTGCTTCCTGATAGCCACATCTACTTTTGATGTATCTTTACAGAATTTATCCTACTTCACATCTTCATTTTTTTAGTTGCTAGATGTTCATCTGCCCTTGTTTTCCTTTTTCTGTGTGTTATATTTGACACCATGTATATGTTAATTCTTAAACATTCAGTCCTAGTTGTTTCTGGTACAACAAGTGTTCTTTTCATCACACTTTTTGAGTCCTGCTTAGCAACTCTCTTGCTTCTCAGTACTAACTGTTGATGTTCCTCAAGGTTCAATCCTCCTATCTTTCTCTATTTTCCATCAGTCTCTGTAGTCCTAATTCTCTTATTTCCTCACAGTTGAGCTCATATCCCTGTTCTCCAGATGACAGCATTCTCTCAGCTTCACCTTCACTTATTGTGGTCTTCCAGTGCCCCTCTCCGACTGTCTGTCATTGATTGCTTCTTTGATGCATTCACACTCTGAAGCTGAACATATCAAAAATTGAGGTCTTCTGCTCCGTAAAGCTTTGCATTCCATGGCTACCTATAGGATTTCTTTAAATTGAAATCACACTGTCCATCAAGCCTCTTCTCAGTTCTGGGCCCTACCTCTTCTTACTCTGCACTCATGGAATAAGCTTCCATCAGGCATACAGGATGTTCAATCCCTGCAAGTTTTAAAATTAGACTAAAATCTCATTTGTTCAGTATAGCTTTATAGCAAGTTCTTTTATGATTATCTCTTCAATTTTATGTATATTGTACCTTACAGCTGTCTGTCACTCTTTAAAGAGTGATGGTTAAGGATGTCAAATCCCCCTTCTCCCACCACAATATCCCTTCATACCTGATTCTGGCTAGAAAACCATATTCCATTGTTTCCCATTCTCATCCATTTCCCTTCCCACATATATGTGTACATTGAGACCTATAGTGATCCTTTGTGGCCAAGAGAGCAGCTTACAACTTGTTTACAAACTGCTTCCTTCCTGTGTTGGTCTTAGTTTTTTTTAGGTGTGCCCTTAATGAAAGCACAGTTAACTTTGCTTCCTTAGGGTTGTTAGTGGTAATTTAATGTAGACCCTGATATTTCAAAAGAGCTGAGTGCCTCATTAGAGGCTCCTAAATCAGGTACTAAGTTTAGGTGCTTGTATTGAGAAAGTAAAGGTGCCTAAGAGACTATTCTAAACATAGGCAACCATACCTTTAAATTCAGGCACTTAAAAGGAGGCACCGAGATCAAAGATGGTGGCATAGGCAGCTGTGTAGGAGCATCTCTTACCTCAGAGCTGTGTTGTGGACATTTCCTGACATTATTGGAAGAGATGGACTAAAACTGGAGGAATCCCTCCTGTCTCTGTTTCACTGACTGCTTCTTCCAGCCAACACTAAAGGCATATGGAGTCGCTCCGGTAAGAGAGGTTGATGCCTCGGCCATCAGAGAGAAGTACAAACGGGGTTTCCTTGAGCCTCGAGAAGTGAGTTGCCCCCTTCCCCAACCTAGTAGTTTCCTCTTCCTGCCGCGGTTCATAATCATGCAGGCAGAGGTTAGGGAAGTTGACACATCGAGGGAGATCCAGCAGCATTTTCCATCCCCTGCTTGGATACAGCTGGAAGAACCAGGTGATGGAGGAGCTTGATCTGGAAATGGGTTGTGTTTTCAGGCTACAGGTACCCTTGCTGCGTTAATGGAAGCAATTAAGGATTTGAAACTTTCACTATTTTTCTGATCAGATTTCTGAAGATTTAGGAAAAGTTAGTGCCAAGAGCAGATGGTAATTCAGATTCAGCACGCTGCATGAGTTAGTAAGTTGGAGACAGATTTTAAAGATCTTCAATCTGTGGTTAAAATTCAAATTTGGATATCTAAAGAACTACAGTAGAGTTTTGAATCTCTAATTTTTTAATTTTCCAAAGTCTCCAGTGGCCATACCACAAATATTTAATGGAGATTTTAGAGTTTGCAAGTAATTTACCATCTATAACTAAAGCTTATTACCTCTCGCCATCAAAAGTAAGAGGCCTGTGGTCCTGTGTTAGCGTCCTGCAGGTACTGCACACTAATAGTTACATTAGCGCATGACCTGCAATAATAAATAGAGGGAATGTCCCCAAAAGAGGCCATGTTAAATCTGAGCTTAGCACGTGCAAAATTCTGCATTACAGTGTCTTAAGACAGATTGTAGCGTTCTCTAGTAAAAGGGTCCTTAAATTTGGTGCTAGGTGCTGGAAATCAACACCTCTGCCCCCTTCCCCCACCTCAGTTTAGGTGCTGAGCACCAGCAAATTATTAAAATCAAAAGTCTAGGCAACCTAGTGTTTTTTGATCATAGAAATCTTTCAGAAATGAATAGAAGATTAGTATTTTTTAAAAAATTACTGCCAGGGCAGTTTTACTAGCATTCAATCGTTCTGTGTGCAGGATAGCCCCTCTAAAAATAGTTTAGATTGATTAGTTTTATTTATTTTATTTTATTGCATTGCATTTGTATCCCACATTTTCCCACCTATTTGCAGTTTTATGATCAATTACTGATTTCCAGAAAAAGATGTAATGAATCCAAGCAGATTAGGAAACTTGTGTCAAATTCAGTTTACAAAGTAAATTAGCATAGGAGACTTAGAGGGGCATTTTCAAATAATTCCTAGCATCCTGTTTGCTTGTATGGCTGCCGTCACAGAAGATTTCAGTTGTCTACAATGACATCTAGATTTTCTTCTTCAGTGATGACTCCTAAGGTGAACCCTAGCATCAGGTACCTATGATTCGGATTATTCTTCCCAATGTGCATTAATTTGCATTTGTCCACATTAAATTTCATCTGCCATTTGGATGCCCAGTCTTCCAGTTTCCTAAGGTCTTTCTGCAATTTTTCACAACTTTTGACAACTTTGAATAGTTTTTTGTCATCTGCAAATTTAATCACCTCACTTGTCATTCCAATTTCTAGATCATTTGTAAATATGTTAAATAGCATTGGTCCCAGTGGTACTCCACTATTTTCCCTCCTCCATTGAGAAAAATGGCCATTTAACCCTACCCTCTGTTTTCTGTCCAATAATCAATTCCTAATCCACGGAAGGACATTGCCTTCTATCCCACGACTTTTTAGTTTCCTCAGGAGTCTCTCATGAAGAACTTTGTCAAACATTTTCTGAAACTCTAGATACCCTACAGCATTCGGCTCTCCTTTATCCACATGTTTATTCATGGATTCAAAGAAATGAAGCAAATTGGTGAGGCAAGACTTCACTTGGCTAAACCCGTGCTGACTCTGTCCCATTCCATAATTTTATTCGTTATAATAGTTTCTACTATTTTGCCCAGCACTGAAGTCAGGCTTACCGATCTGCAATTTCCCGGGTCACCCCTGGAACCCTTAAAAAAATGGCGTTACATTGGCCACCCTCCAATCCTCAGGCACTACAGACAATTTTAATGACAGGTAATAGATCGCTAATAGCAGATCAGCAATTTCATGTTTGAGCTCTTTTAGTATCCTGGTGTGTATACCATCTGGTCCAGGTGATTTATCACTCATTAACTTGTCGATTTGGCTCAGTATGTCTTGCGGGTTCACCGAGATTTCTCTGCATTCTCACGCTTGAAAACCATTTGTTCTGTAAAGACTGAAGCAAAGAATTCATTCAATCTCTCCACTATGGCCTTTTCCTCCCTGAGGCTTTCTGCTTCTGATGTACCCAAAAAAGGTGTCGCTATGAGTTTTTGTTTCTTTCATATTCTCTTTTAGCCTTCTTTATCAGTGCTTTGCATCTAGCTTGACAGTGCTTGTGTTGTAGAGAGTTGCACGGGGACAGAAATCTTACCCATCCCCACCCGTCCCCGCTGGAATCTTACCCGTCCCCACCCATCCCCACTGGAATCTTACCCATCCCTACCCATCCCTGCAAAAATTTAAACCATCCCAACCCGTCCCCACCCGTCCCCGCAAGAATTTAACCCATCCCCACCCATCCCCGTAAGAATTTAATGGTACATAAAAGAAAATTCCAGTCAGCTCCCTCAGTCTCTCTCTGGTTTTGAGCCACAGCACTGTAGGCAAGGAAGGAATGGAAGTTGGAACTTGGAACACTCTGGTGCGCACATGTAAGATTTGTCTCTGATTCACTGGCAGTGTGTGCTGAGAGGTCACCACATGCACGCGCCAGTAGGTCAGGTGACATCTGATTCTCGTGCCTTTGTCAGAGCTGAGGTCTGTGCACCAGCCTGGGAGCAGAGGATTAATAGTAACATAGTAAGTGACAGCAAATAGACCTGAACGGTCCATCCACTCTGCCCAATAGTCACACTCATGATCAATTCATCATTAAATCAACAAGTGTGATATTATATACTTGATTATGGTCTTTCTTTCGTGTTTCTGGAACAAAGACCACAGAAGTCTATCTGGCCCCATCCTTATGTTCCAACTGCTGGAGTTGCCATCGAAGCCCACTCCAGCCTATTCATGTTCTCATTTGTGGGACACAGACCATAAAAGTCTGTCCAGCACTGTCCTCATGTTCCAGCCACTGAAGTTGCTGTCTAAGCCCTTTCCAGCCCATCCTACACCAGATTGCCATGTATGAGAAACAGACCATACAAGTCTGCCAGGTATCAGCCCTAGTTCATCACTGCCAGAGTCGCCATCTAAGCGTCACTTGACACATCCACACACATGCAGCCATTTAAGGTTAGGTTTTTTATAACTTCCATTTTCTAATTAGAGATCCTCTGTGTTCATCCCATGCCTTTTTGAATTCCGTCATCATTTGTGACTCTACCACCTCCTTAATGGAAGACTTTCCACATTTATGCTGTTAAAGCAAGGAGGAAGAGGAGGAGGAGACAGCACTCAAAGAAATTGGTATTCGGTAGATGAGAGGCTGGTGCAGGTGGAGCTTACAATTCCATGGGAAGCCCACAGAATTGGTTCCATCCCCGCGGGAACCCCGCAGGAACTGACTCCGTCCCCGCGGGAACCCCGCAGAACAGCTTCCGTCCCCACGGGAACCCCGCAGGAACTGCCTCCGTCCCTGCGGGAATCCCGCGGGTTCCGCGGGATTCCCGCGGGGACGGAAGCCGTGCAGCTCTCTATTGTGTTGCTTCTTGTTTTCTTCATTTGGATCCTTTTTCTATTCTTTGAAGGATGTTATTTTGGATCTAATAGCCTCTTTCACCTCACCTTTTAAGCATGCAGGCTATCATTTGCTCATCTTTCCACCTTTGTTAATATGTGTTATACATGTGATGTGGGCTTCCAGAATGGTATTTTTAAACAACATCCATGCCTGATTTAAAGTCCTAACCTTTGCAGTCGATCCTTTTAGCTTCTTTTTATTTTGTTGTAGTCGACCTTTTAAAAATCAAATGCTGCTACAGTAGATTTCCTTAGTGACTTCACATCTGAGCGGATATCTGGAGTGATTATGTTATAATCACTGTTTCCCACGGATTCAACACCACTACCCCTTGAACCAAGTTTTGCATTCCACTAAGGACTAGAAATAAAATAGCTCCCCCTCTTGTTGGTTCTTTGACCAGTTGCTCCAAAAAGCAGTAATTTATTACATCTAGGAATTTTAGCTCCCTAGCACTCTCTGATGTAGCATTTATCCGGTCAATATTGGGATCATTGAAATCACTCATTATTATAATGTAGCTCAATTTGCCAGTTTTCCTAATTTCTGTAAATTTGTTCATCTGTCTGTTCATTTTGTCCTGGCGGACGGTAGTACAGCCTTACCAGTATATTCCTTCTCTTAACACATGGAATTTCTATCCATAAGGATACCATGCAGCAGTATCTGTTTCATACTCGGTGGTAAAGAATTCTACTAGTAGGTGGATTGGACTGAAAACAAACCATTGAATATCATTTTATAGACTACTCGTTTTGGGCTTGAATATTGTAACAATAAAGGAAGCCTGTCAGATAGGACCCTATTCTTCTAAGTAGGATTAACAAGGCTTGCCAAATATTCTGGAGAGAAATCATGAAGAATAAGAAAGGTCATGGTACATAATTTAAAAACAATGAGGGCCTTAACAGGAAGCCAATGAAAACTCAGCAGCAGTGGAGAAGCTGATTCAAAGCTGGATGATCCATTTAACAGCCGAGCTGCTGTATTCTGCTGTGTCTGCAGTTTTTTAATCGATCCTTCAGTTAATCCAATGAATAATACATTACAATAATCAATGTGAGATAATAGTAGTGTTTGGGTGACAAGTCTGAAGGTGGTGAAATTAAGACTGGATCTGATCCTTCTCAATTTCCTCACTGTAAAATACCTTGCTTATCACCATTTTGATACGTGGCTCAGATGTAAGGTGTTTGTCGAAAATTACACCAAGAATTTTCAATTGTTTTGCTAAAGGAAATGTATTGTCATTATCACTGGACAACTAGAAGTCCTAATGGATATGCAGATGCTGATGTAGTTGGGTCTGTGTGGCAGGATATACACTCCTCATGTTGACCGTATCAGTACAGCAGATTGGTAGTAGTGGGGATCTGCCTGGAAAGGACACAGGAAGGTAAAGGGTAAAGGATCATGGATCTGATATACCGCCTTTCTGTGGTATAACCAAAACGGTTTACGTATATTTAGGTACTATCTCTGTTCCTAATGGGCTCACATTCTAAGTTTTTGTACCTGGGGTAATGGAGGGTTAAATGACTTGCCCAGGATAAGTAGGAATCAAATCTGGCTCCCCAAGTTCTCAGCCCACTATACTAACTATTAAGCTGCTCCTCCAGATGGATGGGCAACACCCATGTTATTACTGGTAGTTATTTGCATTATTGCAAAGCTTTGTGGGGATGGGAAGAGTAGCTGGATGTGAATTTCTCAGGAGATCTTATATGCTCCTCCTTTCCAGAGAATGAAGCATAAAGAAGGATGATGATAAAGACTAGTTTGAATAAGGAGTGATTATCCTATAGGGGAGCCTCTGCTAATTGGGTTTTCAGGATATCTGAAATGAATATGCATGAGAGAAATTTTGCATTCAGTGGGCTCAGTGCATGCAGATCTACCTCATTGAATATTCATTATGAATGTCTTGAAAACCTGACTGACAGGGTTCTCCAAGGACAAGTTTAGGATCCCCTGCATTGTGATCTTATTGTGTGACTGAAGGCTGGGATATATTTATTTATTTATTTATTTATTTATAACATTTGTATCCCACATTTTCCCACCTATTTGCAGGCTCAATGTGGCTTACATAATTCCGCAAGTGGTGATTACCAGTTCTGGACAGGAGAAATACATAGTTGGGGCAAAGGGACAGATTAGGTGAGGTTACAAGAGGAAAGTTTGTCCTATGATAAGAGCTAAAGGTAATAGGTTAAACTTCAATCATGACAACAAAATAGCTTGAACAATTAGGATCATTAAACTGGAAATCAAGATAATTAGCAAAAACAGTTGAGATATAGAGAATACATGTTGTATAATTACGTTTTGTTAATTTGAATTTATGAGGAGTTGTTATTGTATGCTTTCTTAAATAAATAAGTTTTCAATATATCCTTGGCAGACTTGGTTTAGCATAAGTGCGGAAGCAGCCCTCAAAATTAAAAGTCTTAATGGTACATAAGTAAGAGGAACTAGACATGCAGGCACTGACCTTTCTTTAAGATAGAAAATGGAAATTGAAATATTGATGTGGAAAGGAGGTTTGTAGGAGGATGGGAGTAAAGTCTGGGCAGGTACCTTTTTTTGCTTAATGTAATTCTTCCTGAATCCTCCCCTTCCTCTGAGAGAAAGTTAAATGAGGACTGTGCTGTTTTTGTAATTACTTTCCACTTCTGCTGCCTCCTTTTAACAACAGCAGCAGTATCTGACAGGCATGGATGAAACTTTTGAAGGGTTAAAATACTTGTATTGATGGATTATTCTAGTAATAGGTTCAGGAGGTGGCAGGAGCAGCGGTTATAAGCTACACACCAGACTCTTCCCCCCCCCCCCCCTCAAAATTTAATGCGCTTGTGTTAAGTGCTGGACTCGGAACTTACTGCAAAGACAGTTCCAGGTGATTTGATATCCACTGTAATCCTGGGTTATTCAAACAACTGTTGCACATAATCCCATGCGACTCATCTTGTGCAGGGATCCTAATTAGTAAAATAAGCAGTCTGTCTTCTCCTGTCAATTTGCCTACCCTGTAGTACAAGGAGTAGATTCCACTTATGTCTAAGCCTCCTCCACCCTCACAAAAAAAAAAAAAAAACACCCCAAGCAATGTGCGACGGTTTGTGTAGGTTCAAACAGGTATCTCATGCAAACTGCAGGGTGTGCTGTGGTTGTTCTATCTATGACCATCTCAGATTTTTTAGCTGGGGGCAGATAAACATCCCAGTTTCTATTTAAGGAAGTAACTGGTAAAGTAATGGAAAACAACTAAAAATAGGAATGAGAAGCGGTTAACACATATTCATCTAAATGATGTCAAAGCAGGAAACTTCCTTCTGCGTGCACTGAAGGGCTTGCTGCATGGGAAGGTATTGTTTCAGCGGCTTAATTGCAAAATAAGTACATCCTCTCTGCACAGATTGGAACAGTTTGCGTTTTGCAATGTATTTCTTATCTCCTGGGCCTGCTGGCATTTCAGGGCAAGAAGAATACCTGTTTTTTTTTCCCCCTATGGCATCCTAAACAAGAGAGGATTAGAACTTTGGTTCCTTATTATTTATTCACATTTGTAGATTGCAAAATCGCATCTTAGTCAGTGTGGTGAACAGCATACAGTACAATATATAATAAGATACACAGCAAAATTCAATTATTCTGTATAGTACAGCCATAAAATAAAATCGAAATAAAAACATGTTGGTGAGGAGCAAGATGGTGGCAGGAAGTAAGTCAGCAGTGTTGTGAGGTCCACTTTAGTGGTTGTATTATGGGCAAGCAAAAGGGCCAGGTCCACCCTTACCCGTCTGAGGGGCAAATGAAGCCTATCTTGGCTCAGCAGTTGATTACTAATGGGCAGATGATTGAAAGCCCTGCGCTGTTGCAAACAGCGCTCTAAAAATAGCGCTGGAACAGCGCAGGGCTTTACCGCCCCTATGATCAACCCTGTTAAGGATAATGGCACTGACCCCTCTGACCACAGGGAAATACCTACTATACCTGGTTGTAACTCGCCTGGAGCTCAGATTTGGAATTGAGAATAATGAAAACAAACCTAGCAAATGCACATAAGAATCTTTGAGCAGAAATTCACTAGCTTCAACGAGCTAAAATATTTTTTCTTTATATAGCACTTTGTATTTCTTTTTTAAAACAGAAAAGCATTAAACAAATGTAAATTACAGGCCGCTTGTTGAACAGGTTAAAAGCCGGACTTCCCTGGAGAACGGTTAACATTCGGCGCATCGATTCCCTTCATCCAATTTGCTATCTGTTGCTAAGCAATGCAGCTTCTCCCTCTAACGCAGGACTGTCAGAGCAGTGGCAGCAGCCAGGAAGAAAGAACTGAAGAGAGTGGAGTCAAATTAGTTCACTTATACTGCACTAAATTCATCAGAAGGCACTATATATTGGAGCAATAAGCAACGGCACACTTCTGATGGAGCCAGGCTCAGTACAGTAATCCTTTGGTGACACTTCAGCTCACAAATAGCAGACTTCCAGGAAAAAAAAAAAAACCCTGGCGCCAAGCAAATATATTTTTTTTCATGGAAGTCTTGCATTTTCCATTCGTTTTTTACATACCACATGGCTAAGCTGTGCAGGCAAGATTTTGCAAACGTCTGTTAGAGTTCATCACGTCAATCCTTTTCTGCAGAAAGGTTTATCGAAATCCACTGCAAAGCTTTCTGGACTATTGCTGCTACAAGGCTTCCATGGCGAATCCAATGGATCACAAACACTGGGGCCATGTTTCAGGTTCAATAGGTTAATAGCAATTAGCTATCTTTTAGATTTGGCTACAGATCTGATCATTACAGGACATTTTTTTTTAATAGAGATACAGTGGTTAATGGGCAGATATCCCATATTTATGTATACATGCACTCCTTATATGGAAGGATGCCCCCCTAGTGGTAGTACTGTAAGACTACTGGTAGAAGACATTGGTGCCATTTTGAAACCAGGGACCAGTCATTTCCTGTTTCACTAGACTACCAGGGAACACCCAAGTGTGTTCCAAGGAGGGGGGGGGGGAGGGTCTGGCCCTGCACCAGGGGTTGGGTGTGGAGGTCTGATTTTGAGGAAGGTTTGATGTAGGTGTAAGGATTGTGACACTCAGGAGCATAGCCAGATAACAGATTTTGGGTGGGCCTAGACAAGAAAAAAAAAATCTCAGCTGGCGGGAAAACGCTTCTTTCCACCGTAGCAGTCTGCAGCAGGCACGTGCTGAAAACTGAGCATGCGCAGGTGCTGGTATCATGGAGAATAGCTTTTTCATTACCATCAGGGGGAAGTCTTCAGCTGGTGGAGCTTGGGATCCCCACCTACTACCGCTAATACGTGTTCTACTGTTGAGTGGGCCTGATCCCTAATTGGGTGGGCCCTGGCCCACCTGTGGGTACAGTCACAAAAGAGAGGGAATACAGTATACAAGAACAACCAAACAACCAAACAAAGCAAACACTGGGCCTTCAGGATTGAGAAAAATGTAGTTCTTTATTTATAATGGAGACCAGACACGGTCCGTGTTTCGGCGTACAAACGCCTGCATCAGGGGTCAAGGGACTCCTATAGGTCAGCAAGATAATAAGTTGACAAAGATGTGGAATGAACAATCAGGTTATATTACCTTCAGGTGCTGTGCTCCTCAGGACTCTCAAGCTTGGAGGAGTATCAGATGGAGTACTTTAGATCTAGAAGAAAAAAATTTAAAGCTTAATATCAATAGGAATCAGAGTCAGACAGTAGAAAAAGGAGTCAAATTCAGTTTTGGTGTACCAACTCCACAACCTTGCTCCCTGGGTCGTCTGGTTTATGATCTGTTTTTCTTTGCTAAATTAACTGTAATCTTTTGCAACCTTTTATATGAGCATTTTCCCTACCCATCTTTCTCAGCTGGTAGAGCCCATTCTTTTTACACACTGCGCATTGCTTTCATGAGACACTGTGCTCTTTCTGAGGCTGTCTTTTCTGGTATGTCACAGAGAGGTGGTTGTATAGTTAAACGGGAACGCACTCTCTACTGGGGTGGTGTCAGTGGAGCTAAATGGTTATGGTATCAAACAAGAGAACTGGGTAAAGAGAGGGGAGCAAATGGTGGAAAGACTCCTTAAAGGTCAACAGCAGGCATACTTCTAAATGAAAAAAAAACAACCCCACTTTAAGGCTATCTTTATTCAAAATGTTGACTGAAGCTTACCATCTGATATTGTTGGAAAACATCTGAAATAATAATTATGTGTTTCCTTAAAAGGATGTTGCCTCTAGGCTCTGGGAGGAAACACCCTTTGAAAGGAAGAATGGCACTAGTTTACTATATGTATGTATTCTGCAGAAGGCCGTTGAAAGACATGAACTGCAGCAAGACAGGGTTCACAGAAGTCTAGTCATCTTCCCTGCAAATTTGATTTTATCCTGCTGCAGCTGAATACCTAGTGACTATGGCAGGTACTGAAAAGCCAAGTACTGTTTTGAGTTCTTTTCTAATTCTTTCATTTCTACACTGTAATTCCTGCCCCCCCCCCCCCCCCCGTTTTTTTCAAGAATAGTATCTGAATGTGCAAGCATTCACTTGAACATGTGTTTTATGAGAATAATTTGTTTAATGTAAGTGTTCTTTCTCAACTGGCCTTCCTGGTTTTTGTCTCTAACACTCATCATCTGAGTGGGGGGAATAAACTACGATGTTGAATGGCTACTTGGAAGGACAGGCATGGTGGACTTTGGTCTTGGGGTACCATCAGTGCATCTGGTTTTCTCAACAATATGTAAATTAGCAGGATTCAGAGCCAAATTCCCTTGCACAAATTTACATCTGCTGTCAAAAAGGTGTAAATGTGTGTGTGTACACTAACAAGGAATTCTCTAAAGAACATGCTAACAGACACACACCCATAAGGTAGGTAAATCATTAGAATAAGCTATATAAATAATTCTCACCTCCAACGTTCTGAAGCTCACTGTGTGGCACAGAAACACTGAAGCCCTGTACTGTTGGGTAGGCTGTCAGCACCACTCACTCTCACTCATAGACCCGCCCTTAGCCACGCCCCATCCAGACATAATTCACAACCCCAAGGTTCTAATGAGCCGGAAGCTGCAAAGTCTCCAACTTCCGTGCTGGTGTAGATCGCTGTTCCCCCATGAGTGTGTGCCCCGCCCTCGCGTCAGGGGCGTAGCCATGGGTGGGCCTGGACAGGCCCAGGCCCACCCATTTCCCCTCTAGGCCCGCCCATCCGCATCTATCCCTTTTGTCCCACGGAGGCAGCGCTTCCTTCCTGCCCTGTCTTCTCCCCAAGCTCCGCTGCATCGGTCCCTCCCTACAAGTGGAATCCTCCTTTGCCGGTCGCGCTGCGCTGCGCTGCGCTGCCTGCCATGCACAAGCAGCTATGCTCCTCCCCTACCGCGTCTATCTGGCCCTCTGTGATGCACTTCCTGTTTAGGGCCGGATGAACGCTGCAGGGGGAGGAGCGAAGCTGCGTGTGCATGGCAGGCAGCGCAGTGCGACCGGCGAAGGAGGATTCCACTTGCAGGGAGGGACCGATGCAGTGGAGCTTGGGGAGAAGACAGGGCAGGAAGAAAGCGCTGCCTCCATGGGACAAAAGGGATAGAGACAGCGCGCGAAGGATGCGGATGGGTGGACCTGGAGGGAAAATGGCTGAGCTGCTGGGACATGGGAGGGAGAGGAGGAAGGGGCAGGAGGGAAGGGAGAGAGCTACTGGACATGGGAGGGAGAGGAAGAAGGGACTGGAAGGAAGGGAGAGAGCTACTGGATATGGGAGGGAGAGGAAGCAGGGACTGGAGGGAAGGGAGAGAGCTGCTGGGACATGGGAGGGAGAGGAAGAAGGGACTGGAGAGAAGGGAGAGAGCCGCTGGGACATGGGAGGGAGAGGAAGAAGGGACTGGAGGGAAGGGAGAGAGCTGCTGGGACATGGGAGGGAGAGGAAGAAGGGACTGGAGGGAAGGGGAGAGAGCCGCTGGGACATGGGAGGGAGAGGAAGAAGGGACTGGAGGGAAGGGAGAGAGCCGCTGGGACATGGGAGGGAGAGGAAGGAGGGACTGGAGGGAAGGGAGAGAGCCGCTGGGACATGGGAGGGAGAGGAAGAAGGGACTGGGAGGGAAGGGAGACAGCCGCTGGGACATGGGATGGAGGGAAGAAGAGACTGAAGGGAGAGAGCCGCTGGACATGGGAGGGAGAGGAAGAAGGGACTGGAGGGAAGGAGATGCTACTGGACATGGGAGGGAGAGGAAGAAGGGACTGGAGGGAAGGGAGAGAGCTGCTGGGATATGGGAGGGAGAGGAAGAAGGGACTGGAGGGAAGGGAGAGAGCTACTGGACATGGGAGGGAGAGGAAGAAGGGACTGGAGGGAAGGAAGAGAGCTGCTGGGACATGGGAGGGAGAGGAAGAAGGGACTGGAGGGAAGGGAGGGCTGCTGGACATGGGAGGATAGGGAGAGAAAGAAAGAGGGAGATGGAAGGATTGCAGAGAGAAAGGGGAGAGACTGGAAGGATGTGGAGAGAGAGAGAGGGGAGACTGAACAGAAAAGGGTAGAGAGATAGAGACACGAGATGGAAGGATCAGGAGAGAGGGTAGATGGGTGAAAGGATGAGGAGAGAAAGAGGGAAGACACTGGATGGAAGGGTAGGGAGAAAAAGGAGACGCTGGATGCAAAAAAAGAGGGGAGCTGCTGGATAGAAAGAGGGAGAGGACAGAGTAGGGAAAGACTGGAGAATAAGAGGAAGGGGCATGTGGAGAACAAGGGTGAGGAAAAGATGAAAAGCCATAGATGGTGAATGGACAGGAAACCCTGGCAAGAGAAAGACGAAGGAAAGCAGAATCTAGAGACTGGGAGCCACACAATGAGAAAAAGTAAATGGCCATACAACAAAGGTAAAGAAAATAATTTTATTTTAATTTAGGATAAAGTAATATGGTACCTGTGTTAATAAAGTTTCAGAGACCAATACTTCCTTCCTTAGGTCAGGAGAGGATACCATAACAGCGTTATGCTGACCTGAGGCAGGAGGTTTTGGCCTCTGAAAGCTCATTGAAAAGGGTGTTAGGCTTTTAAATAAATTTTCTGAAACCTGATGCACTGAAAAGCAGCACTTTACCCCTATGTGACAAATGCATCTGATTAGTGTGACTAAATTTTGCTGGGGAAGGGGGATAGAGAGAAACTTTTGTGCCCACCCACTTTAGGTTCAGGCCCATCCAAAATTGGCAGTCTGGCTACGCCACTGCCTCGCGTCACAACGTTATGATGTCGAGGGCGGAGCACTGACACTCACCGAATGGGCTGCAGTGTAGCTCCGCCCTTGCGTCAAAACGCGATGACGTCGAGGGCGGGGAAGGCACAAGGCACAAGTCGCAAAGAACGTCAGATGAATGGTAAACCACAGAAAATCGCAAGACAGCGTGTTTCCCTACTCCTCCCCCTGCCTAGGACTCAACTGTCAGTGCCCCCCTCCTCGGTGCATCACCCAAGCCCCTCCCCCCCACAGAATTTAACGGATGCCGGTCATCAACACTAACAACAGTGTGCATGTGAACTCAGAGCTTCACAACGTTACAGGTCAGAATTATTTACAGTGGTGGAAATAAGTATTTGATCCCTTGCTGATTTTGTAAGTTTGCCCACTGACAAAGACATGAGCAGCCCATAATTGAAGGGTAGGTTATTGGTAACAGTGAGAGATAGCACATCACAAATTAAATCCGGAAAATCACATTGTGGAAAGTATATGAATGTATTTGCATTCTGCAGAGGGAAATAAGTATTTAATCCCTCTGGCAAACAAGACCTAATACTTGGTGGCAAAACCCTTGTTGGCAAGCACAGCGGTCAGACGTCTTCTGTAGTTGATGATGAGGTTTGCACACATGTCAGGAGGAATTTTGGTCCACTCCTCTTTGCAGATCATCTCTAAATCATTAAGAGTTCTGGGCTGTCGCTTGGCAACTCGCAGCTTCAGCTCCCTCCATAAGTTTTCAATGGGATTAAGGTCTGGTGACTGGCTAGGCCACTCCATGACCCTAATGTGCTTCTTCCTGAGCCACTCCTTTGTTGCCTTGGCTGTATGTTTTGGGTCATTGTCGTGCTGGAAGACCCAGCCACGACCCATTTTTAAGGCCCTGGCGGAGGGAAGGAGGTTGTCACTCAGAATTGTACGGTACATGGCCCCATCCATTCTCCCATTGATGCGGTGAAGTAGTCCTGTGCCCTTAGCAGAGAAACACCCCCAAAACATAACATTTCCACCTCCATGCTTGACAGTGGGGACGGTGTTCTTTGGGTCATAGGCAGCATTTCTCTTCCTCCAAACACGGCGAGTTGAGTTCATGCCAAAGAGCTCAATTTTTGTCTCATCTGACCACAGCACCTTCTCCCAATCACTCTCGGCATCATCCAGGTGTTCACTGGCAAACTTCAGACGGGCCGTCACATGTGCCTTCCGGAGCAGGGGGACCTTGCGGGCACTGCAGGATTGCAATCCGTTATGTCGTAATGTGTTACCAATGGTTTTCGTGGTGACAGTGGTCCCAGCTGCCTTGAGATCATTGACAAGTTCCCCCCTTGTAGTTGTAGGCTGATTTCTAACCTTCCTCATGATCAAGGATACCCCACGAGGTGAGATTTTGCGTGGAGCCCCAGATCTTTGTCGATTGACAGTCATTTTGTACTTCTTCCATTTTCTTACTATGGCACCAACAGTTGTCTCCTTCTCGCCCAGCGTCTTACTGATGGTTTTGTAGCCCATTCCAGCCTTGTGCAGGTGTATGATCTTGTCCCTGACATCCTTAGACAGCTCCTTGCTCTTGGCCATTTTGTAGAGGTTAGAGTCTGACTGATTCACTGAGTCTGTGGACAGGTGTCTTTCATACAGGTGACCATTGCCGACAGCTGTCTGTCATGCAGGTAACGAGTTGATTTGGAGCATCTACCTGGTCTGTAGGGGCCAGATCTCTTACTGGTTGGTGGGGGATCAAATACTTATTTCCCTCTGCAGAATGCAAATAAATTCATATACTTTCCACAATGTGATTTTCTGGATTTAATTTGTGATGTGCTATCTCTCACTGTTACCAATAACCTACCCTTCAATTATGGGCTGCTCATGTCTTTGTCAGTGGGCAAACTTACAAAATCAGCAAGGGATCAAATACTTATTTCCACCACTGTATATATAGATGGCTGTCAATCAAGTATAGCAGATGATAGTGTCTTCTTCCTCCCCCCGCCCCCTTCTTTTTAAAAGAACAAAGAAAAATCTTGTTATAAAGGAGGACAGGCTGAGTTCCAATGGCAGACCCCAGAGCGAAAGCACACAAGTTACCCAGCTCCACCAGACGCCCTCCCTCCCACCCAAAAGCATCTATCTCACTCATACACACACACACCACACACACACACACACCACACACACACACACACACACACACACACACACACACACACACACACACACACACACACACACACACAAACAAACACACAGTGTGCCATGCACAGACAGCATCTCTCTCACTCACACACACACACACCTATGTAGCTCAATCACCCACACACACCCTCTGACCCCCCAACCCCTCCACAAACAACAGAAACATATACAATTATATGGAACAACGGTACCCTCCCCCAGACAAACCCCCAACACCAAAATGGCACCACTGATTGCTCATGCAACTCACACACTCCCCAACAAAACAATAAGTAATCCACGCTCAAAATCCACCTTCTGCTACAGAGGGGAGGAGGGGGTCCTCAGACCTGAAAGGGGGGAGGGGATCCTGACACCAGAGGAGGGGGTGCACAGACCACAGAGGGAGGGGGAGCTATCTCTGTCACACACACACACGCACTCTCACAGTAAGTGTGTTTCTGTCTCTCACTCATACAGTCACACTATGTCTCACACCGTATCACATTCACTCTCTATGTGTCACACAGTCAGTCTCACACACTCTTGGTGTGACACACACTCTCGATCTCACACACTCGGTCTCATACACTTGCTCTCACAGACAGTCTGTGTATCGCACACATAGTCTCTCACTCTGTGTCACACACACTCTCTCTCACAGAGTGTATCTGTGTGAAACACACTGAGGCATATTTTCACTTAGCACTTTGGGAGGCTAAGTTCCATAGGTTTCTATGGAACTTTGGGAGGCTAAGTGCTTTGAAAATGAGCCTCACTCTCTCTCACACACACACTCTGTCACACACTCGCACCCAGACTCACTCTCTCTCTGTCACACACACACACTCGCACATTCACTCTCTCTCTCTCACACCTCACTCTCACACACACTCTCTCATACACACTGCGAGGAAAACCTTGCTAGCGCCCGTTTCATTTGTGTCAGAAACGGACCTTTTTTACTAGTGGCATATATGCACATATGCCAAAACTTCACCGAAGTGCTTTTCTATAAATCTTAAGTAGGAGTGCATATAGCGGATTTTGGGTGGAGCATGGGCAGAAAAGCACATAACTTATGTAAGTTATGTGCATATCACTGGCACTTGGGTGCACACAGGCCAGTTCTATGGCTGGTGTAAGAGCTTGCTTCTAACAGACATGTAGTTTTGGTGCTTTGCTAGTTTCTATAAAGGAATGAGGGTGCCTACATTCCTTTATAGAATATGTTCCCCCCAGGTGCCTTATAGAATTCCTCTCTCACCTCCTAATTCCAGAAAATTGTGAACCCAAATTTGCGACTAGAGTACAAATTTGCATACGCAAATTATAAAATAAGACCAGTTGCGTATGTAACTTTTTTTCTCATCTTTTTAAATGTTATTTTATTTACAACTTTTGTGAATAAACAACATTACAATATTTATCTTCTTCAATGCCATAGGATTCCACTTACAAAAATAATAAAACCAACTCAAAATACTACCTCACCCAATCCTGTAGCCCAAATAACCCCGCCCCCTTTTCTGAGGCAGCATGTGGCTCACCATGTGGTACAATCACAAAAGAAAAAAGCTAAACCAAACCATATGTCCCAAATGCTGACAAGAGAGAGCTGACTAGATAAGAGCAATCATAGTGGCCATCATTTTGATTTCTCTAGTCTATAAGTGCTGTTTAATACAATGATGGCACCTCTAGCTTATCTGCTTGA
The DNA here is from genome assembly GCF_901765095.1 of Microcaecilia unicolor. Classification (NCBI taxonomy): domain Eukaryota; kingdom Metazoa; phylum Chordata; class Amphibia; order Gymnophiona; family Siphonopidae; genus Microcaecilia; species Microcaecilia unicolor. The sequence continues at coordinate 101,271,079 of NC_044034.1, read as the reverse complement.
ATCAAATGGTTTCAACTGTTTCAATCATGGGCCAACAATTTTAAACTGAAACTTAACAGAGAAAAAAAAAACAAATTCTTAATACTAACAAACCCTCACCAACCAATTACTTCTTCTACTTTTACTGTTGGTAGCAAAACTTATCCACTGGAGCATAATTTGAAAATCCTGGAAATAATAATTGATCAATATCTCTCATTTTAACCACAAATATGCAAATTAGTGTCTAATGTATTCAAATCATTATGGAAACTATTTTCAAAACACATTTTTTAGATCATTAATTCAATCTTTGGTACTATCAAAATTTGATTACTGCAATGCAGTCTATGCAGGACTTAAGATCTCACTAATCAGAAAATTACAAACTTCTCAAGACACAGTGGCTCATCTTGTACTTAAAGCTACCTGATACTCCAAAGTGACCCCACTTCTACTCAAACTACACTGGTTACCTTTAAGTTCAAACATTACTTTCAAATTATGTTCATTCACCCACCAAATAATTTATGGTTCATTCCCATCTTACATGCAGATACTTACAGAGCTATCAACACACAATGCTAAAAAATCATCCAGAGACTTTCTTGTATTATACTTCCCTCAATGTAATAAAATCAAATATAAAACTATCCACAATACTGGATGTTCATGCCAAAGTACAACCAGATGGAACTCTTTGCCCAAATAACTCCGTCAAACTGAAGACTATCTTGTATTTCATAAACTATTGAAAACTACTTGATAAGATCGACCTCTAACAATAGAAGTAACTAACCCTCTAACTAAACTTGCAATAACAACTCTGTCCATATTCATATGCTATCCTATGTATTACAAACATGTTATATGATCAGAATTTCATGTTATGCTGTTATTAGTAATTATGTGTGTGTGTGTGTGTATATATATATATATATATATATATATATATATATATATATATATATATATACTTTGTTCTATGTAATCAGAATGCCTTGCCAGTTCTACTTTTGTTATATTGTGAACCGCATTGAACTTGAATCCTATTTGAGATAATGTGGGATATAAATGTCATAAATAAATATATGGTCCCCAAATTTTAAGAAAACTAGACAGCTGTCCAGTCCAAAGTGCCGTTAGCTTGGTCATCCGATAAACATAGTCCATCTTGCGTAATATCAACTGTAGAGAAGGTGTATCGGTGCATTTCCAGGCTGAAGCAAGGGCTATTTTACTTGCAGTAAAAAGGCTAGATGCCAGTTTATGGTGTTCTTTCTTTACTCCAAGTAGTTTTGCCTGCATAACTTGATTTCTGTTTAAATCTGTTTATTAACTTGGAAGTCAAACCAGTATAAAATATAACAATCAAATAATGTCAAAGGAAATCACACACCAATTACATTTGTATGCAAAAAGAAATACCCCCTTCCCATAAAGCTACATCCCTTTCCCAATATTACAGATATTCAAATTTATTATTTATATGCAGTTGACACCCTTTCACAATACAATTACTATCAAACAGGGGATATCAAATGATAATAATAATGCAATACACCTTAAAGTATGACTTGGAGAGTTGAACTCTTATACCCCCTGGTCTGCTAAATCCCCGCTCCAAAAACTAACTGAATGTAAACTACCCCTACTCCCTGCAAACATCACAAATTATCCCTCCCCACTCCCCACCGAAAAAAGGGGAAAAAAAACTACCTAATATTCCCAGTAGGATAGTGCAGGGATTCCAGCCCCCCAATCCATGAGCTATTTGGGAAAATGAATTACATGCCCTATGCACTAGAGATTGGATTATATCCCCCCCCCCCCCACCCCCCCCCCCCCCCCCCATAGCCATAAACAACTTTTTTTGCATAACTTAATTTAATAATGAGCTGATAATTGGTGTTAATGAGCAGGGCTGACCTTACATTTTGCTCATTTTAATGTGCACTTTCCTTTGCTGCGCTAATAAATAATGAACTATTTCGCATAATTCTATATCTCATTACTTCATAAGCATAGATTTTGCATTAACACAGGCTAGTGCACACACATTAACAGCACTGGTACTGTGAATGCACTTCTATACATTGGTCCCCTGTGTTTCCACCCTCTTTTTTCCTTTTAAGTTGGCAGCTTCGTGCAGTAATAATAAATTGCTGTTTCCGGTTGTGGTTTGTGGAAGTGGGAGACTTTGGCAGCATTGCTAAGGAAATGAATGTATAATGGAAAGGAAGTAGATTGCTGAGGTTTGTCCCATTCAGACTTGGATTTCTGGGGAAGTAATTTCACCCGGTCCTGTCTGTGGTGTGCAGTTGCAGTAGTATACACAATCTAATAGTGACTGTACATCTGTGCTGATTTCTTTATTAAACCTAGGTACAGCACACACAGTAAACTTGCAAATTAACATTGTATTGGCTCTCTCAGCTTAAACTGTCTTGCAGTAATCACATATCTGAGATAAAACTGAAAATTTGTTTTCATTTTCTTTACCTTCCTTTCTCCCTTCTCACTCCTCCGCAGAGTAAGGGTGGGCTGGGCTAACACAAATTACAGGAAGGTTACCTTGGTTTCTAAGGCCCCACCATCTAGCATCATCTTGTATATTCATATCTCTGTACCTGGTCAAAATAGCCCCGACAAAATGGCCCCGACAAAAAAAGCTCCCGACATAATAGCCCCTGACATAACAGCCACTAAAACAGCCTGCCCACAATATAGCCCTTGACAAATTAGCCCCCTGACAAAAGGGGCCAATCAGGCTGCCCAGAATATGGCACTGCATTTTTTTCTAGGGGGCTATTTTGTCAAGGGTTATTTTGTGGGAGTGGCCATTTTGTCAAGGGCTATTTTGTTAGAGGCTGTTTTGTCAGGACTTTTTTGTTGGGGGCTATTTTGTCAGGACTATTATGTTGGAGAGCCTCATATCTCCTTATTAACAACAGAAAACACTGTCTAATTCATAACCATGAACAACTATAATTTTCCTTAATTTTTCCTCCCGCTCCCCCACCATTCCCATGCCTTCCCATCTTCCCCTTGACATCACCGACTATCCTCACTCTCAAATTCCCATCAGAGGCCATATACACACCAGTTGCCCACCCTAGAGACACACATTTCTCCCATCTTGGTAAAGGATCTAGTATTATATCCAATATCCGTAGGACCCTGTTTACAAAGGCATGCTAGTGTAACCATGTAGATGTCTATAATATTCCTAAGGGTGTCTACACAGTTAGGATGCGCTAAAAACGCTAGCGTGCCTTTGTAAACAGGGTGCTTAGAGTTTTCTAAATGGGGATAACTACTTTTCTTTGCAGAATAGCTTTGGAATAGGCATCTGCTTTACCTTCTTATCCTAGGCACCCTGTTAGAGAATTAATCTTATTAATTCTTGGTAAATTTTATAAAAGCCCTTTTACATGCATAAAAAGGCCTTCACATGTGAACAATTGTTATAAAATTACTCCTTGTGGGAATGCTGCTTTAAATGAACTTTTACAAAGATGGAGTTTCTGCCAGGGTAGAGAATGACACGGGGACAGGGACCCGCGGTAACTGCAGGGATGGGGACAGTGCCTGTGGGGCTGGTACAGAGCCTAAGGGGATGGGGACAGATCCCGCGGCGCAGGGATGGGGATAGAGCCAGTGGAGACAGGGACAAACGTTGAAGCCTGTTATTGAACTAGATTGTTAATTATGTTTGAGTGATGCAGACAATGATATTTGATTCTTTGGAAAAACAAGCAAACATGCTGGACACAACTAGCAAAATTTGCATGGGGGATCCTGTACATTCCTGTTACCAGCACATCTTCTAAGAAGACATCTTCTAATGCAGGAAGGACAGTGAAGACAGGAGAGCTAGACGGAATCCTGAGACTGTTGATGACTTATTCATCCACAGATTAAAAAATCATAACAGTGCTTCATAGGGCGTATTTCTCTCCCGCTAAAGCATACAGAATGGGTTGTATTTTGTACACCTAAATATTTTAACAGGGTGGATTAGGATTCCTTGGGGTTGGAAAGGTAGAAGGTGGTGGTTGCTCGTTGTTATTATTGTTTTCTATTTGTGATTTATAAACAACAGTTACACAGCATATTATTCCTTTTTATACCTTAATAAAAAGATTTAAATATAAAATCATAAGGGTTCGAGGCTTCTGCAGATGAGGACAGAGCCCACAGGGATGGGGCGGGGACAGGGACAGAACCTGTGGGGATGGGGCGGGGACGGAGACATGGCCCGCAGGGACGAGATGGGACAGGGACGGAGATAGAATCTGCAGGGATGGGGTGGGGACGGAGGCAAACCCCTGGGGATGGGATGGGGACAAACTTTGTTCCTGTGTCATTCTCTATGCCAGGGGTCTGTGAGTCTGATGAAGTTTCTAGTTATTGACATATAACACATTCCTATGACGGGTTGATGTATAACTGTGTGTCTTTTCATTTCTGCTTGATAAGATCTCAAGTAGCTGTAAGAATGAGCAATACCACTTCTACACTTGCCACAGCACACCTAAGGTATGAAAAATCTGGGCTGGTTTAAATAAACTGTAGTATATGCAGTGGGATTAGGGCCAGATTCTATATATGGAGCCTGAAAAATCTGCGCGGAATAAATTTCCACCCAAGTGTATTCTATAAACGACACCTAGATTTAGATGCAGTATATAGAATATGTTTAGTTGATATCCCAGCACCTAGAACTACGCACATACATTTACACCAAGGAAAAGGTGGCGTAAATAGCGGAACATAGATTTAGATGCAGAGGGCCATATTCTATAACAGTGCATGTAAATTTTGGAATGCTTATGAAATGCCCATTTCCCCACCTATAAATAGTGTGCATTAGAATTTAGGCGCTCTGTGTTACAGAATACACTTAGCGATTGTGCGCATAAATTCTAATCATTAGCAATTAGTGCTCATTATTGCTCTGCTCTTATCAACGCTGATTAGCTTGTTAAGCCAATTAAGTTACGCACATTGTTATAGAATACACTTGGATTTTGGCGTGGAACACTAAGCACGATATATAGTGGCCTAGTGGTTAGAACACTGGTCTTGAAATCCAGAGGTGGTCGGTTCAATTCCCACTGCTGCTCCTTGTGATCTTGGCCAAGTCAATTAACCTTCCATTACCTCAGGTACAAACTTAGATTGTGAGCCCTCCAGGGACAGAGAAATATCCAGTGTACCTGAATGTAACTCAACTTGAGCTACTACCGAAACAGGTGTGAGCAAATAAATAAAATCCAGGGTTAATATATAAACATTTGTCTTACATCCTGCTTATTTTGAGACTGCCGAAGGTGATTCTTTTTGTTTCCTTTAAAGCCACACCTAATGAAGAAATTATAGTTTTTTATGTTGGCCAGCTCAGTAGACTTGCCATGTGGGATAAACATAACATGCAGTAACTCCCAGTTGTTAACTGTGACATGCCTACTTTACGTATGGCGATTATTTATTGCAGAAGCATGTTCAACAAAGTTGGTTAATGTAGGCACTGAATCATTTTGAACTTTGATCTTTGGCTACATCTTTAACTTTCTGTGTTCATTAAATTATTAAGGAGAATCTAAACCTTTATAGTGAATTTTCCTATATCTGAAACTGTAGTCTTCCATGTTGTAACTGCTAAAGTCATTGTTTTAATTTCTTTAAATGTATTTTTTTTTTTTAATTTTAGCAGTACAAGGCTGCACAATGTTATGGGCTCACTGGGTTACTTCTGAATTTTATGATGCCGTAATAGCCCCTGGCTTGTGACATCATAGTATCCACAGGTTTGCTTGTACGTTATACAGTGCAAATCTTAATGTGCACATAGAGACCCCTAGGTCTCTGTGAAGGTATTTGGTGTTTGTATACATGTTTCAGTGAGGATCTTTCCAGGCTTCGGCACATTCAGTGAGAGTGATGCAGTGGAGAGAGAGCTCTTACCACTCCCAGATAGAAGGAAGCAGTATACAAGGAGGACACCATGAGTCAGAGGAGGTTGTTGACTAGCTAGTAGTGGGGAGACAGCCTGAGGGTTGTGCTTTTAGATGCTCACCAAATGAGCCCAGGAGCCCACCAAGGGGTCTGTGTTCTTGAGGGTTTTTTTTTTTAATTTTTTTTATTTGTACCCCGCGCTTTCCCACTCATGGCAGGCTCAATGCGGCTTAGGTACTTCTTTGTACCTGGAGCAATGGAGGGTTAAGTGACTTGCCTAGAGTCACAAGGAGCTGCCTGTGCCTGCAGTGGGAATTGAACCCAGTTCCCCAGGACCAAAGTCCACCACTCTAACCACTAGGCCACTCCTCCACTCCGCTGGAGGGGACAGAGAGCTACTCTTTTCCCTTCAGAAAAGAGAAATTTTGAAAATCATTCAATGTTTATTGAAAAGTGCATCAGGCAGCAATGTAAACAGTCAAACACGGAATCAACAACTACAACAATGTGGTATGATGAACAGCTTGTCACACCCCTCAGAAGGAACAGTGGGAAGCACAAGGTTTTCATTCAGTGAATACTCTGCGAATTGAGAGGATTGTATCTATGAACTGTGAATGAGTCCAAATTCAGTAGTGAATTATTGCTTCTTTGAATATGTTGTACTTTGTACTACCAGTCAACTACTATAGACTTTCAGTAAACTTCTCTGATTCAGGACAACACCTAGACGGGACTGAATTTTTTGGAGTTGAATATAAGTAAATGATCCCTGAAGGCTTAGGCTTCCCAGTATCTGCTGGTCCCTTTCATTGTCCTCCTTGGTTCCAGAACTTCTCTGGTCTCCATATCAACTCACCCCCTTCTCCCAGTCACTGAGTGAAATCTGTGAAGGGTTATTGGCTCTATGAGCGCTCTAGGACGTGGAGGGTTCACCTGGGTAGAATACATCACTTCCTGTTTATGCTGTGAGTTATAATAAAGCAAGTTCTTGAGACTGTTCATCTGGCTGAGAGTGTCAGCATAAATTACAGTTACCTCTGGTTGGTGGTAGGGATTTCTTCCTTTGGATGTGCCCTTGTTTCTGTTCTTGCTGCCAGATAGGCTGTATTTCAGCTCTGTTCCCAGAGAAGCCTTTGTCTGTAGTGCAGGCAAATACCCTTTCCCCCCCCTTTCTGTTGAAGTTCTGTGGCAGTCCAACTCTTGTTTCCTTTTTGAAACTGCTCCTGTGGGCTTTGGGACCTAGGGTAGAATGAGTACAGCAATTTCTTGTGAGTTCCACTGACATGTTCTAAATGAGTCTAATCCAGGTATGCCATGAAATGCCCTCAGGATTTGATGAGGCCCACAGCAAGCACCACTACCTCTACTTCTGGTTTTACTACACCCAGGGAAAGAAAACTCGAGAACTTGGAAAGGTTGATGCTTAGTTCTTTATAAGCTTCTTCTAGTGAGGCCCTCACAGCTGGGGCGTAGCCATAGGCTGACCCGGGCTGATCTGAGCCCTCCACTTTGCCTCAAACCCACTAAGTAGCTGATGCACCACTCGCTAGAGATGGCGGGGATCCCCAACCTTGCCAGGTGAAGATATCTGGAGTCCGCCATCCACACTCAGCAAAGTATGGCAGTCAGCAGCAGCACTTTGCCACTGTTGTTGATGCTGCGGGCATGCTCAGTTCATGTGTGAGAACTGAGCATGCCCATGACACTGGCATTGGTGGCATAAACTGCTACTGCTGACTGCCCTGCTTTACTGAGTGAGAATGCAGATTCTGGATATCTTCTGCTGTGTGTGTGTGTGTGGGGGGCTTGGGGATCTCTGCTAGCTAAAGTATTTTAATTGTTAATTTTGGTAGGGGAGTTGGGGAGGGGGAAGGAGAGAGGGAAGAAAGGGAAATGGGACTTGATATACCGCCTTTCTATGGTATTTTGCAACTACATTCAAATATATATACAGGTACTTATTAGAAATGGGTCCCCACCAAAAATGCCTTTCTGGCTGCGCTACTGTGTCACACTAGATATCATTGTCACAAATTCACAGTGTCACAAAAATAACTTAAATGTCTTGTTTATAATTGATAGAGGCTGAGTATTTCTAATTGTTATAAACATATTTGAAGTACTGCAGAGTAAACACATCTTTTTCTTGCTGCAGTATTATCATTTGTTTCCAATTCACAAGAGATATACAACAAAAATAGGCCTTTATTGTGCTTTTTCATAACAGTGCACTTCAAGTTTCCTGTAAACTTAAATCTTAAAGACAGAAAGTTTAAACAAGTTCCTTTGCTCGGTACATCAAGAAAGAAGAGAAAGCAATGTACCCAAGACAGGATACAGAGAGATAAATGATTATGAAAAGATCAAAAATCAATTTCCAGAGGAGGAAGTACTTAAGCTGCTTATACAAATGAAAATAGATAAGGCAATTTGTGTTAATGGGACATAATAGTTTGAGAAAGTGTTAACTGCAGCCTTCACAGCTGTGTTCAACTTGTGTTCAGAGGGGTTCCAGGTGAGCAGATGCATTCCTAGGTCATAAAAGTGGACAATGGGAGAAAGCAGTCTAGGTAGTGGATCAAGTTATGGAAACACTACAAAAGAAAAAGATAGGACAGGAGCGATTATTATTGCTGGAGAGCTTATTTATTATTATTTTATTAATTTGGATTTTGCTCACACCTTTTTTTCAGCAGTAGCTCAAGGTGAGTTAAATTTAGGTACACAAGGAGGGGCATAATCGAACGCGAACGCCTATCTCCATGGGTGTCTATGTCCGAAAACGGGTACGTGAAGAGGCGGGACAGACCGTATTTTCGAAAAAAAATGGACGTTTTTCAGCTGGGCGTTTGTTTTTTTTAGCGATAATGGAAACTAAAAACGCCCAGCTCAAAAACGTCCTAATCCGAGCCATTTGGTCGTGGGAGGGGCCACGATTCGTAGTACACTCGCCCCCCTGACATGCCAGGACACCAACTGGGCACCCTAGAGGTCAGTGCGGTGGACTTCAGACAACGCTCCCACATGCATAGCTCCCTTACCACGGGTGCTGAGCCCCCAACCCCCCTCCCCCAAAACCCACTACCCACAAATGTACAACACTACCATAGTAAGCAGGGGGAAAAGCACAATGGGAGTAGAGCCTACCAACATCGTGAGCATTTGCCACAAGCTAGTGGAATCACGGAGCCCAATACCCTACACCCACCACAATGCATTGCTGATGTGACTCTGCAGTGCGCATAACAGAAAAGGTGTCACACTCACCGAGAGCCACATCAGAACCAGGAAAGGCTGTCACAGGATAGAACACATTCTGCTATCATGGAGGTGGGTACGGCATTCGAGGCTGGCATACAGGCTGGAAAAAAAGGTTTTTAAAGTGGGGTCTTTTGGTGGAGGGGGTTAGTGACCACAGGGTGAGTCCGGGGAGGTCATCCCCGATTCCCTCCAGTGGTCATCTGGTCAGTTGGGGCACTTTTTTGGGACCTGTTCGTGAAAAAAAAAGGGTCCAAAAAAAAGTGACCCAAAATCACGGTAAAAACGCCTTTCTTTTTTCCATTATCAGCTAAAGACGCCCATCTCTCCTCGGCTGATAACCACGCCCCAGTTCTGCCTTCACCACACCTCCGACCCGCCCCTGTTAACTTTACCCGTTTCTGCGACGGATTGCAGTTGGAAGCGCCCAAAATCGGCTTTCGATTATACCGATTTGGGCGCCCACGGGAGAAAGACGTCCATCTCCCGATTTGGGTCGCAATATAGGCATTTTCTCTTTCGATTATAAGCAGGAAGGTATTCCACTGTCCTGGAGAGCTCACAATCAAATTTTGTACCTGAGGCAATGGAGGGTTAGGTGACTTGCCCAAGAACATAAGGAACAACAGTGGGAAAGAGGCAGTATGATAGAAACGTCAAATATCTTCAATAAGATCAACAAAGCAGCATTTTATGGAATAAGAAATTCAAAGATAGGAGGTCATAATACGAAGTAGGAAGAGGCAAGCTGAGAGGAAGTATGAGGAGATATTCTCAAGGGGTAACATAGTCGATGATAGTAGAAAAAAAGACCAATTGGTCCATCCAGTTTGCTCAGTGTTTTCTTCCATACTGCCAAATATATATTTCAGTTGCTCCTGCCTGCCATAGATATGATCCTGTGGACATTTTTTGAGGGGGAACTTGGAGGTACTGAGTACTGGCACCTTTTCCATTGTCTGCTAAAATTTACCCATGGTCCACAAGTTTTAATGAAAGAGCTCAGGCTCTAAACGCCAATTCTGCCTTGTCATAGATTCTGTGACTAGTTGCAGGGAGCCTGACTATTGTGGGGTGGGTCCCTCAGTGATCACCCCACCCCTGAAGGGTGGCCTGGCATTTGATTACTGGCACCTTTTTTGCTAGAAAAAATACACAGTGATCCTATATAGGCTATCTCTCCTTATTCAATTAAATGCTGAGTCAATTCCCATCTACTCCAAATAAGTTATTTGACCATCGGGGTTTAGTTGGTTCTACCAGTTTTATTAAATGATTTTTGGACCTGTAATTTTGTATTAAGGTCAGGCTCAATTTAATTATATGGACACTGCAACAATTTGTAGGGGAATGAATTTATAGGTTTGCTCATGTTGTGTTACATTTCACTTAAGTACATTGAGAAAGGCTGAATAATATTAAGCAGCGATTATTGTTAGCCAATAAAGTTGACAACTTCATATTATGTTTAGCTCTGAGGACCTTTGTTGAGTGGTTCTTTTGACTGAATATCCTCTAGCACACTATTATTTTAAGTTTTATCATCTATAATTTCATTATTTTGCATATTCTCCACAGTCGCAGCATATAAACTAGGGCGGGTTCTTATATTTTAAATCTCTGTGACATTTCTTGATGGCTCCTGGCCACCACCAATGTGTCTAGATTGCTGGATGCCTCTGGGACTCAACTCAAAACAAGGCATTTGCCTTAGTCTGCCTTTCTCAGCCAACAAAGTTTAAATATGAAATGACTACTACTTAACCCTTCAATTTGCAACATAGGCAGCACTGTACCAATTGTTTTTTAAATCCCCTTGTAATAAAGAGCAATAAGCAGTCAACAGAGGAATTAGTGCTTGCTGTTAGCACATGCCCACTCTAATAGTTAATATTGCAGCTTGACTCTTAACGTATGCCTATTCCTGTGTTAACTGACAAACACAGAATGGGGCAGGTAACAAGTGGGGACTAGGCAGGGAACACACATCCCCAACAGTTACATTATGTTATGCTATCTTAACAGGGATTTATCTCTTGCCAACTCTCTTGGGTACAAGGCGAGTTACATCTACTCGAAACAGTTAAGAGACTGATTAACAATTATCAGGAATTACAGATAAAGAGAAAAGTCAAGTTTAATATAAAATCAAAAGTTAGAACTATTAGAACAGAGACTTTTCAGATACCATGTGTTAATTATGACACGGGTTTAGCTTTAATCCTAAAGATGGTAACGATCCAGAGGTTCATACATACTGTTTGTAGATGACCTGGAGCTCTATGGTTCCAGTGACTAACTATTAGCAGAATAATTCTATGTAGTAAAAAGCTTGTCAGATGACATGAAGATGATTTTTGGTCTGGGTAAATGTGCTAAGGCAATCTTCCTTAGAGAAAAGTTGAGCAAAACTAAAAACATCCCTCTGATTCATTACTGTGAGGTAAAGGACCTTGAAGAGGAAGATGTATATAAATATCTAAGAATGGAGAAAGGAGTGACAATCAAACATAAATCAGTTAGAGAAAGCATAAGTAAAGAATGTTACAGGAGAATAAAATTGATATTGTAGAATGCATTAACATCTCTCTATATAAAAGGCAACCCCAATGTTCTAATGAAGCCTCCACGGAAGTTGAGGCGCCCGAGATATCCGGTGTGCCCCTGAGTGTCTGCACCGCCCTCGCGTCAAAACGTGATGACGTCGAGGGCGGAGCAATGACACTCGAGGGCCGAAACGGAAATGGCACAGGCACGGAGGCGCAGCAAAAAAAAAGAACCCTCCCCACACAGAGCGAACCACGAACAACATCCGACGGTCACACGGAGGCAGGCAAGCAGCTTGGAGGGACGTAGGGAAGGGGCCCCTACCATTATAGAACCTTGCTAGCGCCCGTTTCATTGCGCTGAGAAACGGGCCTTTTTTCCTAGTGATGAAATAAGAAAGAAGCCAGTAATCAGCTGGCAATTCCTGTACTTCATACAGCTAAGGAATGTAGATTGGCCCCTGTTTTTTAGTGGAGTCTGTTCTTACATGGCCCCACCTGACAACCTAGTATCAGTGAGGGCTGTAATTATGTGGGAATTATTTCTCTGATATATTTACTTACCATAAGAAATATACAATTTGGAAATATGGGGCAAATAGGGTTTCTACTTCCTTACACCCACCCAAGGTACAATGGACCAGCCACCTCCGAGATATGGGGTGACAGCAAAGACAGAGGCTATTTTCCTTCCAAAGGGATAGTCTTTATTCCAACATAGATGATAAACAAAGCAATTGGACGATAAGGCAATTAGACAAAAAACTAGGCAATAGAACAATTAGACAAAGCAATTGGACAGGGTAATCAGACAAAGTAATCAGGCAAAGTAATTAGGGAATCAGGTAAAGTAATTAGGGAATTAGGTAAAGAATTAGGTAAAGTAGTTTGGGAATTAGGTAATTAGGGAATTATGTAAAGTAATTAGGGAATTAGGTAGAGCAATTAGACAGAGTAACAAACAGCAAAGAAATCAGGCAGTAGCAATTTGTTACGAGAAGGAGAGAGAGACCCCCATGATAAAGAGTCACTCGGTTGGCAATCTCACCCTTCTAACTAGATACAACACAACCGTGCCTTATATACAGTGGATTGAGCATCAATCCCCCTCCCATCCAGTCCACACCTTGCAATTTCAGCTACTTTCTGTTTCACCCCATTGTTTACATAGAATGAAACACAGTATCTGAATGTTCTGGAACACAGAACACGATATCTGAATGTTTACAAAACCCAGCAGCTTATCATAAGTCCAAGGTTCTTTAACTGAAGATTGCAGTGCTATTTCGTTACAAGAATTTGCCTAGGACCCGGGTCTTGTCGTATTGTTATCTAAGTCCTCAACACTTCTTCCCTCTCAAACTGTAAACATATTCTTGAGTGTCCTTGTTAGTGTACATTCAGCGACACCATTTCTGTCAGGGGAGGGGGAAGAGCACTCTTTGCTGGTACAGTGTGACCTTGTATTTACAGCTCTCAGCAATAATACAGAGAACACAGAAAAAATGCAGCTTTCAGGCAGTTTTAAGATTTAAGCCTTTAGCTTTGTAGGTCATAGGCCATGCCTGTCAGTAGTCAGGAAGGTGCAAATCAATTCACCCCTTAAAGTACTACTAATACTACTTATCATTTCTAAAGCGCTACTAGACGTACGCAGCGCTGTACACTTGAACATGAAGAGACAGTTTCTGCTCGACAGATCTTGAAAAACTAGATATATGAACAGGAAAACTCCTTCATGCCCACAAAACCATTTATAAGAATCAGCTTATGCCAAGACTGTTGATTCCATGAGCTGGAGAAGGAATGGGCCTCTTAGAAATAGATTATACCTATAGGGCTACTGTTGTAGGCCTTCAGGCTTACTTAACAGCATCATCAAATCTAAATGTGCAAAAGGAATTGAAATAAGAAAGTAAATGTCCAGAATCCATCTCCATCGTTAAACTTGGACAAGTGTTCTGATGAGTTGATTCAATGAGTAAGAATCAATCGATAGATATACATAGGGAACGAATCCACAAAATTTGTGAAAGAAGAGAAAAATCTCTACAAAGAATTGAATCAGCTTGTACATGTTACATTTTATAAATTCCTGAAGGAAATTGTCTTTGGCATAACATTAGTACTACATCAAGTGTTAACAGTAAATTTGAGAGAGTAAAATTATACTCCACATACCTAGTTTAGGAGTGAGGTTGATGATTGTCATGGAAAGTGCAAAACCAACCCATTTGGAGATACTGCCCCCTAGTGAGAGGAATACCAAACAATTATTTCTGTGAATTGGGTGGAGAAGGCGAAGGGAAAAGGAAGGAATTTTGGATTGAGCTCACACCTCTTCCAATTGTACTGTAGCTCAAGATGAGTTACATTCAGGTAAAGTAGATATTTTCCTGTTCTTGGAAGGATTAACACTCTGTTTGTACCTGAGGCTATGGAAGATCACAGGGACTGACAGTGGGATTTGATCCAGGTTTTCATCAGGTTTTCCTGATTCTCAGCCCACTGGTCTAACTATTAGGCAGTTTCTCCAATACTAAGAAATACATTCATACATTCAGATAAATGTGACAGAAATATTCAAAATTATTTCCCATTGTGTCAGGACTCACTCAACTTCCACAACAGTGGAATAACTAATATTAATCACCATGAGGAATCAATATTACATCCTGTGAACTCCAGAAGGAAACTCTCTTTGGCACATTGCAAGTACTGCAGTGAGTGCTGGCAGCAAATTTCAGAGACTTCATATGTACCTTGGCTTTGGAGTGAGTTTCATTACTATCATGGTGTACGCAAACTAACTCATTTTGAGACCAACAGGTTGATTGTATAAATCAAGGGGTGTGCAGTTATATGTGTCTTTTGTTCCTTCTTTATAACATTTATAACCCCCTTAAAACTAAGCAGTAATACATGTAAAACACACATAATTAAAAATAAACAAACATTAAACTACATATTACAATAACAAACAATATAGAATAACACTATAATTGACTTAAGCAACCTGGTCACTATAAATACATTAATTCACAAATGCAGTCTGTATACCAATGCGATACGCTTGCATAAATAAAAGGATTTAAGCTGTTTTTTTAAATTAACTGTATCAGGCAACAATCAAATATATTCTGGCAAGTGGTTCCATCTCTCAGGGCCAGCAAACAAGAAAGCACACCTCCTCATCTCTGCAAGATGGAAGTTCCAGAGAGAGGGAACTGCCAATAAATGTGCAGCTTCAGATCTCTATACTCACCCTTCTGTGTAAACACGCAGCTCGTTCTTCAATTAATCAGGCACTTGACCCTTTAGAGAGAGCCTGGTGAACAAATAACAATATTTTAAACCAAATCCTCTCAGTAATAGGCAACCAATGAACTCCATCAAAACGAGAGTAATGTGGTGGATACCTGAAGTACCCGTAATCAAGCATGCCACCGCATTTTGTACCATCTACAGTGGTTTAGTCATTGATTTTGGAAGACCTAAAAGCAGTGAGTTACACATGTAAGTGGTTCCTTAATTGGCACTAACGTGCACAAGTGCACTATGTGCTATTCTACAAGGTAGCATGTAATTGCGGGAGGGGGGGGGGGGTTGTACACATGGATGGAGCATGAGTTGGGCATGGACATGGGCATATCTACTATTTCCACATGCAGCTTGTAGAATACTTTGAGTTGCTTGCACTGCATGGCACACTGAGGCATGCCAGCTTACGCCTGCCATAGACCTGGCATAAGTGGGTGTGCCTAAATGTAGGTGTGTTGATGCCAACTTATGTTAGTATTCTATAATGGAATCTTGGTGCCAAGATGCTGTTATACAATTGGTACTTAGTGGGCGGCGTTGAGGCACCTAACTGAGGCATCATGTTATAAAAATTCCCTCATTGTCACCAAAAGCAGTATGTGCATGGGGAAGAGCTAGAAATATGATTCAGGCAGACAAATACTTTGGAAGTAGAAATAATACATAGGAAAAATGCACTAGAAAGGAAGTTCTTGAATAGGCCCAGAGTGTGATGTAAGGGTAAAAGAGATTAGACTGGTTTCATGTGACACATTGATTACTTTATAGCCATAGCATTTGATGATTTTGTCTATCTTCAGCAACAGTCTGTGACACCAAATACTATTATAGACAGCTGAGAGAAGCTCAATTGCTGCCTAACCGGTTTTCTATTTACACTGAAAATAAACTTTTCTGAAGGTGCTCAGGTCAACAATTTGCACAAGCTGCAGCTAGTTTGAAATCCAGCTTGCTCAGGAGGCAATTGAGAGTCAATAATGGGAGGGAGTGTGACAAATACAGTTCTTTCCATCAGCTGGGAAGACGAGAGGATTATTGGCCTGTAACTGAAGGGTAAATTCTGTTCACTGTTCACAAGTACAGTCCCACTGCTTCACCTTTTCCACTTCTCCAAGGTCCTTAGAACTCACAAGGATGTACAAGTGGACAATTCCCAATACTTTTCTATACTTTTGGGATCGATGGAGAACAGGCTCCAAAAGCACAGGAATCTCTCTCCTAAAACCCAGGTGCCTCTCCCTGTTCTGTCTGCCTTCTGTCTTGACCCTCAGGACTCATTCCTGTGAGGATAAGTGGTATCGTTTGGAGCTTGTTTTCTAAAGAGAAAAACATCCAAAAGTGGCATAAATCTGCATTTGGACGTTTTTGTCACAAAAATGTCCAATTGGTATTTTCAAAACCAATTTTTAGGTGTTTGTCTATGAAGTCCCATCAGAAGTGCGTTCAAACCACAAGGGGGTATGTCAGGGGTATGTTAATGGCAGAATCTGGGCATTTCTAACACTGGACATTTTTCTGCCATAATGGAAGAAAACAAAACCGTCCAGGACCTAAAACTAAGATGTTTTGAGCTAGACCATGTTTTTTCTAACGAATAAGGCACAAAAAGGTGCCCTAAATGACCAGATGACCTCCCATTACTCCCCAGTGGTCACTAACCCCCTCCCTACCCCCCCCCCCCCCCCCCACAAAAAAAACAAATATGATTAAAAACATTAATTGCAGCCTCCAATGTTATACTCATGTCCATTCGAACAGCAATGCAGGTCCATGGAGTAGTATAATGAAGGGTGCACTGCAGACAGGTGGACCTGAGCCCACACCTCCCCCTACCTGTACACTTGTGGAGGAAACTGTGAGCCCTCCAAAACTCAACCGGAAACCCACTGTACCCACATATAGGTGTCCCCTACACCCCTAAGGGCCTTTACTGCAAAAGGATTTATGCGAATGTCTTTTCCTTCCCACCTGGGGGTGAAGTCCCTTCTATCTAATCACTTTGCGAATTTTGGCAGCTAGGGTTCAATGGCTAATAGAAATAGGATAGGAGACAGAGGACATCCCTGTCTCGTGCCTCTTTTCAGGTCGAAGCTCTCTACTACTACTTAACATTTCTAAAGCGCTACAAGAGTTACGCAGCGCTGTACAATAGCAATTTATTAATCAATAGCTGTGCTTGTGGGCGAGTGTAGAGGGCTCTAACCCAGTCCATAATTTTGCCCTGGAATGGAACCCATGTTTCTCCAGGACCCACATTAGGTATTGCCATGATATGCTATCGAATGCTTTCTCCATATCTAGACCCGCATTGGCTTCTAATCCCTCCCTCTCCCCGAATGTTGTATGGCCGCTAGTGCGCTTATAAGGTTCATAGAGGCATATCGGCCGGGGTACAAGCCCACCTGATTTCTCATGGATGATGGATGGTAGAAAGGAGTTCATTTGGCGAGCCAGAATGGCTGCCAACAGTTGATGTCCTGATTAAGGAGAGATATGGGGCAGTAGGAGCCCACTTGTGACATGTCTATCCTTGGCTTAGGCAGGTAATATGATATGGGCCAGGTTTTGGTGCCACCCATCCCATCGGATCGCCCCTTGCAAGTTCTAGTGCCCTTGCGTGAACACATAAACAACTACCACTCCCTGCTTCCTGTTGACTCCCCTCTCTCGTCCCTGCAACCCCCTCCCTCCCTCCACCCCAGCCCCCACCTTCTTAAGTTCTGTCATCCACCCACTTATCCATCTCATTCACACCTCCCCTATCCCCCACCCCTCCTCCCTCTCCTCCCTAATTCCCCCCTTGCTTAGAAACCCGACTCATCCTTCCCCCTCCCTAGAGAAACTCACCAGAACACATGCCCCGCATCAAACCTGCTATCTGAACAAAAACAATAACATTGATATATGCCACTTAACTCCACATGGGCCAGACATAGGAATTTCCCACAAAGGGTTGTCCTTCAAGTCCAAAGCAAAGATTCACAGGTTCAAACCAGCATCCGTGACAAAAGTACTCCATGAACTAGAGCGCGAGGGGCCACTGATTTAGGTGTTGCACCTATCGCCTCATCGTCCATCATTGTCCCCTGCATTCCAATGTCTTAAGAACAAGATAACTCATTGCACTCGAAACCTTTAACCGCTTTAGCATTATCCGCCAGTAACCGTGGCCAGGATGCTCAGTCCAAAGATATCCCGAGCCATCAAGGGCCTGGTGTCCAATTCCTGAGCCTCTCCTCTGTTAAGGCGGTTCAGAAATGCTTGTGCCTCTGCTGTTTCTGTTAGCACCAACACCCGACCCGCATGCCAGATCCGAAGTTTAGCTGGGTATAGGAGGGAGAAATGTACCCCTTTCTTATGTAATGCGGTGCATGTTGGCGCCATCGATTTGCGCATCAGTGCTACCCTGGTGGAGTAGTCATTAGTAACAAGCGCTGTCCCTCATATTCCAGAATTGCTTTGCTGTGAAAGGCCTTCAAAAGTTGTTCTTTCTCCGACCAGCTCATGAAGTGTGCAATGGCGGTCCAAGGCTTGTTCTCATACTCTCCACGTCCTCCGATTCGATGCGCTCGGTCGCACTGAAAGTTTTTATCACCCTTCTCCAGCCCCAAGGTTTCCGGCACCCATGTGCTGAAAAATTGGTAAAGGCCTTTGTCTGTGAGGTGATTCTGGTAGTCCCATGACTCTGAGATTGTTCCGCCGATTTCTGTTTTCTTGCTCCTCTACCCTTTCTCTGAGTGCCACTGTTTCTTTCTGCAGCTCAGTAATCTGGGCCGCCATGTTATGCGACTCGTCTTCTTGGGTGACACCATTGCTCCACCTCAGAGATCCGTCTGGCATGGGAATCGAATTTTCGCCTATTTCCTCTACCGCTGCTTGAATTTTATTCAGCCTGTCTTCCAGAGCCGTGGTGACCGTTTGTGATATTTCCTGGGCCCAATCACCTGTTTGCTTCTCAGTCAGTGCTTGCTGTGAAAAATTGTTCGTCATCTTGGGTGTGCTCGTGCAAGTAGCATCTTTTAGGCCCCGCTGGTTCCATCGTGGGCATTACTTCTACCACACCGCTTCTATGTTCAAGTTCAAATGGTCTAAACGTAGTCTTCTAGCTGTCCACTCAGCAAATCGGGACATCAAGCTATAGAGTTCTTGAAAAGTGGCAGGTTTATGTAGGTTCTCTGCGGAGCTCTCGTTTCTGCTGCTTCTCAGGTGGCAGGCATCATGTGACCCCCTGCAGTATACTTTTCATGAACACCTCACTGAATGTGCTTTTCATCTGGAAACAAAATGCATAGAATATGTTGAGAACGGAATACTTTGGTACTCAAAAATGTGTTTACATTCTTGCCACATGAGCTCATATTATGCATTCAGAAAAACACACATGTAGGGTACATACCTTTGAGAACTGGTTATTCACTTGGTTTGACTTGTGAATAAAGGCACAGAGTTGATAGTATTCTGCTTAAAATTGTATATCAAAATTTGTTGAAATGGCAACTGGATGAAACAGGTAATTCAACTGGATTAGTATTGTATTTCTCCTTTACTAAACTGAGCACAGCACCGGTGTGATCTCCTCTGGAAGTTAAACTTTCTGCCATTGCTAAGCATACCTGCCAAGTCTCCTGCATTCAGAGGGAGACTCCCACTTTGGCGGGTCATCTCCCGCCAAAGCTGGAAAGTCTCCCACTGAATTCTGCCGCCGCCACTTCTGTTGAGCAACGGCAGGAACAAAAACAAGCGCCGCACTGAGCCGGAGCCGCTGCTACCGCTTCTCTCTACAGCCGGCATAAGAATAAAAACAAACACGGGGCCGTAGCAGCCTTGAGGCGTGCGTTGTTGGCTCTGCCGTCCTCTGCCCCGCTGACGTCAATTTCCCGTTCGGGGGCAGAGGAACGGCAGAGCTGACAGCGCATGCCTGAAAACTGCGGCCCTGCGCTTGCTTTTTGTTCTTGTGTCAGTGCTGTTGCTGCTGCAAAGAGGGCCGGAGGGAGAGAGGAAACATGACTGGAAAGGGTAGGGGAAGGGTGAAAGGGTGTCCAGAGGGAGGTGTCCAGAGAAAGAAAAAAGAGTGAGGATGCTGGAGGGTACAGAGAGAGAGAGAGAGAGATGGGGAGAGAAAGAGGGGATATGGAAAAGAGCAGGGGAGAGCCAGAGAGAGAGAGAGAGAGATGGGGAGAGAAAGAGGGGACATGGAAAAGAGCAGGGGAGAGACAGGCTGCTGGGGAGAAGGAAGAGGAGCAAGGGGGAGACCCTGGCTGGTCAGATGGAGAGATAAAGAGGAGAAATGCTGGATGAAAGGAAGGAGAGAAAGAGGAAAAATGCTAGAAGGAGGGGGCAGAAAGAAGGAAGATGCTGGATGGAAGAGGGGTACAGAGAGAGAGATGACTGGAAAGATGGTGAGAGAAAGAGGGGACATGGACAGGAGAGAGAGAAGCTTCTGGTGAGAAACTGGGGGAGACCCTAGCTGTCAGACGGAGAAATGCTGGATGAAAGGAAGGAGAGAAGGAGGAAAAATGCTAGAAGGAGGGGGCAGAAAGAAGGAAGATGCTGGATGGAAGAGGGGTACAGAGAGAGAGGTGACTGGAAAGATGGTGAGAGAAAGAGGGGACATGGACAGGAGAGAGAGAAGCTGCTGGTGAGAAACTGGGGGAGACCCTAGCTGTCAGACGAAGAAATGCTGGATGAAAGGAGGGAGAAAGAGGGAAGACGCTGGATGGAAGGGTAGGGAGGGAAAGAGGAAAGACACTGGAAGGATGGGGAGAGAGAGGACATGCTGAATGGAAAAGGGTCGAGAGAGAACTGTCTAGAAGGAAGGGGAGATAGAGGGAGACAATGGATGGAAGGAGAGGGAGACAATGGACGGAAGGATTGGAAGAGGGTAATGGGTGGAAGGATGGAACTCTGCTGCACGTCTTATATTCCGCCTGAACCGATATACTCATATCACTCCTCTCCTCAGGTTGCTTCACTGGCTTCTGATCAGATACCGCATACAGTTCAAGCTTCTCCTTCTCACCTACAAATGCACTCAGTCTGCAGCCCCTCATTACCTCTCCACCCTCATCTCCCCCTACGTTCCCGCCCAGAACCTCTGCTCTCAGGACAAATCCCTCCTCTCAGTACCCTTCTCCACCACCGCCAACTCCAGGCCTCCGCCCATTCTGCCTCGCCTCACCCTATGTGTGGAATCAACTTCCTGAGCCCCTACGCCTATCCCCCTCCCTACCCATCTTCAAATCCTTGCTCAAAGCCCACCTCTTCAATGTTGCCTTTGGCACCTAACCTTTATACCTTTCAGGAAATCTAGACTGCCCCAATTTGACTGCCCCTACTTGACTGACTGTACATTTGTCCATTAGATTGTAAGCTCTTTGAGCAGGGACTGTCCTTCTATGTTAACTTGTGCAGCGCTGCGTAACCCTGGTAGCGCTTTAGAAATGTTAAATAGTAGTAGTAGTAGGGATGACACTTGTAAGCAGGTGCCTCTTAGTGCAGCCAAGGATAGAACAATCTCCTTCAGCCACAGGCTCCTGGTACAGTCAAGAAAACAAATGTCCACCAGCAACTTCAATTTTAAGGCTTTTACTCCATGCAGGTTTCTAGTAGACCTGATACACGGTTCCAACATCAGCATTCACCTTTAATCTTAAGCACATGTAAGCCACCTGAAAATGTGTGGCAAATAGTCCCCTTTAAGCAGTAGGCTACCAGCACCTACTAGGATTCAATACAGGCTCACATTCAGCTCCAGTCTGGGCTCTTTTCCCAAGACAAACAGTTCAATCAGTTCATCATCCCAGTTCAATCACAAAGCAGCCTTTACTTTCAGGAGGTTTCAATACTTTAGGGACTTCCTCACACCCAAGGGATTTCAGCCTGCTTCAGTACTTTAGGGACCTCTCTTGCCCAAGGATTTTCAGCCTGCAGCTGCTTCTCTCCTCCTGAACTGAACTCCCCTGGGACTCCTTCCCACCTGCCTAATCAATCCCTGGCTTCTGCTCTCACAACCAATCATTCTCCTTCCATTAGCTTCCCACCACCCATACCAGCTGAGTTAAGCATTAGACTAATGATGAGCTCCTGCACCCAGTGTTTCCTAACACTCTTTCCCCCTAGTGGCAGCCACTCTACACATCCTGCCAGCTTACACCCATATCTTCCCCTATTGCAGCTAGGAGTCCAGTCCGGGTTCTTCCTCTCACCCCCTGGCTCCTTGCCTGCAATGCCTTCTGGGACTTGTATTTCAGACTGAAACTGCCTTAACCCAACTATCCTGAATGTGACTTTATCAAACACTGGATGGAAGGGTAGGCGAGAAAGAGGGAAGGTGCTGGATGGAAGGTTAGGGAGAGAAAGGAGACGCTGGATGGAAGGATGCACAGAGAGAGGGGGAGACACTGGAAGGATGGGGAGAGAAAGAAGGGAGATGCTGGATGGAAAGGGGGAGAGGATAGAGTTAGAGAAAGACTGGAGAATAAGAAGAAGGGGCATGGGGAGAACAAAAGTGAGGAAAAGATGAAAAGCCATAGGTAGATGAAGTAAAAAGAAGGAAATTAAAGAATGGATAGTAAGAATGAATTAAATCTGGATAGAGAGCGAGGCAGAAAAATAAACTGAAGAAAACAAAGAAAAAGGAGAGAAAATGAGAAATGGACAGGAAACCCTGGCAAAAGATGTTAAGAGAAGACAAAGCAATGCAGAATCAAGAGATTGGGACCAACACAATTAGAAAAAAGTAAATAGCCAGACAACAAAGGTATAATTTAGGATATAGCAATGTGGTAGCTGTGTTAAGGAAGGTTAATAAATGCAAATAAAACACAACACAGAAAATAAGGTGATACCTTCACTGATTTTTAAAACACTTATGATTAGCCTTCAGAGACCAGCACTTCCTTCCTCAGGTCAGGAGAGGATACCATAACAGCATTATACTGTCCTGACCTGACCTGAGGCAGGAGGTTTTGGCCTCTGACAGCTAATTGAAAAGGGTATTATGCTATTAAATAAAATATTTTCTGAAATGGCTGTGGGATTGAGGTGTGTCTGGGGGCGGAACCATATAAAGTGGGTGGAGCCAATTCAGAGTGAGGTGGGGTTGGGGGCGTTTACTAAAATCTCCTCAAAAATTGGGACCCCTTGGCAGCTCTGGCTAAGTTTCATACTGAGGTGCTGGATAATATTTTATAGCTCAGCCAAGCATTCTGGGATATATTAGTATGGAGCTTAGTTGATCTGTTGCTGAAGAGAAATCAGTTATATTTTCTTATTTGTTAGTTGACCATTTGGGGAAATAGGTCTTAAATAAAGATGATCAAGATAAGAGAAAGAAACTGAAAGAGGGAAGGGGATCAAGGGGTTTAGAACCAGAAAGAAGGAAGAAAACAGAGTCAGGGAAGGTGACATCAGCAGCAATCACAAGAAAAGCTACAGAGAATTAAAAATGGGAGAGAGAGAGAAAGAAAGAAGTTACAGACAGATGGGGTACGCTGGCTCTCAGTTTCCTTGTCGATTAGGGAAATGTCTGAAATTAGCTAAAACACCAAAGATAAAGCCCTAGGGTCCTTTTGTTTAAGTGCAGTAAATGAAAAGTCTGTGTGGTAACTGCTGGGGCATTCCTGCATCTTTGTATACTGTTGCTGCACAGAAAGATGCGTTACAGCACAGTAGCTATATTGAC
The DNA here is from genome assembly GCF_901765095.1 of Microcaecilia unicolor. Lineage (NCBI taxonomy): Eukaryota > Metazoa > Chordata > Amphibia > Gymnophiona > Siphonopidae > Microcaecilia > Microcaecilia unicolor. Next base: position 101,247,328 of record NC_044034.1, on the reverse strand, counting down.
AGTGTGGATTCACTTACCGCATCCTAAATAGCAGGCAGTAAGTACATCCATGCTTTCTGTAACAGTGACAGAGGGTAATTTTATAACAGGGCACCCAAGTTAATCGGGCAGGAAGGTGCCTATTTTATAAAGACAAGTGTCTATTTGTCTTTATAAAATATTAGCAGAATTCTGCAGAGAGAGAGGGAGAGCCTAGATTATGAGCACTGATCTTTATGCTTGCTTGGGAGCAGGACTAAATATTAGCATGTATTTTATAAAATATGCATGTAAATCACGCTGTCCCCCATGTCCAGGCGAACTCCTCCCGTGCCTATGTGCTGGCATGTATTTTATAAAATGTGCATGTAAATCATGATGTCACCTGTGCCCATGAAAACTCCTCCCCTGCCTATGAGCTGGCTTGTACCGCATCTACTTTTAGACATGAGCTAATTTTATAAGAGGCCTTTTACATGTGTAAAACAGCATGTTCAGGCATAAAAGGTTTATAAAATTACCCTCTTTGGGGAAGAGTCTGAAAGGAGCTACCTAGTGGTAGATGGCAAGAATGCAGGTATATGTTGATATTGTAGTCATGTATCTGCATATGTGGACCACTGGCATGTACATGCCAGTGATCTTAACTAATTTTTAAGTTGGGGGCCACTCTGGATCCAAATGAGCTGAAGGAGAGCCATTGAATATCATCCCACATGGGGACGAGACACTACTGACCAGTGTGCGTCAGCGACATTCATCCCCACCAGCCCACCTTCAAGGTAGTGGGTGTTAGCATGACATTGTGCTGTTCAAGGATTAACATGAAAGTTAGCCTAATTAGGCCTCTGGGAGATACTGCAGGCAGCTCTGATGGGATTAGTTTACAAGGGTAGCCAGACAGGTTATCTTTGAGAACTGGGCCTTCAAAGAAATACACACCTCCTTGGTAATCAGGAAGCAGCAGATCAAACAAACCAAATTATGACGCTGGAAAAAGAGAATTCAGGTATATATAAACACACACAGAATCAGAGGAACAGGCACACACACACACACACACACATTCATACCTACAGACATTCATGCTTGGATAGTCATTCCACATACACACCCCTCCTTAGCCAACGACAGAAGGACAGACACACATTCACTTATTCACACACATACAGAAGCACTGTATATTTGTAATAAGCCTATTTCTATATAAAATATATAACCCCACTGCCTCTGAGAAGTGCACCCAGAGCCACAAGAAAAGATAACCAAATACAAGACTAGAAACGAAGCTTACAGTGGGCATTTCCAAATGCATTCCGTGTTTCTATGTCTATTGAGAAATGCCTTGTCCTTCAAACATGCAGCTCTTCCTCCCTACCCGATTTCCTCTTTCTTTGGGGAGCTTGGATAGAGAAGCACATTGTAGCAAATCCTGAATGATGATGGGGGCCACTTCTGAGGTCTCCAGGGGTCGCCTTTGGCCCCTCAGGCCTTTCATTGAAGAACACTGGGCTATAAAGTATCTGTAAGTAAGCACCAAGATGCGATGGCACTACTTTGCAGGTGGGCATTCAGATCGGTGGAATTTAGTCGGAATGTGGACAGGGTACATATTTATAAAATCTCATAATCTAGGTGCATTCATTTGCAATCTAGGTTCAGGCATTTTCACCAGCTCTGTGGTTGCAAAGTAGGCTTACGTCTGTATTCTATAAAGAAAAGTAGGCACCTGCTTTTTGTTGTAGAATAGGCTTCAAATTCTTCTAGGGCCTAAATCTAGTTGCCCCCTTATTCAATTACCCTCCATATACACAGTAAAGTACTATGTGCCTAGTGTATGCAAAATTTTTTAACAGGGGGTATGCCCCCCAGTACCTTAAAATCACCTCACTCTGCTCTTCGTCCGGGCAGCAGCAGCTACACTCATAGGCTGCCTGCGGCCTGCATCGGGACATTCTCTATAAACTGATCCACCCTTCACAAAACAGGAAGTTGCATTAGAAGGGGGCAGGGCGGTTCACAGAGAAAGTCCCGGTGCAGCAGCCTAGTGAGTGTTGCTACTGCAGCCCAGGAAATGACTGGAGGGAGATGATTTTAAGGCATGGGCGAGGGGCACGGTGTGACAGGGGGTGTGTATGCAACACACATACCTTGAATAAATATGCCGCTGCATGTGCTAACTGCAATGCGCAGTCCACACCCATTTCCCACCCCGTAACATGGTATGTGGTTAACACCTGAATGTCATACCAGCTTGATAATAGTTACCCCCGCCATGCACTACCAGTTACAGTGTGTAATTCACATGCTAACTGCTTAGCATTCTTCAGTAAAAAGGCCCCTTAGTTGTCTGTTGAGATGAACCCTTTTTTTTTTAGTTCCACATGGAGGGGCATTTTCGAACGGGGACGCCCATCGCTAAGGGCGCCCATCTCCGAGGACGGTGCGCCGAAGGGGCGGGGCCAACTGTATTTTTGAACGAGATGGGCGTCCATCTTTTGTTTTGAAAATACGGTTGGGAGCGCCCAAATCGCGACCTAAATGCTGAGATCGCCGGATTTGTAGATGGGCGCCCTCGGTTTTTCCCCATAATGGAAACCGATGGCGCCCATCTAAAAAACGAACCAATCCAAGGCATTTGGTCATGGAAGGGGCCAGGATTCATACTGCACTGGTCCCCCTCACATGTCAGAGCACCAATTGGGCACCCTAGGGGGCACTACAGTGGACTTGGCAAATTGGTCCCAGGTGCATAGCTCCCTTACCTTGGGTGCTGAGCCCCCCCAAATCCCCCCCAAAACCCACTCCCCACAACTATACACCACTACCATAGCCCTAAGGGGTGAAGGGGGGCACCTACATGTGGGTATAGTGGGTTTCGGGTGGGTTTGGAAGGGCTCCCATTTTCCACCACAAGTGTAACAAGTAGGGGGGGATGGGCCTGGGTCCGCCTGCCTGAAGTCCACTGCACCCACTAAAACTGATCCAGGGACCTGTATACTGCTGTCATGGACCTGAGTATGACATTTGAGGCTGGCATAGAGGCTGGAAAAAAAAGTTTTTAAAGTGTTTTTTTTTTAGGATGGGAGGGGGTTACTGACCACTGGGGGAGTCAGGGGAGGTGATCCACGATTCCCTCCGGTGGTCATCTGGGCAGTTTGGGCACTTTTTTGTGACTTGGACCTAAAATAAAAATAAAAAAGGGACCGAAGCCAGCCACCTCTTAACCACACCCTGGCACGCCCCTGTCCCCCCTTCGCTACCCTTCCGACAAGCCCCCGGGAACTTCGGCCGTCCCAGCGACGGAAAGCAATTGGGGACGCCCAAAATCAGCTTTCGATTATACCGATTCTGGCACCCCTGAGAGAAGGGCGCCCATCTCCCGATTTGTGTCGAAAGATGGGCGCCCTTCTCTTTCGAAAATGAGCTGGATGGTGTCTTAAAATTTTAAATGAAAACTATGTGAGAGGCTGCAGAGGAGACTGTTTCTGAAAATGTAGAATGGAAGGACAGAATAAATGAAATTAGCTATTTATTTATTTGTTACATTTGTATCCCACATTTTCCCACCTATTTGTAGGCTCAATGTGACTTACATAGTACCGGAGAGGCATTTGCAGACTCCAGTGTAAACAAATACAAAGTGATGTTGTGGTAAGATAAAGTTCATGTGGCACAGCCACATTTGGGAATCGTACAGCGGAAGAGTTGTGTTATGTCCATTACGTACTTTAGTTTTGTTGTGTTGCAGAGATCAGGCATTTATGATGGATTGGTAGGGTATGCCTTTTAAACAGGTTAGTTTTTAGTTTTTTTTCCAGAAGATTAGGTGGTCGTACGTCATTTTCAAGGTTTTTGGTAATGCATTCCACAGTTGTGTGCTTATATAGGAGAAATTGGATGCGTAAGTTGATTTGTATTTAAGTCCTTTGCAGCTTGGGTAGTGTAGATTTAGGTACTTTCGTGTTGATTCGGATGTGTTTCTAGTTGGTAGGTCGATCAAGTCTGTCATGTATCTCGGGGCTTCACCGTAGATAATTTTGTTGACCAGAGTGCAGATTTTGAAAGCAATACGTTCTTTGATTGGGAGCCAGTGTAGTTTTTTGCGGAGGGGTTTTGCGCTTTCAAATCGCGTTTTTCCGAAGATAAGCCTAGCTGCCGTGTTTTGAGCGGTCTGAAGTTTCTTTAATGTTTGGTGTTTGCATCCCGCATAAATTCCATTGCAGTAGTCTACATGGCTTAATACCATTGACTGTATCAGGTTGCGACATGTTTCCCTCAGGAAGAATTGTTTCACGCGTTTGAGTTTCCACATTGAATGGAACATTTTCTTTGTTGTGAATGTCACTTGGCTCTCTAATGTTAGGTTGCGGTCCAATGTAACGCCGAGGATTTTCAGGCTGTCTGAGATAAGGAGGGTGTAGTCTGGGGTGTTGATAATTGTGGGGTTGTCCGCGCTGTGTTGGGATGAGAGGATAAGACAGTGTGTTTTTTCTTTGTTAAGTTTTAGTTGATCCAATGCATTTGCCCAAGAGTCCATGATGTTCAAGCTGATCGTGATTTCATTGGTGATTTCTGTCAGTGGGAAAATGTGGGATACAAATGTTATAAATAAATAAATAGATTTATAGGGAATGTAAATTGTGACATCGTCTGCATAGATGAAGGGGTTAAGGCCTTGGTTGGATAAGGACTTGGCTAGAGGGGTCATCATTAGGTTGAAGAGGATTGGTGATAGCGGTGATCCTTGTGGTACTCCGCAGTCTGCTTTCCATGGTGATGATATGTTTTAGTTTGATTTTACTTGGTGTGTTCTTGTGGTTAGGAAACCCTTGATCCAGCTAAGTATGTTTCCACCAATCCCGAACTTATCTAGTAGTCTTATTGATATATTGTGGTTTACCATGTCGAATGCGCTAGACATGTCGAATTGGAGGAGGAGGATGTTTTTGCCTATTGCTATTTCCTGTTTGAATTTGGCTAGGAGGGTGAGTAGTACTGTTTCAGTGCTGTGGAGGGGGCGGAAATCCGACTGTGATTCGTGTAATATTGAGAATTTGTTTATGTAATCTGTAAGTTGTTTGGCTACCATGCTTTCCATCAGTTTGACTGACAACGGGATGGATGCTACTGGACGGTAGTTAGTGATTTCTTTGTTTTTTTTCTTGGTGTCTTTTGGTATCGGGGTGAGTAGTATATTGGCATTTTCCTTAGGGAAGAGACCTTGCTTTAGCATGTAATTTAGGTGGGATGTGAGGTCTACTATGAAGCGGTCAGGTGCGGATTTCTTTCTATTAACCAACAAGAGTTTCCAAATCTTCACGACTGCCTTTCTTCTATGTTTGTGCAGCGCTGCGTACGCCTTGTAGCGCTATAGAAATGCTAAATAGTAGTAGTAGTAGATAGTGGATATATTAACTGGTGTCACAGCTTTTACATAGGGGTCAGGTATTCAGCCAGTTGGATGTTAGTGAGACACTTTTGGGTTAACTTTATCTGGATATTGAGCCTGAAGTGCACCGGCTGAGTGTCCATCTAAAGTCGTCCTAGCAAAGTTTTATGGATAACTTTAGTCTTGCTGTTAACTAGTCAGTAACCCAGGTAATTCTTTCTGGGCAGTACTGAATGTTACACTCAAAGTAAAACAACATCCTAGGATCATTTTGAGTGCCAGCTCTTATTTTACAGATACATTTTGTCCAGGGAGCAATGGGCCAGGGTAAAATGTTGTTGAGGAGAAGAGAAAAGATTGAAAATTTTGGGCTTTCTCTGTCTAACTCTATATTGATCTTATTGTAGTACAGAAACTGATGGCAGATAAAGACTTCCAGGCTTCCTTGATTCTCAGCTCATTGTTCTAACCTTTAAGGAAGACCCCTGGCTCTTGGATATAAAGGCTGCGTACACTTCTTTCAGAGCACCAAGGAGACACCTCTGTCACAAGAGTAACAGGCAAGCCCAACCTGCACAATTCAGAGGGGTCAGCTGTGGAACAGGGACCCAGAATGTACTTCTATTACTGTATAGAAGATACATTATTGTGTCCTCTTGTATCCCTGAAAAATATTTGAAACATTTTTAAAAGTAGGAGGAGAAGGAGGGAGATGAATGGAGAAATAAATTATACATGTTTTCATTCACTAGCCTGTGTTACACAAAGTCCTGTTCTCATTTTCAGATAGGCCAGCAGATTTAGCATGGTGGAGGTGAAATGGTCTGGTTTGATTGCACTATAAATCTGTTTTACTGTGCTATTAACCCATATAAACAGTACAGTTCTGGTTTTATTGTTTTCTAAAATAGACTTGGTTGATGTGAACTGTTAAGTTCATTGTGCTGCTGGACTGATAATAAATGGGAGCCTGTGCTCACCATTTCCCTTCACAGTTTCCAGCGGCATTGTCTGTGGGAAAGAGAAGGAAATTGTAAAACAGCTTCAGGCCAAAGTCCAGGAGCACAACCTACCTGCAGTCTTTGCACCAGTTCTCAAACAGGACATAGGCACATATTTTCACTGTGAAATCTGTGGCAAGTGCAGAGTACCCACAAACATGTGCTTTTGCAGTTTGTGCAGGTACTTTTCCCATGTAAAATAACACTCGTGGAGGGAACTTCTATAAGGAGGTTGCCAAAATTTAGGCATCAAGAACCCATGTAAATAATCAGAATACTGCCATTTATGCACCTAAATGCCAATATTCCGGCTCATGCCATTCTGTAACATGGCGCCTAAATGTGATGGTGCGTAGTTTGAGGGTGGCATACACCTGGGTGGAGTCTGGGCAGAGTGTGGGCAGGTTGCACAATTGTATGCATAAATTATGAAATTGAGAAACACATTGATGAAATGCTTCATGAAGCATCAAAGATTTCCAGCAGTGGGGAAGAAGAAGCTGTGCTGAGAGAGGACAGCTGAACTCAGATCACGAGCACCTGGAGGATCAATACCATGACTCCACAAGTGGAGGAGGTGAGAACATCCCAGAGAGAGGAGAAATCAGAGCTCGAAATCCCCAAGTTGCTGGATCATTGACCACTATGAATCAAAGATGTAGTGGTGGTTGGTGATTCTCTTCTGAGGGGTACAGAGGTGTCCGTCTGCAGACCAGACATGATGTCCTGGGAGGTGTTCTTTCTGTCAGGTGCCAAAATTCAAGATGTTACAGAAAGCTTGCCAAGACTCATCAAATCTAATGACTATTATCCAATGCTCACCCATGTTGGCACAAATGATACCCCTCTAAACATATTAAATGTGACTACATGGCTCTGGGAGATAGGGTGAAGCATACAGGTGCACAGGTGGTGTTCTCATCAATCCTCCCTATTGAGGGTAAAGGCCAAGGCAGAGAAACTCACGTCCCGAAGATGAATATGAGGCTGCACAGATAGAGTCATCAAGAGCATTTTGGCTTCCTGGACGATGGGATGAAGAGATGGTGTCCATCTATCAAAGAAGGGAAGAAGTATGTTCAGCAGCAGATTGGCATCTGGAAAGCAGTATATACTAATGCCCAAAGTATGGGAAATAAGGTTTTAGATCTTGAGCCTGTGATGGAGGAGGCTGATTTAGATTTAGTGATGATCACAGAGACATGGTTCACAGAGAACCATGACTGGGATATAGTTATACTTGGCTATAATCTGCTCAGAAAAGACAAATTAAGAATAAAGGGAGGGGGAGTGGCATTATATGTTAAAGATAATATTAAAGATAACTTCCACCGGTATCAAAACTCCTCTACAGAATCTCAAATACTAATATCAACAATTGACTACAGATAATCACACTTTGTATGTTGAAGGATCAAAATTCAAAGTTACAAATAAAAATTAAAGTTGGTAGGAAAAGGTCTCAAAATGCCCAGGTGCCAGGACAAACTTAGTCATCAATATCACCTCAAGGCATACTCTAGGCTAAGGCTCATCACAGACCAAAAACCTCCTATTTTATTGTTTATCAAATCTGTGTAATTTCATATTTTACTTTTTTAAAAGTTTTTTGTTTCTTATAATCATTCAACGTAATTCAAAATCTCAACAAAAAATTAATAATGAAATAACTTAGCTTTTCAATCTTTGCGTTTGCTGTCACACACCTTATCATGAGACTCCCGACGGGGACCCGTTTCGCCCACCAGCTTCTTCAAGGGTGGAGTCCAGACGCTCTGAAAATCAAATGAAAAGCTTCATTAAATGTCTTTCAACATACTCACTACTATGGCATAGTTCAGTCCTGCTGTGAAAGCATGGAACAAGATTGTCAAGTATGAGAGAAAGAACTATGCCATAGTAGTGAGTATGTTGAAAGTCATTTAATGAAGCTTTTCGTTTGATTTTCAGAGCATCTGGACTCCTCCCTTGAAAAAGCTATTTAACATTTCTAAAGGGCTACCAGGGCTATGCAGTGCTGTACAATCTAACAAAGAAGGACAGTCCCTGCTCAAAGGAGCTTACAATCTAAAGGACAAAAAAGTGCAGTCAATACAATGGTTAGGTGCTTGAGCAAGGATTTGAAGATGGGCAGGGAGGGGACTTGGCGTATGGGCTCAGGGAGTTTATTCCAAGCATAGGGTGAGGCGAGGCAGAAAGGGCGGAGCCTGGAGTTGGCGGTGGTGGAGAAGGGTACTGAGAGGAGGGATTTGTCCTGTGAGCGGAGGTTACGGGTAGGAGCGTAAGGGGAGATGAGGGTAGAGAGGTAATGAGGGGCTGCAGATTGAGTGCATTTGTAGGTTAGTAGGAGAAGCTTGAACTGTATACGGTATCTGATCGGAAGCCAGTGAAGTGACTTGAGGAGAGGGGTGATATGAGCATATTGGTCTAGGTGGAAGATAAGACGGGCAGCAGAGTTCTGAACGGATTGAAGGGGGGATAGATGGTTAAATGGGAGGCTAGTGAGGAGTAGGTTGCAGGTAGGTAATCTAGACTGCCCCTATCGGACTGACTGTTCACTTGTCCTTTAGATTGTAAGCTCTTTGAGCAGGGACTGTCCTTCTATGTTAAATTGTACAGCGCTGTGTAACCCTAGTAGCGCTATAGAAATGTTAAGTAGTAGTAGTAGTAGTTAAGGCGAGAGGTGATGAGAGAGTGGATGAGAGTTCGGGTGGTGTGCTCGGAGAGGAAGGGGCGAATTTTGCTGATGTTATAGAGAGAGAAGCGACAGGTCTTGGCTGTCTGCTGGATATGGGCAGAGAAGGAGAGGGAGGAGTCGAAGATGACTCCGAGGTTGCGGGCAGGTGAGACGGGGAGGATGAGGGTGTTGTCGACTGAAATAGAGAGCTCGGTCTTGGCCATGTTCAGTTTCAGGTGGCAGTTGGACATCCAGGCAGCAATGTCAGATAAGCAGGCTGATACTTTGGCCTGAGTTTCCGCAGTGATGTCTGGTGTGGAGAGGTAAAGCTGGGTGTTGTCAGCATAAAGATGGTATTGGAAACCATGAGATGAGATCAGCGCGCCCAGGGAAGAGGTGTAGATTGAAAAAAGAAAGGGTCCAAGGACAGATCCCTGAGGAACTCCAACAGAGAGTGGGATGGGGGTGGAGGAAGATCCATGAGAATGTACTCTGAAGGTACGGTGGGAGAGATAAGAGGAGAACCAGGAGAGGACAGAGCCCTGGAACCCAAATGAGGATAGTGTAGTAAGAAGATAGTGTAGTATGATTGACAGTGTCAAAAGCGGCGGATAGGTCGAGGAGGATGAGGATGGAGTAGTGACCTTTGGATTTGGCAAGGACCTTTGGATTTGACCTGGACTGGCAGTGCATCCAGAACCTGCCCCCAGCATTGGAGGCCTGTTTATATTTTTTATTTCACAGTACTTGATATTTCGCTGATCGCCAAATTACATTGCTGCTAAGTAGTTCACAAATTTGATAAAAAGGAGAAAATGAAGGTGGGGAGGGGGCAAAAGGATAGAAAAAGGAGGCAAAATAAAATAGAGGATGCAGGCTGGGTACATAGGTCAAAGGTGTGCTGAAGTGACTTGCCAAGGCCACAAGGAGGTTGAATTAGGGCCTTCCACTTCCCAGCCCACAGCTCTAACCATTAGGCTACTCCTCTGCTCTGTATGAGATTCTGCCCCGCCCCACCCGCCCCTAGTGTGGCATCTCCCCCCTTCTCTCCTCAAACTTCTTCCCCTTCTTTTTTTTCCCCAAAAGTTGGCATCGGCAGTGATTCCATAGTCTGTTCTGCTGCGGGCACTGGCCTCTTCACTGTGCTGCATCCCGCCTGTGAGGAAACTGGAAGTTACGACAAGAGGTGGACTGCAGTAGGGAAAAGAGGCCGGTGCTGGCAGCAGGACAGCCTATGGGAATCGCTGCCGCTATTTATGCCACCTATTGGGAAAAGAAAAAAAGAAGAGGGAAGAGAGTAGAGGAGGGAAGAGGGGAAATGCCACTCTATGGAGAGTCTTATTAAGTAGACCTAACTAAAAGTGTGGGGATTCTTCTCAACTAGTTTCCATACAATCCCAAACACATATATCTTATATCCAGTATTATACCATTCAGAGTAGTGATATCATGTAAATATTAATCAGACATTGTATTTTTTATATATTTTTTATATGTATACTTTGGTATGTATACTTTCGGAAGATCCCCGAAAGTATACATACCAAAGTATACATATAAAAAATATATAAAAAATACAATGTCTGATTAATATTTACATGATATCCCTACTCTGAATGGTATAATACTGGATATAAGATATATGTGTTTGGGATTGTATGGAAACTCTATGGAGAGTGGCACCTGAGGCCCCTGCCTCAGTTGGCCTAATGGTAGGGCTGCCACTGACTGTACCCACATATAATGCTTTAAACTACTACTGAAGAGGCAGAGCTAATACAAATAAACCATCTTTTTGCAGAAAGCTACTCATTTTACTTTGACCTGATGAAGGGAGCATAGGTCTCAAAAGCAACTCTGAAATGCATCATGTTAGTTAATAACTTTTTTGTTTTGTTAACCTTTATCACTCATTCGTGTTCAGTCTGGCACTGTCAAATTGATAAAATTTCAGTGTTGTCCAAAACATAAAGAAAATGTCTTCTATTATTTTCAAGCAATTTATACTTGTTTTGCTGAAGTAACCCTTTGAATTTATAAACTAAGGGGGCCTTTAGTAAAGTGCAGTCAACTTTTACTGTTACCACATGGTAATTGCCCAAATTGAGCATTAACTGTTGGAGGCATTCTTTGTATCAACCCATGCAATTAATGCAGAGAAAATACTTTAACACACATTAAAAAGGGCAGTTCTATAATCTAGGTGACCGCATTTATGCCTCCCCTGCACACGTATAGAATACTAGCATGTGCGTAAGTGTACTATAAAAATAGCATCAGGGTACCTAAGCACTATTCTGCAAATACCCACATAACAAAAATATAGGGGTCCTTTTGTCAAGCCGTACTAGAAAGTGGCCGGCACTATGATTAGTGCATGGATTTTTGCATTCTCCAGCCACTTTCTAGTGAAATGAAAAAAATGCCAGAATTCTTATTTGTTTCGGTAATGGCCATGCAGTAATTTCACAATTGGTGCGTGGCCATTCCCTCCTGAGCCCTTCCTGACACCTATTTAGTTGACATTAAAGGCTCATGCGCTTATCCTGCGGTAATTGGGCAACGCACAGTGATGGCTGTGTGCTGCCCTTCCGCAGGACACGCCTACTCCCTGCTCCAGCGCTAGAAAATAATTTCTATTTTTTTTAGCATGGGGATCGGCGTGTGCTGATCACAGCAATACCACGGGACACCTCAGCATGTCCCGCAGTGGTGCTGTTTTGCTGTGCGCTATCCATGCGGTAGCCATACCACCCCTTAGTAAAAGGGCCCCATAGTTATTAATTTCTGCAGTTTCCGTATCACACTATCCAGAGTACTAGGTAGTTCACAAATTAACATACATATTTAAAATAAATAAATAAAAAGAAATAGACATCATAAATATTAAACAAGGTAAAAAAATAAAAATTATAAGTAAAATAACCTATTTAAAATATTCTTTGTAAACTTACAACCTCCAGCTAAAAGCACATTGAAACAAAAAAAAGCCTTCAATAACTTCCACAGCTATAGATAATTTTTCATGTTGCGTAGCTGCTAAGGAAGTGTATTCCATGATCTGGATAGTGTGTATTTGCAAGGGGGGGAGCGCATGTGGGTGGGGCTCCCAGTTAATGTGTGTAACTTACAGAATACTCTAAGTTACGCAAATCTCTGCTGCATTTAGGTGCCCACACTTAAACTACCTCTATGGCTGGTGTAACTGTTTATGTTTGTTTCTGTTTATTCAGCCTTACCTAACTAGCAGATCCAAGCGGTTTACAGGCTAAAAATAACACCAAAATGAACATAGAAAAAGAACTAAAAAATCTTAAAGGAAAGAGACAAACAAACTTACAAGGCACATGCAAACTCTATAGGAGGCATCAGGCAAGGGAAGAAAGAGGAGGAGGCGCGGGGCATTTTTCTCTTTACATCTAATCTTCTTCCCAGTTGCTAAAGTACCTCAGTCATTTATGGCCCCTATTCACATTCTCTTCCTAGCCCTGTCCCTTCCTAATCTTTTCCCTCACCCCCTACCTCTCTCCGCTACAGGAACTCACTGCCCACCCATCGACTTCATCACCTCACCTTCTCTCCTACCCTCTTCCTCCCTCTTGGCTTTTAATCTCCGCCTCTTTCTTCCGTCCATTTTGCCTTCCCCATTCCACCTAAATACCTCTCGCCTTCGATGCCTTTGTGGCCACACCTCTCCTACTCTCCTCCGCTCTCTTTTACTCCTTCTCTTACTCTCAGCCGGTGACATCAATCCCAATCCTGGCCCCCCTCACCAACTATTATCCCAACTCTACAGATCTCACCGCGACCTCTCTAACCTCATCTCTATTTCTCTACTCCCCTCCTCTTCTCTGCCCTTCTCTTGCGCCCTATGGAATGCCCGCTCTATCTGTAACAAACTCGCCTATATCCAGGACCTCTTTATCTCGCGTCACCTCCATCTGCTCGCCATAACAGAAACCTGGCTCTGCCCTGATGACTCTGCTTCAGTCGCAGCCCTGTGCCATGGCGGTTATCTATTTTCACATACTGCTGGTCGTGGGGGCGGTGTTGGACTACTTCTCTCGCCCTCCTCCAGATTTCAACCCCTTCTTCCACCTCAATCTCACTGTTTTTCCTCCTTTGAAGTCCACTCTATCCGCCTTTTCTCTCCTCTGCCTCTTCGAATAGCGGTCATTTATCGTCCCCCTGATAAGTCCCTTTCATCCTTTCTCAGTGACTTTGACGCCTGGCTTGCCTTCTTCCATGATCCTTCCTCCCCCTATCTCATCCTTGGTGACTTTAATATTCCTGCTAATGATCCTTCCAACTCTTATATTTCCAAGTTACTCGCTTTAACATCCTCCTTTAATCTCCAACTATGCTCCACCTCCCCCACTCATCAAAATGGTCACTGTCTTGATCTCATCTTCTCCTCCAACTGTTCACCCTCTAGTTTCCTTGCCTCTGATCTTCCCTCCTCTGATCACCATCTTATAACTTTCACACTTAAATCTCCTCCCTCCCAGTCCCGTCCTATCTTATCTAATTTATCTAGGAATCTTCACGATATTGACCCTTCATCTCTATCCTCCCATGTTTCAAACCTCCTCTCTACTGTGGCACCATCCACGTCTGTCAATGAGGCTGTTTCTTCTTACAACAATACTCTATCCTCTGCCTTAGACACTCTTGCACCTTTGATGACCCGCCCTGTAAGGCGTACAAAACTCCAACCTTGGCTGACTTCTAATATTCGCTACCTACGTTCCTGTACCCGCTCCGCCGAACGCCTCTGGTGGAAATCTCGGGCCCTTGCTGATTTCTTACACTTTAAGTTCATGCTGACCTCCTTCCAATCTGCTCTTTTACGTGCCAAACAGGATTATTATATCCAACTGACCAACTCTCTTGGCTCTAATCCTCGACTTCTCTTCACCACATTGAACTCTCTCCTCAAGGTGCCCCCTTCATTATCTCCTCAGACCCTTGCTGAATTCTTTCACAACAAGGTTCAAAAGATAAACCTTGCTTTCTCTACCTCACCACCTCTCCCTCCACTACTCCGTTCCCCTCTCTCTCCTTCCCCTCATTCCCTTTCCTCCTTTCCTGAAGTTACTATTGAAGAAACTACACTTCTCCTTTCTTCCTCAAAATGTACCACCTGTTCCTCTGATCCCATTCCCACCCACCTTCTTAATGCCATCTCTCCTGCTCTTATTCCTTTTATCTGTCACATTCTCAACCTCTCACTTTCCACTGCGACTGTCCCTGCTGCCTTTAAACATGCTGTGGTCAAACCTCTCCTTAAAAAGCCTTCACTCGACCCTACTTGTCCCTCTAATTACCGACCCATCTCCCTCCTTCCTTTTCTCTCCAAATTACTTAGGCGTGCTGTTCACCGCCGCTGCCTTGAGTTTCTCTCCTCACATGCTATTCTTGACCCACTACAACCTGGTTTTCGCCCTCTCCACTCAACCGAAACTGTGCTTACTAAAGACTCCAATGACCTATTACTGGCTAAATCCAGAGGTCAATATTCTATCCTCATTCTTATTGATCTTTCCGCTGCTTTTGACACTGTCGATCACAGCATACTTCTCGATACCCTGTCCTCACTTGGATTCCAGGGCTCTGTCCTTTCCTGGTTCTCTTCCTACCTCTCCCTCAGCACCTTTAGTGTTCACTCTGGTGGATCCTCTTCTACTTCTATCCCTCTGCCTGTCGGCGTACCTCAGGGTTCTGTTCTTGGTCCCCTCCTCTTTTCTATCTACACGTCTTCCCTTGGTTCATTAATCTCATCCCATGGCTTTTCCTACCATCTCTATGCTGATGACTCCCAAATCTACCTTTCTACCCCTGATATCTCACCTTGCATCCAAACCAAAGTTTCAGCGTGCTTGTCTGACATTGCTGTCTGGATGTCTCAACGCCACCTGAAATTAAATATGACCAAAACCGAGCTTCTCATTTCCCCCCCCCCCAAACCCACCTCCTCGCTCCCCCCGTTTTCTATTTCTGTTGATGGCTCTCTCATTCTCCCTGTCTCCTCAGCTCGAAACCTTGGGGTCATCTTTGACTCTTCTCTCTCCTTCTCTGCTCATATCCAGCAGATTGCCAAGACCTGTCGTTTCTTTCTTCTCAACATCCGTAAAATCCGCCCCTTTCTTTCCGAGCACTCTACCAAAACCCTCATCCACACCCTTGTCACCTCTCGTTTAGACTACTGCAATCTGCTTCTTGCTGGCCTCCCACTTAGTCACCTCTCCCCTCTCCAGTCGGTTCAAAACTCTGCTGCCCGTCTCGTCTTCCGCCAGGGTCGCTTTACTCATACTACCCCTCTCCTCAAGACCCTTCACTAGCTCCCTATCCGTTTTCGCATCCTGTTCAAACTTCTTCTACTAAACTATAAATGTACTCACTCTGCTGCTCCCCAGTATCTCTCCACACTCGTCCTTCCCTACACCCCTTCCCGTGCACTCCGCTCCATGGATAAATCTTTCTTATCTGTTCCCTTCTCCACTACTGCCAACTCCAGACTTCGCGCCTTCTGTCTCGCTGCACCCTACGCCTGGAATAAACTTCCTGAGCCCCTACGTCTTGCCCCATCCTTGGCCACCTTTAAATCTAGACTGAAAGCCCACCTCTTTAACATTGCTTTTGACTCGTAACCACTTGTAACCACTCGCCTCCACCTACCCTCCTCTCTTCCTTCCCGTTCACATTAATTGATTTGATTTGCTTATTTTATTTATTTTTTGTCTATTAGATTGTAAGCTCCTTGAGCAGGGACTGTCTTTCTTCTATGTTTGTGCAGCGCTGCGTACGCCTTGTAGCGCTATAGAAATGCTAAATAGTAGTAGTAGTAGTAGTAGGGAAAGGCAAAACCAGAGAGAGGGTAGAAAACCCGCAGTTGGTCAGCAAGGAGCTATCTGATTTTGTCAAAAGCAAATCGAAAATAGCCAAGTTATTAATTTGTGTTTGAAATTCTTAAGAGACAAATTCTGAACAAATGGATAGATTCTGAATGCATGAATAAATGAACTACCCGGTTATGTGGAAAGCAAGTTGAAAAAAAATGAATGTGTGCCTAAATGTTAGGTGTGTCGATACCAGGTAATGCTAATATTCTGTAATGTATGTAGGTGCCCAGGTGCCAGTTATAGAATAGGCTCCTTCTACACGACCCTGGGGTGCTTAAATGGAGGTGCCCAGTTGTAGAATTTCCCCCTCAGTGTATCTACATTATCTGCTCTAGTAACAACTAACAAGTAAGTTACGTTATTTGCAAGGCGCTATCCATGCCCATCCCTTGCTATCCAGTTAACGCCAGAATTAGCATGTGCCTAAGTGTCAAGTTACCATTAACATGATCATGTGCCAACTGCACGTGCTAATTCCTGCGTTAAAAGGTCCCCTGAATTTTACAAAAGCCTAGAGCCCACTGCAGTTTAGATACCTTTTCTGGGGAAATTCTTTCTTCATTTTAGGGTTTTCATGAAAGTGAATTTAAAAATTGTCATCAACATACCACATAAATATAATTTTCAAAATGCCTATGAGGATGTCCATATCAATGCAGTATCACCATAGAGACAGAGACTAAAAATGTTCTTCAAATGGATGCTTTGTGTGGAGAGTCAAACTAATTATCAGTGATATTTTTACAAACTTCAGTACAAGAAGTTGAAATTTGTTGGGGGTGGGGGGGGGGGGGGAATAAAAAGAAATTAGTTCATATAAATTAGTTCATATTATATTAACGAGAGCCTTGAATCAAATAGATTGAAAATTCTGCAGGAAGCAAAACACTCCTTGGAATCACTGTGGATTGAAATTCCATGTGCAAAGGGGAAAAGGATAGTGATAGGAGTGTACTACCGTCCGCCTGGCCAGGACGAACAGACGGATGCGGAAATGTTAAAGGAAATCAGGGACGCAAACAAACTGGGCAACACAATAATAATGGGGGATTTCAATTACCCGCATATAGACTGGGGTAATGTAACATCTGTACACGCAAGGGACATAAGATTTCTTGATGAAATCAAGGACAGCTTCATGGAACAGCTAGTTCAGGAGCCGACAAGAGAAGGAAAAATACTAGACTTAGTCCTTAGTGGTGCTCATGATCTAGTGCAGGGGGTAACGATACGAGGGCCGCTTGATAACAGTGATCATAATATGATCGGTTTTGATATTGGCATTGAAGGAAGTGAAACTAGGAAATCAAGTACGCTAGCGTTTAACTATAGAAAAGGTGATTACGACAAAATGAGAAAAATGGTGAAAAAAAGACTGAAAGGAGCAGCTCGCAGAGTAAAAAACTTGCATCAGGCGTGGATGCTGTTTAAAAACGCCATCCTGGAGGTTCAGGACAAATATATTCCACGTATTAGAAAAAAGGGAAAAAAAGACTAAACGTCAGCCGGCGTGGCTAAACAGTAAGATAAAGGAAATCATTAGAGCCAAAAAACAATCCTTCAGAAAGTGGAGAAGAGAACCAACTGAAAGTAACAGGATAGATCATAAGGAATGCCAAGCCAAATGCAAAGCGGAGATAAGGAGGGCAAAAAAGGACTTTGAGAAGAAATTAGCGTTGGAAGCAAAAATACATAGTAAAAACTTTTTTAGATACATTAAAAGCAGGAAACCGGCCAAAGAGTCGGTTGGGCCGCTGGACGAAAATGGTGTTAAAGGGGCGATCAAGGAGGACAAAGCCGTAGCGGAGAAATTAAACGAATTCTTTGCTTCGGTCTTCACCGAGGAGGATTTGGGGGGGACACCGGTGCCGGAAAGAATATTTGAAGCGGGGGAATCGGAGAAACTAAACAAATTCTCTGTAACCTTGGAGGATGTAATGGGTCAGTTCAGCAAGCTGAAGAGTAGTAAATCACCGGGACCTGATGGTATTCATCCCAGAGTATTAATAGAACTAAAAAATGAACTTGCGGAGCTACTGTTAGAAATATGCAATCTGTCCCTAAAATCGAGTGTAATACCGGAAGACTGGAGGGTAGCCAATGTTACTCCGATTTTTAAGAAGGGTTCCAGAGGAGATCCGGGAAATTATAGACCGGTGAGTCTGACGTCGGTGCCGGGCAAGATGGTGGAGGCTATTATTAAGAATAAAATTGCAGAGCATATACAAAAACATGGACTGATGAGACAAAGTCAGCACGGATTTAGTGAAGGGAAGTCTTGCCTCACCAATCTAATGCATTTTTTTGAGGGGGTAAGCAAACATGTGGACAATGGGGAGCCGGTTGATATTGTATATCTGGATTTTCAGAAGGCGTTTGACAAAGTGCCGCACGAAAGACTCCTGAAGAAATTGCAGAGTCATGGAATCGGAGGTAGGGTATTATTATGGATTAAGAACTGGTTGAAAGATAGGAAGCAGAGAGTAGGATTGCGTGGCCAGTATTCTCAGTGGAGGAGGGTAGTTAGTGGGGTCCCGCAGGGGTCTGTGCTGGGTCCGTTGCTTTTTAATGTATTTATAAATGACCTAGAGATGGGAATAACTAGTGAGGTAATTAAATTCGCCGATGACACAAAATTATTCAGGGTCGTCAAGTCGCAGGAGGAATGTGAACGATTACAGGAGGACCTTGCGAGACTGGGAGAATGGGCGTGCAAGTGGCAGATGAAGTTCAATGTTGACAAGTGCAAAGTGATGCATGTGGGTAAGAGGAACCCGAATTATAGCTACGTCTTGCAAGGTTCCGCGTTAGGAGTTACGGATCAAGAAAGGGATCTGGGTGTCGTCGTCGATGATACGCTGAAACCTTCTGCTCAGTGTGCTGCTGCGGCTAGGAAAGCGAATAGAATGTTGGGTGTTATTAAGAAGGGTATGGAGTCCAGGTGTGCGGATGTTATAATGCCGTTGTATCGCTCCATGGTGCGACCGCACCTGGAGTATTGTGTTCAGTACTGGTCTCCGTATCTCAAAAAAGATATAGTAGAATTGGAAAAGGTACAGCGAAGGGCGACGAAAATGATAGTGGGGATGGGACGACTTTCCTATGAAGAGAGGCTGAGAAGGCTAGGGCTTTTCAGCTTGGAGAAGAGACGGCTGAGGGGAGATATGATAGAAGTGTATAAAATAATGAGTGGAATGGATCGGGTGGATGTGAAGCGACTGTTCACGCTATCCAAAAATACTAGGACTAGAGGGCATGAGTTGAAGCTACAGTGTGGTAAATTTAAAACGAATCGGAGAAAATTTTTCTTCACCCAACGTGTAATTAGACTCTGGAATTCATTGCCGGAGAACGTGGTACGGGCGGTTAGCTTGACGGAGTTTAAAAAGGGGTTAGATAGATTCCTAAAGGACAAGTCCATAGACCGCTATTAAATGGACTGGAAAAATTCCTCATTTTTAGGTACAACTTGTCTGGAATGTTTTTACGTTTGGGGAGCGTGCCAGGTGCCCTTGACCTGGATTGGCCACTGTCGGTGACAGGATGCTGGGCTAGATGGACCTTTGGTCTTTCCCAGTATGGCACTACTTATGTACTTATGTACTTAAACCTTTGGAAAAGAACTGCCATGGGATGTTATTATGGAGTCAAGATATGAAAAGTGTAAGATGCTTCCTTCCTTGTACTAACCATTTATTTCCCTTGTCAAGACCTGGTAAATGGTATGATTGTGATTGCAACCAGTTGGTTATAAACTTTTAATTTTACCTGAGCACGGGGGTCCAGATAGGTCTAGAGACTGTGGCAACAGTGGATGTAGTTGCAGTACACATACAACATAAGTACATAAGTATTGCCATACTGGGAAAGACCAAAGGTCCATCAAACCCAGCATCCTGTTTCCCACAGTGGCCAATCCAGGTCACAAATACCTGGCAAGTTCCCCCCAAAAGTACAAAACATTTTATACTGCTTATCCCAGAAATAATGGATTTTCCCCTAGTCCATTTAATAATGGTGTATGGACTTTTCCTTTAGGAAGCCGTCCAAACCTTTTAAAAACTCCGCTAAGCTAACCGCCTTTACCACATTCTGTGGCAACGAATTCCAGAGTTTAATTACACGTTGAGTGAAGAAAAATTTTCTCCGATTTGTTTTAAATTTACTACATTGTAACTTCATCGCATGCCTCCTAGTCCTAGTATTTTTGGAAAGCGTAAACAGACGCTTCACATCTACCCGTTCAACTCCACTCATTATTTTATAGACCTCTATCATATCTCCCCTCAGCCGCCTTTTTTCCAAGCTGAAGAGCCTTAGCCGCTTTAGCCTTTCCTCATAGGGAAGTCGTCCCATCCACTTTATCATTTTCGTCGCCCTTCTCTGCACCTTTTCTAATTCCACTATATCTTTTTTAAGATGCGGCGACCACAACTGAACACAATATTCGAGGTGCGGTCGCACCATGGAGCGATACAAAGGCATTATAACATCCTCATTTTTGTTTTCCATTCCTTTCCTAATAATACCTAACATTCTATTTGCTTTCTTAGCTGCAGCAGCACACTGAGCAGAAGGTTTCAACATATCAACGACGACACTTAGATCCCTTTCTTGGTCGGTGACTCCTAACGTGGAACCTTGCATGACGTAGCTATAATTCGGGTTCTTCTTTCCCACATGCATCACTTTGCACTTGCTCACATTAAACATCATCTGCCATTTAGACGCCCAGTCTCCCAGTCTCGTAAGGTCCTCTTGTAATTTTTTCACAATCCTCCCTCGATTTAACGACTTTGAATAACTTTGTGTCATCAGCAAATTTAATTACCTCACTAGTTACTCCCATCTCTAGGTCATTTATAAATATGTTAAAAAGCAGCGGTCCCAGCACAGACCCCTGGGGAACCCCACTAACTACCCTTCTCCATTGAGAATACTGACCATTTAACCCTACTCTCTGTTTTCTATCTTTTAACCAGTTTTTAATCCACAATAGAACACTACCTCCTATCCCATGACTCTGCAATTTCCTCTGTAGTGTTTCATGAGGTACTTTGTCAAACGCCTTCTGAAAATCCAAATACACAATATCAACCGGCTCCCCTTTATCCACATGTTTGTTCACCCCTTCAAAGAAATGTAGTAAATTGGTGAGGCAAGATTTCCCTTCACTAAATCCATGTTGACTTTCAGGCTTATTTTTGAAAGAGAAGGGCGCCCATCTTTCCTCATCCTCTTTACACGGTCTACCCATGATCTTCCCTGCCATCTCTCCACCGCACTTGCATGCAAAGAGGTCACATCATGTGCTGCGAGGCTCACCAGCTTTCATTATCCCAAATAAAACAATTGCAATACATAGAAAAATCTTAACTGTAAAAAGTACTTGTTTCTTTCAAAAAATGTGCATTATCTAGTTTTAACATTCTAGGCATACCCTTGAACCAATTCCCAGGCACTTTTGTGGTCCTTAATGAACCTTCTGAATATCAGCCCCACATTTGATTTTCAACACTTTTTCCTTTCAGGAATGGTTTATGGGTTTTGGTAAATTTGTGCCCTCTAGTCCATTGAGGAAATCTTGGGCTGTCACTGCAGAGTCAAAGATCCTTCAGGTACTGTTGACAAATATTTTCAATATGGCCAGGTATAAAAGCATGAACCACACTTTTCATTCAAAAAGAGTGCTACATACAAGGTTGAATTTCTTTCTGTGTTCCAATAGTGGCGGAGAAGAGTCCTGAAAAATCTTGACTTGAGAGCCTTCAAGTTTAATGTGTCTTTCCTTGTTCTGTAACTTCTAAGGATCTCCACCTTATGTATGTAGTTGTGCAGTTTAGCTATCACTACTCTTGGCCTGTGTGCTTGTGGTTCGCCCTTTCCACACAAGTGAGTTCTGACCCAGCCTTCAGTGGAAGTGTTGTAGATAACCACAGTTCTAAAATTGAGATCAGTCTTTCTTCTGGCATCATTTCTGGAATTCCAACAAATCTCAAATTACTGCCCTGCAACCGATTTTTTAGGTCGTCCAGTTTCTTTGTATTGGCAAGTGCTTGGGCCTGTTATACTGCAAGGGCCTCAACTGTACCTTGTGTTGCATCTTCTATGGAGGAGACCCTCTGCTGTAGCTCTCCAGTGCATCTTGTTGTTTCCGCCAACATGTTTTCCAAAGTCAACGTTTGCTCAGACAGCTTTTCAAGTTTTGGATCTAATGCTCGAACTACTGCTGCGGCCAGTTGTTCTATGTGCGCTTCTGCTACTGGCAGTATTGCTTCCATGTTACCTTTTGCCATCTTGTGTTCTCCATTCCTACCTCTCTCTTTGTCTTTCTTAGTTTTAGATGTCATATTTTCTCCACTTTTGCTAAATATTTGTCCATAAATGATGCTGTTCCTGTTTGGGCTCTCAGTTGTCAGATCTTTTGAGTAGCTGTTTCAATGCCTGTGGATGGACAGGTCTGACTCATGTCTTTCCCCGTTCACTGCATCACGTGACCTCAAAGAACATTTTATATAAATGACCATAAACAATTCATACTAAAAATTCCTTCAAATCATAATAAAAAAAATATATAAGCTATATACATACATAAAATATACATATCGAAACATTGATAAATTTGCATGCATGACCTCCAAATCTCTCTCATGCATATTCATTGCGGGTATCCTGAAGAACTGACTGGCTGGGTGTGTCCCAAGGAGTAGGTTGAAAACCACTGCTCTAGTAGCATTGTGAGAGAAAACAAACACCAGCAAGACATTGCATACCTGTGTCTGTTTCTCTTTGACCTTTCACTCACCAAAGTCCAAAGAATACACTGCCACTGAATTGGCTCTCTATCATGCACCACCTTCCTGAAAAATGCCACCTAAAGTAACTACCTCATGTTGTCTAATGGTAGAGTCACCCCTGCTGGTACCTATAACTCTGCTATCATTTACATTGGAATTATATCTGATTTTAGTGTGCACAGACTTCATATCACTTCTCAACATCTCATTTCTTCACACATTATTGATGAATTCCTGTCTGGAGATATTCTCTGAATGGAAAATAATTGTACCTTTCTGTATTCACATAATAGGGGAATGATTTTGACATAGAGGATATTGCCAAAGGAGGTGAATTATGAGCACTAGAGTGCTCGTAACTCATAATTTTGACAACTCTCTTTCAGTTTTACTATGTAAAGTACAGATTGATCTGCTGATCTGGCAATGCAATGCCAGTATTAGGAAGGGTACATATGATACTCTTCCCAAGATCCCTTCTGATGCTCCTCCTCCATCGTATCTTACATAGATCTGCTGGCCTCTGTACGTTTTGTGGATAGTCAGGTGATTTCCTGTGCTACAGTAGATTTCTGCTTGAAGAGCTGCAATGACTGTACAGTGAGTCTTCTAGATTAGGCTGCAGCAGAACTTAAAGGGGCTACTGGACTGTAGTTCTGGTCTGTCTTCAACCACTTCCATTCTTGGGTCTACATTTATAGTTTTATTAAATTTGCTATATTTGCAGTGGCCTAGTAGGTCATCACAGGCTTCTCTTGTGAGGGACAGGGTCACCTGGGGATAGGAAGGAGTGTGTAACCAGTGCAGCCATGTGTCTTGCAGTAGGGGGTAGAGGCTGACTGAATATCAGTTTTGGTTTCAGCTTCAGCGCTAAAACTGACCCAAAATCCGCATTTGGCCTTGTTTCAGTTTTAGTTGTTTTAATGATTTGAAATAAAGAACTTGTTTAAGGAGACACCACTTGTGAGAGGACTTTTTTGGATCCACTGTTTCCTTTGCTTCACAAACTAGGGTAACAAATAAAAAGGAAGAAAAGAGCATCATTGAATGAATAGGACAGAAAAACAAATAATCAAACAGAGAGAGCACAGGGTTAATGTATTGTGTCTTCTCAGGCGCCACGACTAAACCTTGGTAGCCAACAGCAGATGCCCAAAAGCTAGTTTGAAAGATTCATAATACACTCCCCCAAGAGTTGGAAGCTCAAGGCAGTGAGTAACCAGAGATCTGAGGGAACAAATAGAAGTATAGGGAATTGTCAAAGAAGACAAATAAAGCAGGATATATATGTAGTAAGCCTTATGAGCTAAACATAAAATCTTAAACCAAATCCAATAAACTGGTAGCCACCAGTACAATTAAACAGAAGTAGAGTAGCACAATCATGTCTACGGGCACCACACAGGAATCATACTGCCAAATTCTGTAATGTTTGAAGATTTCTAAGCTGGTATTTGGCAATGCCAGCATTTTTAGAATTGCAATAGTCGAGCTGAGAGATCAAATTCATAAACTAGGGTATGTAGAGTGGAAGTCTCAAGGTGACTATGCAGCGAACGAAGCTTGTATGCTAACATTCTACAACTTATGCACACAGTTGATGCTTAACTTTAGCTGACATATTGGATATTTACTTATGGAAGGAGAGTTCAGAGTTGAGGGTAACACCCAGATAATGAAAGGAATCAATAATGTGAATGAGCATGTGAAACAGAATGGGAACCAGAGAGGGGTAGGTAGGACAACGTATGACCCAACATGCCACTGTTTTCTCAAAGTTCAGTACTGACCTGTGGTTAAAGAGCCATTTAGCCACAGCTTTAAGACAGAGCTGTAAAGGACAGGGGTTGGGCTTGAGTTGACAGTGCCTCCAGTCAGGAGTAAGGAAATTAAACTGGGAAGTTTTCTTGTGGCCTCTTTTTAACAAATTCAAGCAGGTTCAATGAAGTTATGGATATATTGTCTCCTAAGTAGGGCTGTATGGTTTTGCTCCATCGCTTATTCTGAGAAAGGTGGTGGAATAAATAAAAACACGCTATCCAAAGTGATGGTCCTTTCTTTTTCAATCTGTGTATTAACATTTTCATTCAAACAAAGATTATAAAGCAACAAGTAAATATCATAATAGTACAACAATGTAAAATAACAGAAACGATTATAAACCCAGAGATCTAGGAAATTGATTCAAAAACGGAAGAGAGTGTGTATGAACAACTTGAAAAGCTAAAGGTGGACAAAGCCATGTGGCCGGATGGGATCCACCCTAGGATATTGAGGGAGCTCAGAGAGGTTCTGGCGGGTCCTCTTAAAGATTTGTTTAATAAATCCTTGGAGACGGGAGAGGTTCCGAGGGATTGGAGATCGGCGGATGTGGTCCCACTTCACAAAAGTGGTGATAGGGAAGAAGCTGCAAACTACAGGCCGGTAAGCCTCACTTCAGTTATTGGAAAAGTAATGGAAGCGATGCTGAAGGAAAGGATAGTGAATTTCCTGGAAGCCAATAAGTTGCAAGATCCAAGACAGCATGGATTTACCAAAGGGAAATCGTGCCAAACGAACCTCATTGAGTTCTTTGATTGGGTGACAGGAGAACTGAATCAGGGACGAGCTATGGACGTAATCTACTTAGATTTCAGCAAAGCTTTTGACACGGTTCCCCACAGGAGGCTCTTAAATAAACTGGAGGGGCTGAAGATAGGACCCGAAGTGGTGAACTGGTTGACGGACAGACGCCAGAGGGTGGTGGTGAATGGAATTCGCTCGGAGGAGCGAAAAGTAAGTAGTGGAGTGCCTCAAGGATCGGTGCTGGGGCCGATTCTGTTCAATATATTTGTGAGTGACATTGCCGAAGGGTTAGAAGGTAAAGTTTGCCTATTTGCGGATGATACTAAGATCTGTAACAGAGTGGACACCCCGGAGGGAGTGGAAAACATGAAAAAGGACATACGGAAGCTAGAAGAGTGGTCTAAGGTTTGGCAATTAAAATTCAATGCGAAGAAATGCAAAGTGATGCACTTAGAAAGTAGAAACCCACAGGAGACGTATGTGTTAGGTGGGGAGAGTCTGATAGGTACGGGCAGAGAGAGGGATCTTGGGGTGATAGTATCTGAGGATTTGAAGGCGACGAAACAGTGTGACAAGGCGGTGGCAGTAGCTAGAAGGTTGTTAGGCTGTATAAAGAGAGGTGTGACCAGCAGAAGAAAGGGGGTGTTGATACCCCTGTATAAGTCGTTGGTGAGACCCCACCTGGAGTATTGTGTTCAGTTTTGGAGGCCGTATCTTGTTAAGGATGTCAAAAGAATTGAAGCGGTGCAAAGAAAAGCTACGAGAATGGTATGGGATTTGCGATACAAGACGTATGAGGAGAGACTTGCTGAACTAAACATGTATACTCTGGAGGAAAGGAGAAACAGGGGTGATATGATACAGACGTTCAAATATTTGAAAGGTATTAATCCGCAAACGAATCTTTTCCGGAGATGGGAAGGTGGTAGAACGAGAGGACATGAAATGAGATTGAAGGGGGGCAGACTCAAGAAAAATGTCAGGAAGTATTTTTTCACGGAGAGAGTAGTGGATGCTTGGAATGCCCTCCCGCGGGAGGTGGTGGAAATGAAAACGGTAACGGAATTCAAAAATGCGTGGGATAAGCATAAAGGAATCCTGTGCCGAAGGAATGGATGCTCAGGAGCTTAGTCAAGATCGGGAGGCGGGGCTGGAGGTTGGGAGGCGGGGATAGGGCTGGGCAGACTTATACGGTCTGTGCCAGAGCCGGTGGTGGGAAGCGGGACTGGTGGTTGGGAGGCGGGGATAGTGCTGGACAGACTTGTACAGTCTGTGCCAGAGCCGGGGTTGGGAGGCGAGGATAGTGCTGGGCAGACTTATACGGTCTGTGCCTGTGCCAGAGCCGGTGGTTTGGAGGTGGGGCTGGTGGTTGGGAGGCGGGGATAGTGCGGGGCAGACTTATACGGTCTGTGCCCTGAAGAGCATAGGTACAAATCAAAGTAGGGTTTACACAAAAAGCAGCAAATATGAGTTATCTTGTTGGGCAGACTGGATGGACCGTGCAGGTCTTTTTCTGCCATCATCTACTATGTTACTATGTTACTATGAAACGTTCTGAGAATTTATTTATTTATTGCATTTGTATCCCACATTTTCCCACCTATTTGCAGGCTCAATGTGGCTTACATGGTTATGAATGAATGAATGAAGAAATTCCACTGGTTCATTTAAACTCATATAAGTGGTTTTATTTATTTATTTTTTGGCAGCATGAAGTTCTTATCATCTATATAGGCAAACTGACTTCCACCAAAATGTGCTATTCAATAAACGTGTGTTTTTCCAGCATTTAGAACTTTGTTGTATAGCTATTGCAATAAGAGCATCAATTAATTTAGGCTTGCAAGACCATTGAAACCAGGAAGAAGAGAACATAGCAAAGTGATTGTCATAGTAACATAGTAAATGACGGCAGATAAAGTCCTGCATGGTCCATCCAGTCTACCCAACAAGATAAACTCATTTTACATGGTATGTGATACTTTATATGTATACCCGAGTTTGATTTGTCCTTGCCATTCTCAGGGCACAGACCGTAGAAGTCTGCCCAGTACTATTCTTCTACTAAGTTCTGAAGCTAACGTCGAAGCCCCTTAATATTTACACTCCAGCTCATTCAGTCACGATCAGGGCATAGACTTTAGAAGTCTGCCCAGCTCCTGTTTTGTTTCCCAATTACCGGCATCGCCACCCAATCTCGGCTTAGATACTATGGAACCATTCCTTCTAAACAGGATTCCTTTGTGTTTATCCCACGCATGTTTGAATTCCATTACCGTTTTCATCTCCACTACCTCCCGTGGGAGGGCATTCCACATATCCACCACTCTCTCCATGAAAAAATACTTCCTGACATTAGTCCTGAGTCTGCCCCACTTCAACCTCAATTCATGTCCTCTAGTTCTATCGCCTTCCCGTCTCCGGAAAAAGTTCATTTGCGGATTAATACCTTTCAAATATTTGAACGTCTGTATCATGTCACCCCTGTTTCTCCTTTCCTCCAAGGTATACATGTTCAGGTCAGCAAGTCTCTCCTCGTACGGTTTGCAACACAAATCCCATACCATTTTTGTATCTTTTCTTTGCACTGCTTCCAGTTTTTTTACATCTTTAGCAAGATACGGCCTCCAAAACTGAACACAATACTCCAAGTGGGGCCTCACCAATGACTTGTAGAGGGGCATCAACACCGACTTTCTTCTGCTGGTTATACCCCTCTCTATGCAGCCTAGCATCCTTCTGGCCACAGTCGTCGCCTTGCTACATTGTTTCTTTACCTTTAGATCCTCAGACACTAACACCCCAAGGTCTCTCTCCTGAGTCAAGCTTACTAATCTCTCCTCTCCTATTTGGTATGTCTCTTTTGGGTTTCTGTACCCCAAGTGCATCACTTTACACTTCTTGGCATTCAATTTTTACTAATAATACACCCAAGCTCTCAAATTAAATATAAAGAAGCCAACCTCACAGCCTAAAAACTGCAATAAAATTTGTTATTTTGATACCCACGATGTGACCCAAACAAACAAACACAACCCAGCCAATAGAAGGTGGAGAATAAAGCCTCAGTAACGCCACCCAGCCAGCCTGAAAAAACAAGCTATAAGGCGTGGGCCCAGCGCACCCTCATATGGCTAAAAAAAAACCCCTCCACTACTTATTGTTCTGGTGTTTGCTGAAATGTTTCAAATAGAACTAATAAGGTGACAAATGTGTGTATATATATATATATAGAGAGAGAGAGAGAAAAGAATACAGATTCAAAGCCTTTCAGTTCAACTCAATATCATTCCAAATCAATTCAGTATAAATCGATGATCATGGTGAGACAACTCCACAGCACTTATCTGAGGATTCTTCTATTGTCTCCTGTTCTCATAGTGCTCCGCTGCCAATCACTTCACCATCCAGTCTATTCATCCAAAACGACCCAACAGGGAGTCCCCATTTCGCATAAACTGCATCAGGGGTTCCATTCCTGTGTCCGATCTGCTGAATTGCAAACCTAAGCAGGCTGGGTTGTGTTTGTTTGTTTGGGCCACATCGTGGGTATCAAAATAACAAATTTTATTACAGTTTTTAGGCTGTGAAGTTGGATCTTCATATTAAATTTTAACTGCCAGACCCTCGACCATTCTTCTAATGTTCGGAGATCCCTTCTCATCATTTCTACGCCCTCCAGGGTATCCACTCTATTGGCTATTTTTGTGTCATTCGCAAAAAGGCACACCTTTCCTTCCAACCCTTTAGCAATATCTCCCACAAATATATTAAACAGAATAGGACCCAGAATATATTAAGCAGAATAGGCCCCAGTTGTCCTAATGCTTTTACTGAAAGAAGGTCACAGTTTTTTGGTCTGATTGAAATGTTGGTGGCCTATCATCAACCGAAGGCTGAACCACATCGGAATCCCACCTGATTATTGGAGCTCTACCTTTGATGTTACAGAAATAGTTGACATTTTATTTGAACCAGTCAAAACTCTACCGGAAATTGCAGCTGCAGTATTTGATTTGTTTGGGGCAAACAGAACGGGTAAGTTGGCATCTATAATGTCCATTCTCTTATTTAAATAAAAGGTTATGAAATATAATAAATAAACCATAAAAATATATATTCACTCTGTTTTAATTGTTACCTATATTGGGTTGAAAAAGATAATATTGAAAACTTTTCCACATAGTCAACACATATAGGGCCAGATTCTATATATGGCGCCAAAAAAATTGGCATTGAAGAAAACCACACAGCGCTATTCTGTAAACCTCGCCTAAAGTTAGGCATGGTTTATAGTATACATGTAGCGGCCGTCCCTATGACTGAAATTTAGGCACAGCCATTTACACCAACTAAAACCTGGTGTAAATACCTACGTCTTATTTAGGCGCAGATCAGGTGTGTTCTGTAACAGTGTGCATAAATTTAAGGAACGCCCCTGCCCCTCCCGTGGCCACGCCCCCTTTTGTGATCCAGGCATTAGGATTTACACTCACCACTTTACTGAATGGGCTTAGACAGTTGCACACGTAAATTATAATTAGTGCCGATAATTGCTTGTTAGTGGCCAATTATTGGTGCTGATTAGCTTGTTAAACAATTAAGTTGCGCGTGCAAATCGGCTATGTGTGCTGATTTGCACATGCAACTTTAGTTGCCATCTGTAGAATCCAGGGGATAGTATTTGAATTTAATGTCATTTGTCCTACATGTAGAAAATCATTACAGAAACTACATACATGAATGGAAAATTAATCTGTGTGTAAGGCTCATATAATAAGCTCAAAACATGAACCATTTCATTTAAATTATTAGCACATGGCCATTAAAAAAATAAATAGTGCATGAGCTCTTACCACCACCTATTTTGTAGGCGGTAAGGGCTTACACGATAATCAGTTAGTGTGCGGCAATGTAGCTGTACTGATTACTGCAGAAAGGCCCACTCTTTGCCCCCAGACAGACCCCCTCCTTGATAAAAATAAAAATAAATTTTTAGCACATGGTGTGTGTGCACTAACCTGGAACTTACCGCAGGATGACTGAGTGTGTGCCGCAGTAAGCCCTTTTAAGCTACAGTAAGCATGCGGTAGTGCTTCTTCCTCAGCTTGGTAAAAGGACCCCTTAGTAGGGAGACATTTTGAGCCAGTGAGAGACAGAATACATAGTTGTACCTGATTAGCCACTGTTTTGTCTGCATTTTTCTCAGCTGTGGCTGTTTTTTAATAAACCGCATTGTTTGAGCTGAAAAAGACTGCTAAGTGAGTTGATTCTGTTTTTTTTAAAAATATTTGAATGACTGTATTACTGTTAGCTTAAATTTTTTTTTTCAGAATTTGGTCAAGTTTCAACAGTCCTCTGCTTTCTTTGACGCAGTGGTGTTTATTTAATGCCATGAAACGCTGTCCACGTCAGAATGGGGCTGTTTTGATTAATAGATAAGTTTTTTTGTTTTAAATACAATAAACAATTTAAAATAACTTATGCATTGAATATAAAATTAAATAAGAAAGTGTTGTTCAGCAATATTAAGATTTGTTAAAATAAGGGGATGTTTTTAAGCCAGTGATTGAACAACTGACACCCCGATAAAAGACAGGGGTTGTCTACTGCTCTGAGGCTTTTTTCTATCCCATTTTTTTTCTGTGCTTAAATTTATCAGCCACATATTTTGGGCATAATCACAGTGGATCTCATGTTTTGGTGATGGTGTTTAATTCCACTGACCTCTTAATTCTATAGTGTTGATAAAATTAAACATAACTAATCGTGCCTGCAACATTTTCTACATCTTTTTCAAGTGGGTCAATTAGAAGACCATTCTTAAACCAAAAATAGACCATATTATGGCAGAGTAAAGAATGCTTATTTTATGTTATATTCTGCTAAAATATGTTGACTCATTGTAGTTACTGTGCATTTTTCAGAAGAATTTGTTCCAGGGCAAGCAGAAGGTTAACTATCTCATCTCACAATAGGACACAGTTTAACCTTGGCCCCTGCTTCCTGTGTCCATGCTGCTTTGAGATGTTAGGTTGGGACATTTTATCATTCTGTCATAGTCGTTCCTAGTTGGCTGTTCGCCAGGAATTTTTAAGAAACAGAACTTTTTCTAAAAAATAACCAGCTTTTGAATTAGTTTTCCAAAGCAATGTGCATACAGTCCAGGTTGGAACAAGTTATCAGCCTGCTGAAATACAGTGAATTCATATTTCCCTAATTATAATAATATAATGAACATTACAAGTGTAGCACTACAACGCTAATAACAGGATGCCATCGTGTGTCTTTATGAAGTTCTCGTATGAATTCCATACTAGCAGTTCTGTGCTGATATTCAAGCTTTTCATTCCTCTAAAAATACATAGTTATTGTTAAATAGTAGTAACTAGTTTGAACCTAGTACTCTCAGCAACCTTTGGAAAGAATAGTTCCTGAAGGTTCATGATTTCGTGTGGCTTGGCCTTGCTCGCTCAACAGCATCTTTCTCTTGCTTGTAAGTCATAGATCTGGAGTCTGCCCTTTTGAAATCTTCTGAGGAAAACATTGGAATCAAGGCAGGCTTGCCTTTTTTGTAAGCATGCAAGGACTTGTTCTAAAAATAAATATGACTCAAAACATCTGTTTTCCCGTTGTGGTTCATTCTGCCCTTTCATACTATTTAATTAATTTCTAGTGCAAAGCATTGTAAACCTACAATTTTAGACATGCCTTCTCGATTAGGAACTTCTACAAGAATATCGAAAACCTTATATGAGAATTCTATTGCATTTAATTTTGCTGGTGGCAAATTTCCTAGTTTGAAATTTGAGAGAGAATTAAATTGCATACTCAAGAAATATTTGGGGGTAATGGCAGAGAGCTGAGCCCAGAGGATCCCAGGTTCAATTTCCAGTTCAGGTCTTCTGCTTCACCTCCCTCCTCAGCTGGAGATACTGCAGAGGGGTGAAAATGATATTCATCTGCAACAAAACATACACCCCCTAATTCCTTAAACTCGCACGCACAATTTGATGCTTAGCATACAAAGTTGTGCACTCGGGTAATAGAATAGTGGCAGTTATGCATGTGCTAAATTAGCTGCTAATTGGCTATAATTGGTGTTAGTTGGCACTCATTTACATTTATGTGGGTTACTGCCTGTAGCTGGAATTCCACAAATTAAGGGGTCCTTTTACTACGCTGTGGTAAAAGGGCCGTGCACTAGCGGCAGGGGCCATTTTTGCCACATGCTGTGGCCCTTTTTAATGCAGCAGGTAAAAAAAGGCTGAAAATAGCCATGACCATGCCGTAAGATTGCTCTTACCGCATGGCCATGTGAGGGGGGGGGGGCACTTACCATTACCCATTGAGGTAGCAGTAAGGTCTCCCGCCCTAACCAAGTGGTAAGCGAGTAGAGCACGGCTCTATCTGATTACTGCCTGGTAACTGCCACGCTAGAAAATAGTGCGCTATTTTCTCTAGCATGGGAAATGGCACGCACTAGGGCTGGAACTACCGCCGTCACCCCTGTTGGGCTGGTGGTAGCTCCATATTGGCGTGCGGTAAGATTGTGTTGGGCTTACCACCACTTTGTAAAAGGGCCCCTGAGTGAACAAGATCCACAGTGCGCAACTACAAGGGGGTGTAGACCTGGGAAGGGCATAGGCCAAGTGGGCCAGGGGCATGCCTAGCCCCAGTAGTGTACCAAGGTTTGGGTGGTGGTCTGCCCCGGATGCAGGCGGTGAGTGAGGTGTGTGGAGCAGATGCGCAGCTATCGGCTCTGCCGGTCCCCTGCCCCCTCTAATGTTACTTCCTGTTCCAGGGCAGGGGACCGGAAGAGCCAATAGTTGTACCTTTTCTGAGCACCCCCTTGCTGGGAGGAAAGGTCAGGTGATGCACTGGGGAGGGGGGGGCGAATGGCGTGTCTTATGTTGGTGAAGTGCTGGGGAGGCCTCGGGTGGCGAACAAGGTAGGAACGCCACTGCCTAGCACTTATGCACACAGGTCATAGAATACTATCAGTTATGCATCTAACTGACAGCTGTTAGGCACAATCGTACATCAGCCATTGAACTAGCATAAGTGCTCATACTCTAGTTCACACCTGTCATGTTTAACCACAAATCCCTGCAATACTCCAAACAGCCAACACCACCAGTGTGTCAATTGCCCAAATCTAGCCTTCTAGATCCCTGTGACCTTTCTGAATGTTACCCCACTGCCACCGACCTGCCAAACTGATTGGTTAGCCTGAGGTGTGAGTAGTCTGCGAGACAGACTTGATCATGTAAGAACCTGCATTTTCATTGGCACTTCAAGTTCTTACAGTACTGGCAGACCCAGCTGTGAGTTAATTCTAACCTTGTAGCATGCCCGACAGAGCCAACTGTGTGTTTGATTGTGCTTCTTCTAACATTTCACATTACCCAATTTGTCACATATTCTGCCAGTCCAACACTCTTGTGTGAGTAGGACAATGTCAACAGTTGACACTAAGTCAAGTTTCTACTCTCTCTTCACTTTTTTATGTGGTGACCTCTGGTAACTGTAGACCATTAACATGCAGTGTACTAGTAAGGAAGATGGCATCAGAACAGTTGATTGCAATATATGACACATTTTACAAACCTTGAAGAACTCTGAATTATGGAGTAGGATGGATAATGATTAGAGCAGGGAAGCTAGTGTTCAAATTTCAGCACTGCCCCTAGTGATTTTGGGCAAATCACTTAACCCTTCATTACCTCAGGTACAAACTGAAGCTGTAAGCCCTCATGGGAAAGGAAAATTCCTACTGTACCTGACTGTATAGTAACTTGCCTTGAGTTACTACAAGTGTTTGTGTCCTTCTAGTGATAATACTGTTGAAAATGGAAACCTTTAAGTTGCATGCACACATCCTGTACCTTCTAATCCATATCTTCAGTTCAGTTTGCTAGTTAAAATCATTTTTTACATTCTTCATTAGGACACAGAAAATGCATATGCATTATTTCTGGAGCTGGGCAGTAGGATAAGCACACATCCTGCACTTTTTCTCTGTGAGGATGTTAAAATAGATTACAGTGGATAAACTGAGGATTGTGAGCTGGAAGTCATAATGCAGTCACATAACAGGCAGACCCAGTTATATACAATGACTTGTACCAAACTGGTCACTTTGCACATGTTCAGTTTATTCTGATTGGCTCTCCCTGCATACTTTTGTTTTTTTATTTGGCTGTAAAAAGAGGTGTAACTGATGCTCCAAAGTAAAGGAAGGTTACAGAAACTGAGGGGCGAGGAAGGGGTGCTTGGGTTCAAGGGGCTGGAAACAACTCTGCCGTTTCAGGGTAATCCAGCTATGCAAATTCCCTTTGTTTGTATATCAAATATATGCAGAGACATCTGATAATTATTAATTCTGGATATCTTGAAATTGTTTGTAGTTACAATGCTGAACTATTAAACTGAGAGGACAAGGATTGAATTTCTTGGATTTAGCAGTTTAGGTTATAGAAAATCTGCAGTTATGCACTTAGGTATGATCATTTACACAAGACATTTGGTTGGCATAAGCGTTCACATCTAAAGTCTGGCACATAAATACGGACTTAGATAATGGCAATTGCACATGGAATTACCATTATAGAATCCGTGCTTAGTGTGCATCATCTTGGCACTTAATTTTAGGCGACCTTTAGAGAATTACCCCCCTCTGTGCATTATTATAACTTCTTTTCTCTGAACAGAATTTCATCACAATTGACAAGTAGCATAGTTCAAAATCAACACACATCTACCTTCAGGATAAGTCCTGCTTGTATGTTTGTTGCTTGGTCTGTATAACAGAGGGTAGAAGGAACAATATTTATTATCATTATCATTGACTGTTAAATAATTACCATTGAGTACATTGAGGCACAAGAATATGGTCATTTGTCTAGGTGAACAAGATTTGAACTAGTAATTCATAGATATTCCTTCATAATTTAAATATTCTTGTCGGTCAAAATTTAGATACTCTCGTCTCCCATAATTCAGATGCTCTCCTCGTTCAAAGTTCAAGTGTTCTCCTCGCTTGAATGTCAGGTGTTCTCCTCTGTCAAACTGATGGTGCTCTCGCTCATACTTCTGGTGCCTTTCATGCTCATAACGCCGGTGCTTTCTTCGCTCATATTTCTGTTGTGCTCCTAGTTCAAGTGTTTTCCTTGTTCGGTGGTCAGATGTTTTCCTTGTCTCTAGTTCAGAAGCTCTTCTTACTTGTAGTTCATGTGCTGTCGTCACCCTTTGCTCAAGTGCTTTCCTCACGCTTTGCTCAAGTGCTTTCCTCACGCTCTGCTCAAATGCTATTCTTATACTTTGTTCAAATGCTGTCCTCAGGCTTTTCTCCCATTGTGCCCTCAGTCTTTGCTCAAGTGCTTTTCTCGGGATTTGCTCAAGTGCGTTTCTTGGGAATTGCTCAAGCGCTTTTCTTGGGAATTGCTCAAGCGCTTTTCTCGGGAATTGCTCAAGTGCTTTTGTCGGGAATTGCTCAAGTGCTTTTGTCGGGAATTGCTCAAGTGCTTTCTTGGGGTCTTGCTCGGGTAGTCTTTTTGCTTCTGGCTCTGATGTTCTTCTCACTCTTGGTTTGAGGATTTTTCTAGATTCAGGGGTTTTTCTTCCTCCTGATTCCGGTGATTTTCTTGCTTCTAATTCAAGTACCTTTTTTATATCTGGCTTGGGTGCCTTCTTTGCTCCTGGCTCCGAAACTCTCTTCACTCCTAGCTCAAGTGTTTTCCTCACTCCTTGCTTAGGCACTCCCTGCAGTCCTAGTTCCAATGCTTTGTCCAATAACCCATAAATATGACCTGTGATGTAGAGATTCAGTAAATTATTATATATCTACAATAATGCAGCTTCTTTTCTTTTTTTGGTGTTATTATTTGTTTGGACTTATAAGATGTACATAGTGCTTTACAGGTTTTGCCCCAAGACAAGGCAACTCTATGCTAGAATCTCATGAAATAGGGAAAAAAAGAGCATCATCTGGACAGTTATGTATACTAATACACACTATATGGGAAATTAAATTCCATTTCTAGAGGCTGTAATGGCAGAGACTGACTTGGATTTAGTGGTGGTCATGGAGGTATGGTACCTGAAGAACCATGACTGAAATATAGTTATACTGGGCTGTAATCTATTCAGCAATAACAGGGTAGGAAGAAAAGGGCATTGCATGTGGAAATTAACATTAAAGCAACAGAATTGCATGGCTTAAAAGATAAAGGGGAGGCACTGTAGGAAAAGGAACACTGGTGTGATGTGAGGTGTATTTTCAAACCACTTAGACTTACAAAGTTATATGGATAGTAACCTATGGAACTTTGTAAGTCTAAGTGCTTTGAAAATGAGCCCTGTAATCTCCTTTACAGGAAGAAGAAACGGAGATGCATTTGAAGACAGTCACAATATAGATATAAAAGGGAAAATGCTATTGATAAGTAATTTTCCAGATGTTAATTGGGACATTCCAACTTTGGTAGCTATAAGTAGGGTGATCTTGGATTCTCTGCATGGAGAACTATTCTTGCAACTGGTAATAGAATCCACATGGGAGGAGTCAATAGTGGACCTATACTAATGAATGGGGAGAGTCTTTCTGATGTTATAGTTGTCATCTGGCATCCAGTGATCACTGGATGGTGTGGGTCAGTATTAAATCCCATGTGGTGAAACTTTATTCAAAAGTGAGATTCTTAGTTTTCAGTAAAACTAACTTTATCAAGATGGAGGAATGCCTCAAGGAGGTGGATTTCAGAAGATCATATTTGCAAAGAGATGACTAAACCAAAAGTAGATAAAATGATGAGTTACATCCAAGGGTATTTGAAGGAACAGGGATCGATATTCAAAGCAATTTAAGTGAGCAGAAGAGGCTCCTGCCTGCTTTAATCTCAGCTGGCAGGTTGCCAATACTCGGCAACACTTAACTGACACCCACATAGCTGTCTGTGGTGGCCTGAAGCTCATTACCCCTCCCTCCTGTCCCTCCTTATCACCATCTGAACCTCCCTCCCACCTTTCCCCCTAAGTATCATCTGAACTCTCCTCTCACCTTTGCCTCAAGCCTCAATGGAGTGGAGGAGTGGCCTAGTGGTTAGTGTGGTGGACTTTGGTCCTGGGGAACTGAGGAAGTGAGTTCGATTCCCAGCACAGGCAGGTCCTTGTGACTCTGGGCAAGTCACTTAACCCTCCATTGCCCGCCGCATTGAGCCTGCCATGAGTGGGAAAGTGTGGGGTACAAATGTAACAAAAATAAATAAATAAATAGCCCCCTCCCCAAGGCATGCCTGTCAACCTTGGTAGTCTAGTGTTCAATTTTCAGCCAGGACCCGAGTAAGTCTTGGTGACTATCTTCAATCTGCTCAGATCCTGATAGTCAGTGTCGGTACCTAGAGATGGGCCAGCACTGAACAGGGGCGTAGCCACGGGTGGGCCTGGACGGGCCCAGGCCAAGCCATTTTCCCTCCAGGTCCACCCATCCACATGCTTTGCGCGCTGTCACTGCCCTTTTGTCCCGCGGAGGCAGCGTTGAGTGTTTCCATCCTGCCCTGTCTTCCCCAAGCTCCGTTGCAAGTGCATTCTCCTTTTCGCCCGTCGCGCTGCGCTGCCATTCACACAGGCAGCTTCGCTCTCCCCTGCCGCGTCCATCTGGCCCTCTCTGATGCACTTCCTGTTTAGGGCCAGATGAACACGGCAGGGGAGAGCGAAGCTGCCTGTGTGTATGGCAGCACAGCACAACGGGCAAAAAGGAGAAGGATTCCACTTGCAGGGACTGATGCAGCGGAGCCTGGGGAGAAGACAGGGCAGGAAGGAAACGCTGCCTCCGCGGGACAAAAGGGCAGTGACAGCGCGCGAAGGATGTGGATCGGCAGGCCTGGAGGGAAAGTGGCTGAGCTGCTGGGACATGGGAGGGAGAGGAGGAAGGGGCTGGAGTGCTGCTGGACAAGGGAGGAAGAGGAAGAAGGGACTGGAGGGAAGGCAGAGAGCTACTGGACATGGGAGAGAGAGGAAGAAGGGACTGGAGGGAAGGGAGAGAGCTACTGGGACATGGGAGGGAGAGGAAGAAGGGACTGGAGGGAAGGGAGAGAGCTGCTGGGACATGGGAGGGAGAGGAAGAAGGGACTGGCGGGAAGGAAGAGAGCTACTGGACATGGGAGGGAGAGGAGGAAGGGGCTGGAGAGCTGCTGGACAAGGGAGGAAGAGGAAGAAGGGACTAGAGGGAAGGGAGAGAGCTGCTGGACATGGGAGGGAGAGGAGGAGGTGATTGGATGGAAGGGAGAGAGCTGCTGGACATGGGAGGGAGAGGAGGAAGGGGCTGGAGAGCTGCTGGACAAGGGAGGAAGAGGAAGAAGGGACTGGAGGGAAGGGAGAGAGCTGCTGGACATGGGAGAATAGGGAGAGAAAGAGGGGAGATGGATGAAAGGATGCAGAGAGAAAGGGGAGAGACTGGAAGGATGTGGAGAGAGAGAGGGGAGACTGAACAGAAAAGGGTAGAGAGATAGAGAGACACTGGATAGAAGGAGAGGGGAGATAGAGACACTAGATGGAAGGATGAGGAGAGAAAGAGGGAAGACACTGGATGGAAGGGTAGGGAGAAAAAGGAGACGCTGGATGCAAAAGAAAGAGGTGAGACACTGGAAGGATGGGGAGAGAAAGAGGGGAGCTGCTGGATGGAAAGAGGGAGAGGACAGAGTAGGGAAAGCCTGGAGAATAAGAGGAAGGGGCATGTGGAGAACAAGGGTGAGGAAAAGATGAAAAGCCATAGATGATGAATGGACAGGAAACCCTGGCAAGAAAAAGACGAAGGAAAGCAGAATCTAGAGACTGGGAGCAGCACAATGAGAAAAAGTAAATGGCCATACAACAAAGCTAAAGAAAATAATTTTATTTTTAATTTAGGATAAAGTAATATGGTACCTGTGTTAATAAAGTTTCAGAGACCAATACTTCCTTCCTTAGGTCAGGAAAGGATACCATAACAGCATTATACTGACCTGAGGCAGGAGGTTTTGGCCTCTGAAAGCTCATTGAAAAGGGTGTTAGGCTATTAAATAAATTATTTTCTGAAACCGGATGCACTGAAAAGCAGCACTTTACCCCTGTGTGACAAATGCATCTGATTAGTGTGACTAAATTTTGCTGGGAAAGGGGATTAGAGAGAAAATTTTGTGCCCACCCACTTTAGGTTCAGGCCCATCCAAAACTGGCAGTCTGGCTACGCCACTGGCACTGAATATCAGGACCTAATTATGCCAGCAGAGGTCAGAGCTGGTTACATATTCAAAAATAGAAAACCCTAATATTGACTGGTTAATGAATTTCCTGTGGTTCCAGTGTCTGATCTTTTTAACACTTCTTTACAGTCAGGCGTGTTCCTGGAGGGCTAAAGACAGGCAATGTGGTTTCTCTCTACAAACGTGAAAGTAAGGCGGAGGCAGGGAACTGTAGGCTGGTTAATCTGATCTTGGTGATGAGTAAATTAATGGAAATGCTGCTAAAACAGAGGATAGCACATTTCCAGAATCCTGATTACAGGGTCAAAGGCAGCATGGTTTTATCAGAGGCAGGTCTTGTAGACAAATCTGATCAATTTCTTTAAAAACATAACCAAAAAGTTGGATGGGAGATGATAGGTGACTCATAAATAAACTTTGCGCCTTGATATTTATTTATTTATTTATTGCATTTGTATCCCACATTTTCCCACCTCTTTACAGGCTCAATGTGGCTTACAATACATGAATGGTGGAAATACGTTAGAAAATAAACACTTAGTGTTACAGAAGGATCTTGGTCAACATGATAATAATAAAACATGATAGTACAGTTACAAGCAGATATTGTAAGATAGTCCTGAATATATGTGAGGAGTTGTGTGTAGTCACATTGGTTGGTCTTTGTGGTATGCCTAGTTAAAGAGATGGGTCTTCAGTAGTTTGCGGAAGCTCGTTAGTTTGTGAATCATTTTTAAGTTGCATGGCAATGAGGGGCATAATCGACCAGAAACGCCTATCTCCATGGGCGTTAATCTCCGAGAACGGGTCCGTGAAGGGGCGGAGTGAACCGTATGTTCCAAAACAAAATAGACGCCCATGGTTTATTCGCCAAGGTGTGAGCTGGGCGTTTTTGCTTTTCACCGATAATGGAAAATGAAATCGCCCAGCTCAAAAACGAATACATCCAAGGCATTTGTTCATGGGAGGGGCCAGGATTCATAGTGCACTGGTCCCCCTCACATGCCAGGACACCAACCGGGCACCCTAGGGGGCACTTTTACAAAAACAAAAAAAAAGGTAAAAGAGCTCCCAGGTGCACAGCACCCTTCCCTTGGGTGTTGAGCCCCCCAAATCCCCCTCAAAACCCACTGCCCACAAGTCTACACCAGTACTATAGCCCTAAGCGGTGAAGGGGGGCACCTACATGTGGGTACAGGGGGTTTGGGGGGGTTGGACGACTAGTAGCATTAAGCAGCACAATTGTAACAGGTAGGGGGGGGATGGGCCTGGGTCCACCTGCCTGACGTCCACTGCACCCCCTAACAACTGCTCCAGGGACCTGCATACTGCTGCTTGGGAGGAGGGTATGACATTTGAGGGTGAAAGTAAAAAGTTGTGAAACATCATTTGTTGTGGTGGGAGGGGGTTAGTGACCACTGGGGGAGTCAGGGGAGGTCATCCCCGACTCCCTCTGGGGGTCATCTGGTCATTTAGGGCACTTTTTGGGGCCTTATTCGTCAAAAAACAGGGTCCAGGAAAAGTGCCCTAAATTCTAGCTACAAACGCATCCATTATCGGCGAAGGGCGCCCATCTCTGTTCGGGTGATAACCACGCCCCAGTTCCGCCTTCACCACGCCTCCGACACTCCCCCGTCAACTTTGTCCGCATCCGCGACGGAGTGCAGTTGAAAGCGTCCAAAGTTCGGCTTTCGATTATGCCGCTTTATTTGTTTTTGTGAGAAGAACGCCCATCTCCCGATTTAGGTCGGAACTTGGGCGTTTTTCTCGTTCGATTATAAGCAGGAATGCGTTCCATAACTGTGTGCTCAAGTAGGTAAAGTTTGATGCATGCATTAATTTGTATTGTAGACCTTTAGAATTAGGGAAGATATAGACCTTAAAGTGACTTGCTGGGTTTGAAACTGCTTGAGTTGTAAGCAACAAAGAATAGTGGTAAATAGAATTCACTCAAGTATAGTTGTGTAATCAGTGGTGTGCTACAAGGATTGGTCCTTGGTCTGGTTTCTTTCAACATTTTTGAAAAGCAATATTGCAGATGATACCAAAATCTGCAGTAGGGTAGTCACCCCAGACGGTATGTGAATTACATTAGAAAAGAATTAGAGAAGCTAAGATTTAATGCTAAAAATGCAGGGTCATGCATTTGGGACATAAAACCCCCACTGGAATGGATTTCAAAAGTGGTTAATATTAACAGGGCAGTTGCCATTTAAAGATATCCAGATCTATTCTCTGGAAATTGTGTATTTTCAGTTGCACTATCTGTTAAAGTTGGAATGCTGAATTTGCGGTCCTAAGTGGGTAAGTTCTTGATCTATGGTGATATTATTCAGGTGTTATTATCATCTGATTGTATTTCGGATCGTCTCCATTGTTAAGTAATTGTCTATCGTGTCTAGGATTGGCTAGCCAACTGGTTTTGAACCTTTCTAAGACTCATTAGTTTCTGGGTCAGCTGTTCTCTTACAAATCAGCAGTTTCTCAAGCTGGGTGATTGTTTTCTGTCTGCACTGACTAGTAATAGAAATCTAGGATTGGAAATTAATTCCCAGTTAACATTCAGTGATCAAGTTTGGTCTGTGATTACCTTGATTTTCTATATGCAAAGATTGATCTGTATATAAAAGTATCATCTACATTCAGCTGACTTTCAGGCAGCGCAGTCAATTCTACTTAGTAGAACTGATTATTGCCTATTTTGCTTTTGCCTGCCTACTTATTTAAATTAGGGCTGCATTTCGATCAAAAAATTTAATCATGATTAATCACATGATTAAAGGCAAGGGTGTAGCCAGTAGCCCAGTTGGGGGTGGGGGGAATAGGGATGGCATGCATGTCCACCCCCCACCCCATATGAGGTATCATACCTTTGCTGGTGGGGTTGCTGAAGCCCTACCAGCCAAATAAATCCACTGCTTGAGCCACCCCCCTTCCTCCTCATGCTGCCTCATGAGCAATGAGGTCGATGGTATACCTCCAGCTGCTGATGCCAGAACTCCCCAAGCATGTTCAGTTCATGTGTGAAAAATTGTAAGGATGGTGGTTCACCATGAACCTGATGTCACGGAGGGTCACTACTGGGAATGAAGCTGGCTGGAGGTAGCGAGAGACAGTGGGGAGTACTTGCTGCTGCTAATGGGCAGAGGAGGAAAGTCAGTGTAGCAGACTAGGAAGTAGGGCTGAATTTTGATTAAAATGTTAAATGCGATTAATCACGCGATATTTATCTGTTTTTTTCCAACTGCAGCTCCTTGTGACTCTGTCCAAGTCATTTAACACTATATTGCCCACAGTTAAAAGGAGCTGCACTGAGAATAAATAAACTAACATATTGTTAATCATGCGATTAATTGCTATTACAAATTTTAATTGAAATGAAGCCCTAAAAATGTAAAGAATATAAAGTAATGAAAAGATGAGAAATATAAATTGAAAAATTACAAATTAAAGAATCTAAAACAGCATGCAGAATAGCTATTAATAGGATTAAGTTTCCGTAGTCTTCTTCAGAAAAGCAAGCCTACTATAAAAGTACAGTACTAAATTGCTGTGAGAAAAGAATGGTGACAGAGACAAGTGGTCCAGGCAGAAACAAGGGCTAAGGGCTAAAACCAGGGAGATAGTTAAAGGGGTGACATGTATTATGTGTGGGAAGCAGGTTGATGCTCCAGGCTAGGGACTATGGTAACATTTAGGGCCAGATTCAGTAAATGGCACCCAAAGCTGAAAAGATCTACACTAAGATAGTATTGCACTCGACCTTTGCAGAACGCTAGCTTAGTGTGACTCTCGGTATTAACATTGGGCACTGGATTTACGGCCTGCTGAAACCTGGTGTAAAGCCAGCGCCCAACTTATGTGCAGATATTATATTATTCTATAACATTGCATCTAACTTCTGGGAATGCCCCCCCCCCCCCCCTGATCCACCCTTACTCCTCCCATAGCAGCAGGCCTAAACTAAATGCATAGATTATTCTGAAAGCAGCTGAGTATTGGTGCTACCGGGATAGTTTTTTTTGGCCCGCCCTCTTTCCCTATGCACATTGACTATACAGATAGTATTGGGCTGGTTAGAGGGATTTTTAGCCTGATAGCAGACGAAAAACTAAGAATAGTACCTGAAAAACTACAGATAAGGAAACTATACATTCCCCTGCCACTGGAGAACATATAATTCCTTTGAATATTGACCCTTTAGATTTATAAAGAAAAGTTAATTTCAGATGTATAGGTGTTACTTGCAGAATAGGAGTCATGCTTGGCCCTGAATGCAGGAGGTTCAGAATTCAAAACTAAGAGCCGTTGGACTATCAAGTCACCCTTGCAAATTAGCTGTTTTCCAATCTATTGAAGGATCTTTTGTGCTGTATTCTCAGTCATAAGACTGAGAATTGTTCAGGGTCTGCTTACACAGGGGTTTGTTTGTAATAGCACAGCAATGCTGTCATTTATCCAAGTCCAAAATGTTGCTGTGAAATTCTGAAAATCTTCAAACACCTTTCTAACTTAAGTAATAACAATAAAGAAGATGCTTGCTCATACCATTTATTGATTGGATTTTATGAGAATTACATATGCTTATTTAATAAACTTTTAATATAAAAGCCCACAAAGTAACCATATAGACTATATTTTCCAAAACAGTACAGTAAGGGAGTCTATAGGATGCTCGCTGCCACTTTCCCTTAATGAAACTTCCTCACAGTGTGAGAACTACCTTAAAATCCATAGTCCTGCCCAAGGGGGGAGTGAAATTAGAGGGGTGGAGCTAGGAGTGCATGGTGCAGGAAATATAAAAACCAGAGGGCAGCAGCCAGTGTTGCCAGGTGGGCGGTTTTACCGCCCAATTGGGCTGTTTTCCGCGACCCGCCGCGGGAAATTTTTGCCCGCGGCGGGTTGCGGTTTTTTGGGCTGTTTTTTGGGCTTCAGGGCGGTTTTTTGTGCGGCTTTTTCGGCCGCGGGGGGCGGGGTTAGTGACATTTTTGGGCGGGGTTAGTGACGTGGGAGGTGGGGCCGATGACGTGGGAGGTGGGGCCGATGACGGGGGAGGCGGAGCCGGTGATGGCGGGGGCGGGGTTGATGACGGCGGGGGCGGGGGTGATGACGCGGGGGTGGGGGTGTCAGGGGCGGGGTTTGAGTTTGGGCGGGTTTGGGGCGGTTTTTGTGTTGGATTGGGTGGGAAAAAAATTTTCCACCTGGCAACACTGGCAGCAGCAACGCCCAACTGCATTTTCCTCTATCACTTCTCTGTGAGCTGCAGCTGCTACAATCAGATAGGCCAAGTTCAGTTTGGAACATTGCAGCTTTGGATTTTGACCCAAGTAAC
The DNA here is from genome assembly GCF_901765095.1 of Microcaecilia unicolor. NCBI lineage: Eukaryota > Metazoa > Chordata > Amphibia > Gymnophiona > Siphonopidae > Microcaecilia > Microcaecilia unicolor. Next base: position 101,202,440 of record NC_044034.1, on the reverse strand, counting down.
TGCTAGAGACTCCATTGTTAACTCTGGGAAACCAGGTCAGAGACTAGTAAAGTGTACTGCCATGCTGAGAGACCTTAACATACGCCATGGCTCCGCAGCAGCAGGCCACTAAGGAACATTTTGTGTTTATTTTCTCCACCTGAGAATGGAACAGGACCCCTACAATCTTTACCTGCACCCATTGTTTGGCTCAAGTTTCTCCTGGCTCCAGACTTGCCCTCATTCATGTTACCACAAGTATAAGGATGAGAATTGAATGTGTGTTATAACCTGTTCAGCTCAGATGATTAGTTGCAAAGCAGAGCTCTATTTTGTTTTTTTTAATTAAGGGCAGAGCAGTTTTCAGTGGGCATGGGGATCAACATCATATATATTTGTACCCAGCAATCTCAGGAAATTTATTTAGGGGAGTGGAAGCAAATATTATGCATAGAGGTCAATATTTGCCTGGACTTATGTGGCTGGCAGCGAGTACCAACAGCCTAAATCCTTTAGATGTAATTTTCCTGCCTGTACTATGCTATACTAGTCCTCCTAAATAGAGTGGGATTAGAGGTGTTCCAGGGGTGAGGCTTAGTTGTATGGAGAGTGTTAAAATTCAGCTACTTTCCATATGTAATTCTGCACATAGAAGTTAAAAGGGTAAAGAGCAAGAATAATTCTGTACAAGTGACCTGTTTAAAGTTAAACGGAGAGTGCGTGTTCCGTGGAAAATTGTACATCTATGTTTTTAATTCAGCACGTATTATTTTCAAGGGAAAAAGTAGCTACAGCAAAAGCAGGTCCAACCTTTAGCCCTTTCAGAACTGGTATAAAGCTTCCAGGTAAAAGGACCTGCAAACTTTGCATCAATGCACTTAGGGGTCTTGTGGTAAAAGGACCCCTGCAGTGGCATCAGTGTGCAGGTTTGCCGTTCACTGAGGCCTCCTTTTACCTCTACCGGTAAAAGGATTAAAAAAAAATGGAAACGGTGCGATAAATGTAACACTTTCCGCATGGCCATTTCCAAGGGGAGCCCTTACCGCCTCTTATTTAGAAGATGGTAAGGGCTCCTGCGCTAACCCAGCAGTAAAAAATGTAAAATAATTTTTTGGCACTGGGAATGGTGCATAAAGTCAGCACTGCTGCCGGGCTCCTGCAGTATCTCGGCAGTAGGGCCGAACCGCTGTGCACCAAGCCCGCAGTAGCCTTATTGCTGCTTGGTAAAAGGGCCCCTTAGTTTTGAAAACTACCTTCCCCATAAATTTTGTCCGAACATCTATTTTATTTCAAATCGCTGTGCTTATTTGTGTTGGTTGGTTTTCTCTTTGAAAGTCCCTCAAACAACTCTATTTTTAATTTATGAGGCATTTGTGACCAGTCCTTTTTATGATATGTGCTTATCTTTAGGAGAAATAAAGCATCAAATTCTATGAGACTCTATTTTAAAGTACCTTTTTAAGTATGATATTACCTTTTTCTCCTTCTCTAAATTGGATCAAGCCTTCTAATAAGTTCATTACCTCTTGAGTGGTTAGACAGGAACATTAGTTGACTCACTTCCAACTAGACTTATTTGAAGTACTTCTGTAGTATAGCTGTAAATCAGAAGTGTTGTTTAAATATACTTATTCTGTAAGTCTCTGAATTTAGACTTGATTGTAGGTCCTCAGCTGAACAGTTAAAAGGATATTTAAGAAGAGGGATTTCCAGGCTGAAAGTCTGCTTAACATTTCAGTTCCTCCTTAAATGACAAGGCCATAAGCCAGCTACACTGATCCATTGTGAGAAAACAGAATGTTTGCTCATCCAATCAGATTCAACCTCCAGCAAGCATTAGAAACTAGCAGTTTTGGGGTTGTGTGTTAGAGGGGAGCAAGAGCGAATAGGATGTCTGAGAAATCAGTCACAGATCATTCTTTTTTTTTTGTGGGGAGCCATAAGGCAGGAAAGGAAGTGTGGCAACAGCTCTGTGTCACTGCTCTATTTTATTACCAATAGTACCTTTGCTAGGGGAATTTTATCCTGGCATGATCACACTTTCCTGTTGTTAAATGTCCTTGCTTTCAACTGGGAGCATTGAGCAATTGTACTGGTGCTTGCAAAAGTGGTCATTATGTCTTCTGCGATTTATAGACTCGGATAGTGTTTTCATGATGGTGCGGCCATTGTTCAGCCTAGAATATGAGGCCCAATAAATTTGCAATATTTGAAAAGCACAAAAAAGTATTCGTTTTCACACGCAGGGCCAGATGCACTAAACTTAACGAGCCATTAACGAGCAAGTAGTAAAACCTGGCATGCACTAAAGACTTTTTTCCGAGGACGGTAGGAGCTAACGAAAACGGAATGCAGATGAGCAAATTGTGTAGAAACCCTATTGTAATGAGATGCACTAACCTTTTCTGATTGCCTTAACGCTGGAAAATCTAACGAGAGGTCTGTACGGGATTGAAAAACTGCTACAAAAGTAAAAAAACAAAAAATCGGGGAAAAAAGTCAAGTGCTCGTCAGTGCAGTAATAAAAACGTCTATTTTGGCTGTCATTCCCCCCCCCCCCCCCCCCCGAAGACGCCATGCTGCTCACCCCCTCTGATGCACCTCGATCAAGAGGACAGTGCAGTTGAGGACGCCGATTTTGGCCTCCTTTCGCCCCCTGCAATAATAAAAACGCCTTTTTTATGGTGTACAGCGCTGCGTATGCCTTGTAGCGCTATAGAAATGCTAAGTAGTAGTAGTAGTTTTTTGGCAGTGCTTCACTAAGCTGAGAGACCTGGAAGTCCCTGAGCCAATCACAACGGGTACATGCTGTGATTGGCTCAGAGACTTCCAGGTCTCTCAGCTGAATGAAGCACTGCCAAAAAAGATGTTTTTATTATTGCGGGGGGGGAATGATGGCCAAAATGGACTTTTTTTTTGGATGGGCACCCATTTTGGCTGCCTTTCCCCCCTTGCAATAATAAAAACGTCTTTTTTGGCAGTGCTTCACTCAGCTGAGAGACCTGGAAGTCTCTGAGCTTAGTGAAACACTGCCAAAAAAGACGTTTTATTATTGCAGGGGGGGAAAGGCGGCCAAATTGGGCGTTTTTTTTGGATGGGCATCCTCAACGAGGGAGTGAGCAGCGTGGCATCTTCAGGCGGCACAGGGAGGCGTATGTGTCATATTGGCTGATATGTCAAAAATGGCATCATTTGTGTGAACACATGAAATAATGACTTCTTAGTTCATACCATAGGGTACAGCTCTCCTTTTTCAAGTTTTGATTAGCATTAATAAAAGGGTACTTTCTGTGATTTTTTTTTTTAATTTCCACTTGCTGCTCAGTTTATATTAGTGTATGATGTAGAGGTTATATTTAAGAGTACATGGACCACAGATAGATGGATGACATGAAAATGTGATGACTCAGAGCTCAGTTATTAGGCTCAGCTGGAAGAGAGTAATGTCCATCAATATTTATATTTATATGTATATAATCACATGCTGTAGATTAACTCACTGTGTTAGGAACTCAGCAAATTCTTTATTTTGTCATATATGTGTTAGGGCACTAGTGCACTATTTATATGCTTTAGTCACACATTGCTTCACTAGAAATTTTCACAACTAACACTCAGGCCTCATGCAGAATATCTCAGCTAACCCTGCTGTTCCCCAATGTAACCCATGGTTTAAGAACATGATAGAGTGGGCCCCTGGGTAGCTGGTCATTAGGGGAGTGACTGGAGGACTGGGTGGAACTCAGAGGATATAAAAGGGAAACCTTGTGGGAAGGATTTTGTCTCTGGTTCTGCCTCTAGATAAAGTAACCAGCTCTGGGTGTGGGGGGGTTTGGTATTACTGTTGGTTCCCCTGCCAGAAAAGGAGAAGTCCTGTAGCATTGTAATCAGTGAATAGATTACCTGGACAGTAAGCTGTTATACTGCATCAACAAATTGAGGAGTCCGAACTCGGCGGATTGGGATGTCCAGCTGTAACGGGGCTCGGGTGGAATTGTTCCTTACTCTCCTTCAATAATTTAAATGTCTGTATCATATCTCTCCTGCCCTTCCTCTCCTTCAGAGTATACATATTCAAGCCTTCAAGTCTCTTTCCATGTCTTCTGGCTTAGACTCATTTGATTGCTTTCCTTTGAATGTCTTTGCATCTAACTCCTTCTTTCTTCATCCCGGTTGTGGGTTCTCCAATGGAGGGGAGAGGGTTAACATCCAGGGCCTGGACATAGGGAGGGTAATTTTTATAACAGGGCAACCTAGGCAGGGAAGGCACAAAGGAGCATATGCTGCACCTGTTTCATATGGGCAACATACAGTATGCACCTATGTACCTTTATAAAATAGTCTGACTGGGAGTTCCCATGCAACGATATACCTGCTCCTAGGCAGGACTTTGTTTATTTTTGTCCTGATGGAAATCAGTACATATGAGGGTGTTTTTCAAAATACAAGCATAAATGTCAATCCTTTCTTCTGCTTTGCCCCCAGGGGCACCTGTGCTTATATTGCTATGTTTTCTGAGCACCTAGTTTTATGTAGCTATACCTCAGTGCCATTTTGTAAGTCCCTACTAGAGCATATAAAATGCTGTTCTACATATACAAACCATTTATAAATTATCCCCAGAAGGTCTGTAACTTAACATATAAATAGAAAATGACAGTCTGCTGTTCCAGCATAACTTTACTGTCATAAATTCCGCAACAACATTTTCACTCTGGGTTATATCCACTGTAGCAAGCAGAAAAGTTAATAAATATCTTTTCCCGTGAGTCCCAATGTGCATCTTTGGTTCTTGGGAGTCTCTCTGGCCTCTGTGAATGAACAACTCCAAAGTGAATTCTCCTTTCATATCTGGGATACTTTTCTTGTTTGTACATGTTACTTCAGTTCTGTTTCTCCGATACCTCCAGCACCTTTCTTCTCAGGGCAAACACCTTTAGTTATAGATCTTTATCTCCTTTCTCTTTCCACAGTGGGTACCAAGCAGGTATCCAAATCTATTTTTCTCCTTTAACCTCTGTGATAGTTGGGTTTCTCAGGTTTGGAGGCCCCTTGTGTCACTACTCAGGGTGAGCCCTTGGGCCGCAGCCGAGTTGACACTACCTAGCCAACCCGAAGGCTGGCTAGGCCACGAGTGGTGGCGAGGCACCCAGGCAAGACTGGGCTGAAGACAGTGCTGGAGCTGGAGGACAGGGCAGGAGCTGGCAGGAACAAGGCTGGAACACAGAGCAGGCTGGAACAAGAGACAAACTGGAACAAGGCTGCAACACACACTAGACAACTCTAGGAAACATGCTGCAAAGGCACTGGCTAGGAATCAGGAACTTCCTTATATACTACCAGACAGGAAGTGAAGACATCAGCCAACACCCTCTTACATGGCTATAAATGAAGTGCTGAGTTTCCAGGAAGTAAACAGATTCTTCTTGGCATGGAATGCTGCCGGAGACCACAGAGAACAGGTGAGGGGGTGTGACACCTTGGTACTTCTTTCTCTCCTTTGGACAGGAGGGATGTATTATGGGACCTTAGATTCTAAACTGATTTGATGCATGTAAATTCTAATTGTTGTTTTGGCAGAAACCAAAGATCCTGGGTTTGGTCAGGCTCTAGCCTGCTGATCTCAAGGTAGCAAAACACTATGATAGATGGTAACTGTCAGCATAACAGTATGCTGATCAGGGCCTAGCTAGAAAATCAGCCTTCCCAAGGCTTCAAGGCCAACCCAGAAAGTTAAAATAATAGTAATAATAATATACAGGCATTTATATTCTGCTTGTCACGGTACCAGGCTTTAAACAACAGTCACGAACTCTGGAACAATGTGAGCCCTTGGCCTGCTGTCATCGAGTGGCAGCAGGAGGCAAAACCCCCCAAGCAGGACTGGACTAACAAGCTTGGCTTGACTGGAACAGAATTCAGGATACTGGAACAAGCTTGGCAGGAACAGGATTCAGGATACTCAAGCAGGATTCAGGATACTCAAACAAGCTTGGCAGGAACAAGATTCTGGATACTGGAACAAGCTTGGCAGGAACAGGATTCAGGATACTCAAGCAGGATTCAGGATTTTCAAACAAGCTTGGCAGGAACAGGATTCAGGATACTCAAACAAGCTTGGCAGGAACAGGATTCAGGATACTCAAACAAACTTGGCAGGAATAGAAGCTGAAAGCAAACAGGGCTGAGACAAGCAGGGAGGGGACTGGAGCTGAAGACAAACAGGGCAGTCACAAGCAGGATACGAAGCTGACCCACACAGGCAAACAACAGAACTAAGGCTGAAGCTAAGGTAGAGGGGACTAGAACAAGCAAGGCAGACTAGGCAGGACACAAAGCTGACCCACACAGACAAACAGCAGAACTATGGCTGAAGGCTGAACCTAGCACACAAACAGACTGAGAAGAACAGAAGCAGAAGTGCACACAGGCACCCTAATCAAGGAATCAAGACAGAAGTGCCCACAGGCACACAGGCTATAAACAAAGGCAGAAGTGCCCACAGGCACACAGACTATGAACAAGGCAACAAGAAATCAAGACAGAAGTGCCCACAGACTAGAACAAGGCAGAAGTGCTACACTGCACACGGACTGACCTGGAGACCTTTGGCATTGCAAAGGCACTGAATGAAAGTGCTCCACTTCCTTATAAACAGGATAGAGGCAGGAAAATACACTGAACCCAAAGTGAGGCTTGAAACACACAGGAAGTGGAACCCTACAGGACAGAGGCAGGAAATACACTGAACCCAAAGTGAGGCTTGAAATACACAGGAAAGAAACAATGCAGACAGTAGCCAGCACAGCAGCTGAACATCGGGACAAAAGCTGAGTCAGAGAGGGATCACGACCACAGTCATGACACTGCTTAACCCTTACTGCTCAAGGCAGATTACAACTAGAGGAGGTAGCCTTAGTTAAAGATTGGCCTGATACAATTAAGAGTCAAAAATCCCCTTTCCAGTGACTGATATTAACAGCCATACATTACACCAGAGTTCCCATATTTCCCTTATAATAACAACTGTATTAGAGAAATATTGCATTTAATACATTAGTCTAATAAAATTTATTACCCTTAATAATTGCCACATGATGTTGATTGTGCAACTTGTCTGATTATATTCTTTTCCATTACTTTTATGGAGTTTATTTCATGATTTCGATTTACAATTGTAAACCGCCTTGACTTATATTACCAATAAGGCAATCTAGCAAACCGAAATAAATGAGAAACATTTAAAAATACCTTTGAAATAACCAGGTTTGTAATTGGCAACAAAAAGTTAGATAATCGTCATTAAATCTCAAAACTCTCAGCAGGGCATTCAAAAACGCTAGGCCAATACAGTACTTCTGGGAGATTTTGCAGGTGGCTTTGACTTCTGCTCTGATTCCTAGTGATTTCAGTGTTCCTAGTGATTTCAGTGTGTCAAAGTTGCCTGTAATACCTCCCAAAGGCCTTTGCCAGATTAACTGTAGACTAACTTTCTGGCTCGGCACTGAACGGCACAGTGTCATGTCAAAGAGGTGCTAGGGTTATGTTTGATTATTCTTGTTGTACACCACCTTGAGTGAATTCCTTCAAAAAGGCGGTAAATAAATCCTAATAAATAAAATACATAGGGTGTACAGAGAGATGTATAACCAGTAGAATAAGGCAGGTGATAATACCTGTGTAAAGGTCTTTGGTGAGACACCACTCTCTTGTTTGCAAGAATCTGACTCAGAAATGTTTGTAGAAGGAAAGCTGCTTTAAATACATGCTGTACGACTACATAAACAGTAATAAATGAATGATTTCCCTGCAAATGTTTGTTGAAACTGAATTCATTGAGATATGTTTTCTTTGACCCAACTCATTTACATTTTTTTCAGAAATCTAAATGTTCTAGTTACACTATCCAGGGTTATTAATATAACATACAACATAGTAAACGACAGCAGATAAAGACCTAAATGGTCCATCCAGCCTGCCCAACAAGATAAACTCATTTTACATGGTATGTGATACTTTATATGTATACCAGAGTTTGATTTGTCCCTGCCTTTCTCAGGGCACAGACCGTAAAAGTCTGCCCAGCACTGTACCTGTACTAAACGTTCTGAAGCTAACGTCGCATCCCCTTAAAATTTACACTCCAGCCGAGATCCAAGATGGCCACTGACTGAGACAGACATGTTTCAGAGCTCCTCCAGATTCTACTGTTACTCTTTAATTACCTTGTAATGCCGAAGAGAAGGGGCAGAGCTGCTGCTACTGCAGCCCAGCAGCAAAGACCTTTAATATCTTCTGGCTTGATTGAATCTTATCTGCAACGAGCTCAGGTTTCAACAGCAGCGTCGGTGAGCAGTTCGCTGGAACAGCCCAGGATAGGAGACCAGGAGTTAACTGGAACTGGAAGTTTCTTTGAGCCCCGACGCAAGGGCCCCTCCTCCCCAGCCTGTGAGAAGTAGTTCTCCGGTGGTGGCGTCCTTAGCCCTGAATACTGAAGTGTTACAGGGTGGAACTGGACGGGAGGCAGTGTTAGCCTTAACGGAGAATGTGGGAGATTTGTCAGCTTCTTCCCTGTTATCTCACACTTGTCAGCTTCTTCCCTGTTATCTCACACTGCCAGAAAAACACAGGAGGAGTTGCGAGGGACATTGGAAGGTGAGAAACATGTTTCACAGGAAGAGAGTGAGACCATTGCATTTGCTAAACTTTTTCAGAACCCAGATGAAGTGACATTGGACAATCCATGGCAGTTGATTGCAGAAATGGGGAAGTTTTTGTGCCCCCAGATGAGGAAAATAAGAAATGAAGTTGTGATATTAGATGGGAAGGTAACAGAAATTGAGAATGAGGTGAAAATAGTTAAAGCAGATTTGGCTAAACAGGAAAAGGATGTTTTAGAGTTGAAATCACAGCAAACAACAATGCTTAAAGACTCGGTTAATTTAAGGAGAAAATCAGAAATGCTGGAAAATACTTCAAAATCTAATAATCTGTGTTTTATACATTTTCCGCGACAACCACTTATCTCCCCTTGGGAGATGCTAAAAAATTACCTCAGAGAAATTCTAGAGATAGAAGATAAAGATATGCCACCCTTTTCACAGGTTTTTTATATACCTGTGAAGGGTTTGGATCCTTTACAAAGGAATAATATTCAGAATGCGCAACCATTGGATGTTTCTGCCCTTCTTGAAATGTCGGATTCAGAACAGATAACACCAACTACTATGTTGGCCACAGTAGCGTTACCTTCGGACAAGATCTGGATTTTAAAGAAGTTTTTTCAGAATAAAGAAAAAACCTTTCGTGGTTTGCAAACTCGTATTTTTCCAGATCTATCGAGGGAAACGCAAAGGCGACGACAAAAGTTTTTACAGATGAGACAGGAGACACTTCAACATGGTGCAACTTTTTACCTTAAGTATCCTTGCAAATGTTTAATCTCCTATCAAGCCGTGAAATATGTTTATTTTGATCCTGACCAATTGTCATCTTTTTTAACATCTAAGAGAGCTCCTAGTTAAGTAAAGTTGAATAGAAACTCGTCTGTATCTCAAAATTTGATTTATAAAGTTTATTACCTGTTTTCTCCTATTTAGGAATCTTGGACTCCTGTTGTGGACTTTAAATGAAGCTATAATATTTAATTTGTGTTATGAATAATATCTTTAGATTTAATTGTAATAGTGGATTTTTCTTTACAAGTTTATACTTGTTTACTATGTATAAAAACGATAAATAAAATATATAAAAAAAAATTTACACTCCAGCCCATCCATATCTATTCAGCCACGATATGATGGTTGATATAAATGTCTTCTGAGTAGGTTGTAGGTTTGTAGATCCAGTTGTGTACTAAGTAGTTACATAGAGTGAATTATAACTCTTTTTGTATCATTGTTTCCTGTTTGATCTCCAGGATTTAAAATAGGTTCCTTTTCCATCTTCCCCCCTTTATAGTGGACTTTACAGGTCTTTTTACAAAGACGCGTGTGCTAAAAATAAGCATTAGCTAAATGCTAGAGATGTCCATGTAAAAGACCCTCTTAGTGTTTTTAATTATGCTTCTTTGCATTCTTCTTGTATAGGGAAGGTTTCCTAATGGATCACTTTGTTACCTTATGTTTTCAAATGTTATTATTATTATTTTTATTATTTGTTATTACATTTGTATCCCACATTTTCCCACCTATTTGCAGGCTCAATGTGGCTTACATAGTACTGTAGCGGCGTTCGCCGGTTCCGGTCTGAACAAATACAAAGTGTACACAAGTACAAGGTGTGGTTGTGGTAGAATAGGGTCCATATATGATAGATACATTGGGGAACATTAAACACTTTAGCAACATAAATGTTTTCAAGACATTTGGAGGAAACACCCGCTCTAAGTTTCCAAGATGGTGCTGATGAGAGAGAGCGGAGGGTGGACTGGGGGTATCCAATCTAAACAGATACTTTTGGGTGGTTCAGATTAGATCCTTTCTATCTTGGGAAGCCAGTCATCCCTTGCCCTGGGTGTGAATTGAAGGGGCGTTTCTGGATTCTACCTTCTGACAGGCTCTGTGGGCACCCTACCAGATAACTAGGCAAGGGAAAATTCAGAATCCTATCCTTCGATATATGGTGAGTCACTGAATGAGATGCCTTTGTGGAACCCTTAAAGGGAAGTTTTTGCTCTTTTCATGATATACATGTATCGGATTCCAACTAAAACGTGTCTATCTACAAATTAGAAGGTTCTTACGGGCTATGTCTCATCTCAAGGAATTATTGTCTTGAATATATCTGCAGAAATAAAAAATAAATTAAAAAAACAGTAATAAATGTATAAGTAATTTCAGAAGATATGTGTGCAGTCACGATATCAAACTGTGTAGTCTTTAGTTATCATAGAAAGCAACTATTAAGATCAGATGGGCCCCGTCTTAAGCCTAAGTCCTGACTCACAAACAACTATGAAATGTCACAGACCTCAACTGGCAGAAGTAACAACTATCCATCATGCAAGGGTCAACCATAATGTCTCTCCCCCCACTCTTTCTAGGCCATCCGGAACTCCAGAGTATGATGACAGATGAGGCATTTGCCAAGCCTCAATCTTTTTTTTTTAATAGAAGAGAAACATCATCTCTGATACTGAACTGTGACTTGCCCAGCCTCCTCCTCCAGCATGGCAGGTGAAGTTAGGAAGAAAGCAGGCAAGAAGAAACAGATAATAAGTGAGAGTCTGAGCATAACTCCCAGGACATGTTTATGTGAATCTCCACTTGTTTCTCTCAGGAGAGTATAAACATGCATATTTTTCTCTTGAGAACCAGCCAGCACCTTGCTCTACATTGCACAGCTGGCCTCAAGCTAGACAGCTAGCTTACTGAGGTACATTTTGCGCAAGCAACGATAATTAATGGAACACCTGGAAATCAGGTCCTATAATGGTTGCTTGGGTGGGAGAGCTTGGCAATTACTAACTTTTATAGTGATGCAGAAACATGCTTCTACTACAATAAAATAAAATATTTTGTCCAGTTCCGGAGGCTGTATCTCCAAAGAAATATAGAAAGAGTGGAGATAGTCCAGAAAGAAAGGTGTTGAACTGGTGCAGTCCTCTGAAATGAAACTTAAGCATCTAAATACATATACTTAGAGGAGAGGACAGAGGGGATTTGATAGAGAAACACAGCATGCAAATCTGTCTCATGCATATCAAGCAGGTTGGGTAGAGAATCTTCAGGACTGGCTTGAGAAACAGCTTTAGAAGAGGAGGTCATTCTATGAAGCTCCAACGGGGTAGATTCAGGAGCATCCTCAGGAAATATTTCTTCATGGAAAGGGATATGGATGCCTGAAATGGCCTTCTAGGGCAGACAGTGACAGAGTTTCAGAAAGAATGGGACAAGCACAGAGGATTCCTGATTATGTAGAAGTGACAAAAAGCCAAAATGATCTGAAGCTTGTGGTGCTGCAACAGGGATGGAGTTGGACAAATTAGATGAATCTAAGGTCCCTATCTCTTATAATATGTTATTCTTCTATGCAATAACATGTTCAGATTAAGGACTTCCAAGTGACTTCAGAAATGGCCTTCATAGGCAGCGGGATGGGGGTGGGGGGCTATGGGTACTCTACGTCAGAAGATCTACACACAGCTGCAAGTGCCTTTATAAAAAACTAGCAAGGTTTTCCTCGGAGTGTATGTTTGAGAGAGAGAGTGTGTGTGAGAGATGGAGAGTGTGATAGACAGTGTGTCAGAGAGAGTGTATGTGAGAGACAGAGAGTGAGTGAGTGTGTGCCCCTCCCCCTCCCTTTATGGTTTGAGGCCCCCCGTCCACCCCCACCTCTCTGGTCTCAGAACCCCCTCACCCCCTCCCTCCAGCCATCCATGTCCAGCGACCCTCCCCCCCCCCCCCGCAGCCACCCATATCCAGCGACCCTCCTCCCCCACTGCCCCCACTGCAGCCACCCAGGCTGACGTCACTCACAGCTGATTCCCAGGCAGGGGGAGGAGTAGGGAAACACGTGGAGCAAATGGCAAGGAGTGGCGCATCAAGCAACGACCCTTCTCTCCACTGCCCCCCTCCAGTCACCCATGTCCAACGACCCTCCTCTCCCCTGCCCCCCCTGCAGTCACCCATGTCCTGCAACCCTCCTCTCCCCCTGCCCCACTCCAGCCATCCATGTCCAGTGACTCTACTCTCCCCCTGCCCCCCCTCCAGCCACCCATGTCCAACGACCCTGCTCTCTCACCTGCCCGTCCATCCACCCAGGTTGTGTAACCAATTTTTCAGGGTAGGCAGGAAAGATCCCTGGTCTTGCCTGCCCGCTGCTGGCACTGGTGCTGGCGCTGACGCTCCCCCGCTGCTGGATCGCTGTTCAAAATGGCTGCCGAGACTTCCAATGGCGGACTCACGAGACTTCTGCTGAAGTCTTGGAGGTCGCCCTTGTAAGTATCAGCGGCCATTTTGAACAGCGATCTGGCAGTGGGGGAGCGCCAGCAGCGGGCAGGCAGGACCGGGGATCTTTCCTGCCTGCCCCAAAGAATTGGTTACACGACCTGGGTGGATGAAGGAGGGGCAGGTGAGAAAGCAGGGTCGTTGGATATGGGTGGCTGGAGGGGGGGCAGGGGGAGAGTAGGGTCACTGGACATGGGTGGCTGCAGGGGGGGCAGGGGGAGTGGAAGGTCGCAGGACATGGGTGGCTGGAGGGGGGGGCAGGGGAGAGGAGGGTCGTTGTTTGATGCGCTGCTCCCTGCCACTTGCTCCGCGTGTTTCCCTACTCCTCCCCCTGCCTGGAAATCAGCTGTGAGTGACGTCAGCCTGGCTAAGGAGCCTAGCTCAGCAACTCCGAAGGAGCCACGGACACAGGCAGACACATTAGAATGTTGGAGGTGAGAATTATTATATAGGATACACGAATAACAACTTATGTAAGAGTTTATATATGGAGATATTTGAAAATGTGCCTGGATAAATAATGCACCATGTTAGTAAGTTGAAATGGATTTTATAAGTGTATGGGAATTTTAATGTGAAAGAAGATCTTTGCATTTTTTATGTAACTTTTGTTCAATTTTGACTTTCATAAATGTAAGTAATTGTTTGTATCTTATTTAAATAAATGCTGTATGTTAGCTAATATATCTCACCAAAAAAAACAGAGAATATATGGCTGTGCGGCAAGTGAAGCACCCGCGTGGCTATTTCGGGGGGGGGGGGGGGGAGCACCCATTGAAAAAAAGGGCCACTATGTGCACTAAATACATAAATTCTGAAAATAGAACCATCCAAAAATGTAAGTATCAATATGAAAGTCAATGCACTTATCTGCTTCACAGTGTGACATCAAAAGATGTAGTCAGCATTTCCGCGTTTGGCATACTCCTTCACAAACAGCTCCCCTAACAAAGTATTTAGTGGGATTCTATATATGGCGTCTTAATTTCCATGCAGAAATCAAAGCGTATTCTATTAACAATGCATGTAACTTAATTGGTAAACTAGCTAATCGACACTATTGGATGTTAACAGGCAATTATCAGCACTAATTGGCATTAATTAGGATTTACGTGCACAACTCGCTAAGCCTATTCTGTAATGTGGTGCACTTAAGTTCTAAGTTGTATAGTTGAAAAGGGGGCGTGGACGTTTCTAAAATCTATTCGCTTTGTTATAGAATACACCAGCTCTGCACCTAATTTAAGCGTTGGGATTTAGGCCAAGTAAAACATGGCGTAAAGGCTATGACTAAATTTGGTTGTGTGGAAAGGCGCTCGGCGTATTTATACTGCATGGAAATTTAAACCTACTGTGTAAAATATAGGCGTACTTTACAGAATATGCCTAGGCGTATTTTTTATGCTACGTGGAATTTTCAAGCACCATATATAGCATGTAGCCCTTAGTGTGGCATTAAGTTATGCACAAAGTTACGTTTGTCACATATGGAAGATAGTGAACACCCAGTGAATGATAAAACTTATCCGCCCACTTTAGTGGTTTTTAATATAATGACCGCAGCATGGGTGAATTACTTTTGTAAGGACTTCACCTTCCTTCACACATTACTATTTTGATTTTGAGTGGTAGTTGAATATAATTCTGCAGAAACCCTATATTCCCCGTTTTTTTTTTTTGTGAGATATATTTTGATTCTACTGGACGTCCTTGGGATTTTATTTGGATTACTTTGGTATGTTAGCTAATGGCAGAGTGGCTTTAAAAATGCTTTTTATACCTACATTTTTAACTGAACTACTCTGTTGTCATATAGGAAGTAAAAAGAGAAAGTTATTCTAGATTTTTGGGCAAATCAAAGGCACAGAAAATGTTTGAGCTGGTAGTTAGTAGGCACTATAGTATCTATATTTCAGATCTGAGTGAAATTGAAAAACTACTGCCCAGCACCCCTAGGGCCACTTTACTTGTCCTCTCTAGGCATCAGGGTGATGCATTTGTCATATCATCAAAACCCAGAACTACCTGTGCCCCTCTCCAAACAAGCTCTGATCTTTTCCTTCTGACTGCTATAAAAATTTAACATGTATTGATGTTCACAGTTAGTGATCCTCTTTTTTTCAGTAATTTGCATATGGCTGAGACTCTTCTCCTATAGCACACACTGAGAGATCAGAATGAAGGGAGAAAAGATACATTTCAACTGACAGCCTGGCCCCAGCACACAAATATGTCTCTGCAAAACCGCTCTACAGAGGTGTTCCATAAACCAATCTGTGTCCGAATAAACCCTCTTTATGAAAGGTTTCATAAGTTTATTAAAGGTATATTTTAACCTACTTTATATTTTTGAGCTTTCTATACATTTTTGATTGAATTATTTGTATTTTGTGTATTTATTGTTAATTTGTTTGTTTCTCCATCTGCTTTTGTATTTCTTGCATTCTAAAATAGCATTGCAATTTTCCACACCTTGACCTCGATCTGTGAATTCCCTTCTCTACCTACTATCTAATATTTGTCTGTAACCATCAGTATATATCCTCCTTACAGATTAATCACAGATACAGAAGAATGAAACAGAAAATGAAATTTGTGAATGTGGTATAGATGTGGAAATATGGAAAAGATACAACCTTTGGGGTCCTTTTACTAAAGTGAAGTAAGTTTTTGCACTTACTGTACATTAGGTGCAAAAATGGAGGATGTAAAGTTTAACATTTTGCCCTCTTAATACAAGAAAGTATCAATTCAACAAAATGAAGCTACGTTCATGCTATATGCTAATCAAATACTTTATCACATTTTATTTATTTATTTATTTGGCCTAAATACTGCATTTTTTTTTTAAAACTCACTTCAAGGAATGAATCCATGTTTAAAACAAATTCCCATTCAAGGGCAAAAAATAGTAGTCTGTTGAACATTTTAGGCCTATCCAGTAACAGCTGGATGTACAGAGAATGCTAATCCTCTTAGGATAGGAAGTTTAGTTCGTGTTCACTTAAAGCCTGGTTGAAAGCTTTTGTTTTTAATGTTCTAGTAACATAATGTTGAACTCTCTGGAACTCAGGTGCCACAGGGAAAATAATCTGGAATTACTAGGAAGGTAAATGACAGTATCCATGGAAATTAATTCCTTTTTAGTTGGGAGTTGTAGTTGTGCCTCTCTAAGTACCAGCACCAAACAGGACTAGTTGTGAGTGCTATTTTAGGCACTTTTGCTATAGGTTTTTTGTAATTGTTCTAAATAAGAAACACAGTGGGGGTAAGTCTATAAAGAAGGTGCTAACATTTCTATGGTAAATACACTCATAAATAACCAGAGTACCCACATGACATAAATGCCACAAATTGAGCTATGTGGTATTCTGTAACTACGCTTATATTTTTGATAGTTCATAGTTTGCAGGTGAGTGTTTACATGGGTGGAGGTGGACATAGGTGGTTTCTTACACATGTAACTTATAGAATACTGCAAGTTATACGTGTAGGTTTGGAATCTAGATATGAACGTTTACACAAGCTACTTGCCAAGTTTCCAATTTATTTAAAATTTGATATACCACTCAATCAAAATTTAGGCAGTTTATAGTGTTACAATAAATCATAGAAGTAAAAGAATACCATTAAAAATAAGATAGAAAGCAGAAAAAAAAGAGAAGAAAAAGGAGAGAAACACATAAGTAAAATAGAAAGGGAAACTGCAGATTCACAAAAGTGCCTAAAGGCACCGGTCTAGGCCATGCAAGCCAGGAACAGCAGGGGGAGAAGAATCACGCACCAAAGGCAGCCATAAATAACAATGCTTTCAACTGCTCCTTATAGAGGGAAAGGGATATCTCCTGTGGTATAGGCGAGGGCAAAGAATTCCACAGGGTAGGCCCTGAAACAGAAAATAATTTGGATTTAATCGAGTTTGTGTATCACGCAAAAATACGGGATAATCAGTTGCCACTGTGAAAATCACCTAAGTGGCCTAGAGGGATAATAGGGAACCAAAAATTCCAAAAGGTACTGTGGCATACCTGAATTTAAGGTTTTGTGGGCCAAGCAAAAAATCTTAGTGTATTCGATAACTAACCGGGAGCCAGTATTCTTCACAAAGAAGAGGTGTAACATGATCAGATCACTTGGAATTGGTCAACAGTTTAATAGCTAGGTTTTGAACCACCTAGAGATGTCGAACATCAAATTGGCATAAATCAATATATATAGCATGACTAATCGCAAGAGAGCGGATTGAACCTAGAAGACCGAAATTGAGAAGAACCTGCAAACAGAATAAAGCTAGCATTATTGCTTCTGCCTAAGTGTATGCATGCGTATATACCTGGTTATGCTAGTAGTCTGTAAAGGAAAGTAGGTACTTCCTTTATTGAATAGGCTGCAAATAGGTTTCCTCTAGGTGCCTAATTAAGGCTACCTCTGCATACAGTTGACCTCCATGGGCCACACAGGGCATTTTATACTGATCCACTTGTGCTTTACTTACAGTTCCCTCAATAGCCCTGACAAATGCGATGCATACCGTTTTCTCTTTCTATATATTTTCACATTACCTGTTTCCAGAACACTATGCAGTGTTTCCTTATGTACTAGGCTATGACTAAATTCTATTGCTGATGTCACTTCAAAACATACAGATTGTTTGAACTATTACACTCACTGAGTGTAATAGTTATATGGACCTTAAATTAGTTAAATTATATGGACCTTAGCTTTTGTGTATAATAAATTGTGTCAAGATAGTGCGATTCACTTGAATACTCCAAAAATTGTTGTTTAAAGTAAACCTGTTTTTGTTAGAAAGACGCTTTGAAAAGATATGGGGGCTGATATTCAGACAGTGGGAGCAGGGGTGTATCTACGAGTGGGCCTGGATGGGCCCAGGACCACCCATCTTGTCTCAGGCTCACCCAGCTTTCAGATTCTCCAATCTGTGCTGGTCAGTCTTCTAGGTGCCTTTGAGCAACGTGTGGGTTTTAGCCATGTGCTTGCAAGTTTCCAGACCAGCGGCAGCAGTCGTACAGCTCTCTGAAACAGCAAAACTCAATTTTTTGTTGTTGCTGCAGTGCAGTGCTGAGTGCTTGGGTCTGGAAACTGGAAAGTTAACTCAGGTTGGGATGGGAATAGATTTCAGAGATCATCCCGCATCGTGATTTGCAGCTGTTCTGGTGCGACTGCTGCTCCCTGCAGCAGTCACAGTGCTCTGCTGCTCTTAAGTACATAAGTATTGCTATACTGGGACAGACTGAAGGCCCATCAAGCCCAGCATCCTGTTTCCAACAGTGGCCAAATCAGGTCACAACAATCGGTGGATAGCTAGTGTCACGGCTGTGGCCGTGCCTTTATGTTCAGACCTTCTGATTCTCTGTATCTAGCTCTGTGACCCCTCTAGACTCTTTCCCTGCTGTTGATGTTCCTGCTAGCCAAGCCTCACTTTGGTGTCTCTGAAGCCAAGCCTCGCTTTGGTCTCTCTGCTCCCAAGCTTCATTGCCCAGTGTGACATCATCAGCCATTTCCTTTATAAGGACCCAGGAAACTTTCCTCGGTTGCCTTTGCAATAGGTCTATTTCCCTTTTCTTGTTATAGTTGTAACTGTGTTTGATTCTGAGGGTACTGGTTGTCTTGTTAGCTGTGCCTCAGGGCACAGCCTTGAGCTCTGTTCCTGCTTCTGTGTTTAAGCCAAGCTCTGTTCCTTCTTTCTGTAAGCCCTGCTCTGTTTCCTTGCATGTGTGCTTCTGGTTTAAACCTGAATGGATTACTTTCATGTTAGCTATCCTCTCCAGCAAGCTCTGTTTTGTTTCCCTGTGTGTATGGTTCTTATTTGTACCTGAATGGACTACCTTTTAGTTAGCTTTGGTTTCAAGCTCTGCTTGTACTGTTTCTGGGCATGTGTAGTTCTTGTCTGTTTATTCTGAGAGTCTGTAGAAGCCAGCACCGTCCCTGATTATTTCACTGCTGTGCAGCTGTGTCTGCTGCCTCTCAGTCTGCCTTGCCTTTCCCTTCCCCGCTGTGGATGCTGGTAAGCACATTGCTTCTTTGTTTAGTCTTCCCTGTAACCTGCTTTAACTCTTTGTGTGCAGTGTTTGTTCTTTAGCTCTTGTGAGCTTGCCCCTTTCCTGACTTTTGTATTAGAAGCAGCTTTTCTCTTTAGTCTGCTTTTGCCCTTTGTGTGCTGTGTTTGGTACCTGGCTCTTATGAGCACTACTCCTTTGCTAACTTGTGTATTAGAAGCAGCTGTTCCCTTTAGTCTGCTTAATCCTTTGTCTGCTGTGTTTGCTTTCTGGCTCTTGTGAGCTCTGTTCCTGCTCTCTGTTAAGTCAAGCTCTGTTCCTGCCAAGTTCTGTTCCTGCTGTGTGTTTGAGCCAGGTTCTTCTCACGCTCTGTGTTTGAGCTAGTTCTGTTCCTGTTCCCTGCTAAGCCAAGTCCCTTTCAGAATACGGTTTCAGCCAAGCCAAGCAAGTCCATTCCAGAGTCTTGTTCCAGTCAAGCCAAGCCAATTCTGTTCCAGAATCCTGTTCCAGCCATGCCAAGCCCGTTCCAGAATCCTGTTCCAAGCCAAGTCCGTTCCAGAATCCTGTTCTCGTCATCTGGGCAGTTGGGGCACTTTTTTGGGACTTGTTCGTGAAAAAAAAGGGTAAAAAAAAAGTGACCCAAATTTTTTCGATTATCATCTACAGACGCCCATCTCTCCTCGGCTGATAGCCACGCCCCAGTCCCGCCTCCGACAGGCCCCCGTCAACTTTATTCATTTCCGCAACGGAGTGCAGTTGGAAACGGCCAAAATCGGCTTTTGATTATACCGATTTGGGCGCCTTTGAGAGAAAAACGCCCATCTCCCGATTTGGGTCGAAATATAGGCGTTTTTCTCTTTCAATTATAAGCTGGATAGTACCCTGAGGCATTACCACCTCCGGTGATGAAACAAATACAGAGTAATGTTAAAGAGAATGAGATATATGCGTTACAGACACATTAGAGGAACGAGAGAGGACGAGTTATATAATGTTCGTTGCAAGTTTTGGTTTCGTTGTGTTGCTGAATTCAGGCACTTAAGTTGGGTCAGTAGGGTATGCCTTTTCGAACAGATCGGTCTTTAGTGATTTCCGGAAGTTGAGATGGTCGTGCGTTGTCTTTATGGCTTTCGGTAATGCATTCCATAGTTGTGTGCTTATATATAGGAGAAGCTGGATCCGTAAATTGATTTGTACTTGAGTCCTTTGCAGCTAGGGTGGTGAAGATTAAGGTATGTTTGTGATGTTCTGATTGTGTTTCTGGTTGGCAGGTCTATGAGGTCAATCATATAACCGGGGGCTTCACCATAGATAATCTTGTGGACTAGGGTGCAGATTTTGAAAGTAATACATTCTTTGATTGGGAGCCAGTGCAGTTTTTCTCGTAGGGGTTTGGCGCTGTCAAATCGTGATGTTCCAAATATAAGTCTGGCTGCTGTGTTTTGAGCAGTCTGCAGTTTCTTTATGAGTTGTTCTTTGCATTCCGCATAAAGTCTGTTGCAATAGTCAGCATGGCTGAGTACAATTGATTGTATCAGGTTGTGGAAGGTTGCCCTTGGGAAGAATGGTTTCACGTGTTTAAGTTTCCACATTTAGTGGAACATTTTCTTAAGGTTTTATGTACAAGGCTTTTTTTTATGAGAGTAGTCCTTTATATTTGAGACCATTGATTTGATTATATGATTCTGGTAGATGTTTGAGATACAGTGCTTCCGGTCATTTAGCAATGCCACCTAATTCTAGTGCACATGTGCAGATGACTCGGAATAGAGCTCTTTTTTTGGCAGGAACTTTTGTTATGGAGTTACCTGTCGCCAGCACTCTTAAGAGGAGGCTTCCTTTAAGGTGTTAAAAAAAAAAGCTGAAAGCTTATTTTTTTTCAAAAAGCTTTAAATGGTGAAAAAAAAGAGGAAAGATTAGGGGTAGATCAAATGTATTTTCAAACAGTGGGTTTATTTAAAAAAAACTTAGATTCAAAGGACTCGACGCAGTCCTGCGTTTGAGCGCTAACTGCACCTGCCTCAGGAGTCAGACAACATGTCTAAACAAATGTCAAAGAGCAAGGTGATACAAAGGATGCACATTCAAAGCAAAAAGTCTGTCTTTAGTAGACACACAGTGTCCTTAGTGACACCTTGCCACTCCCATGTTCCAACCAAGCCATGCCCACTCCTCCGCCCATTCTTTGCCCCTTTGACATCACCGAATGTGATGTCATAGCCTAGCCCAAGCCCTGGTCCTTTTTCATAACCACACCCTCTGCCCCACTCCCAAATCAAACCCCTTTTGCATAACCCCACCCCATCCCTTTTGGTGATGTCACAGGGTCATAGCCATGCCTCTTTTCCCAAGATGGCGGCAACCACTGGACACATAATGTCACTTCCTGTTTCCACTACCAGCCGCCATTCTCAGATGAAAGTGATGTCAAATGCCCCCGACATTGCCCCCTACAGCCGTGGAGGAATGTGTGCAGCTTACCGTTTTTAGGAATTTGTTTTCTTTTTTCCTTTTTCTTTCAAAAGGATACCTTGTGCTTATTTTAAACTGGATTGAGTTAGGCCCGTCTGTTTTTAAGATCAACAGGCTGATTGCTGAATGGCAGCTGTTTTAAGCTTTAAAACAAAAGGCTCAACCCCAGATTCTTCTTCTCTTCCTCTTTGCTTTAAAGGGCACATAAACAAAAGAACTAGTGTGAACGTAATATGCTGTGCCCCTACTCTCACAGCCCTCCAGCTTTTTGTGCCTGAAGAGCTGTTTGCTTTTAAGACATGACAACCAATGCAGGGAAAAAGCAAAATTACATTTTTTAGGCTTTAAAAGCCACCTAGACAAAAGAACTAGTGCTGCTTCCTTTGTGAGAATCCACATCCCACACATTTTATGCTGTTTGCAAGTTTGGCTGCTTTAAAAAAGTTGGTGGTTAACATCACTCTGTACCCTGTCCCTCCTCACCATACTTGTACACTAACCCCGTCCCTATCAGGACATGTGACAAAGCTAGGGAAGATCACGTGAATTAATTGACTAGTCCAGGCTTATCTGGGCAAATCTACAGGCAGATCTTAAGGAGCCTAAAAAGAGCATGTGACCAAGAGATATAAAAAAGCATTATTGCCATTCTAAATGCACTACCCCAGTTACTCTCCATCTATTGAGGGGGGGGGGGGGGGGAAAGGAACAGAAATATGCAACAGCTAAGCATGGATTTCTACCAAACCCCTAATATATAGAGGTCCAGAAGAGGTAAACAGCTCTTGCTGTTAAAGGATGAGTGACGACGCAGTCTTTATCTTGAAGGTCTCGATCCTGAGTCCAAGGACTTCCCACCGGTAATGGACCTGACAGAATCACAAAACATTGTTAGTGACCAGAACATGCAGTGTATGGGTGAAACGGAACAGGAGGACCTGTTGCTGGACCAGGAAATCAGAATCCTTGCTAGATGAACTGCCATGTTGACAAAAGCTGTTTGACTCTCAAAGTCAACGTCTCACTAACAGAAAACCTAGATTGCGAACAGAACATAGATAGCTGTGACTGAAAATACCTCAGATTTGGCAGAAGACATGTTTGGAGATGCCATTGATGACACAGAAATGTATAAAGTGACAGAGGATACTGAACTCATGGATCTTGTAAACTAGACGGAGGACGGAGTTGTCTCCCCCAGTTGCACAGGTATGCATGTAGTTTTGTTTTCTTTTTTTCTGACAAAAATATGTTCCGGGGAGGTAAACCTTTTGGATATTTTTTCTTGAACCGCCTTTAACAGACTGCCATATTTCTGTTTTAGGTGAATGATGAAGGGTATAGAGATGCCATGGAGCCACATCCTGTCAATGTCATGTGTGTGTGCTGCTTGTGCTGCTGTTAAGATGCCCCCGAAAATGTGCAAAGTATACAGAGACTTTGCAAATGGGCCTCTAGACCTGAGGATGTCCAGGATATGAGATGGTGCTACCAATTCAGTCTTATTAAGCAACCTAGGATCCACGCTCTTTACCGGAAAAGTGTCTTGAATTCGCTTGAATGAATAGTAGTTTCCTGCATTATACATCGCTGTTGGTCTGAGGCTGTGGCTAAAGACTGTCACGGTTGTGTGTTGGATAGGTGGGGACTCAGCCAACACAAGTGTCTGAGATGGCACCCTGATGTGTAAGAGTGCAGAAACTACTGACGCTTTGTGAGAGTCTGTACTTGGAGCATATTCTAGGCGTCATTCTGATAACTGGGTATAAAATCAAAATACTGATGATTTTTAATGAAACTATTAACAACATCATGGACTTCATCAAAAGTGTAAAATCAGCACCTAAACCTATTGAACAGCTAGATAGTTTGGCAAACAGATTGAAGGACCAGGATTATATCAATTATATACACTGTATTATACTCAAAAGAAAACGTGATTCCTTTTACAAAATATATAGTTCTCAATATGTTTGTATCTGTTTCAGACTTTGGGACATGTTAAACAGAGACAATGTGTACAAGTGTAGATCATGGCTTGTTTCCGTTGTGTTGCATGTGTGCCGTAATGGGTCAGTGGGAGAAATGTACCCATGATGACGATGAGAGAGCCCTGGTGGAGACGGACGTAGTATACCGTAGAATTGGTTATCGCTACGAGGTCTGGCATTTTGAACAGATGTCTACACAACTCTTTGCAGAATACATAAACATGCATCTATGTCAAAGGCAGGAAGCACGGGGGTTTTCTCAGTGGTGTACTGATGGTGAACAACAAAACAGGTACATAGATGATTTCTGTCAGAAAGAACCTGTGCTTTTACGCACTGATAACCGTGAACCCTGCAAAATGACAAATTGCAAAACCGTTCTTAAACTCTTTGTGGGGGATGTTTGGTCAAAGAAGAAGTCTACCTACCACAAGCATCATGAGACCCCTAAGTTTGTCTTGGCTGGTCCTAGAATATATGGGTACAGGCTATCCAGCAGGGGAAAGGTAAAAGGAATTACACTCAACAGCGAAAACAGCAAGAAAATACATTTTTGCAGTCTAAAGGAGCTAACTATGGATTATGATCCAAGAGTGCCACCGGGTGAAAAAACCAAAATATCCATATAGCAACAAGGGATAGTCAGAAACAAGGCCTGGTGGCTCATTGAATCTTGTGTGCTTAAAAAAATTCAAAGGGTTGTGTATGATAAACGAGGTTTGATTCAAAAATTTTCCACGTTTCCTTACGGCTAATGATTATGTCCACACTTCTTGTATAATGTGCTCAAACAATTCTTTGCATATGCTTTACTTAACTTTTCTAAAAATTGTATGCTTCAATGGCGTCCCACAGATCAATCCAGAGACTTGTGGGTTGTGGCCTTCTACCAGCAGGTGGAGATAGATAGAACCTCTGAGGTTTGCTATATGTGGATCTGTGCAGCCTATTCTCTCTATCTAGCAGGTGGAGGGACATCTCTGTGCAGCTCTGGTTTGATTTAGCTGCTGGTGTCCTTTGGGCCTAGTTTAGCACAGACAGGGGTTGAATGGCTGTTTGCAGCTTGTGGTGTACACCTGGTGGTGCCAGGTCCCTCCCAGTCTCCCCCTACCTTTCCTCTGTCGCCCGGGGCTGTTGGCCTGATCGGGTGTTTCCTTTCTCTCCTGACTAAAAAAAAAAAGGTAAGAGACTTTGTTTTTTTTTTAATCATACGGAGGAACTAGACGTTCTGCCGAGTCAGTTTTGGGGCAGGCGTTTGTGGAGCATGTCAGTGCCTTCTGAGGTGGCTAAGTGCTGCTCCCGGTGTGGGGGCCGGAGAGCAGCATTGGGGGAGTGTGAGTCCTGCCGCCGTCAGCCCACAGCGAGTGTTCAGCACAACGGGGGTTCCTCTCAGGCGTCTGGTGCAGTGGCGTAGCCAGACTGCCAATTTTGGGTGGGCCTGAACCCAAAGTGGGTGGGCACAAAATTTTCTCTCTACCCCCCCCCCCCCAGCAAAATTTAGTCACACTCAGATGCATTTGTCACGCAGGGTAAAGTGCTGCTTTTCAGTGCATCCGATTTCAGACAATTTATTTAATAGTCTAATCCTTTTCAGTCAGCTTTCAGAGGCCAAAACCTCCTGCCTCAGGTCAGTATAATGCTGTTACGGTATCCTGTTCTGACCTAAGGAAGGAAGTATTGGTCTCTGAAACTTTATTAACATCATATTACTTTATCCTAAATTAAAAATAAAATTATTTTCTTTACCTTTGTTGTATGGCCATTTACTTTTTCTCATTGTGTTGCTCCCAGTCTCTAGATTCTGCTTTCCTTCGTTTCGCTTAACTCTTCTGCCACGGTTTCCTGGCCATTTCTCATTTTCTCTCCTTTTCTTCGCTTTCTTCAATATTTTTCTGCCTCTCTCTCTCTCTCTGTCCTGATTTAATTCATTCCTACTATCCATTCTTTAATTTCCTTCATCTACTTATGGCTTTTCATCTTTTTCTCACCCTTGTTCTCCCCATGCCCCTTCCTCTTATTCTCCAATCTTTCACTACTCCCCTTTTCCATGCAGCAGCTCTCCTCTTTCTCTCCCTAGTTTGCCCATGCATCAGTGGCGTAGCCAGACCTGACATTTTGAGTGGGCCCAGAGCTAACATGGGCGGGCACTATGTATATAAGCATGAGTAGTGTTTCTTGGCATACTTACAAAATAAGCCTTAGAATGCACTTGATGATGGATTTCTCTGCCCAACAGCTGCCCTGCATCAACATAAACCCCAAACATATTTAATGGAAAAAACAATATTTTTAAATATAGTTATGTTATGCCATATCAAACTTGACCAGACATAACTCCATCCTTAGCTAGCATCAGCTCTTCCCTTCTGTACCTTACTCTCTCCTACCTATCCATCCCCATAGCCCAGTATCAGCCCATCCCCACCATCCATCCCATAGCTAGGCATCAGCGCTACCTTACCCCCTCTCCCACTCCTCCCTGTAGCCTAGTGTCAGCCCTGTCCTACCCCCTCTCCATCCCCCATAGTCTGTCATCTCCTCCCCCTCCCCCAAAGGACACAGCACTAAATATATATATATATATGTCCTGGTCCCTGCAGAGTCCACCTCCACCCAGAGACCTGCCTACATTAAATTTAGAACATTAACCTGGGCACGCAGAGACCAACCTCACCCAAAAACCCACCAACATTTACAACCTTTTTAAAACTTTAACTTGGGCACTACTAAAATTTATTGTTGGTGGGTTTCTGGGTGAGGGGTGGGCTCTTCACTGTCTAGGGCAAAATAAAGGTATATTTTGGACTCTTCACTGTCTAGGAAAAAAAAGGTATATTAATAATTACACATACCTTTTTTTGCCCTAGGCAGTGAACAGCCTACCCCCACCAGGAAGCCACCACCAGCCAACATTACACTGTACACATTAAAATTAAAACATTTTATTTATTTTACCTTGCTGGCTTGCATGTGGTGGCAGGCAGGTGGTGCAGACTCGAGCACCATGCTCCGTTCTGTGTGTGCTGTCTCCTATGCCTGTTCTGGGGCCGCAGGGGAGTGCTGAGGGTGGCCGGGGAAGGGGGGGGATCAAGAAAAGGCTGATATTGATGTAACGAAGCCACAGTAGTACATAGTAGAAGAGCCGCAGCAACACTGATAACAGCCAGTAGATTTTCCCCTGCTGCACTGTGGCGCCAGCGTGCACACGGGGGGGGGGGGGGGGAGCAAGCCAAAGCAGCAGAGTCCAGAGTGAAGGATAGAGTCAGACCCCGTAGCGTCGTGGGAGTAGCGTCGTGGGAGTGCAGCGCAGCGCTAGACTGGCCAGGTCTACATCAGGAAAGGGGACGTAAATTAAGAAAAAAAAAGTCTGGTAGGAGGAAGACTGCAGCACTGCCAGCTACCGAAACGCTGCAAGGAAAGGCGCCAAAGCGCACATCCAATGATCCGATCCTATCAGGACAACTGGGTGGGCCCGAGTATAGTTTGGGTGGGCCTGGGCCCACCCAGGCCCACCCGTAGCTACGCCCCTGCCATGCATGATGCAGTATTGCAAATCCTACCCAAATCCCAGGCTTCATCTTCACTTCTTTACATCTACAAATCCTCTGTGCTTATTTTCTGATCTCTTGAATCCTTTTTTTTTTTTTTTTTTAGCTTCTACAATCTCCACTGGGAAACATTTCCATACACCCACTACCCTTTCTGTGAATAAATATTTTCCTATATTATTAATCTACTCCCTTTCAATTTCATTTCATGATCCCTTATGTTAAAAAGCTTTCTTTCAGCTTCAAAATGCTTCCTTCTTTTACATTACTATGAGATACCTGAAAGCCTCAAGTGTCACCTCCTCCTCCCCCCGTCTTTTACGTAATACATATGTAGGTCTTTAAGTCTCTTTCCTACTATGAACCGAGCACCAAGCTATTTTTTTTTTTAATTTTTACAATAATTTCAAGATACATCTTGACTCAGATGATTTCCAAAAGTTAGAAAACTTAACCAAGCTATTTTTCTAATCATTCACTAACCTATCTCTAATCTGTCTATATCTTTTAGGAGGCAAAGCCTTCAGAAATGAGCACAAAGTGATGGAAGTAAAAATGTAATTAATTATCTGTTGGAACAATCTCTCATATCAGCTGGAATAAACCAAAAATATTTACTTCTCTACAATTATATCTGGCATGATGGTTCTGCAGGAATTCAGTCACAGTTTGGGTAGTTCCTGAAGGTCCCAGCTGAGCTGTCTATAGTTGGTGCCTATAGGTCCATGGTTATATAGTTTTGAAATACAGCCACAAGAATCAGTTTTCTCTAAATGTGAACAAGAGAATGTGGAATCTCAGTGAGGTCAGAGCACATTGTGATGTCATCTAGGATTTTTAAAGCTTTCTTGCTATTGACTGATACTGAGCATTTTGTGTCATTGGTTACTAGGTATAACCATGTAGAAATTTCTGTACTAAAGAATTAAGTATCATGAAATGTTCATACTGCCCCTTGGGGAAGAAGGTGTTTTGCTCGTTGTAAATTCCCCTCTCCCCCACCTTCCTAAAGTCAAGATTAAAAATTTTTGCTGTATGTCTGGAGGTCTGACCCTGGAATAGAAGAACCAAAAATGCTGTAGGGGGAAGGGATTTTGGATTTAGTTCACACCATTTTCAGTAGAACTCAAGTCAAGTTATATTCAGGTGCAGTAGGTATTTTTCCAGTCCCAGAGAAAGAATATTGTTTGAATTATATGTATTCATCAGGGTTTTTTTGAGGGGGTACTTGGTGGTACTGAGTACCGGCACCTTTTCCATTGTCTTCTAAAATTGACCTATGGACCCCAAGTTTTAATGAAAGAGCTAAAGCTCTACACACCAATTCTGCCTTGTCATAGGTGCTGTGACTGGTTGCAGGGGGCCTGGCTATTGTGGGGTGGGTCCCCTCAGTGATCACTCCACCCATAGGCGGTCGGTGGCCCAACTGTTTGGGGAGGCTAAAGGGGGCAGGGTTAGGGGTGGGGCCAGGGGTGGAGCTTAAATCCATAATTGTCTGATAACACAGAAAAAATAAATAAAAATAAAAGTCACAATACCTTTTATTAAATTTCGATATTAGATATGTATCATATGTCAAAGAATAAAGTGGTTGCTCAAAGCATATTCTAAGCACAATCGCTCAACTGCAAAACACTATGCACAACTTTGTGCAAAATCACACTCAGAACCTTACTGTACCATAAATATTACACTGGGCAGAATCTAATACACCAATATACCACCCATACGGAAAATGCAGACCGTCAACAATATGAAGCAAGGGATCATATCATCACAATTCTCATGTAGAGCCACAAAACACCCTAATTCATGTTTAATGTGGGATCAAATGCCATAAATAAGTAAATAAATATAAACTTTGAATGTTGAGCACCTGATTCTCAAAGTGGACATATTCCAAACACTATAATGAAAATAAAATGATCTTTTCTATCTTTGTTGTCTGGTGACTTTTTCTGATCATGCTGGCCCAGTATCCGATTCTGCTGCTATCTGTCCTCAGTGCAGGTCAGGAAGTCATCCTTGTTAAATATCTCCCTGGCAACCCAGGACACCTCCAGCCAACCCCCCCTGCTCTCCCAGCAGTAAGGTAAACAAATTAAACCATAAACCAATTTCTACAACTGGTTACAGAGGTCTTTCACTGCAGCTCCTGCTGTGAGGATGGAGGTAAATCAACAATTTAAACCCCTCAGAGCACAGCAGGGGAGGCTTAGCCTCTCCAAGCCTCTTATACCGGGCGCCTATGACCCCACCCCTGAAGAGTGGCCTAGCATTTGAGTACCGGCACCTTTTTTGCTAGAAAAACGCACTGGTATTCATTCACCAAATTTTATATGGCTTGGCCCCATCCTATATGTATAATCTCATCGAATTAACCATCACGCAATGTCATCATGTCATCCAGAGAATATCTCATCTTACATTTTCTTAACTGTAAAAATGTGAGTTACAAATCAATCCATAATGTCAATTTCTCATATCAAGGAACCAATATTTGGAACTCTGGTCCCAAAATAATAAAATGCACAGACAACTACCTGCTATTCAGAAGCCTTCTGAAAACATGTTTCTTGAGATCAACCTTTCATGACAACAACAGTCAAATTTAAATTGAATGTAGCTAGTGATCCCTGCCAAATAATACCCTCCAACAACACTTTTTTGTTACAGATTAACTGAAACTTGTTCAGCTCAACCTAACTCCATCATTAATATATCTTTTCTATCATTTTACTTCCTAGAAGTACCCTGTCCTAAAAACAATTCATCTCTCTTCATGTAATATAAACTCATACTTAGCTTCTACAGCAGTTCACATGCTGTATCTTCATTTTCTTTAAAATTTAAAAAATGTACTTCTCAATAAGCCACATTGAACCAGAGTATACTAAAAATAATTCATTTCTCTTCCTGTATTATAAAATCATACTTAGCTTCTGTAGCGTTTCACAAGATATATCTTAATGTCTGTTAACTTTCTGTTATGTATTTCTCAATAATGTTTGTCATGTAAGCCACATTGAACCGGATAATGTGGGATATAAATGTTATAAATAAATAAATAAATAAGGTGTGTGCTAAAAATCAGCTAGTGCTAAACGCTGAGATGTCTATAGGAATATAATAGCGCACCTTAGTAAAAGCTCTCCTGAATGATTTACACAAGATCACAAGGAACAGCGGTGGGATTTGAACTGGTCCTCTCTGCCGCTCTATTAACCAGTGGCGTAGCTACGTGGGGCCTGAGGGGGCCTGGGCCCCCATAGATTTCAGTCGGGACCCCCCTCCCGGCGAACCCGCCCCCGCCTACCTTCCGTTTTGCTGGCGGGGGACCCCACTCCCCGCCAGCCGACGTCCTCTCCGACCGTTCTGCTGCAGAGAAAAGTCTTCTTCCTTGCATGCTGACGTCCTGCACGTTGTACATGCAGGACGTCAGACTCAGAGAACATACCCCAGAGTATCTCACCTCCACGCACACTCACCCCTCAGCATACTTATATAGTGTTATTACACACAAATAAACCTTGCCATTCTAAATTACAAAGTACTAACATATCGCTGAGCAAGGCCAGTGGGGCCAGCTAATACTTCATAGGGGTTTGTAGCCCAAAAATGTGTGTTTTGTTTAGTTTCCTTTGTCATTTACTGGACTGTTTTGTTATGCTTTTAATTTTGTGTGTGTGTGTGGGGGGGGGGGGGGACAGTGTCAAAGAGTGTACACTATTTTGCAACTATCCTTTTGCCGAAAAAGTATACACTTTTGTTAGTTTTATTTAGAGTTTACTCACATCTTTGTAGCAGTAGCTCAAGGTGAGTTACATGCAGGCACAATGGGTATTTTTGTTGAAATGGTGCACCCTTTTTGTTCAAAAAGGGCACAGTCTTTTGAAAGAGTTTGCACCATTGATGACAGGAAAAAAAAACCTCAGAATATCTTTTCAAATTAATTCATATCCCTACTACATCATGGAGCCTATTTTCTAAACTGTATTAGACATTGCATTATAAGCTGCATTGAATAGTATGATAGAGTGTTAACATGAGATAATTGCCACTTTGAACTGCTAGGAGAGGGTGTAGTATGGGCATGGACTGGGAGGGAAAGAGTCCGTCGTTACTGCATATTAACTGCAGAGAAGTCTAATCAGCTAGCAATTCTGTTTGGCCAATAGGTTCCCCCTCCCCCTCAGTTGGTTCGTCCTTCTGCTTCCCGTTTTGCTGCTGTACAATGAAAGAATTAAATTTTGTATTGGCGCAGTTCTTCTCATACTCCATAAAATAAGTTGTGCCTATTGGCATAGGCGCCCGGTATAAGAGGCTTGGGGAGGCTAAGCCTCCCCAGCCAGAAGTGCAGCAAGGGCGGGGCAGTGGGCGGACCGTGCGATCCCCGTCTAGTGCGGTATCGCTTCTCCCCCGCAGCTCCTGTCACGTCGGCTTTCAATTTCGAGGCTTCCGATCTTGGAGAAACAGGCCAGATGCTTAAGACAAGATTCAATTTACATAGACATCACATGAACAATACTGGTGCCAGTAGGGCTCCCACCCCTGTTGGTCAGCATTTTACAGGACCAGGACACTGTACCAGTGACTTCACAGTGAGAATCCTGAAAGGTAACTTTAAAACCATACAAGAACGTAAGACCTTTGAAGTCAGAATGATTGAATATTTTAACACCCAACAGAAAGGACAACAAGGATCTGGGGTTCCTAGCCCATTATAAACCATAAAGCTGTATGTCTCTGTTGATCACCCCACCCCTCACCTATCCACACCCATCCTGTTAGAATATCAATGATATGCTTTGATGTCCCCATGCATACCTCCTACCCACCCCCATCCTCCCACCCTGTCAGACTGTCATAGTAATGCTTGAATGTTTTCACTTATATACACTGTCAGCTAGCACATTTGCTTATTTCTGATCTGACGAAGAAGGGCAACCTTCGAAAGCTAATCAAGAAATGTATTAAGTTATGGCCAATAAAAAAGGTATCATCTTATTTTCTTTTCCATGTTTTATTTTGTTTGATCCCTAGAAATGCAAATTATACCATCTCTCTGGTATCATTAATTCTTTGGATGGATGGATGGATGTCAGTCTGATTTGACTATAACAATCCTCATTGACTAGTTCACTAAAGGAGGTTTTTTTTAAAATTAAAGTGCATTAGGTTTTTGTCCTTAATGCACCCTAACAGCAGACATCAATGACTAGTTGCAATGACTGTGTGTTAATTATTGGGGGTGTGCCCAGCTTGTCCTCTGCATTTAATTCATGGACATTTGCATTAGTGTGCATAGAACCTGGTTGCAATTGAGGAGAAGCTAAGGGCTAGATTCTAAGTGTGGCACCTAAAAATCTGTGCAGTAAACAGTTTCGCATAAGCATATTCTATAAGTGTCGCCTAGATTTAGGCGCGGTATATAGAATATGTTTAGTTGATATCCCAGCGCTTAAAACTATGTGCATCCATTTACACCAAAGAAAATGTGGCATATATCCCTGCACTTAGATTTATGCACTCGGGGCCATATTTTATAACAAAAGTTGTAAATTTTGGAATGCTCAAGAAACATCCATTTTCTGCCCATAGCCATGCTCCTTTTGAGCTGCGCACTTTAGAATTTAGGCGCAGTTCATTGCAGAATCTGCTAAGCGAGTTTATTTATTTATTTATTTGTTGTATTTGTATCCCACATTTTCCCACCTATTTGCAGGCTCAATGTGGCTTACAGTGTTCCGTAATGGCATTCGCCATTCCAGATTTAAAGATACAATTCGTATTACATATATAATATGAATGACATAAAATAATTAAGCTATCAGGTATAGAAAGAAAACATTAGAAAATAAGGTAAAGTGGTAACATGTTACAGTTATTATTATTGACCATTGTGGTATGCCTTGTTGAAGAGATAGGTCTTCAGAGATTTACGAAAATTAATTAGTTCGTAAATTGTTTTAAAGTTAAGTGGTAATGCATTCCACAACTGCGTACTCATGTAGGAAAAGCTGAATGCAGTGTTAGTTTGTATTTTAGTCCTTTACAGCTGGGGAAGTGAAGATTAAGGAATGTGCAAGATGATCTTTTAGCGTTCCTGGGTGGCAAGTCAGCAAGGTCTGACATGTAAGCCTCTCCGTGAATGATCTTATGAACCAGAGTGCAGACCTTGAATGCAATGTGTTCTTTAAGTGGAAGCCAGTGCAGCTTTTCTCTTAAGGGTTTGGCACTTTTGTATTTTGTTTTTCCAAATATGAGTCTGGCTGCAGTGTTCTGGGCTGTTTGAAGTTTCTTGATGATTTGCTCTTTACAGCCAGCGTAGAGTGCATTGCAGTAGTCTAGGTGACTCAACACCATTGACTGAACCAGGTTACGGAAGATGGCCCTTGGGAAGAAAGGTTTCACTCTCTTAAGTTTCCACATTGGAACATTTTCTTGGTTGTATTCTTCACATGACTTTCAAGTGTAATATTTCGATCAATGGTAACTCCGAGAATTTTCAGGGTGTCTGATACTGGAAGGGAAAAGTTTGGTGTGGTTATAGTGATGAATTTACTTGTGTTATGTTGTGATGTAAGTATAAGACACTGTGTTTTTTCTGCATTAAGTTTCAATTGAAATGCATCCGCCCAAGAATGCATGATTTGGAAGCTTTGGTTGATATCATTGGTGATTTCTTTTAAATCATGTTTGAACGGGATGTATATCGTGACGTCATCTGCATATATGTATGGATTGAGGTTCTGATTGGATAACAATTTGGCCAAGGGTGTCATCATTAGGTTAAAGAGGGTCGACGATAGTGGTGATCCTTGAGGGACTCCACATTCAGGTATCCAAGGAGTTGATGCATTCGAGTTAGATATCACTTGGTATGATCTTGTGGTCAAGAAGCCTCTAAATCAACTGAGAACGTTACCTCCAACTCCGAAGTATTCTAGGATATTTAATAATATTTTATGTCTAAACATATCAAAAGCACTGGACATGTCGAATTGCAGGAGAAGTATGTTGCTGCCAGTTGCAATTTCTTGTTTAAATTTATTTAGAAGAGTAATTAGTACTGTTTCAGTACTATGGTTAGACCGAAATCCTGATTGAGAATCATGAAGTATTGAGAATTGATTTAAGTAGTTGGTGAGCTGCTTGATCACTATACCTTCCATCAGTTTGGTTATCAGAGTGATAGATGCTACTGGGCAATAGTTGGTTAAGTCACTAGTACTTTTCTTTGAGTCCTTAGGTATGTTGTGAGTTCTGTGCATAAATTCTAATTATTGCCAATTACTGCTCATTATTTATTTATTTATTTATTTATTTATAACATTTGTATTCCACATTTTTCCACCTATTTGCAGGCTCAATGTGGTTTACATAATTCCGCAAGTGGTGATTACCAGTTCTGGATAGGAGAAATACATAGTTGGGGCAAAGGGACAGATTAGGTTAGGTTACAAGAGGAAAGTTCGTCCTATGATAAGAGCTAAAGATAATAGGTTAAACTTCAATCATGACAAAAAAATAGTTTGAACAATTAGGATCATTAAACTGGAAATCAAGATAATTAGCAAAACAGTTGAGATATAGAGAATACATGTTGTATAATTGTGTTTTGTTAATTTGAATTTATGAGGAGTTGTTATTGTATGCTTTCTTAAATAAATAAGTTTTCAATAGTTTACGAAAGGTCATGATGTCGTGTGTTATTTTTATGGATTATTGCTTGTTAAGTGCTGTTAAATATGCTGATTGGCTTGTTAAGCCAATTAAGTTACACACATTGTTTTAGAATATGCCTGGATTTCATTGCGGATCTCTAGGCGTGCTACATAGAATGTGGCCCTAACTGAGCCATACTGAGGGGCTTTTTTTACCAAGCTGTGGTAAAAGGGGCTTTGCAGTGGTGTTGGCATGTGGATTTATCGCGCGCTGAGGTCCCTTTTATCACAGTGGGTTAAAAAAAAAAGTAAATGACTGTGCAGTAAGTACACATTTCCAGGGGGAGTCCTTACAGCCTCCAGTGTGGGCTCCCACACTAACTGAGCGGTAAAACGAAAATAAATTTCCGGTTGTGTTGGCACATGGTGAGCCAGTGGTAGTGCTAGATTGGTGCACACCAATGCCACAGTAGTTCTAGTGTGGCATTGTAAAAGGGCCCCTAACTGCGCAAATGAAAGTTAGCACAGGTCAGTTACCGTGTGCTGACTGCATTATGCAGGCCACACTCATTCTCCACTCATGACTTGCCTAGTTCATGCCCCCTAACATAATATGCTGTTAATGCATGAATTAGTGCACATAAACTACAGTAGTTGTTAGCACACTTCAGCAATAGCAGTGAACATGTGCTAATTTGTAAGCTTGCATTTTCTCCCTGTGAGCATTATACTCAGTTTGGTGTTTTGCTCCCTTCTTTGTATGCTGTTCTCCAAGACCAGAAGTTCCTTATATCCAGTCTTCTGATTGCCTGCCAGCTCTCACCACATGCTAATTTAAGGGAAGATGAAAGCATTCTTGTGCAGAGAATTAACCTACTATACCTGATAGTAACTGGCCTTGAGCTTGGATTTGAAAAGGTGAATAATATCTAAAATCCAAGTTTCTGTAGTAAATTCTTCATCGATGAAAATAAATTATTTCCTGTATTCAGATACAGTGGTTAGCTCAGAATCACTAAGTCTTTTTCTCTACCATGGAGCTTTATCAGTAGATTTGCTGGTATTTTTTCCCTGTTTGTGTTTGAATTGGCTTTCTTTTTTCTGTATAACTTATTCCACTAGAACCCTGATGGCGAACCTATGACACGCGTGTCAGCACTGACACGCGTGCCATTTTCGCTGACACGTGGCGGATTTCAGCATTTCCTTGATTTGTCCAGGTTTCTCGATGAGCACGTGACCACCTCACCTTCTTAACTTCTCTGCTCTGATGCACGCGCGACGGCGACGCAGGCAGGCTAGAGGCAGCGTCTGTGCTCATGCGCGTGCCAGCCAGCGCCTGCATGCTCAGCATCAGCTGGTGATAATCCTGCACGCACTGCACGTTTCACGCAGGCACAGCGGCTTACTTCTACTGTCTGCAGCCTGCCGCCTTCTCTTCAGCCGCTGCCATAATAATCGCGAGTCGACGAGAGCACAAGGCTGCAGCGGGACGGTCTGGTCTCTGTCTTCTGATTCTTCTCTTGTGCCCTGCCTGCCCCTTGCTTAGCCACCGCCATAACAGTGAGGTAAGATTCTTAAGAATGGGCTCCCATGATAAATTGTTTGGGATAAATATAAGTAATATAACAGCAGGTTATGCCATGATTTAACAGGGCAGGCATTTCTCAGTCTGGTGGGGAGGGGTGCATAGTTCTCTGAAAGAAAGACAATCTACTGAAAACCTTCCAGAGAATTATGTGCAGTGTGAGCTGATTTTCATTTTCTAAGTCTCACCCTGCTGCTGCTGCTGTTCTTCT
This sequence comes from Microcaecilia unicolor, assembly GCF_901765095.1. Classification (NCBI taxonomy): domain Eukaryota; kingdom Metazoa; phylum Chordata; class Amphibia; order Gymnophiona; family Siphonopidae; genus Microcaecilia; species Microcaecilia unicolor. Next base: position 101,166,014 of record NC_044034.1, on the reverse strand, counting down.
TTCTTTCCTTTCCAGGTTAGTTAAGGAGTGTGGTAGCTGTGTTAGTCCACTCTTAAGGTTATCAATAGAAATCAAACAAAATAAAACATGGAAAAGAAAATAAGATGATACCTTTTTTATTGGACATAACTTAATACATTTCTTGATTAGCTGACGAAGAAGGGCAACCTTTGAAAGCTAATCAAGAAATGTATTAAGTTATGTCCAATAAAAAAGGTATCATCTTATTTTCTTTTCCATGTTTTATTTTGTTTGATTTCTATTGATAACAGGTTAGTTAAAGAATTCCCCCTCCCCCTCACTTATCTTAGTTCACGGCACCCCACACAAGTTAAATAATATCAAGACCAACAAAAGAAACCGACTGACAGATGAACAAAGAAGTCACTAAGCAGGTAAGTTAAATAATTAGTTTTTGGTTTATTAAATACAGTTATATATTACAATTATACATTTTTGTTATTTAAACTATAAATATCGTGAAATTATGTTTTTTTTTCTCGAAGTGACACACCACCCAAGTTATGCTCGTTTTTTTGGTGAATTTTGACACACCAAGCTCAAAAGGTTGCCCATCACTGCACTAGAATATGTTCTACTAGCAAAAAAGGCCCGTTTCTGGAACGAATGAAATGGGCGCTAGCAAGGTTTTCCTGGGAGTGTGTATGTTTGAGAGAGAGAGCCAGAGTGAATGTGCGGGTGTGTGACAGAGTGAGACTGTCTGTGTGACAGCGTGTGTGTGAGAATGAGAGTGTGTGACAGGGCCCCCGCCCCTGTTCCTAATGCCCCTCACCCCGTTCCCTCCCCTCCTTTTCCTCCTCCTTCCCACACTTTGGGTTCCTTAAGGCTTTCAAAAGTCTATGTACCCCCGTGGCCCTAACGCCCAGTATCCGGATACCCCACCGCTTTCCTCCTCACCCCTCCCCCAAGATGTAATACTTTCACGTCCTTCATTTTTTAAAAAAAGTGGCCTATCTACCCTGTGTACAAATGCCCGGCATTCAGATTGTGTTCCTCTCGTAAATTTTCATTTCTTTCATTAATTCAGAACTTGCCCCCCCCCCCCCCCCCACCCCCCCCCCCCCCCCCACCCCCCCCCCCCCCCCCCCCCCCCGAACACTTTTGGTTCCTTCAGTCTTTTAAAACTCTCCTATGTACCCTGTGTGCTAATGGCCAGCATTGAGATTGTTTTCCTGTTCCAAATTTGCATGTCTTTCAGTCATTCACAACTCCCCCCCACCTTCTACAGTTTAACACTTTCGTTTCCTTCAGTCTTTTAAAACTCTCCTATCTACCCTGTGTCCTAATGACCAGCATTCAGATTGTTTTCCTTTCCCAAATGTTCATGTCTTTCAGTCGTTCAGAACTCCCCCCTCCCCCCATTTAACACTTTCGGTTCCCTGTGTCCTAATGGCCAGCACTCAGATTGTTTTGCTTTGCCAAATTGTCTGTCACTGATGTCACTGAGGTCAGTGCGTGCCTGCCTAGCAGACCACTTCCGGCAGGCAGGGTCCCAAGCACATCCTGTTGGAGGTGAGAATTATTATATAGGATTCCTTTGTCACTGTTTGAGTAAAATATCCCTTTCTTTCAAGGTGATATCTACTACCCCTTAAACTGAGAGGATGCTCCCTTGTTTTGTTTACTGCTTCTCTATTAAAATGATGTCCTGATTAAATGTCTGTTTTCTAATGAACATAACCCTAATTTGCAGTGTTTCAGTATATGTAAACTGTAGCCCATCTTTGTACATTTTCTAACATTTGGATATCCTTTTTCAGGATAGAATGGAACTGTATATGCCGTATACATAGGCCTTTTGATTTTAGATTTTAACTGATAGACATTGAAAAACACCCCCAGTGAAATCAATAAAATATATTTTAAAATAGTTGTTTATTGTATAACCATTGGAGAAATTAAAAAAAAAAAACCACTTCACCTAGTATTCTCTTGCCCTCTACTGGCCTGCTTTTGATTTTCCACTAGTTTTGTATGTTTTCTGTGCTGATGACTGCTCAGCTGTACAAATATATATATATATATATATATATATATATATATATATATATATATATATATATATATATATATATATATATATATATATATATATATATATATATATAATTCCTTCAGAAACCATATCCAGCAATGGCACCTGTGCCATAAAAACAGTGATAGGCGTTTTGTTGAGTACAAAAAAATCATTGTATAATTTGCTGTAAAATAAACACTTGAATTTATAATTTATAAACACTTCAAGAATAGCAACCCTACTTATACAGTGAAAGGATGATATGTGTGTCTCTGTTTCCCATTCTACCCACCATTTAGTGCAGATTAACATGTGCCATATCTCTATATATAAAACGCACCTCCAACGTTCTAATGAAGCCTCAAACTCTCCAACTTGTGCTGGTGTAGATCCCATGAGTGTGTGCCCCGCCCTCGCGTCACAACGCTCTGACGTCGAGGGCGGAGCACTTACGTTCACCGAATGGCCTGCACTCTAGCTCCTTATACTCACCAAATGGCCTGCACTCTAGGTCCGCCCTCGCATCAAAAACGCGATGACGACGGTGGGGAAGGTACAACACACGAAAAACAAAGAAAACCGCGAGCAACGCAGGGTACTCCTACAAATCAGCTGTCACTGCCACCAAACTGACATTATCTGATCACTGCTAAGGTAAAACTGTAACACCTCCCCGTGCGCCTACCACACTACATTCTCTCACAATATAATACAAAACAGGAATAATATAATACCCGACCCCTATTCACACAAAACCTACAACCAGAATGTCCAACGCGTGTTGCAGGGGCTCTGGGATAGATGCTCCTCCACAGCAGCAAGTGTTTATGACAAAACCAACAATGCGCTAATTGGAACCTATAGCCAATATGGCACAGCCCATAAAAAAAACAAGATGAATTCACCTACTTCTACCTCTCCCCGTACACCAGGAGAACGACGCCAGCTTGAACTCCCTTACCTTTACCTCTACCCCCCTTACCTTCTCAAACCCGCGCCCTTTAAGGAAGGCAGTTTGCATTTGAAGGCGAGCGCGCACCTCAACGATTCGCATCGCTCAAAAGAGCAATATACACAAATACAAACTTAGAACTTTTGGAGCGGGCCCCGCCCTCGCGTCACAACGTTATAACATAGTAACATAGTAGATGACGGCAGAAAAAGACCTGCACGGTCCATCCAGTCTGCCCAACAAGATAACTCATATTTGCTGCTTTTTGTGTATACCCTACTTTGATTTGTACCTGTGCTCTTCAGGGCACAGACCGTATAAGTCTGCCCAGCACTGTCCCCGCCTCCCAACCACCAGCCCCTCCTCCCAACCACCGGCTCTGGCACAGACCGTATAAGTCTGCCCAGCACTATCCTCACCTCCCAACCACCAGCCCTGCCTCCCAACCACCGGCTCTGGCACAGACCGTACAAGTCTGTCCAGCATTATCCCTGCCTCCCAACCACCAGTCCCGCTGCCCACCACCGGCTCTGGCACAGACCGTATAAGTCTGCCCAGCCTTATCCCCGCCTCCCAACCACCAGCCCCGCCGTTATGACGTCAAGGGCGGGGAATCAGACGAAACGACACCTCCTCCAACGTTCGGAACATGACTGTGGCTTCAATAACCTTCACACGGCATCTTTAAACACTCGGAGAAAAAAAAAAAGAAACGAAATCCGTTTCAAAGGTAACTTCGTGGCAGGACACAAGGCAACATAAAAGGCAGATTTTGCGAGGTGCCACACTAGAACTGGCAGGGAAAGGAGAAGGGAGAGGGGGACCCTGGAACTGGGTGGGTGAGAGGGAGGGAGAGAGGGGGGCACAACTGGCACTGGGAGGGGGGGGGCTGAACTGGCATTGAGAGGGAGTGAGGGAGGGGGGAAGACACCAGAACTGGAAGAGATGGAGGGAGGGAGGGAGGAGGCCGGGCCATCCTGGAACTGGGAGGGGGGAAGGCCACCCAAGAACTCACAGCGACGGAGGGGAGCAAACCCCTGGGACTGGGAGGGAAGGGGCCCCTGGAACTGGGAGGGAGGGGGCGGAGGCCCCCTGGAACTGGAAAGGAGGGGGCCCCCCTGACACACACTCTCATTCTTACACACACACTCTCTCTCACACAGACACACTTGCACCCTGTCTCACTCTGTCACACTCACACATTCAGTCTCTCTCTATCACACACTCACTCTCGCACACACTCTGTAAAACATACATGCTCTGAGGAAAACCTTGCTAGCGCACGTTTCATTTCTGTCTGAAACGGGCCTTTTTTACTAGTTTTGAATACTGCTTCTGGTATTTGCACTCTCGGTCCTAGTTTATTGACTGATATGCCTCAGTTTTTGTTCCCAGTCAGTGCATTGTGTACCTGCCTATTTCTGCTTCTCTAATGTATCACTCTGTATTGTCCACGGCAAGTTTCATCTGTCAGTTGTCTAAAATATTTATATCTTTCTGTAAAAGTCTGTGGGTGGGTGGGAAATCTAAACCTTTGCTAGGACAGGGACATGAGCTTGATGGTAATTCCCTTGCAAACATCAGTTTATAGATTAGGGAAGTTGATTGATTCTAATTTAGATGAGGAAAATATATTTTCACATTAAACACCAAGGGCCCTGTCTACTAAGCTGCGCTGTAGTCGTGCTGGCATTTTTAGCATGCGCAAAATGCTAGAGACACCCATAGGAATATATCGGTGTCTCTAGCGTTTATCGTGCGCTAATGTTTTGCACACGCTAGTAAACAGGTCCCCAAGTTTGTTGCACATTTTTTTAAACTAAAAGGGTTCACTGATACCAGACATTATCTAATAAATGTCTGTTAAATTAGGATGATGTATTAATGAATATCAGTAGAACTTTGCTAGGCTACTGGGGAAAGTAAATTCATTTCTTTTTTATTTTCTCTTCCTCTGCCTTTCATAATATCACCACCACCACCTTGTGGTAATTGTAGTTCAGAATGGAATAAAAGACAAAATAAAACTTGCTCTATAAATGTTTCTACTACATAAACAGATATATAGAGATAATTTACGTGCAAGGGGTTTGCTTTCACATCATGACTGATCATTTCTAATGAGTGGTGGAACCAGTGAATGTTTGTTTTTAGTACATATTCACTAAGGCAGAATAAAAAAAGATGTATAAAATGAAGGCAATGAAAATACAGGTATATATAGAACCCTTTCAGGATTTATAGTCCATCCAATCAAGTACACTTACCATAGTAATTTAGGGAAAAAAAAGAGGCCTGGAAGCCCATGGATTTCACCTTTTCTTGCTATGTCATAAAAAGAATACCCATACTGGGTCAGACCAATAGTCCATCTAGCCCAGTATCTTGTTTCTAACAGTAGCCAATCCAGGCCTATTTCTTACCTGGCAGAAATCGAAATTGTAGCAACATTCCATGCTACCAATCCCAGGGCAAGCAGTGGCTTCCCTATGTCCATCTCAATAGCAGGCTATTGACCTTTCCTCCAGGAACTTGTCCAAACCTTTTTTAAACCAAGATAGGCTAACCGCTGTTACCACATCCTCCGGCAAACAGTTCTAGATCTTAACTGTTTGCTGAGTGAAAAAATATTTCCTCCTATTTGTTTAATATTTATTTATATGTAATTTAATTGAGCATCCTCTGGTCTTTGTACTTTTTGAAAGAGTGAAAAATTGATTCACTTTTACCCATTCTACTCCGTTAAGGATAAGTACATAAGTACATAAGTAGTGCCATACTGGGAAAGACCAAAGGTCCATCTAGCCCAGCATCCTGTCACCGACAGTGGCCAATCCAGGTCAAGGGCACCTGGCACGCTCCCCAAACGTAAAAACATTCCAGACAAGTTATACCTAAAAATGCGGAATTTTTCCAAGTCCATTTAATAGCGGTCTATGGACTTGTCCTTTAGGAATCTATCTAACCCCTTTTTAAACTCCGTCAAGCTAACCGCCCGTACCACGTTCTCCGGCAACGAATTCCAGAGTCTAATTACACGTTGGGTGAAGAAAAATTTTATCCGATTCGTTTTAAATTTACCACACTGTAGCTTCAACTCATGCCCTCTAGTCCTAGTATTTTTGGATAGCGTGAACAGTCGCTTCACATCCACCCGATCCATTCCACTCATTATTTTATACACTTCTATCATATCTCCCCTCAGCCGTCTCTTCTCCAAGCTGAAAAGCCCTAGCCTTCTCAGCCTCTCTTCATAGGAAAGTCGTCCCATCCCCACTATCATTTTCGTCGCCCTTCGCTGTACCTTTTCCAATTCTACTATATCTTTTTTGAGATACGGAGACCAGTACTGAACACAATACTCCAGGTGCGGTCGCACCATGGAGCGATACAACGGCATTATAACATCCGCACACCTGGACTCCATACCCTTCCTAATAACACCCAACATTCTATTCGCTTTCCTAGCCGCAGCAGCACACTGAGCAGAAGGTTTCAGCGTATCATCGACGACGACACCCAGATCCCTTTCTTGATCCGTAACTCCTAACGCGGAACCTTGCAAGACGTAGCTATAATTCGGGTTCCTCTTACCCACATGCATCACTTTGCACTTGTCAACATTGAACTTCATCTGCCACTTGCACGCCCATTCTCCCAGTCTCGCAAGGTCCTCCTGTAATCGTTCACATTCCTCCTGCGACTTGACGACCCTGAATAATTTTGTGTCATCGGCGAATTTAATTACCTCACTAGTTATTCCCATCTCTAGGTCATTTATAAATACATTAAAAAGCAACGGACCCAGCACAGACCCCTGCGGGACCCCACTAACTACCCTCCTCCACTGAGAATACTGGCCACGCAATCCTACTCTCTGCTTCCTATCTTTCAACCAGTTCTTAATCCATAATAATACCCTACCTCCGATTCCATGGCTCTGCAATTTCTTCAGGAGTCTTTCGTGCGGCACTTTGTCAAACGCCTTCTGAAAATCCAGATATACAATATCAACCGGCTCCCCATTGTCCACATGTTTGCTTACCCCCTCAAAAAATGCATTAGATTGGTGAGGCAAGACTTCCCTTCACTAAATCCGTGCTGACTTTGTCTCATCAGTCCATGTTTTTGTATATGCTCTGCAATTTTATTCTTAATAATAGCCTCCACCATCTTGCCCGGCACCGACGTCAGACTCACCGGTCTATAATTTCCCGGATCTCCTCTGGAACCCTTCTTAAAAATCGGAGTAACATTGGCTACCCTCCAGTCTTCCGGTACTACACTCGATTTTAGGGACAGATTGCATATTTCTAACAGTAGCTCCGCAAGTTCATTTTTTAGTTCTATTAATACTCTGGGATGAATACCATCAGGTCCCGGTGATTTACTACTCTTCAGCTTGCTGAACTGACCCATTACATCCTCCAAGGTTACAGAGAATTTGTTTAGTTTCTCCGACTCCCCCGCTTCAAATATTCTTTCCGGCACCGGATGTTATAGACCTCTATCATATACCCCCTTGGCTATTTCTTTTCCAAGCTGGTTAGGCCTAACCTCTTTAGCCTTTCCTCAGATAGGAGGAGTTCCATTCCCTTTATCATTTTGGTTGCTGTGCTGGGATGTATGTCCCATCACAGGGAAGCCCAGCCCAGGAACTATGTAGGTCAACCACCTAGGTTCGAAGTTGGTCCTGCAGCCCACCCACACAGGGTGAAGACCTGGGACTCCTGCGTAAGAGGTAGTTGCTTATCAGGGAAGGCTGTGTGGGAGGTGATGGGAAGGGGGGGGGAACTAACCCTTCTGGGATTGGTTTGGATAATTCCCTGAGTATTGGACACGAGAGGCAAGTATCCAGTAACTAAGGTAGAATACTCAGGATAAGATTTGAATAGGTAAGTTAGACTATGGATGTTCCTTGTTAATAAGGTTTGGGAGGGAGGTAAGACCCATGTTGGGCTGTAGTGGAATACGTAGGGGTGGATTGCTAGGTGGTCCTTGACCGGAAATGGGAATTCATTGCAAATCCCCAAGGTTGCTGAACCTGAAGAGGTTGGAGATGATTTTCTCCCTGTCCTGAAGGCCTTTCTGGTGGAGGATCGTGGGCTGCCTGTTGGTAGATTCTGGTGGAGGAATATGGGCTAACCTTTGCTTTCAATTTTTGCCAAGGAATTGTAGACTTACCTTGGTTTTGGATTATTGCTTTTGTTTTTGGATTATTGGTTTTGGAATATTATAACTGGGATCATAGATGCACTGGTTTTGGATTATTATAAAGAGGATCATAGATGCTCGGCCCACGCCTTTGGGTGGGTGGCAAAATGACATCGATTCTTAGCCCATACCCCTGTGTGGTTGGCATGACACACGGATACTTGGCCCACACCCTTGGGTGGGCGGCGTGACACACGGATACTTGACCTACATCCTCAGGTGGGCAGCTTCTGCAGTTGTTGGAGATGCAATCCCCAGAACTACAAAATCTTGTAGCTGGACTGCACCAAACGGAGGTACAATGAAGCTTAAGGTGGGACATTTTGTTGATGGGACCGGGACACCAAGAGCAGAGTAACAGAAGGGGTTGACCCTTACTAAGTTGGGGTATGAGGATGATCCATATGCTTTTTTAATTACTTTTGCGCGGGTAGCTACTGTAGCAGGCTGACCTCTTGAACAATGGGCTATCCAGCTAGCCCCTTACTTATCTGGTGAGGCCCAAATGGCTTATAGGGCTCTGGAAAATACCAAAGCCCTGGACTGTGCTTTTGTGACATCAGCTATCCAGGACAGGTTAGGCCTCACTTGGGAAAACTGGAAGAGATTTCAAAGCCAGACATTTTTGAAAGGGGATAGACTGAGGACTGTGGGCCTGCATCTTAGCCTCCAGATGGTTGGAACCGGAAAGACAGTCTGGACAGGAGGTGGTCCAGCTAATGGTCCTGAAATAGTTTTTGAACATTCTCGCACCACCTGTAAAGGTCTGGGTGATTAGGCAGGGTCCCGGAACTATTGAAGTGGCTACATTAGTGGCTGAGCGTTACATGGAAGCAGAGGAGGGTTGGAGAGAGAAGATGAGCCTGTCCCAAGAAAAGACCCTGTCAACTCATTAGGGGGAAACAAAAGGCTTGCTGTCCTGAGGGATGAAGAAGAGGGTTCCGGGAGAGGGAGAGGGAGAGGGGGTTCTAAACCCTGGGAACCCGGGAAGATGAAGTGGGAAATCCCAAACTCCAGACCCAGACAGGATATCCACCTGCGCTTGAGGTGCTTTGCATGCAGGGAGGAAAGACATTTTCAGAAGGAGTGCCCCCGGATGGACTGTTTGTTTTGAGGAACCGACATAGGACAGCTGGGGAGGGGTGCCCTCAGGAAACAAGAAGGCCCCGAGAAGGAGGATGCGGGCAGCTGGGGTAGAAATTAAAGCTCTGGTAGATAGTGGAAGCAACCAGTTGTATTACTCAGCGATTTTTTTTGGCTCCAAATTTACTAGGAAGTGAGAGAGTACTGTAGGTTGTGTCCAGAGTGCCAGAAAGTGTCTCAGCGGTTCCCTGAGAAAAGTTCTTTAATTCCCCTGCCTGTGATGGAACTACCCATGAATTGGGTAGGGGTGGATATCGTTGGACCTCTGGACCATAGTACTGGGGCCACCAGTATATACTGGTTATGGTGGATTATGCACCATGTCCCTGGGCCATTCCCCTTAAGAAGACAACAGGAAAGGTGATAGCGTGAGAATTACTGGGAATCTTCAGCCAGGTAGGGTTCTCGAGGAAGCTATTAACCGATACGGGGACTAATTTACTTCCATCCTGCTACAAGAGATATGGCAAATGTTTGGGGTTAAGCACATAAAAGCCACAGTTTATCATCCCCAAACCGAAGGATTAGTTGAGTGGTTTAACCAGAGCCTAGTACAAATGATTAAGAAGTGCTTCAGGGAAAATATTAAGGACTGAGACTCCATGCTGTATATTTTGTTTTTAGAGAGGTACCCCAGGAGTCATTGGATTTTCCCCATTTGAACTGATGTTTGGAAGACAACCCCGAAACCTAATGGAGGTAGTCCAGGAAGCCTGGGTTGGACAGAACAGACCAGTCAACTCAATACTGGACTATATAAGCCAGCTGCAAGAGACATTAGGGAGAACATTTAAAGCTGCCCAGGAGAATTTAGAGAAGGCCGAGGGTCGACAGAAAACTTACTGTGATAAGAAAGCTAGGCAACAGGAATTTTACCCTCAAGAGTAGGTGTTAGTGCTATTACCCACTGCTTTGAATAAATTACTGGCTAAGTGGAAAGGACCCTTTTTGATAAAACTTTGAGTAGGTCCAGTGGACTATGAAGGTAGCCAAGTGGGTAACAGGAGTCAAGTGTTCCATGTCAGTTTATTAAAACCTTGGGTAGATCGTGAAGCCCTAGGGGCAGATTGCATGAGGAAGAGGAAGATTTGGGGCCTGAACTAGGGGATCTGAGGGCTGAATTCCAAATAAAGATCGGAGAGGACCTAATCCCAAAGCAGAAAGCCCAGTTAGAACAACTCTTATATAGCTTTCAAGATGTATTTTCCCCTCTTCCAGGTTGTACCTACCTAGGTGTGCATAAAATTGTAACCCTACCCGGGAAGATGCTAAAGACAAAACCTGTATTGTCTTCCAGAGGCAAAGCAATAGGAGGTAGTGAAGGAGGTGGCAGAAATGCTACGCTTGGGGGTTATTGAGGAATCTATAAGTGAGTGGTCTAGCCTGATAGTGTTAGTACCAAAGCCTGATGGCTCTACGCGTTTTTGTATTGATTTTAGACAAGTCAGTGTGGTCTTCCACTTTGATGCCTACCCAATGCCTAGAGTAGAAGACCTTGAAGAGCAATTGGGAAGGGGGGGGGGGGTAGATATATTTCTATTTAGGATTTGAAAAAAGGATGTTGACAAATCCTGTTAGACCCAGCATCCAGAGAGAAAATGGCTTTTGTCACCCCAGAGGGGTCTGTATCAGTTTGTAGTTCTCCCGTTTGGACTACATGGGACTTCACAGTTGAACACTGGGCAGGGAAGAACCGTACCAATGTTTATTATCTGTTGCAAGTAGGTGGAGGACTGTCTCCTGAGAGTGAGGGCTCCAGGAAAGAACTGGGAGTCTTTAAAAATAAAAGCAGCATTTCAGGCTGATCCAAGATGGCGCTTTGACCACACGCACCTGAATTTGCCCTGGAAGAAAGGTGCGGGTTTTTTTGCTTCCTGCGCGGCCTTCGACCCGTCGATTACGATGGGAAAGCGGAGGGGAAAGGTGAAGGAGGTCCCCTCAACTCCTGGAACCTCTTCGTCGATGAAACAAACAACGCTGCAGTTTCCAAAGACGCAAACAGGACCTCTGAGTGCTTCAACTCCCTCTGCAGCTATCGACGCGCAGACGTTGATGGAGAGCGGAGACGGGGTTTCCTTGAGCCCCGTGGAACGCACGGCACCACGACAACCGGGGAGTGAGCTGTTTGAAGCAGCCTGTGCAGGAAAGGACACCGGAGGGGTGAAACCAGCGCTGCTAGAGGGGCAGACTGCAGCAGATATGAGCGGGACCCAGGACCGAGAGACTTCGGCTTTATTGGCCTTAAAGGTATTACCCCAGGAAATAGTTTCCAAACTTTTGCGTCATGAGGCCCAGCCACACCCCCCTTTACCAACAAGTGGTATAACGAAACCGGCCGTTGTGACGCTTGAGTCACTATGGGACATGGTTTACAGCACTCACTCCTCTATGCAATGTATGATTAAAGAAAATACTGATGATATTAAAGTTCTTTCAGAAGCCGTTCTGATGCAGGCACAGATGACTGCGCAGCAGTCCTCTAAAATGGAAAAAGTGGAATCAAAAATTTCAGAAATGGGGACTTTAGAAGCAGCCTTGGTTAAGGATAATAATTTTCTTCATAAACGTTTAGAATACCTGGAGAACCAGGCTAGAAGACTTAACTTAAGGTTTCTCAACTTCCCCAAGTCTCCTCTAATTCCTCCTTTGGAGATGGTGAGGAAATATATGATTGAGATTCTAGGGATGGATAGAGACTCACTGCCTCCCATTACGCGTGCCCAATACATCTGGAACCCCAAGGGGAAGTTAGGAGAGTCCCCCTTGCAACCAATGGGAGAAGCAATGAACCTTACTTCTTTCCTGGAAAACTCGTTGGAAGTTATTACCCATAGGACCACTATGTTGGTCACCTTTGTGTTGGAGCCAGACCGGAATGCTGTCCTAAGACTTTCCTTAAGACATTTAGAAAGACTGTTTATGGGTTCTAAAATTAGAATTTTTCCTGATCTTTCTAAGCCAACGCAGATGAGACGCAGGGCCTTTTTGGCGCTGCGCCTCAGAGTCGAGGCCGTAGGCGCAAATTTTGTATTACGTTTTCCTTGTATTTGTAATATATTGCTAGAGTCTAAACAGTATCAGTTTATGGACCCAAAGCAGCTTAAAGATTTTCTAGACGCAAGAGTTGAAGTGAATGTTGTATGCCCTCCCTGAATAGCAGGCAGGAGTTGGACTTACAGAGGTAGCAAATGTGCCTTTTTTTTTTTTCCTTTACACTGTATTTCTAAAGTCTTGGATCCAGATTTTCTTTAATTGTGGACGAAAGATCTATATTCTTTAATAGTTTTCTTTTTTATTTCCTGTAAATTTAATGTGGATTGCAATGTCTCATTACTTTGTGAGATTTTATAAAATTTGAATAAAGGATTAAAAAATAAATAAATAAATAAAAGCAGGAAGGTATGTGACAGGGTGTAAGTCTTGTCAAAAGGACCTGAGGAACTCCAGCCCAGGAAAAGTATAGTTCAATGACCTGGGTTTGAAATTAGTCCCACAGCCTGCCCATACAGTTAGGGTGGAGACCTAGGACCCCTGTGTAGCTATCAGGGAAGGCTACATGGGAGGTGATGGGGGGGGGGGGGGGGGGGGGAGAATAACCCTTCTGGGATTGGTTTAGATAATTCTCTGAGCACTGGAAGCAAAAGGCAAACATCCAGTAAATAAGGTAGAGTACTCATTAGCATAAGATTTGATAAGGCAAGTTGTACTATGAATGTTCCTTGTTAATAAAGTTGTAGAAGGTGCCCAAGGGGGGGGGGGTATTCCCTCCCACAGGACCTTGTGAATTCTGTAGGGGGTTGATTGCTAGGTGGTCCCCAACTCTCCCTGACCAAAAAAGGGAGATTCATTGCAAGACCCCAAGGTTGCAGAACCTGAAGAGGTTGAAGATAGGCTTCTCACCTTTGGAAGGGGGAGACAACCGTCTGATAAAGGATTGTAGGTTGCCTGTTGGTGGATTCTTGTGGAGAAATGTGCACTAACCTTTGCTTTGGATTTTTGTCAAGAAATCGTGGGCTTGATTTATTTTTTAATTATTGTATTGGTTTTGCACTATCATACAAAGGATATGTATACTCAGCCCAAACCTTCAGGTGGGTGGCAGAGTGACATAGATTCTCTGTCCACACCTTTGGGTGGGTGGCGTGACACATGGATACTTGGCCCACACCCTCGGTGGGCAGCATGACAGTCACTCTTCTTTGAACCCTTTTCTAATTCCACTATATCTTTCTTGAGATACGGCAATCAGAATTGAACGCAGTACTCAAGGTTAGGTCCGCACCATGGATCAACATAATATTCTTGGTCTTATTTTGCATCCATTTCCTAATAATTCCTACCATTCCTGTTTGCTTTTTTGGCTTCCGCCGCACACTGAGCAGGAAATTTCAGTGTATTGTCTACGACAACACCTAGATCTTTTTCTTGAGTGCTAAGGTAGACCCCCGCATCAGGTAACTATAATTTGGATTATTCTTCCCAATGTGCATCACTTTGCATTTGTCCACATTAAATTTCATTTTCCATTTGGATGCCCAGTCTAGGCCTTCTTGCAATTGTTCACAATCTGCATGTGAATAGTTTTGTGTCATCTGCAAATTTAATCATCTCACTTGTTCCGATTTCCAGATCATTTATAAATATATTAAATAGCACCAGTCCCAGTACAGATCCCCGTGGCACGTCACTGTTCACCCTCCTCCATTGAGAAAAATGCCCGTTTAACCATACCCTCTGTTTTGTGTGCAATAATCAATTCCTAATCCACAGAAGAACTTTGCCACCTATCCCATGACTTTGTAATTTTCTCAGGAGTCTCTCATGAGGAACTTTGTCAAATGCTCTCTGAAAATCTATATAGTCTACATCAACCAGCTCACCTTTATCCACATGTTTATTCACTCCATCAAAGAAGTGAAGCAAATTGGTTAGGTGCTGGATGACCTGTGGAAGGGTTTGGCCTACAACTTTCTGAGAGTGCAGGTGGCTGGCTGTCTTGGCGTGTTATCATGGGTAGACTACAGAATGCCTCATTGGCAGCACATCCAGATGTGTTTTGTATCCTTAAGGGGGTCAATCGCTTGAAACCCCCGCTGTGTCCTCTGTGTTTGGAGTGGAGTATAATCTGGTGTTGCGGGCCCTTCAAAAGGCACCCTATGTTAGAATTGTTAAAAATAATTTTATTCCGGAAGAATGTTTTGATGAAGAAATAAGATTTTAATTGTTTTAGATGAATGAATGAGTTGTTAATTGTTTTATTATTACTATGTTACATCCTAGATCTTTTATCTAGTATTTTTAATCATTGTTTAGAATTGGGGGGGTCCCGAGCCCCCCAAGAAGGCTGGAGTGACCTTAAATCTGACTCCATCTCTAAATAGCACTAGTACTGGGGTAATCAAGGAGTTATTGCCTCTAAGGGAGACGTTAGATCTAAGGAAAGGATACCCGCCTTATGACAAACTGGATTTAGACTACAGGTTATACAATGCAGCGAATGATAGCCTGATGTAGCAAAAGCATTTATACTTACAGCCTTTCATCATTAAGTGAAGCCCACAAATCATCATTTGGAATGAAGAGTTTATTTGCAAATCAGACTTTAATCAGATACATTCATCAGACAGGTTCTGGGTTCAATTGCACAGAGCTTCTGCCCTCCGAGAAGAGTTGGGGACCATTCCAATGATCTGCCAAAATCTCATCTCTTTTATAGGCGCAGATCTCAATACAAGTCAATGGCAAGACCCTGTTTTTTTCTCAATATTGCCCAACCTCTGAATCATTTCCGGCAGATGTCCATCTGTACCCTCACTTTTCCGTTCTAACTATTTTTGTCAACATCTCCCTAGATACGGACATCCAAACATCCAAACATGGCTATTGTGTAATTTCCTTTTTTGTAAACACTTTGTTCTTATGAAGATATCTAAATATACAGTGGTGGAAATAAGTATTTGATCCCTTGCTGATTTTGTAAGTTTGCCCACTGACAAAGACATGAGCAGCCCATAATTGAAGGGTAGGTTATTGGTAACAGTGAGAGATAGCACATCACAAATTAAATCCGGAAAATCACATTGTGGAAAGTATATGAATTTATTTGCATTCTGCAGAGGGAAATAAGTATTTAATCCCTCTGGCAAACAAGACCTAATACTTGGTGGCAAAACCCTTGTTGGCAAGCACAGCGGTCAGACGTCTTCTGTAGTTGATGATGAGGTTTGCACACATGTCAGGAGGAATTTTGGTCCACTCCTCTTTGCAGATCATCTCTAAATCATTAAGAGTTCTGGGCTGTCGCTTGGCAACTCGCAGCTTCAGCTCCCTCCATAAGTTTTCAATGGGATTAAGGTCTGGTGACTGGCTAGGCCACTCCATGACCCTAATGTGCTTCTTCCTGAGCCACTCCTTTGTTGCCTTGGCTGTATGTTTTGGGTCATTGTCGTGCTGGAAGACCCAGCCACGACCCATTTTTAAGGCCCTGGCGGAGGGAAGGAGGTTGTCACTCAGAATTGTACGGTACATGGCCCCATCCATTCTCCCATTGATGCGGTGAAGTAGTCCTGTGCCCTTAGCAGAGAAACACCCCCAAAACATAACATTTCCACCTCCATGCTTGACAGTGGGGACAGTGTTCTTTGGGTCATAGGCAGCATTTCTCTTCCTCCAAACACGGCGAGTTGAGTTCATGCCAAAGAGCTCAATTTTTGTCTCATCTGACCACAGCACCTTCTCCCAATCACTCTCGGCATCATCCAGGTGTTCACTGGCAAACTTCAGACGGGCCGTCACATGTGCCTTCCGGAGCAGGGGGACCTTGCGGGCACTGCAGGATTGCAATCCGTTATGTCGTAATGTGTTACCAATGGTTTTCGTGGTGACAGTGGTCCCAGCTGCCTTGAGATCATTGACAAGTTCCCCCCTTGTAGTTGTAGGCTGATTTCTAACCTTCCTCATGATCAAGGATACCCCACGAGGTGAGATTTTGCGTGGAGCCCCAGATCTTTGTCGATTGACAGTCATTTTGTACTTCTTCCATTTTCTTACTATGGCACCAACAGTTGTCTCCTTCTCGCCCAGCGTCTTACTGATGGTTTTGTAGCCCATTCCAGCTTTGTGCAGGTGTATGATCTTGTCCCTGACATCCTTAGACAGCTCCTTGCTCTTGGCCATTTTGTAGAGGTTAGAGTCTGACTGATTCACTGAGTCTGTGGACAGGTGTCTTTCATACAGGTGACCATTGCCGACAGCTGTCTGTCATGCAGGTAACGAGTTGATTTGGAGCATCTACCTGGTCTGTAGGGGCCAGATCTCTTACTGGTTGGTGGGGGATCAAATACTTATTTCCCTCTGCAGAATGCAAATAAATTCATATACTTTCCACAATGTGATTTTCCGGATTTAATTTGTGATGTGCTATCTCTCACTGTTACCAATAACCTACCCTTCAATTATGGGCTGCTCATGTCTTTGTCAGTGGGCAAACTTACAAAATCAGCAAGGGATCAAATACTTATTTCCACCACTGTAGATATATCAATTTCATAACATCTTGTGATCTGGGTGCCAACTTATTAAAGACAGACTCCGTGTTATGAACCAAACTTCTTATCATTTCTGTCTTTAATTTCTACATCATGTGTGTTACACTCAATTTGGAAGTTGCACCAGGTTTCATTAGAACTCACCAAGCAGTCCTTGCTCTTGCAGGCTCTCTGCTATAAGGCCATCATCTTGTTATCAGGCCTAGTCAGTGCTTTTCAGCTGTTTAAAGCTATGTAGCTTGGCCCACCACTATTCCAGTGGATAGGTCTTAAGCTAGAACACATATTAACTTGCAGGAAAAGCAAGTCCTTGCTCAGCCAGTCATAGATTTTTAAACCTAGCTGATATTTTTACAGCCTGAGTCCTAAAATCTGGCCTTCCACCCTTCCGGTGGGCATCCAGTGAGGGCCTCTTGCTGTAGTATAATTATACATCATGTAATCCGATTTGAACTGCTTTGTCGGCTTTAGCGGGCTTTAAATAAAATAACTGTAACTGTATGAGCCTCTTACGGGGGGGTCACTCTGAAGGATCTTACGTTGAAGGCAGAAGAAGATGTAAGAGATATACCTGTATCTAAAATGGTTTTCAAGTGTGACGATGCAGGGGGTGAAAAAATCTCTGTGAACCTGGAAGATGTCCTGAACCAAATCAACAAGTTAAAGAATGATAAATCATCTGGACCGAATGGTACTTCAGGATACTGAAAGAACTCAAATATGAAATTGCTGATCTGCTGTTAGTGATCCGTATCCTGTCATTAGAGTTGTCCATAGAACCTAAAATTGGAGGGTGGCCAATGTAAAGCTGATTTTTAAAAGGGATTCCAGGGGTGATCCGGGAAATTGCAGACCGGTAAGCCTGACTTCAGTGCCGGAGAAAATAATGGAAATAATTATAAAGAATAAAATTATAGAACACGTGAAACATGGCTTAATGGGACAGAGTCAGCATGGGTTCAGCCAAGAGAAGTCTTGCAGTACCAATTTGCTTAATTTCTTTGAAGGAGTGAATAAACATGTAGATAAAGGTGAGCCTTTTGATGTAGTGTATCTAGATTTTCAGAAGGCTTTTGACAAAGTTCCTTTGAGAGACTCCTGAGAAAATTAAAAAAGGTCATGGGATAGGAAGCAAGGTTCTAGTGTGGATTAGGAATTGGTTATTGGACAGAAAACAGAGGATAGGGTTAAATGGCCATTTTTCTCAATGGAGGAGGGTGATTAGTGGAGTGCCCCATGGATCTATACTGGGACCGGTACTATTTAACATATTTATAAATGCTCTAGAAATCAGGACACCGAGTGAGGTGATTAAATTTGCAGATAACACAAAACAATTTGCAGTTGTCAAAACACATGTGGATTGTGAAAAATTGTAGGAAGACCTTAGGAAACTAGAAGACTGGGTGTCCAAATGGCAGATGAAATTTAGTGTGGACAAATGCAAAGTGATGCACATTGGGAAAAATAATCCAAATCATAGTTACCTGATGCTGGGGTCCACCTTAGGAGTTAGCACTCAAGAAAAAGATCTAGGTGCTATTGTAGACAATATGCTGAAATCTTCTGCCCAGTGTGCGGCGGCAGCCAAAAAAGCAAATGGGGTGCTAGGAATTATTTGGAAAGGGATGCAAAATAAGACCAAGAGTATAATGCCTCTGTATCGCTCCATGGTGCATCCTCACCTTGATTATTGCTTTCAATTCTGGCCGCCATATCTCAAAAGATATAGCACAATTAGAAAAGGTTCAAAGAAGAGTGACCAAAATGATAAGAGATGGAACTGCTCCTATATGAGGAAACGCTAAAGAGGTGTTAGGGATGTTTAACTTGGAAAAGATACAGCTGAGGAGGGGATATGATTGAGGTCTATAAAATCCTGAGTAGTGTAGAACAGGTAAAAGTGAATTGATTTTTCACTCTTGCAAAAAATACAAAGACCGGGACATAAATGAAATTACATGGAAATACTTTTAAAACAAATAAGAGGAAATGTTTTTTCACTCAAGGAATAGTTAAGCTCTGGAACTTGTTGCCGGAGGACGTGGTAACAGCGGTTAGCATACCTGGGTTTAAAAAAGGTTTGGACAGGTACCTAGAGGAAAAGTCCATAGTATGTTATTGAGATGGACATGGGGGAAGCCACTGCTTGCCCCGGGATTGGTAGCATGGAATGTTGATCTAATTGGGTTTCTGCCAGGTAGTTTTGTCTTGATTTGGCCACTGTAGGAAGCAGCGGTCTTATCCAGTATGACTAGTCTTATGTTCTTATGTTTCTTGTGGCAGTGGCTTCGCCGCATCATATTTCAGAACTTCGGGCATTGTCCTGTAGAGATCCGTACCTCCGATTTTCTGAAGGTGGAGTGATTCTGCCCATGGTACCTTCCTTTCTGACCAAGGTGGTGACCTCATTCCATTTGAATCAGCTGTTGTTGCTTCTGTCTTTTCATGAAGAAGATCGCAGAACTGCAGTGTCTGGATGTGGGCTATGTGTTGTCTTCTTCAAAGAATGAATTTTGTTGGTCAGATCACCTTTTTGTTCTCTATGGGGGGGGGGGGGGGTCTAGTTGGGGCAATGCAGCTTCGAAGGCAACCATAGCATGGTGGATCAGGGAGGCTGTTGCTACGCTTATGTGCTGGTGAGTAAGGCTCCACTGTCTTCTCTAAGGGCTCATTTGACTAGGGCGCAATCAACTTCTTGGACGGAGTCTCGCTCGTATTCACTTGAAGAGATTTGCAGAGCTGCTACTTAGTCTTCTCTGCATACATTTGCCAGGCATTATAGGATAGATGTGGCAGCTCAGGCTGTGGCATCCTTCAGGGCATTGGTTCTGTCCATGTCCATGTTGGTTGCCCATCCTACTTGAGGACTGCTTTGCTACATCCCACACATTTCTGGATTTGTCTGCTGGTGATGAGAAGGAAGGGAAATTTAGGCCTTACCTGATATTTTCTTTCCTTTAGTCACAGCAGATGAATCCAGGGTCCCTCCCTCTGCATTCTGCATTGTGCTGCATTCTGGTCTATTTCTCTGTCTCTGTGCTTAGAATTCTCACAGTTGTGAGTTGGAACAATGTTATAGATTACATTCTGTTTTTTGTTTCTTTGAGGGGGGTTTCATTGTTACCACCTGGCTAGATTGCTGTAATATTACATATGCATGGCTCCCTCTCTGTAGTCTAAAACAGCTGTAATCCTTGCAAAACATGGCTGTTCGCTTTTGCTGTGGAGCAACAAGCTGTGACTCTGTCACTCCACTTTTCTTGAAATTGCATTGGCTTCCCATTCGGGCCAGCATTCAGTTCAAGATTCTATCTCTAATGTTCAAGGCCTTATCTTGTTTTACAGTTTCTTATTTCCCTTCGCGACTGTTTTGATTTCTCAGTGATCATAGACTGGTTCTTCCTTCTCCATCTCTGGCTCATTGGGAATCTATGAGATCCTCTGGCTTTTTCTTCCTGTCCCTTGCCTCTGGAATAATTTACTTCTAGACTTGCGAGCTGAGCAATCCTTTCAATCAGGGGTGTAGCTACGTGGGGCCACTGGTGCCTGGGCCCCCCAGATTTGGCCCTGGGCCCCTCACCACCACCGACCCTTTCGACCCTCCTTCCCGCCGCTGCCAACCCTCCCCCACCGTCGTCAGGTACCTGTACTGGCGCGGGTCCCCAACCCCCGCCAGCCGAAGTCCTCTTCAGCCGGTCTCCGGGCCGGCGCTTTGCTGCAGCTGATGTGGAAGCCTAGGATTCTGTTTCTGTGTGAGTCGTCCTGACGTCCTGCATGTTGGACATTTTAGCTAGAAATGTCCAAAAATTGAGTGGCGAACATAGCCATTTTGAAATCTGAAAAAGTCTATCTTTTTGGTACAAAAATTGCCTTTTTCCTAGGTGTTTTGTGCTCAGTGCATTTTACTTTTGGAACCATTTTGAAAAATAAAATATCCAAGAGAAAAATGCCCCAAAACCAGCCATCGGGATGTCTGGGGAGCCCATCATTCTTAATTACTGGCCACACAGACATCCCAGCAGAGCAGTGGGGCAACCTAGAGGGCAGTACAGTGGTCTTCACTAGGGGCGTAGCCAGACTTTGGTGGGAGGGGGCACATTTTGGGCCCCCCTGGTGCCGCTGGCACCCTCGCCATTACCGACCCCCCTCCCGCCACCACCACCACCACCATCAACTTTGACCCCCCCCCCTGCCGATGACCCTCTCGACCCCCCCCCCTCCTGCCGCCAACCCGCCTCAAGTCGCCGCCTACCTTTGCTGGTGGGGGACCCCAACCCCCGCCAGCCGAGGTCCTCTTCTTCCTTCGTTCTATTTCTGAGTCTGACGTCCTACACGTTGTACGGTATCAGTCTGCCTGTCTGACATTGCTGCCTGGATGTCTCAGCGCCATCTGAAACTAAACATGACCAAGACTGAGCTTTTTATCTTTCCCCCTAAACCAACCTCTCCTCCTCCCCATTCTCTATTTCTGTGGATAACACTCTCATCCTTCCTGTCTCATCAGCTCGTAACCTTGGGGTCATCTTCGACTCCTCCCTCTCCTTCTCTGCACATATTCAGCAGACTGCTAAAACCTGTCGTTTATTTCTCTATAATATCAGCAAAATTCGCCCTTTCCTTTCTGAGCACACTACCAGAACCCTCATCTACACTCTTATCACCTCTCGCTTAGACTATTGCAACTTGCTTCTCACAGGTCTCCCACTTAGCCATCTCTCTCCTCGTCAATCTGTTCAAAATTCTGCTGCACGACTAATATTTAACCAGTGTCGTTATGCTCATATTAGCCCTCTCCTCAAGTCACTTCACTGGCTTCCTATCCGTTTCCGCATACAGTTCAAACTCCTCTTATTGACCTATAAGTGCATTCACTCTGCAGCTCCTCAGCACCTCTCCACTCTCATCTCTCCTTACATTCCTCCCCGGGAACTCCGTTCACTGGGTAAATATCTCTTATCTGCACCCTTCTCCTCACCGCTAACTCCAGACTCCGTTCCTTTTACCTTGCTGCACCATATGCCTGGAATAGACTTTCTGAGCCGGTACGTCAAGCTCCATCTCTGGCCGTCTTCAAATCTAAGCTAAAAGCCCACCTTTTTTATGTCGCTTTTAACTCCTAACCCTTATTCACTTGTTCAGAACCCTTATTTTATCATCCTCACTTTAATATTCCCTTATCTCTTATTTGTCCTGTTTGTCTGTTCTAATTAGATTGTAAGCTCTGTTGAGCAGGAACTGTCTCTTCATGCTCGTGTACAGTGCTGCGTACGTCTAGTTGCGCTATAGAAATGATAAGAAGTAGTAGTAGTGGTGGACAAATGGGTGCTTAAGACAGATGGAGACTGGGGATAGATGAATAGTAAGTCGAAACAAGAAATCTGCAATTGTATATGTGCTTGCTTTGCTTTATAGAATACTAGTAAAAGAGACCCGTTTCGAACAGAAAGGAAACGGGCGCTAGCAAGGTTCCAGGACCCCTCCTCCTCCCCTCCCTCTTCTCTCTCCCTCCTCTTCACCTACTTGCAAACTACACAGTAGTGCTTCTAGGCGCATGCTTACAGAATACTGTTTGGCCATTTTATTTGACTACCAAATAGTGACATAAATCAGCATTTGGACGTCCATCTCACAGAAATTTCCAAATCGGTATAATCGAAACCGCGTTTTGGACGTCATTCTCAGAAGTTCATCGGAAGGACGTCCAAATCTCAAGGGGACGTATTGAGGGTGTGTTCATGGCGAGACTTGGATGTTCCTAAGACTTGGACATCTTTGAGCCATAATTGAACAAAGCAAAAACGTCCAGCACTAAAACTTGGACGTTTTGAGCTAGACCTGTTTTTCTTATGAGTAAGGCACAAAAAAGTGCCCCAAATGCCAGATGATCACTGGAGGGAATCAGGGATGACCTCCCCTTACTCCCCCAGTGGTCACTAACCCCCTCCCACTCCAAAATAGTGTGTTGAAGAACAGTACTTGCCAGCCTCTATGCTAGCCTCAGCTGTCATACTCAGGTCCATGACAGCAGCATGCAGGTTCCTGGAGTAGTTTAGTGCACTTCAGACAGGTGAACCCAGGTCCATCCCCACACTACCTGTTACACTTGTGCAGGAAATTGTGAGCCTCCAAAACCCACCAGAAACCCACTGTTGTCCCGTCCCGGTCCCTTACCGTGGCTCCCAACGCGGGGGGCGAAGATCGACGGAGGCCGCAGGATCCAGGGCGGCAGGGACGAGTCGCCGACGGGGCCGGCGCTGCCGCAGGCCGCTCCGAGGCCGGCGAACCGCTGGAGCGAACGCCGGTCTCGGAGAAGGGAGCACGCCGGCCAAGATGGCGGCATCGGCGTCGTCATCTCCCTGGCTCAGCGCGGACCAGCGAGCCCGCTCCGCCTACTCGCGCCGGATTGGCGCATTGCAGCGAGAGACTCCGCCTGCAAGGTGGCCTGGCCTATCCAGGCGCGCCTTGCCTGCCAGAGCTGAGGGGATTGGTTCCTCTTCTAGGAAGGAGGGAACTGGCGGGAGATTTAAACCACGAAACAGGAAGAGTCAGTGCTTCCGTTTCGTTCGTCAGAAGCCCACACAGTGGATCGGAATTGTTGCCTCCCGAGACTGTGTCCTCTTCGCTAGCCGTCCTTGCTAGCCACCTCCAGGGACTGTGTCCTCTTCGCTAGCCGTCCTTGCTAGCCGCCTCCAGGGACTGTGTCCTCTTCGCTAGCCGTCCTTGCTAGCCACCTCCAGAGACTGTGTCCTCTTCGCTAGCCGTCCTTGCTAGCCGCCTCCAGAGACTGGGTCCTCTTCGCTAGCCGTCCTTGCTAGCCGCCTCCAGGGACTGTGTCCTCTTCGCTAGCCGTCCTTGCTAGCCACCTCCAGGGACTGGGTCCTCTTCGCTAGCCGCCCTTGCTAGCCACCTCCAGAGACTGTGTCCTCTTCGCTAGCCGTCCTTGCTAGCCACCTCCAGGGACTGTGTCACCTTCAGCTAGACGTCCTTGCTAGCCACCTCCCGCGACTGTGTCATCTTCAGCTAGCCGTCCTTGCTAGCCACCTCCAGAGATTGTGTCCTCTTCAGCTAGCCGCCCTTGCTAGCCACCCCAGAGACTGTGTCCTCTTCAGCTACCCGTCCTTGCTAGCCACCTCCAGAGATTGTGTCCTCTTCAGCTAGCCGCCCTTGCTAGCCACCCCAGAGACTGTGTCCTCTTCAGCTCGTCGTCCTTGCTAGCCACCTCCAGAGATTGGGTCCTCTTCAGCTAGCCGTCCTTGCTAGCCACCTCCAGAGATTGTGTCCTCTTCAGCTAGCCGCCCTTGCTAGCCACCCCAGAGACTGTGTCCTCTTCAGCTAGCCGTCCTTGCTAGCCACCTCCAGAGATTGGGTCCTCTTCAGCTAGCCGTCCTTGCTAGCCACCTCCAGAGATTGTGTCACCTTCAGCTAGCCGCCCTTGCTAGCCACCCCAGAGACTGTGTCCTCTTCAGCTAGCCGTCCTTGCTAGCCACCTCCAGAGATTGTGTCCTCTTCAGCTAGCCGCCCTTGCTAGCCACCCCAGAGACTGTGTCCTCTTCAGCTCGTCGTCCTTGCTAGCCACCTTCAGAGATTGGGTCCTCTTCAGCTAGCCGTCCTTGCTAGCCATCTCCAGAGACTGTCCTCTTCAGCTAGCCGTCCTTGCTAGCCACCTTCAGAGATTGTGTCCTCTGCAGCTAGCCGTCCTTGCTAGCCACCTCCAGAGATTGTGGCCTCTTCAGCTAGCCGTCCTCGCTAGCCACCTTCAGAGGCTGTGTTCCTTTTTGCGCTAGCCGTCCTTGCTAGCGGCCCTTTAGAGACTGAGTTGCTGACTACTTGCCAGGCCGACCGTCACCCCGTGGTTCCAGCAGTCCTGCTGGCCGCCTGCAGCTGGGGGCTCAACCCTCGGTGAACGGCGTTCGCCGCGGGTGAAGATTCGGGGTGCGCGGCGGTCCTCGGAGGTCTTACCGGGCCTCAGGGAACCTAAGGGCTCACCAATAACCGAAACAGGACAGGAAACGGAAGCCATGAGCTCGCCTACGCAGCCCGATCTACGGGACCTGGCCAAGGTACTTCAGCAGCAGCAGGAGCAGGTGAACGCCCTGGCGGGGGCGCTCCAGAATGTTTGCTCTCAACTTTCTACGCTCCAGGTACAGAACCAGGCCGCTGCGGTCCAGGGGGCCGCAGCGGCTCCCCGTTCGGGAGGGTTCCACACGGGACCTCGGTTCCCTGAGCCGGCACGATATAATGGGGCCCCCGGAGGTTGCCGGGGGTTCCTCAATCAGTGCAACTTGGCCTTCCGGATGGAACCGGAGACATTTGCCTCAGACCAAAGTAAAGTGGGATATATCATGGGCCTATGCGAAGGGAAGGCCCTGGCCTGGGTGGCTCCACTCCACGAGCAACAGGATCCCATTTTGGATGACTATAATGAATTTCAGCGCCGGTTCCGTATGGTGTTCAACCTTCCTGGGAGACCATCTTCCGTGGCCTCGGAACTGCTGCGAATTCATCAAGGTGAGGGAACGGTGGCCGATTATGCCATTCGTTTCCGGACTTTAGCCACGGAGCTCCGTTGGAACCCGGAATCCTTGATGGCTATCTTTACGGAGGGGTTACAAGAACGAATCAAGGATGAATTGGCTGGGCGAGAGGTCCCAGGCCAATTGGATGCCCTGATTTCACTCTGTATCCGAGTAGATACCCGGTTCCAGGAGCGGGCGAGAGCCCGGGCGGAACGGCAGAAGTGGGTACGGGGAACGTCCCGGACTACTAAGGGGCCGACTCCTTGCCGTGGGAACCGAGATTCCAAGGAGGCTGGGGAGGAGCCGATGGTGATGGGCCGTCAACGGCTGGCCCCTTCCGACAGGAAAAAACGTTTGTGGGACGGACTGTGCCTCTACTGTGGTGAGGCCGGACATTTTATTCGAGCCTGTCCCTCCCGGGTGGGAAACGTCTCCCCCAAGGCACCTTGAGGGGAGGGGTCTTGGGGCATTCCGCTCCCCTACCGGATTCCCTGATCACACTGCCAGTTACACTACGGTGGCACGAGACCGCGATCCAGACCCAGGCCCTAGTGGACTCTGGATCAGGGGGCAACTTCATCGGGCGCGAACTGCTACAACAGATGGGCTGGCCTACGCTCCCGCGGCGGCCGGCGCTGCAAATAACCTCCATCCAGGGAACTACATTACCGCAGCCGGTGACGGAGAGCTCCTCCTTTTTGGAATTGCAGGTGGGGGAGGATCACAGGGAAGAAGTCCAGTTCTTGGTACTATCCCGGACCATCCATCCAGTGGTCCTAGGATTGCCCTGGCTACGGAGTCATAGCCCTGTTATTGACTGGACCGAGGGAAGTATTCAAGCTTGGGGTAGTTCCTGTTGGGAGAACTGTTGTAAGGGCCGGACCAGCAGCTGCCCGGCATTTAATAGTATGCCTGGGAGGCCGCGGATAGAGCTGGGCTCCTTGCCCATGGACTATAGGGACTTTGCAGATGTGTTTTGTCCAATGGAGGCGGAAGTTCTGCCGCCTCATCGATCCTTCGACTGTGCCATTAACTTGATGGCAGATACCATGCCACCGCGGGGCCGACTGTACGCTCTGTCCCGCGGGGAGTCCAAGGCTATGCAGGAGTACATCCGGGAGAATCTGTGTAAAGGCTTCATCCGGCCCTCTACGTCTCCGGCCGGGGCCGGATTCTTTTTTGTTACTAAGAAGGACGGCTCCTTGAGGCCCTGTATTGATTATCGGGGGTTAAATGCCATCACGGTAAAGGATCGCTTTCCTCTACCGCTCATTCCCGAACTCTTTGATAGGCTGAAAGGAGCCCAGCTGTTTACCAAGTTGGACTTACGAGGGGCCTACAACTTAGTGCGCATCCGGAGAGGGGACGAATGGAAGACGGCTTTTAACACCCACGAGGGACATTTCGAGTATCGGGTGATGCCATTCGGCCTATGTAATGCCCCGGCGGTGTTTCAGCGACTTATTAATTTTGTGCTCGAGGATTTGCTGAACTCCACGGTGATTGTGTATCTGGACGACATCTTGGTGTTTTCCCAAAACCCCGCGGAACATGTGGGTCATGTTCGCGCAGTACTGCAGCGATTACGACAATACCGCCTGTTTGCTAAGCTCAGCAAGTGCGCTTTTCATCAGAGGTCATTACCATTTTTGGGACACATCCTGTTACCCGGAGGGCTACAGATGGAGCCAGACAAACTCCGGGCGATTCGAGAATGGCCACAACCACTGGGATTGAAAGCACTGCAACGTTTTTTAGGATTCGCGAACTACTATCGCCAGTTTATTCCCCAGTATTCACAACTGACGGCGCCGTTGACGGCGCTCACTCGAAAAGACGTGAAGGTCCGGGATTGGCCGCCCGAGGCGCAGGCGGCCTTTTGCCAGGTAAAGGAGGCATTCAACTCAGCGTCCATTTTGTTAGCCCCGGATCCAGAAAGACCCTTTATTGTGGAAGTGGACGCGTCCGCGTTGGGAGCCGGGGCGGTCCTCTCGCAAGTGAATTCCAAGGGCCGGCGCCAGCCTTCCTCTTTCTTCTCTCGCAGATTCTCCCCGGCGGAATGTAATTATACAGTCGGGGACAGAGAGCTCTTAGCATTGAAATTAGCTCTGCAGGAATGGAGACATCTGCTGGAGGGAGCGGAACATCGATTCACGGTGATCACGGACCACAAGAATCTACTATATCTACAAGAGGCTCAACGGCTCAACCCCCGACAAGCCCGGTGGTCATTGTTTTTCGCCAGATTTCATTTTCAGTTGGTTTTTCGGGCGGCTGCTCAAAATACCCCTGCGGACTCCCTCTCCAGAGCATTTGAAATTCCAGAGGAGACTAAGGAGACCCATTCCATGCTGGATCCAGCATGCCTCAGCGCGGCCGCGGGGGAGGTTGCTCCTACGAAAGAACTAGTGCCGCCCGCCGAACGAGCAAAGGTAATGCAATGGGGGCATTCGTCCAGATGGGCGGGACATTTTGGGTATCAAAAGACTCTGCATCTCATTACCCGACAGTATCAATGGCCTCAGATGAGGCGGGACATTCTTCAGTTTGTCACCACCTGTCCGGTGTGCGCCCGTACCAAACCGGTGATCGGGACCCCCATGGGAAAGCTACAACCACTGTCCGTACCGACAGGTCCCTGGACGGAGCTTTCCATGGACTTTATCACTGACCTTCCCAGTTCTCGGGGACATACGGTGATTTGGGTGGTCATTGACCGTTTTTCCCGAATGGCCCATTTCGTTCCCTTGCCGGGACTTCCTTCGGCGGTCGTATTAGCCCAACTGTTCATTCAACACATTTTTCGACTTCATGGGCTACCTCTTTGGATTATTAGTGACCGAGGCCCGCAATTCACCTCGCGGTTCTGGAGGGCTTTGTGTACAGCATTGGGGGTGAAGACCGACTTCTCATCAGCATACCATCCCCAAACCAATGGCATGGTCGAGAGGACGAACCAAACATTAAAAGGGTTCCTACGAGCATTCGTCAACAAACGCCAAGATAACTGGGTCTCTCTACTTCCTTGGGCCGAGTTTGCATATAATCACAGTGTCCACTCGGCTTCAGGAGACTCTCCATTCTTCTTGGTGTATGGACGACATCCTCGACTTCCAGCACCTTTCCCGTCTGGATCTCCGACCCCCATGGTTAAAGTAACTCTGACAGATCTGCAAAGAGTCTGGGAAATGGCCCGCGAACAACTGCAGAAGGCAGCCGCCAAATACAAAGTCTTCGCAGATCGACATCGGAAAACCGCTCCCGTCTTGCAACCCGGGCAGAAGGTATGGTTAAGCACAAAATACCTTCGGCTTCGGGTGCCCTCCCGAAGATTGGGACCTCGATACATTGGGCCTTTTGCTATCCAGTCTCGACTTGGAGCTGTGACATATCGATTGCGGCTACCTAGTACTCTGCGGGTACATAACGCCTTCCATATTTCCTTATTGAAGCGTTTTCGAGGGTCTCAATGGCATCCGCAACGGCAAGAGACTGAAGATCTAGAAGCAGATCCCGATCCAGAGTTTGAAGTGGACGAAGTCCTGGATGCAAAAAGACAGCGAGGAAAGCTATATTACTTATTGTCCTGGAAGAACTTTGGCCCCGAAGACAACTCCTGGGAGCCCGCGGCGAACGTCCATGCTCCAGAGTTGGTCAAAGCCTTCCACGCCCGGTATCCTTCCAAACCCGGGCCCAGGAAGAAGGGGGCATCCGGGGAGGATACTGTCCCGTCCCGGTCCCTTACCGTGGCTCCCAACGCGGGGGGCGAAGATTGACGGAGGCCGCAGGATCCAGGGCAGCAGGGACGAGTCGCCGACGGGGCCGGCGCTGCCGCGGGCCGCTCCGAGGCCGGCGAACCGCTGGAGCGAACGCCGGTCTCGGAGAAGGGAGCACGCCGGCCAAGATGGCGGCACCGGCGTCGTCGTCTCCCTGGCTCAGTGCGGACCAGCGAGCCCGCTCCGCCTACTCGCGCCGGATTGGCGCATTGCAGCGAGAGACTCCGCCTGCAAGGTGGCCTGGCCTATCCAGGCGCGCCTTGCCTGCCAGAGCTGAGGGGATTGGTTCCTCTTCTAGGAAGGAGGGAACTGGCGGGAGATTTAAACCACGAAACAGGAAGAGTCAGTGCTTCCGTTTCGTTCGTCAGAAGCCCACACAGTGGATCGGAATTGTTGCCTCCCGAGACTGTGTCCTCTTCGCTAGCCGTCCTTGCTAGCCACCTCCAGGGACTGTGTCCTCTTCGCTAGCCGTCCTTGCTAGCCGCCTCCAGGGACTGTGTCCTCTTCGCTAGCCGTCCTTGCTAGCCACCTCCAGAGACTGTGTCCTCTTCGCTAGCCGTCCTTGCTAGCCGCCTCCAGAGACTGGGTCCTCTTCGCTAGCCGTCCTTGCTAGCCACCTCCAGGGACTGTGTCCTCTTCGCTAGCCGTCCTTGCTAGCCACCTCCAGAGACTGGGTCCTCTTCGCTAGCCGCCCTTGCTAGCCACCTCCAGGAACTGTGTCACCTTCAGCTAGACGTCCTTGCTAGCCACCTCCCGCGACTGTGTCATCTTCAGCTAGCCGTCCTTGCTAGCCACCTCCAGAGATTGTGTCCTCTTCAGCTAGCCGCCCTTGCTAGCCACCCCAGAGACTGTGTCCTCTTCAGCTAGCCGTCCTTGCTAGCCACCTCCAGAGATTGGGTCCTCTTCAGCTAGCCGTCCTTGCTAGCCATCTCCAGAGACTGTCCTCTTCAGCTAGCCATCCTTGCTAGCCACCTTCAGAGATTGTGTCCTCTGCAGCTAGCCGTCCTTGCTAGCCACCTCCAGAGATTGTGTCCTCTTCAGCTAGCCGTCCTTGCTAGCCACCTCCAGAGATTGTGGCCTCTTCAGCTAGCCGTCCTCGCTAGCCACCTTCAGAGGCTGTGTTCCTTTTTGCGCTAGCCGTCCTTGCTAGCGGCCCTTTAGAGACTGAGTTGCTGACTACTTGCCAGGCCGACCGTCACCCCGCGGTTCCAGCAGTCCTGCTGGCCGCCTGCAGCTGGGGGCTCAACCCTCAGTGAACGGCGGTCGCCGCGGGTGAAGATTCGGGGTGCGCGGCGGTCCTCGGAGGTCTTACCGGGCCTCAGGGAACCTAAGGGCTCACCAATAACCGAAACAGGACAACTGTACCCACATATAGCTGCCCTCTTCACCCGTAAGGGCTATGGTAGTGGTATACAGTTGGGGATAGTGGATTTTTGGGGGCTCAGCACACAAGGTAAGGGAGCTGTGTACCTGGGAGCATTTTATGAAGTTCACTGCAGTGCCCCCTAGGGTGCCTGATTGCTGTCCTGGCATGTTAGGGGGATCAGTCTACTAAAAATGCTGGCTCCTCCCACGTCCCAATGGCTTGCCTTTGGACGTTATAGACTTGGATGTCTTTTTTTCGAAAATGGCTGAAAATCAAAGACATCCAAATCTCAAAACGGCCAAATCGCAGGACGTCCATGGTATTTTCGAACACAAAAGATGGACGTCCATCTTTTCGAAAATGACCTCCTTCCCGCTTCGTAATTTGTAAAACGTCCAAATTCTGACTTAGACATTTCTTTCAAAAATGCCCCTCCATGTATTCATATACTCATGAAAATGACTAGAATACTGGCTCCTTATAGAATTACCCCCTTAGTGGGACATATTTTGGACCATGTTTGGGCATTGAAGGATTTGGAAATGGTAGATGTGGGTAAAGTGGAGGAATTCTCATGAACTGATCAATCTCTGGTGAGGTGGAAAGTATATATGATTGGGAGAGGGAAAAGGGACCATAAAATGGAAGTGTTTGTTTGAGAGAAGATCTGGCTTCTGTATATAATGAAATCTGTTAGTGAATGGAATGAAATGATGTGATCTTTAAATAATTGCATAGTGCCAGAGAGAGCTTGTATTTTACAGCCCCTTAAAGCAAAATAGAAAGTTGAACATGATCAGAAATTTTACCTGTCCCCGTCCATCCCTGTGGGGAATGTAACCCATCCCCACCTGCTCCCGCGGGAGTCTAACCCATCTCTGTTCATCCCTGCCGCAAGTAATCTTCTCCATTCCAGCTCCCAGAACTTGCAGAATTTGGTGCGCAGTATGTCTGATTTAGCAGACTCTCTCCCACAGGAGCTGGCCGAATCTCTTTGCCAGTTGGTCAAGCAGCAGAAGGTGTGTCGTAAGTTCTTGGCTAGGAGCGCTTATGATACCTTTGATGTGGCGTCTCACATCTCTGCCCAAAGTATAGTGATGCAGAGACTCTCATGGCTGCGTGTCTATGACTTGGACCCTGTTAGAGAGCTGCAGTACAGTTACCTGCTGTGGGCCAGGTAACTGTACTGCAGAGACTGGTGGACACCACCTACGAGATAGATAACCTTTTTGGAGAGAAGGTTAAGAAAACACACAGACACCACTGATACTCTCTGCTGCTGGGTGCCTTCTGCACCCTCCTCCTCATCCAGGAAGTTTTTGGGCAAGTTGAAGAGGGGTCCCTACTACTCTGAGGCGTAGGCATGCTCCTTCTCACCGTCCTCAGGAGGCTGAGACCCAGTGCTCTCGTTTTTGTCAATAGCCTCTGTCCAAGGCCCAGCTGGCTCCCCATTCAAAACAGTGGACAAATTTTTGACTGGCTTCAGCAGTACATAGCTGCAGTACAGATAACAGTCCTGGATAACCTACTGGTAGAGGGGAGGCTGAGTTTTTCCATCTCAGCTTTTGTCACAAGGAGGTACTTGCAGAGGAACTCTCCACCTTTCTGAAGACTCCCGCAGTTGAGCCCGTTCCACCAGGGGAAGAAGAGAAGGGATTCTATTCCAGGTACTTCTTTGTGCCAAAGAAAACAAGGGGGGGGGGGGGGTGGCATCCTAGACCTGAAGGTCCTGAACAGATTCCTGGTCAAAGAAAAGTTCATGATGGTTTCCCTGGGCACACTTCTCCCAATGATTCAGGCTCAAGATTGGCTATGCTCTCTGGATTGAAAGGATGCCTACAGTCACATCCCAATACTTCCAGGCTACAGGAAGTATCTCAGATTTTTGGTTACTTCCAGTACTGTATGTTGCCGTTTGGCCTTGCATCAGCTACCAGGATTTTCACCAAGTGCCTAGCTGTAGTCGCAGCATCACTACGCAGACTGGGAGACCATGAGGCATATTTTCAAAGCACTTTGGGAGGCTAAGTTCCATAGGTTTCTATGGAACTTTGGGAGGCTAAGTGCTTTGAAAATGAGCTTGTTTGTGTTTCCTCACCTGGACAATTGGCTGGTGAAGAGCACGTCAAAGGATGGTTCTCAGGAGTCCATGCGGAGGACTATTCTGATACTGGAGCTACTAGGGTTCGCTTTAAACTACCCAATGTCCCATCTGCTCCTGTTCAGCAATTGGAGCTCGTTGGAGCCCTGCTAGACACGCAGCAGGCACGAGCCTATCTCCCTGTGCCGAGGGCAGGCACTCTAGTCACACTCTCCATTCAGAGACAGTGGAAGGAAGAATACATGGGGCAATCAGGTCAAAGTGAGCATGTAGGTATAATTGGGTAACAGGAGGAGGGTGGTATACTAGAAGAAATGAGTGGAAGGGGCATTTAGAAGAAGGACAATCCCTCCACAATGCTTGAGCAAAAGGCTTGGGGAGAGGATGTTGAGATAATGTAGAAGAATAAATCACAGCTAAGCCAACCTTCCCTTGTTCTAGTGCAATTGGATAAAGAAACGGGTAGCCAGAGGAACAAGCCTGAGAGACAGGGAAGATCTTAATCACATACTTAAGTCCCAGTGAGGTATAATATGTCCAGAGAGGAATCAGTGATGAGGGAATGAATTAAGTAACGATTTCCACAAATTACAAATAGATCAGGTATTTAAAAGGCCAATCTGAATAGGTGATGGATGTGGGTAGGCAGTAGGAATAGAAGTATCAGAGGAAGATTGAGAGGTAGGGGTAATGGTTCTGGATCTTACCTGATGTGTCACAAGGTAGGGGTAATAAAAGTTATCGGACAGCCGCACAGGACAGAATTTGGGCCATATACATATTTATTTATTTTGTTATATTTGTACCCCGCGCTTTCCCACTCATGGCAGGCTCAATGTGGCTTACATGGGGTAATGGAGGGTTAAGTGACTTGCCCAGAGTCACAAGGAGCTGCCTGTGCCTGAAGTGGGAATCGAACACAGTTCCTCAGTTCCCAGGACCAAAGTCCACCACCATAACCACTAGGCCACTCCTAAATGAAGAGGAAATGATATAGGTTCCCTCAGGAGGCACACAAAGGAGCACAACATGCTCCTTTGTCGCACACCTTTGGCATGTGCTGCACAGAATAAAGTAAACTTTTAAAAGTGAAACTAATGATGTCACCTCCAGAGTGGGCAGCAGAGAATGTTTGGAAGAACATGGCAGCCTGGACAGGAGAGAGCACATAGAGAGACAGCAGTAAATATATTTGAATCAATAGTGCATGGTTTTATTTTTCTTTCAAGGTGGTTACAAGTCTATATAAGTGGAAATTTCTAAATTGAGTGATAGTGCCAAGCTCAGTCAAACATTGATTTGTAGTCATTTTTCATTTATTATCCTTTTGAGAGTGTTTTGCCTTTGACTTACAGTAACTTGAAGACACTTCCATTATATGGTTTTTTTTGTCACACTATTCAGTAATGGATGATAAAATGATTTTTTTTTGCATTTTTAATGTACTAGAGCATTAGCCTATCACCACAGGAACTTTTTACCATTCTCTGTGGAAACTTAATGGAGTCTCTGATCATAGCTGGTGGAAAGCTTTTCTTCAGTTCTTATGATTTTAATCTACTATAACTGCATTTGGGGAACATCAAATGTGCTACATAGCTTTATAAGGATTAATGACTCTAATCCTTTCCCTTATGTTATTAAAGATTGGCCAGCCAGCTGGTGCATAAGTTCTCAGTACTGTATGTTTCTGTTAATGTAAATGTTTGGTCCTTGAAGGAGCAAGGGCAAAGCTAAAATGTATAATGACATTGTTGGAAGATAGCATCTGACCAAAAGGTTTTGTGTCTGGTGGTGGAATGCAAATGCAAGAAGTAGGAAGGGTAGGCTCTTCTGAAAAAACGGAGGAGACGTCTGTTGAGAATCAATTCTTTATTGCAAGAAAAACAAGAAAGATGCGACTCAACACAGCTGTGTTTCGGCGCTATCATGTGCCTTCCTCAGGAGTCTATGAAACAAAGTGTTTGAAAACATACAAGAAAATCAATGAAAATCACCAATGCCATAAAAAACATATCTTTGAAAGGAAAACATGTAAGGGTTAAAAACATATATAAAGAATCAATACATATGTAAAGAAATAAAATAAATGAAAAAAATTAATTAAACTAATTCAACTAATCCAATTATTTATGAGTCCATGGATGAATGCCAAAATAATTGCACACATATATAACAAAAGCACGACTTAAAAATATATACATCAATAGAGACCATATTGAAATATATGAGACAATTATAAATACATAGAAATACGTTACCAAAACTATCTAATTTTATGGATAAGAACAAATTGTGTTAATAAAATTTTGTTAATAAAATGGTGTTGTATACAAAAATAAAAATAAATATAAAACGAATGGATAAATCAAAAACATAAAGATATTTCACACAAACATAAAATCAAAAGTAAAGAACACATACCCTTCCTACTTCTTGCTTCCGCATCTTTTCACGTAGGAAACCAGTGTACCTCCACCCTCCTGTTGGTATCTTCTACTATGGTGGAATGCAAATATCATCTTTAATTACCCAAGTTCTTAAATTGGCTTTTTCATAAACACGTTCCTTAAGGCTCATGTACTCCCACTTGCTGGATTATACACCTCACTAAAACCCACACTCTGGGAAAGAAGAATTCAGCCCAGTTCTTTTGATTGGCAATACTTTTGTCAATTTTTAAAGTTGAAATAAAATAATTGGGAAATCTCAATTCCAAAAACCCACAGGCTGTACAGCAGAGGTCACATTTAGTAGTACACTAGTTACAAGAAATCATTTTCTTCTCTTAGACAGAATTTGTCTGCTGGTTACATCAACTCTTCAGTTCATCATAGCAATGAAATTGACACTTCTTTAGTGTGGTGGAAATAAATGGATGAGACTCCAGCAAACAGAAATATTTTTGTATATAGTTTCCATATTCCCCCTAGGAGCAGTAACGAATAGTTTAGCATTTACTCCATCCCTGAGAAGAAATAATAAAGTTCTGCTCCTTACTCGGCTGAATTCATCCAAAGGATGACTTCCCCTTAACCACTGTTGGCCTCACCATTTATACCATGTATTTGTCAGTGAAAGCAGTATCTATCTTTAAAGACATATACCTTTTTCTTTTTTCCTTTCTTAAGAACATTAAGATAGAGTTTATCTTAACACTCTTTGAGACCGGGTCAGAGTTGCTTAGAATGAGTAAGTAAAGGAGTTTTGCCAATAAGCCATCAAATAGTGGGAAAAAAGAAATATCTTGGTCCTGTATTTTCTCTTAATTTAACTAGTTCTTGTGATAAAATCTGCTTCCATCCTTATCCTCATCCTAGGCCAGTGCAGATGTGTGGGCTATGCTCAACATCCAGCAGATAGAGGCAAAAACACGGACTTATATTGACATCACCACTAGTATAAGGATTGGTGTACCTTGCCAGTATCTCTGCCTCCAGCACCTGGATTAGTATAACTGCAGGATGTGGGTACTAGTGGAAACCTCAGAGCTGGATCAGACCCTCAGGCCACCCTGGTGGCCTGTTGGTCAGCAGGATGCGCCTAACGGAGTCCCTGTAGAGGGAGGATGGGATTCTCAGCTTTTGCCTTGTTCTTTCCTTCCTCTATCTCCTCTGTAGCTATAGAGAAGGAGAAACTGTAGGCGGAGGCTGTCTGAGGAGATCAAGTTTCCCAGGAGTTCAGCACGGCTTCTTTGGCACAGCTCTGCTGGCAGGAGCAGTAGCTAGACTATCATTCTCAGAGCTATAGCTAGCTATGTGCAGCCAGTGTGGCCACTCAGGGGTGCAAGGGAAACTGGAATGCCAAAATTGCACACTATCAATTGGCTTTCTTTGCTGGTCATACACAAATTGGTGGGGTGGGAGCATACCGGGAGCGTTCAAGGGTGTGCTGCATAGGTATGTTTCTAGCTTGCCACACTCATGACCAGTCTGCCCAGTGGGGTATGGCACAGAGCTGCAGTGCTGTCATGCTTGTGGCACTTGCTGCATTAGTATAGCAGCAGGTTCTTTCCTGCCCTACCTGTGATAAAGGATTGATGGAGAAGCTGGGTCATCATGCATTTGTTCACAGTAAGAACCCAGGTTCCGCAGAGACTCTGATAGCTGCATCAGGTGAGAGTTTCCTGACAGCAGGAACCATTGCTATTTTGGATTCAGGCTGCAGTTCTCCCATGCGAATGGAGGTTTCTGAGGGAGCTAGTCTGCTAGAACTGGCACTCCTGAGAGAATGCAGGACTGTGACCAAGAGGTGTTGCAGACTGCCTGTGTGTACAATCCCCTGTTAAGTTTTATAGAGGAAATAACTGGTTGCAAACAAAATCTCCATGCAATCTCTGCAACAACCTGGAGGCCTGTTAGCTCAGGCAGTGGGGGCTCCCTTCAGCTCCAGAGAGGCGAAGAGACTCAGGAAGTCTGGGGTGGCCCTACACAGGGCTTGTAGCCCAATACTAGAGCTGAGTTTTGAGGAGGACTGGGAAGAGAATGGAGAAGATAAGATATCTTCCTTTGGAAGCGTCTCTCTGAAGGAGAGGGGAATCTCCCTCAGAAGTTTCAAGTCATAAGAACATAAGAGTAGCCATACTGGGTCAGACCAATGCTTTAAAAAGGAATAAGGAACGCATTACCAACCACCGTGAAAACAATGTATGACCATCTAAACTTCCGGAAATCACTAAAAACTATCCTGTTCAAAAAGGCATACCCCACCGATCCAACTTAAATGACAACCATGCAGCAAAACGAAACCTACGCTCGTACTGGACATAACTCCCTACGATTCCCTAATGTGTCTGTTACACATGATCTTTATTCTACCATAACATCACTTTGTATTTGTTCATACCGGAATTGGCGATCGCCTTTACGGTACTATGTAAGCCACATTGAGCCTGCAAATAGGTGGGGAAATGTGGGATATAAATGTAACAAACAAACAAATAAATAAATAAATAAATCTAGCCCAGTATCCTGTTTCCAACAGTTGCCAAGCCAGGTCACAAGTACCTTGCAGAAACCCAAATCGTGGCAACTACCAATCCCAGGTCAAGCAGTTGCTTCCTCATGTCTGTCTCAGGAACTTGTCCAAACCTTTTTTAAACCCAGATACGCTAACCGCTGTTACCTCATCCTCCGACAAAGAGTTCCAGAGCTTAACTCTTCGTTGAGTGAAAAAATATTTCCTCCTGTTTTGTTTTAAAAATATTTCCATGTAGCTTCCTCGAGTGTCCCCTTGTCTTTGTACTTTTGGAACGAATAAAAAATCGATTTACTTCTACTCATTCTACACTACTCAGGATTTTGTAGACCTCAATCATATCTCCCCTCATCTGTCTCTTTTCAAAGCTGAAGAGCCCTAACCTCTTTAGCCTTTCCTCATATTGGAGGAGTTCCACCCCCTTTATCATTTTTGTTGCTTTTCTTTGAACTTTTTCTAATTCCGCTATATCTTTTTTGAGATATGGCGACCAGAACTGAATGCAATACTCAAGGTGTGGATGCAACATGGAGCGATACAAAGGCGTTATAGTATTTTTGGTTTTATTCACCATCCCTTTCCTAATAATTCCTAGCATCCTGTTTGCTTTTTTGGCTGCCGCCGTACACTGAGCAGAAGATTTCAGCATAATATCTACAACGACACTTAGATCTTTTTCTTGAGTGCTGACCCCCAAGGTGGACCCTAGCATCAGATAACTATGATTTTGGATTATTCCCATGTGGTCTGCCTTTTTTTTTTACAAGGAGGAGTTTTCCTCCCTTATAGAACAGGTGATCTCCTCCATGTGGATGGAAACAGCTCTCTTGGGGAAGGTATCTGGCAGAGATCCTATTCTGGAAGGCCTTTGTAGGCCTCTCAGGTCCTTTCTCCACCACGAGGCCCTGTACAGGATGGTCCTGGAGAAGTGTGAGTTTCCAGAAGCGATTCTTGAGGGGACCAAAATTATGGGGAAGCTTTATCCACTACCTTGGGATGACCTGGAGCTTTTATTTCGAACTCTGCAGGTAGACATCCTGGTGATGGAAGTCACAAAGAAAGGAACCATTCTGGTTGAAGGAAGAGTGGTCTTTAAAGATGGGCAGGAAAGGAGAGTGGACATTTTATTCAGGCAAACATTTGTCTCATCAGCCTTGGTGTTCAAGTTGCAGTCATTGGAGGCTACATGGCCTATACACTCCTCCATAGAATTCAGCAGCTCCTGGAGATCCCAGAAGTACTGACATTGGAGTCTGCAGCAGCCTTTATGACCATGTATAGATTGGGGCAGGGTCAATTGGCATTAGTGGTGATAGTGAACAAGGGCTTCTGGCTATGGAACTGGTCAACAGACACTGCATTTAAGATCTGTCTTAGCAAGCCTGGGCAGGTAGGCACCAGCTTCCTTTTCAGGGAATGGATCTGGGCAGTTTGACAGGGCATTTCTTTGGAAGAGCCTGCAAATCCAGAGATGGGGAGGATCTTCATCTTCAGCAGGTAAAGGTCCCCAGTGAGATCCTGCCAGTCCACTCTCAAGGGGCAGCAAATGGGAGTTCTTTAGTTTCAGCAGCAGATGAATCCAGAGACTTGTGGGTTGTGACCATCTACCAGCAGGTGGAGATAGAGCGCTGAACTGCACTGTCATATAGGATGGAATGCTCCTTGGCCAGTCAGTATTCTGTATCTCCAGCAGGCGGATGGATGGTCTCTCACAATCTCCTGGTCTTATCTGATGGTGGCTCCTGTTCTGGGTCTCTCTGTTCAGTAGAGTTTTGGGGTGTGCGGCTGAGCAGTGCTGGCTGTAGGGGATACACCTGGTCATACCAGGTGTATCCCCTACATACGGCACTGCTCAGCCGCACATCCCAAAACTTTACCATCCCCCACCCTTCTCTCTCTAGCCCTTCCTCTGTTCTCCTTCCTCAATGAAAAAAAAAATTGGGGCATAATTCTTTAAAGCCTACAGCCTTGGCTACGGGAGAGATACTGGTTTGGGCCAGTATAAAGGGCTTAGTAATGGAGAAGATGTGAGTGTGCTTCCAGCAACATGGAGTTCGACAGGCAGGACTCCTGATGGCTGGCTCTCCCAGGTTGAGTGTATCTTTAACTTTTCTTTCACCTTTGGGTCATTTTCGGTTTTACTTTTGTTTTCTATGCAATGGCAGCCGAAGTTGTTAAAAGCTGCTCCGCCTTTTGGGAAAAGCGGAGCAGCACTGGGGTAGTGTCCAGAGGACTGTGTTCAGGGAGGCCTTGTTTCCTGTGTTTGAGTGATGCGGGCTCATTCTCTTCATGGGGCCGAAAGTGATTCGGCAACTTTTTTTACATTAATGTGATTTGGAGCAACACTGCTGGTGGCTCCTTTACCCAGCACTGCTTCAGAGGTCCTTACACACATCAGCCACTTTGGCAGTTTCTCCGGTGGTGGGGTCTTCTGACTTCCCCCCTTCCCGAGTTCATTCTGCTGCTCAATAATGCCTATATGTTGCAGAAGTCTGATAGGGGAATGGACAGTTCCTTTTTAGTTCAGCCTTTGGAGATTTCTGTCTTGTTCCCTGCCTCACAGTCTCCACTGATGGACCCTGCCCCAAAGAGGAGACATTTGTACTCCAGCTCAGAAGTAGAGTCTATTGCTCCCCTGTCTCCCTATCATTCTGAGGGAGTCATTTCAGGGCAGTCCCTTTCCTCACAGGTGCATGAGAAATTGGAGGAGGGGGAGCTGTTTACAGCGGAATCTGATGATCGCACCACAGTGTGGGTGTTACATAAGGAGGAGTTCCCTTCCTTTATACCTAAAGCTGTTCAGGTTCTTAATATTTCTTCTTCTGATCCTGCTACACCTGCATCTGCTAATCTTAAAATATCGAGCACAAGAATACTGCTTCAGTTTTTCCAGTGCATGAAGCTATGCAGGACGTCTTTTCTGCTTAGTTGGCCACCCCAGATATTACCCTTCGAGTGGTGGTGGCTATGTCACATCTTTACTCTGTTTCCATGCCTGAGCTGGAAAAGCTATGTTTGCCTAAAGTGGATTTGTTGGTGGCAGCAGGCCACATTGTCTGTGGTGAGTTTGGTTAAATGCTGTTCCTGGTGTGAGCGCCAGTGAACAGCATCAGGTCAGTGCACCATGTATGTTAGCTAAGTCCTCTGAAAGGGCCTATTTAGTGTTCTTATATTTTTAGATACCTTTCATTTAGAGAGCTTTGAGTCCCCTCAGTTTTTTTCACAGAGGGCAGTTACTTAAACACCCTGAGAGTTTTCCGCACTTCTTTTATGGAACTTTCTTTTTTTTACCAGAACTCTATTTATATTGGCAGTACAGGTATACCTTTTTTCAGCTTCTTTACAAAGGAGTTTAGTTTAGAGGGAGGCTTAGTGCTGTTAGCTCCATGTTTCTGTGAGAAATGTTACAAACTGAGCTATTTTCTGAGGCTAATACACTCTTCCCATTAATCTCTTGGTCTCCATGGTAACCATGGAACCTCAGTGCTGCCATGGTAGCATTTTCTCCAGGTGCAGTGTTTATAGCAAAATAGTTTTATTCTGTTAGGTGGCTGGTGTGAGAAATGTGTAAATGTATTGCTTTTTCACTTAACATAATTGCAAAGATAGAATATATAGCTTATATCCTGGTAGATAGGAACTCTTTAGAGGTAAGGGTATAACTATATTTATGTAGGCCCTTTCTAACAGACCACATTATGGCTTTCTAATTTACTAACACAGGAACTGTGGTAGTTTAAAGAGACGTGTACAAATTGATAAGGAATGTAAGAGCAGGAGGAGAGAGAAAGGGGGAGAAAGAAGCCTAAACTGCCGAGACAGAGTTGTATGAAAGTTTCAAAGACAGGCCTTAGAGCTGAAATAAAAATGTAGCCAGGCATGAGACCATGAAACTATGAACAAAGGGAACAGAAGAAAGGGGGGTTGTGGGGGGGAAGGTGAAGCAAACCATGTATGAAACTACTACTGCAGAGTTTTCACATGAAGGTTTGAAGATAAGAAAATGTAAACCGAACAGAAGAACTAACAATGAATAGAGGCTCTGTCTATGGAAAATTTTCAGAAGGGACTCTCATTTGATAACCAGCACTAATGTAATAGGGGGTAAATGTGATCAATATCCAATGAGAAACTTAGGAGCAGACACCTATTGTAACCACAGAGAGAGAGAATATATAAACTGTAAAAATTAAGGAAGTGTGTGCCTGCTTGCTCTCAGAGACACCCATTCTTGCAAGAGTGTATTTTTGAAATAATAAATTAATTAAGACTTGTTTCACCAATTTGCATTTGTAAGTTCTTTTTGTTTAGGTTCTCAGGTTATCTGGGAGCTATTTATAATAATTTTGGGGGGCTCGAGTTCGGGATAAAGTCATCAGAGACATCTGTGGCTGGCAGCTGACCATGGGAAGACACGTCCTATTGATTTCAATAGTCCATAGGTTTGTGGCGAGGGATCGAGGGCCTGACTGACGAATGATCCTGAGACATTGGTGAATCAAGATAAAGATTTGCAGGCACATTGATCGATTGGCCAAGAAAATTCTGTGCACAGAACCAAGGTAAGGAAAATTGACTATTAAAGTACTACCTTGGTGGCCGGGATTGTGGGGACAGAAGTGTGTGAAGTGAGACGTGTCAGAGACACAAAACGAGTGTGGAGTCCTGATCCGCGGTTCCGTATTTCTGCAAGGAAAACGGCTGGAGACGAACGAAGTGAAAGTTGAGAGCTGAAAGACTTCTGGGTATTCACAATGGGAAATAGGCTAGCCAGGAATAAAAGAAAAGGGAAGGTGGGATCCTTGCCCTTAGATATCCCTCCAAATAGTTCTTTGGGAGGGGGAATGTTAAGATACTGGAAAAATGACACTTGTACAAGAGATAAGGACAGGAAGAAAATGATTCACTGTTGCTGTTTTGAATGGCCAAAGCAGAGCATTTTGCCTCCAGCTGTCTTCTGGCCCAAATTTCGAGCAGAGGAAAGCTGGATATGGCAGGCTCTTAATCTATATGTTAACAGCAAAGAACCACCCTCTAATGAGGAGTCAGAATATGCCTCATGTTGGGTGGGGAAGGTAGAAGTACTAATACCACTTAGGATAAAAAATGAAGAGAAGAAGGAAGAGGAGCTAAGTGCATCTTCCCGTAAGTGGGACCCCTTAGAAATCATACCCCCACCCTATGTCCCCG
This sequence comes from Microcaecilia unicolor, assembly GCF_901765095.1. NCBI lineage: Eukaryota > Metazoa > Chordata > Amphibia > Gymnophiona > Siphonopidae > Microcaecilia > Microcaecilia unicolor. Next base: position 101,123,191 of record NC_044034.1, on the reverse strand, counting down.
ACTCTCTGGAGCAGCATATTGCACCCAGTGCTCCAGTTCAGGTGGGAGAGCTTGCTGCAGAACAATTAGCAGAAATAGACCAGCCTGAGGCTAGTAAAGCTCCATGTAGATCCTGGATGAGTGAAGTGGATCGACTAATAAAGGACATAGACAGTTTTCCTCTTCCCCTGAAATCAAGCATTAAGAAGGCAGTGGAAATGTTCCCCTTGAGGGAGGTGCCCTTGGGAAATACTATAGGGTATGTAAGTAACCCTCTCACCAGTGGGGAAGTAAGGAATTTTAAAAAGGAAATGAAGCCCCTATTAAATGACCTGGCAGGTCTAGCAGAGCAGTTTGATCAATTCCTGGGACCAAATGTATATACATGGGCAGAGCTGATGTCCATATTAGGAATCCTCTTTACAGGAGAAGAAAGGGCTATGATAAGAACCACTGCTTTAAAAATATGGGAATGGGACCATCCCCAAGGAAGTGAGGGAGGGGGAAATATACCTGCAGAGCAGAAATACCCTACTGTAGACCCAGGATGGAATAATAATAGTGAAAATGACCAAGCAAAAAAGACAGATCTTAGAAACCTAATATCAGCAGGAATAAAAGAAGTGGTACCTAAAAATCAGAGGCACAGAGAGTGTTTGTGAGGAGAGAAGAGGAAAGGCAAAAGCATAAGGCTAAAATAAGGTGAATACTTTAAATGAAGTAGTTAAGAAGCAAATAGACACTAAGGGAGGCAAAAGGGGTAGAAGATTTTTTAGAGACAGGGGACAGAGAGGTAGAGGATATGGGAGGGGTAGGGGGATTTCTAGGGACAGAAATCCCCAGTGGATGGCTTCCCGATCTGGATGTTTTGAATGTGGGGAAATAGGGCATTTCAAAAGAGAATGTCCCAAGTTGGTGAGGGAAGAAAAGGTTTTCTCTCTCATGGATTCTATGGAAGATTAGGGGAGTCAGGGGCTCCTGACCCTGAGGTCTCACCAGGAGCCCTTGATAAATTTATGGGTGGGACCAGAAATGGAAGCGATAGTCTTTTTGGTAGATACGGGAGCAGCCAGATCCTCCGTGGCTCAGCTTCCAAAAGGGGTGACATTAATATCACAGAAGTTGTCTGTGAGTGGAGTAGAAGGGAAGGATTTTCGGTCCCCTTGTTGGAAAAAAATGGTGATTAGAGCCACGAATGACAAAGTGGTTCAAGGCTGGTTTGTGTATCATATTAGAAGCTGTGGAACTCATCTCTGTTTCAAATGGGGCATATTTTATTTCATTCTACAGTTCTAAAGGTTAGCTGTGTTGGTTTTCCACAGCAGCTCTGCTCTCTAACATTGCACATTGACACTGGCCAAGACTATTGCATAGTAGCTCCAGCCATCACTGAATCGCAGCGTCACTAGCTGTATGTCAGTGTCTCTATATGGGAGTGATATTCGACATAGGCATAGGGAAGACATTTCTTCCTGTTACTCTCTGGAGCAGCAAAAGATTCACACCCAAGTCAGGTTTTACTTTCCCTACTAGGTTCTGGGGTCTGGGAATATGTTCACTTTCTAGGCACATTCTTGGACATTCTTCCATGGGCCAGATTCCACATCAGACCACTTCAGGGGTTCCTTCTCAGCTTTGGTCTCCATCTGTCTTGGACCCTCCAAGCCAAACTCAGCCTCAACTGGTGGATTCAACCCAGCCTTCCTCTGGCAGTTCAGATGATCTCTCTTTCTGCAGGCTGTAGCTATCTGTAGCTTGTATGCTGCTGGGGTGTTCCTTAGCTGGGTGCAAAAGGTTTCAGATCCCTTCCAGAATACAGACAGTCACCCTCCTGAATTGCCAGATGTGGAGACTGGGCGGGCATATTCCGCAGATTCCTTGTATGACTTAATTTGGACATCGACCAAGCAGATGTGTTTGGCAGTCTCAGCCTGTCATTTGATGTGGTTGCACCACTGGGCAGCAGATGCAGCTTCAAACAGCAACTGGTTAAGCTTCCTTTTAAGGGCAAGCTGTTGTTTGGTGAGGACTTAGTGAAGTGGTGAAAGATCTGGGTGACTTCATGTTCGCTTTGGTTGGGTCAGGCTTGTTCTCATAAATACATAAGTATTGCCATACTGGGACAGACCAAAGGTCCATCAAGCCTAGCATCCTGTTTCCAACAGTGGCCAATCCCGGTCACAAATACCTGGCAAGATCCCAAAAAAGTACAAAACAAATTATACTGCTTATCCCAGAAATAGTGGATTTTCCCCAAGTCTCATTTTAAAGATACCAGGTGCTATCATCCAGGGCAGCCTAGTTTTCTTTAGAGATCCAGGTATCTGTCCAAGCAGGGTTTTGTAACTTCAGACTTCATCCTGTCGAGTTCCTCCGGATTTCTCCTGAAGGGATGATGGCGCGCACAGTCCTATCTTTTCTTCTTAACGTGGTTTCTGCCTTTCATCTCAATCAACCTTTGTTTCTTCCCGCTTTCTTGATGTTCACCATGTACTCCCATACTATTTGGAAATGACCAGCGAGTTCTGTCGGTCAGATCATTTGTTTGTGCTTTGCTAGCTCTCTGGGTCAAGGAGGCTATCGCATCTGCTTATTTACTAGCAGGTAAACCACTTCCAGCTGGATTCTGGGTGCCTTCTACCCAAGCTTTCATGACTTCCTGGGCAGAAGCCCGTCTGTTCTCCCTGAAAAGAAATACGTAGGGCGGCAACATGGTCTTTCGTGTATACCTTCTGTAGATACTACTGTTTGGATGTCTCTGCTTAGTTGGATACATCTTTTGGAATATCGATGCTATCTGTAGGAGCTTCAGGTTCCCACCCTATTTTAAGACTGCTTTGCTACATCCCACAAGTCTCTGGATTGATCTGCAGCTGATGCTAAGGAACAAAAAATGATTTCTTACCTGATAATTTTCTTTCCTTTAGTTGCAGCAGATGAATCCAGAGGTCCACCCTGTTTTTCCGGTGGTTCCTATTGGTTAGTTCTCTCTATTGGAACTTGTTGCTTCGTTTTTATATTTTAGATGGACTGTTGTAATTGGTTTATGTGTTTGCAGTTCTTGGTTTATCACTTTTCCCTGTGGGGAATAATAAATGTTATAATTCTGTTTCCTTCTTCTTTGTTATGAGAAATACTGACTGACCAAAGAGCATTCCATCCTATAAGACAGTGCAGTTCAGCACTCTCTATCTCCACCTGCTGGTAGATGGTCACAACCCACAAGTCTCTGGATTCATCTGCTGCAACTAAAGGAGAAAAATGATGAGGTAAGAAATAATTTTTTGGTCATATCGGTCTCTTCTTGGGTCCTGAAGGTGGTGCAGCAGGGATGCACTTTGGAGTTTGCCAAACATCTCTCTGACACCTTTATAGTTTCCCCTTTTGGCTCTGGGGAAAAAAACAGAGCAGCTGGTGAAGTGATACAGCATCTAGTGCAATTGGGAGCCCCCAGAAAAGAGGGGATTAGGCTGCCATGCTATCTATTTTGCTGTGCCCAAGAAAGGAAGCTTATTTTCAATAATCCTGGACCTCAAAGGGGTCAGTGCAACTTTGCAAGTTCCCAGTTTCCACATGGAAATCTTGCAGTCCATGACTGTGGCCATCTTATCAGAGGAGTTCCTAGTATCCCTCAACTTGGTGGAGTCCCACTTACACATTTGTGCCATTCATCAGAGGTTTTTGCATTTCTGTGTCATGGGAAAACATTTCCAATTCAGAGCAATGCCCTTTGGTTTAGCCACCATACCCAGAACCTTGTAGTGGTGACCTTTCTTTGCAAGATTTCACCCATACCTGGATGATTGGTTGGTGTGGGGCAATTCTGAACAAGAGGCTGGGGCAGTAGTTTACAGAGTCATTCAGTTGTTAGAGAGTCTGGGCTGGATGGTCCATTACCCCAGGAGTAATCTCCATTCATCTGGGTCCCTGGAATGTGTGGGAGCCTGCTTTGATGCAAAGGTCAGCAAAGTGTTCCTCACAGGTTGCTGTGTCAAATCTAGGCATTTTGTGCACAACAAGCCCCAAGGGCTTGGGACTATCTACAATTGTTAGGGCCCACACGTGGCCTCTTCAGAGTGCTCTTCTTTCAAGGTGGGCTCCCTGCTGGCAAGTATACATAGTAACATAATAAATGATAGCAGATAAAGACTTGAACGGTCCATCCAGTCTGCCCAACAGTCACATTCATTATCAATTCAAGATTAAAATCAACAATGAATGTGAGATTATGTACTTGATCATGGTCTTCTTTTGGTGTTTCTGAGACATAGACCGTATAAGTCCACCCGGCTCTGTCCTTATGTTCCAACTACTGGAGTTGCCGTCAAAGCCCACTTCAGCCTATCTGAATCTGTCATGTCATTTGTGGGACACAGACCATAAATGTCTGCCCAGCAATGTTCTCACATTCCAAATTACTGGAGTCTCCATTGAAGCTTTCTCCAGCCCATCCTAAACTGGATTGCTATATGTGGTACATAGACGTACAAGCTAGCCCAGCACCAGCCTTAGTTTTTACAGCCAGAGTTGTAATCTAAGCACCACTTGACATACCATTCATTTTCTAATTAGAGATCCTCTGTGTTCATCCCACGCCTTTTTGAATTCTGATACTGTTTTTTTCTCCATTGTCTGCCTTGGGAGGGCATTCCAGGCATCAACCACCCTCTCCTTGAAAAAGAATTTTCTGACATTACTCCTAAGTCTAACACCCCACAACCTCAATTCATATCCTCAAATACTTTTCAAGTATTTAAACATCTTTATCATATCTCCCCTGTTCTCATTTCCTCTAGGGTATACATGTTCATGTCTTCCAGTCTCTTCTCATATATCTTTTGGCACAAGCCCCATACCATTTTTGTTGCCTTCCTCTGGACCGCTTCAAGTCTTACATCTTTAGCAAGATAAGGCCTCCAAAACTGAATACAGTACTCCAAGTGGGGCCTCACCAATGACTAGTACAGGGGCATCAACACCTCCTTCCTTTTGCTGGTTATGCTTCTGTCTATACAGCCTAACATCCTTCTGGCTATGGCCACCAATGTGTGGCCTCCTCTAGGGAATGGATCTGGAAACCTCCACCTGGGTGAAAGTAACCACAGATATCAACATTTAGGGCTAGGTAACTCATTGCCAGTGCCAGGTAGCGCAGGTATTTTTGTTTGCACAGTAAACAATGTGATCCATCAATAGATTGCAGTCCAGAGTGATTTATCTGCCTCTGAAGGTCTTCTCTCAGCGGTGTAAGTCCTGTCAGACAACACAACAGTGTTGGTGAACATCAAGTATGGGGCACCAAAAGTATAGTGGCAGCCTTAAAGTTTGCCTCGCTCTTCAGCTGGGCAGGAAAGTATCTGATAGCCTCATTCGTGGCACACATCACATGTGTGAAGAATATGCAGATAGACTTCCTCAGCAGAAATGCATTGGATTCGGGTAAGTGGGAGCTAGGGGTGAAAGCCTTCCAAATGCTGGTATGTCATTGTGGTCAGCAAGTCTTGTAACTGCCAAAGTCAACCAACTCTTCAGTTTGCAGACGGAGCCATGGTCCCAAAGCATCGACACACTGACCCAACAGTGGCCAGTGGAAAAGCCACTGTGTGTATTTCTACCATTGCCTTTTATTGATCCAGTGCTGCACAGGATCACGTGGCATAACACTGGCGATCGTAATGGCTTGGGATTGGTGAAGGTGCTCTTGGTGTGCCAGTCTGGTGAGGCTGGTGGTGGTGGAGCCCCTTCAGCTTCCTCAGGATCTCAGACTTTTCTATCAGGGGCTAGTACTCATGGAGGATCTTTCTCCCTTCTGGCTTAAGGCTTGGCCCTTGAGAGGTGAAAAATAACATGCAAAGGTTACTCAGCACATAGGGCACTTACTTTACCTAATGTATGTGTGAATCTGCAAAGTCTTTGAATCATGGTGTCGGTGGCAAAAACTGGTCACCAAGTGGGCAGATATGCCCTTTATTGGAAGATTTTTGAAGGGAGTCAAGCAGTTGTGTCGTCCTCACTGTGTAGTGATGTTTCAATGGATCTATTGTTGGTTCTTAAGTCTTTCACAGGTCCACTGTTTGAGCCCTTGAGGAGAGTGACTCTGAATTGTTTGTCACTGGTGGCCAAGTACTCAGTTATCAGAGCTACAGGCTCTCTCATGCAGGTAACCTTATCTCAGAGCCATAGGAAGGTATAAATGCACCCTGTGCGACTCGCCCTCCTCTTCCATGATATATCAGACTTTATTTCATTTATTGTGCTTTATTCAAATAGTATTCCAAACTTTACATAGGCCTATTGCCTAATATAACTGTGTAAAATTGATAGGTTGCAGCCTGCAAACAGTGTAGGTGTCATCTTAATACCAAAATCTGTCTGCTGTTTACTTTAATGGAATGTGACTGTTTAGTCATAAAATTACAAATAAGTCTTCTTTGGTAAATATTCCACAGGTTTACTTTGAAATGCCTTTTATTAAGGCGAAAGCAATAACGGAGCGTCCAAGCCAAAATAGTACAAGAACAACCATAAACAATACCAACAAGGAAGGTGTTCAATAGCACAAAATTCAATATTGCCAAAGTTTTATATACACTCTTAACCCCCTCCCCCACAACCATCCCCCAGCTTGCCCTCTTAAACCTCTAAACAACAGGGCAGTGCGAACTCTTATGGTCAGTGTACCCAAGAAGGGTGTCATATCTTAATGAATCTCTTCTTTGCCTTTTTCCTGGCCGCTTCCACAGACATCCTTTCCATTCTGAGGAGGTGAGCCTCCATCCTACTCTAAGACATCCAGAATGGTCATTGGTATTGCGGCTTTGCTCTTCTGGAGCCAGTCAAAAGTTCACCCCCTCTACTTTGACTGTAGAGCTGGTTAGGACTTCTGGGTCCTTTGCTGCCCTGGACAGGAGCAAGAGACTGGGTATGGAAACTGAACTAGGAGCAGGCAGGGGTAGTGACGTAAAGGTATGAGAATGCCTTTTGATGAGATCTGCTGCTTCTTCTCCTTGTCACTGGAAAGGTTGTCTCCCCAACACAGAACTTCCACCAGCTTCTCCTGAACTGCTGGTTTGAGCTCTGAAGCATGCAGCCAGGCGAATCTGTGCAACCTAATCCCCACTGGAGGCCCTTAATGCTGTATCAAGAGCATCATGGGTTGCTCGGACCATGCAATTTCCACACTCCTGCTCTTTGGCTGCTAGCTAACAAAGTTCCTCAGACTTCTTCCGATGAAGAGTTTCTACAAACTCTACCACACATAGTATTTCTCAAGTGCATGCTTATTAATAGCTGGTAAGAAGTTATGCAGGAAGCTAGCTTAGCATTCTGAAAGAATTTCTTTCCAAAAGATTTCAGTGTCTGAGCATCTCTCCCCAGGAGCACCGAAGAGCAAGTCATGGAACTGTTGGCTCTTTTGAGAGCAGATTTGACCACCATGGTTTGGTGAGAAATCTGGAGCTTTTTGAATTCTGAGGCTTTCTGAAATCTATATATAGAGACAACCATATTAACTTGCTGTACTAACTGTCACTGCCTCCTTTTTTTTTTGGGGGGGGGGGGGGGGAGTCATCAAACTAAAGGATGTAGAATGTCTTAGCCCTGGACTTAGCCATCTCTTGTAGAAAGTCAAGGAGAGCTCCTCCGAACGCAACTTTCTCCTTTTATGTGGAGGTGAGTGGTCTAAGAGAAGACCAAAGGACCCCTCTTCCAAGAGGACCTCTGGTGCCTCCTCAGATACACAGGAGCTGTCAGAATCAAACTTATAAAAGTAATCCCTTGAAGGTGTCCGAGACTGCCTACCTCATAGGTGGTTTGCGTAAGTGCAAGCATCTAAATGTTATGTACATTAATACCCGATTATGCTAGCATCCTATAAAGGAAAGTAGATGCCAACTTTCCTTAGAAAAGACTCCCAAGTCCGTGTCTTCCAGGCACTTTAATGGATATACCTGGTTATAGAATTGCCCCCATAGTGACCAGATTTAGGGCCTGCCACTGCAGGAATTTTGAAGGAAGCGTGGTGTTTGGCCTCTGGTTGAAGACTATCACTGTAATGACTAGATGAGTTTGGAGGGGATAGAAAGTGGGAGAAAAATTCAGCTGTTATTCTGATTTAACTGAAAGGCTAATGGAGCAGGAGGAAACTGTCAGTAGCAGTCAACTTTCCTGCCTTAGTACTTTGTATTAACCAGTACTAGCCCTCTGGTGTCCTTTTCTGATATAGGAGAGTACGTCCTAAAACTTTGCTATTATACTCAGATGTACACTGAGCAGCAAGAAACAATGAGCCTTAGAACAATTTTCAGCAGCTCATTCCGCAGCCTTTCAAACCCAAAATTTTGGTGCATAGCCTTTCATATTCCTTTGTTACTCCACTGTTTTTTAAAATAATCTTTTGTGCTTGGAGCTATTATCATATTTCTGCACTCATTGACTGAAACCAAAGATCATAATAAAAAAATTTGTTTTTGAGTTTTCAGCAGTCATAATCTGCTGGCACTTTTTCATTTCATTACCAATACTTGTCCAGCTGATTTCTTTTTTGATTTTAATTTTACTGGTTTATAAAATAATACAGAATATACTTGTATATAGTTGTTTTCATGTATAAGTTGGGGGCAGTTTTATGGACTAAAAATGGCCCCCAATTTTTTTTAACACATGTATTAGTTGAGGCTGGGTCCCACATGGCTCCTTCTTTTTCCCTCCCCTCCACTTCCAGGTTCAACATTGCTCTCTCTCTCTCTCTCTCCCGCCCCTCCAGGATCACCCTTGTCTTTCTCAAACTCACCCGTGTTCCCATATCCCCTAGCTTCAGAGATTTTAGCAGGGTCAGAACAGACTTAGGGCCAGATGCACTAAACCTAATGAGCCCACAACTTGCGTTTTAAACTGGTTCCAGCCAGTTTAAAACGCAAGTAGTTTACCGGGGGCATGCACTAAGGGCATTTTCCATGTCACGGTAGCAGGCAACGAAAACGGAATGCAAATTATCCAAAGGCTATTATAATGAGCTGCACTACTGTTGCAGCTCATTATGATGAGATGCACTACCGTTTTTCCAATTCCCTTACCGTGGGAACCCTAACGGGAGGTCTGCACCTCTCGTTAGGGCTCCTGTGAGGGAATCGGAAAGGAAAAGGGCCCCAAAAAAAGGTAAAGAAAAAAAAAAGCGAGCGCACGTGAGGGGCGTCCTTTATGGAGATACTCTGCCTGCGCTTGTGAGGGACGTCTTTTATTTGTCTTTTCTCCGTTTTTTTTTTTTTTAGTTTTGTCTCCCCGGCGCTGCTCACCTTCTGTAGCTGTGCGAGGAGAAGGAAATCGGGGACGTGCGAGTCGATCCGGAGTTCGGGACGTCTCTTTCCATTATGCTCCTCTTCCAAGTCTCTTCAGCCAATCAGAGTGCGTTTAGCTGACACCAGCAAGCTAGACGTGCTTGATTGGCTGAAGAGACCTGGAAGAGTAGCATAATCGAATGGGACGTCCCAATTCTCTGACTGGCTACCAAGGTAATGGTGAATGCAACGGAGCTACAACGAGTAGCTCATTTGCATTCCCTTTCCTTAGTGAATTCTCGTTCCCTACCGATTCGCAATGGAATCAGTAGGGAACGGGAATTACCGACGACTTTAATGCATCTGGGCCTTAAAGTGGAAACAGCTAAATCATCATATTTCAGTATGTGAGGATTATATATTTATCTTTCACTAATAAGTCTCTTACTCTAAACATTGGCAAGTTCACTAAAGCAAAGTGTATTTTCACAAATCGTTCACCCTTCTTATCCAAGGAGAATGTTTATTCAGAAATCAGTGTTTCCCAGCACCCAGACACACTCCTGTTTTTCTTTTCTTTAAAAAAAAAATAAAAAAAGCAATCAGCATGTCACTCACCATCTCTTTCAATACTCTGTTAGCTAAACTTCATCTTCGAAGCTATGGCTTGAGCCATCAGCCAATCAAATGGCTTTTTGCTGTAGCTGTCCCAGGTCATGGGATACTTGTCATGCACTGCACACTTCCCTGCAGGCATGCCCTCTTCTCAGTGTACATGCTCAGAACAAACTTTCAACCAGCCAGAACATTTACAGATTCTAAACAATCACTATTTTTATTATTACCCAGTCTCACTTCCACACCTCCCTCCAAACCTTTTCTCTTTAATTAGGATACTATGCTAACTCACCCTGACTTTTAGAGTCTGTTTATGGTACTTTTCTTGCAAAAAACATTAGCATAGCCTAAGTCTGTTTATGGTACTTTCATGAAGGTAGCAATAGCAAGAGTTCTATAGTACTGATGAGCATGACCCATAGATAAGACAAGCCTGATTTATTGATGGGTTTGAAGTCAAAATTTGTTGGTCTTTAGCAGTGGCGTAGCCAGACTGCCAATTTTGGGTGGGCCTGAACCCAAAGTGGGTGGGCACAAAATTTTCTCTCTACCCCCCCCCCCCCCCCCCCAGCAAAATGTAGTCACACTCAGATGCATTTGTCACACAGGGTAAAGTGCTGCTTTTCAGTGCATCAGATTTCAGACAATTTATTAATAGCCTTAACACCCTTTTCAGTGAGCTTTCAGAGGCCAAAACCTCCTGCCTCAGGTCAGTATAATGCTGTTACGGTATCCTCTCCTGACCTAAGGAAGGAAGTATTGGTCTCTGAAACTTTATTAACACCATATTACTTTATCCTAAATTAAAAATAAAATTATTTTCTTTACCTTTGTTGTATGGCCATTTACTTTTTCTCATTGTGTTGCTCCCAGTCTCTAGATTCTGCTTTCCTTCGTTTTCGCTTGACTCTTCTGCCAGGGTTTCCTGGCCATTTGTCATTTTTCTCTCCTTTTTCTTTGCTTTCTTCAATATTTTTCTGCCTCTCTCTGTGTCCAGATTTAAATCATTCTTACTATCCATTCTTTAATTTCCTTCATCTACTTATGGCTTTTAATCTTTTTCTCACCCTTGTTCTCCCCATGCCCCTTCCTCTTATTCTCCAATCTTTCACTACTCCCCCTTTCCATGCAGCAGCTCTCCTCTTTCTCTCCCCATCCTTCCAGTGTCTCCCCTCTCTCTCCCCATCCTTCCAATAGTCTCCCCTCTTTCTTTCTGCATCCTTCCATCCAGTGTCACCTCTTTCTCCCTACCCTTCCATCCAGCGTCTTCCCTCTTTCTCTCCCCATCCTTCCACCCATCTACCCTCTCTCCTGATCCTTCCATCTAATGTCTCTCTCCCTCCTTCTAACCAGTGTCTATCTCTCTACCCTTTTCTGTTCAGTGTCCCTTCTCTCTCCACATCCTTCCACTCTCCCCTTTTTCTCTGCATCCTTTCATCCATCTCCCCTCTTTCTCTGCCATCCTCCCATCTGTTTTCCCTCTTTCTCTCCCCATCCTCCGTTTTCCCTCTTTCTCTGCCATCCTGCCATCTGTTTTCCCTCTCTCTCCACATCCTTCCATTTTCCCTCTTTCTCTGCCATCCTCCAATCTGTTTTCCCTCTTTCTCTCCCCATCCTTCCATTTTCCCTCTTTCTCTGCCATCCTCCCATCTGTTTTCCCTCTTTCTCTGCCATCCTCCCATCTGTTTTCCCTCTTTCTCTGCCATCCTCCCATCTGTTTTCCCTCTTTCTCTCCCCATCCTTCCATTTTCCCTCTCTCTCCCCATCCTTCCATTTTCCCTCTTTCTCCCCATCCTGCCATCTGTTTTCCCTCTTTCTCTCCCCATCCTTCCATTTTCCCTCTTTCTCTGCCATCCTCCCATCTGTTTTCCCTCTTTCTCTCCCCATCCTTCCATTTTCCCTCTTTCTCCCCATCCTGCCATCTGTTTTCCCTCTTTCTCTCCCCATCCTGCCATTTTCCCTCTTTCTCCCCATCCTGCCATCTGTTTTCCCTCTTTCTCTCCCCATCCTTCCATTTTCCCTCTTTCTCTGCCATCCTCCCATCTGTTTTCCCTCTTTCTCTCCCCATCCTTCCATTTTTCCTCTTTCTCCCCATCCTGCCATCCATTTTCCCTCTCCCATTCAGGCCCACCAGCCCCAGCTCCCATTGCCGGCCACTGCTGCTTTTCCTGATGAGCAGCAGGGCCGGCGCTACAAAAAGAAGAAGCGCTCAGCTGACTGAGCTGAGCGCCAACGCGTCGCTAACCCGACGAGAAAAAATGTAAAAAAAAAAACGCGGCACTGCAGGCAGCCTCGAAGCATTGGCTGCTGGCTCTGCAGGCTCCTTCCGTCTCTTACGTCACTGCCCCTGCTTCGCTACAGGGGCAGTGATGTAAGAGACGGGAGGAGCCTGCACAGAGCCAGCAGCCAATGCTTCGAGGCTGCCTGCGGTGCCGCATTTAAAAAAAAAAATTTTTTCTTGTTCTTAGCGACGCGTTGGCGCTCAGCTCAGTCAGCTGAGCGCTTCTTCTTTTTGTAGCGCCGCGGCAATGGGAGCTGGCGCTGGCGCTGGGCGGGCCTGGGCTGGAATTGGGTGGGCCTGGGCCCACCCAGGCCCACCCGTAGCTACGCCCCTGGTCTTTAGATGTTTACCATATATACTCCTCAATAATTCTTTTTACCATTCTTATTCTTTAAACCACATTAGCCACAGGGTGTGATCAGGGCTCTGGGAAACCCTTACTGGCCAAAGGGTTTATAGGGTACCTTCTGTAAAGCACATGCTTAGTGCTAGCCTTTGGCTGACAGGATTGCTTTCCTGCCCTGCCTGGCATGAATGTACAAAGAGATGATTATTTTGTAAAAAAAGAAAAAAAGTGAGATTTCTGCATTTGTGGCAGCCTGAGGGAACAATTGAGTTGTAGCACACTTAGTCATAAAACACATTTTCACTTGCTGTAAATTGAGCTGCTCATCCATACCATTCATATTTAATGGATACGATTCATTGATCGCCTCTTAAGAATAATGATACCATGGAAAAAGTGAAAGTGAAGAGGCTACTTGAGTTACTGTATATTGCACACTCCTGCTGAAAAAATATTGATGGCATTGTCAGTCAAATCTGTATATCTTCTAATCAAAGCAATTTAATTTTATATTTATTTGATTCCGTTTCAGAACAAAGTACCATACAGAGCAGTTGTTTTGTATTGCTTTCTAAGCTATCACACAAATTCTTATTTTTTAGGAGCCAGAAATTTCAGTCTGGTTGCCCTGTTTGCCTGTTAAGTTTTGAAGAAATATTGGAGTTTTAGTACCACTAAATATGTTCTAGAAAAGGGGGTCATGACACTAGTCAAAGTACACTCTACAGTAATACAAGGACACATTTCTTTATAGAAAAACCTCCCAGTGGAGAAAGTTAAGGTAAAACAATATTGGACACTGAGGCCATCTCAAGGACAGTGTGACTGATGTGGCCACACAAGGTGCAGTGGTGTAGGGGTGCAGTTGCACACACTACCATTGGTGTGCACTGTGCACATCATGTTTGTTCTACCTCTGCTATAGCCTGCCCTTCCTAGCTTGCTCAAGCAACCAGGCCTGGTACCCTCTTTGCGTCACCTCTGCCGCCAGATCTGCCCCCCTAGGACCACCCTTCAGGGAAAGGCTACTGAGGGATTGACCGACCTTCATGTTCCATCTTGCCACTGAAGCCTTTAGGTCGCACTGGTTGGTGTAGGTGGTCACTGTTCAAGTCACTATCCCTGCCTGCTCCTAGATCAGCCTCCACATCCAGGAGGTATTTTGGTGGAGGGCAATGGAGGACCTACTACTCTCAAAGGTGTATCTACATCTAACTCCATATTTTGCTTACTGCATTTAGACTAGAGTCCCAATGAGCTCTGGCACTCAGGGTGGCTTGGGGCAACAAAGAGCCAGTTCTTCGTTCTTCAGACTAGTGTGCTTTTGCAGCTGCTGAGAAGAGGAGCCACTGGTGCACTTCCACTGCTCACATGGATTGACTGCTGCAGAAAGGAGAGGAAAGAAAACACAGAAGAAGCTGGTGGAGAGGAGAGCACAGGGCTGATGAGTGCATTATATTCATAACAGAAGTCACCATGGGATGGGATTCTGGTGAGTGAAGGGATCAGAACAGATGTTGGTTGGGACTCGGGGGGGGGGGGGGGGGGAGGGGAGGGGGGGAAGAGAGGAAAAGACCAAAAGCTGGATGGGCTCATGAGGGAGGGTGGAATGGAACAGAGCAGAAGCTGGTTGGGAGTTAGGGGGAGTGGAATGAAGGAGAAGCTGAATGGGACTCGAGGGGGATGGAGAAGATAGGACTGGGAAAAGGGAGAGACAGAAGACAATTGGAGTTCTGGAGAGGGCATGAAAGGGAGAAGAGAAACGCCAGTAGATTGAATTTAGCATATTGTGGTTTCTATTTCAGTTTTAGTGTGCATATTTATTTCTAAATTATGGTTCCTTATTCTTTGTCAGGTCAGGATCTTTCCATGTTTTACTTGTATGATTGAGGTGAGGTATTCAGTTAATGTGTAGTTACTGCGTATTTCGTTCTGTTACCCCAATAGAAGGAGCATGGGTGTCTTAGGACCCAATGTAATATTTGTGGTGTCTTTTCATAGGTAGAGTTCTTGCAGTCTTATGAGTTAGTGCTGTTTTGGTATAATGTTTGCTATATAGGTGTTGAGTATCGTGTTTGCAGGGTTGTATATTACCTCACAAAGCATCTGCTAGTAAAGTATGAGTGTTTTTCCTATACCACAGTTTTATTTAATATTTATATATTTTATGTGGTAAGGAGATAATGGCCTAGCTTCATTGCTGGGTGAATATGGAGAGACTTATTACAGAACCAAGTGTTGTGGGGCTTATATTGAGATTGTGTTTCATTCTATTTAGACATACTTTACTTTCAGATAGAGGAAATCTTTGAATGATAGTTTTACTTGGCGGGGAGGAGTGGAGGTTTCTTTATACAGCTGCTGTTGGAATCTTTTTTTTTAAGTATATTTTTAGATAATTTAAATGTAGGGAGGGGAGATGAGAGGCTAGGTTCAGATTCAGCTTTAATATATTGGAAATGAGAGCTATCTAAATGTTTATAAAAGTAAAAATTAGGGCTGTACATCGATTAAAAGGTTTAAGCGCCCGATTAACAGCAATTAAAATTTTTAATCGTGTGGTTAATTGCATGATCCAAATGGGCACCATCTCCTCCCATCTCCCTTCCTCCCCTCCTCTTCATGGACACCATCCTCTTCCCCCTCCCCTCAATGGGCACCATCTCCTCCTTTTCCTTCCCTTCCCATTCATTCCATAGGCACCATCTCCTCCCCTCCTTTCCCCTCCATGGTCACCATCTCCTCCCCTCCCTTACCCTTCCCTTCATGGGCACCATCTCCTCCCTTCCGTCCATTCATGATCACTTTTTTTCCTTCCCTCCCAACTCTCTTCTGCTTCCTCTTTCTCCTATGGCTCTGGTCCACATCATTCTCTCTGGTTTCCCTTTTTTCTGTGAGCACCTTCCAGCTGGCACCTCTTCTTACCTCTCTCGACACGGCACTGCAGTAGCCCCCTCTCCTCTGTGGCACCTTCTCCCATCTACTCACTGCTACAGTGAAAAACAGTGCTGCTTTTCATCCGTCTCTCTGTAACATGAAGTTCTGAGCTGGAACTTCTTGTTACAGAGAGATGCTTTGGGCCTTGTAAGAAGCAGCACTGTTTTCACTGTAGCGGTGAGGGGCAGTGAGAAGGAGCATGCAGAGGAGAGGGGACCGCTGGAGTGCTGTGCAGGGAGAGGTAAGAAGAGGTGCTGGCTAGTGGGGGGAAGGCTGATGGCGTTAATGCGTTAATTGCATTATTAATGCATTAAATGTATGGCCCTATTAAAAATACAAAGGGATTAGGAAAAAAGGAAAGAAGAATGGAAAGACATAAGGGAGCTAGCTTACAATTTTGCATAATAAGGAGGGGGAATGTGGGATGGGAGCATAATTAACCCTAAAAGGAAAAACAAAAGGGGAGGGAATGAAATGGAAAAGAGGACAAGAAGGGGCATAGCCAGACCTCGAGGAGGGAGGGGGCCAGAGCCCAAGGTGGGGGCACATTTTGGTCACCGCCCCACTGCCACCCCCCTTTGCCGCCCACTGCTGCCGTCGTAAACATCTTGACTGGCAGGGGTCCCCAACCCCCACCAGCTGAAGCACCGCTGCCACAAATACCTTGGCTTGCGGGGGTCCTCAACCCCCACCAGCCAACCAAGGGCCCAGAGCAAATTTGGCCCCACCTAGCTACGCCACTGCTTTGTATGCAAAAAAATTCTAGCCATGATGTTTCTAAGTGAGAGAAAATCATCACCCTTAGCAACCCTGATAATGAAAATTATATGTGTAAGGCCTTGTGGGAATGGAGAAGCACAACAATTTGTGTTGTCATGGGACAGTGATATCGATGAACAACTGCTCCCAAGCTCTCTAGTTGCCTAAATCCAACTCAATTTTGGCATGCTTCAGCATTCTTACAATTTACAATGTTCTCTCTTCCTCTCATTTTACAGCAGTGGCAACAGGTGTGTTAAAGACTTACATTTAACCACTGCAATGAGTCAATCAAATAGTTATCTGAGGGTATGTTCAGAAAACAACAAAAAGAAGACCAAAAAAAAACCAAGTGAAAAATGTATCAACTATGGCAGAATTAAAGTTTCTAAATCATGTGCTGGCCATACATAGATTGGTGATCAGATGGCCGACAGGTAAGGAGCTCCGCGATTGAGCTCCTGAGGTCCGGAAGAGTGGACCTACCTGGACCTTGCTGAGCCGTCGCCAACCGGTCCGGAATGGACCGGAACTGACCCGCACCTGACAGGAGACCACAGAACCCGCGACGACCTCGCTGCTACTCTGAACAGATGAGCGAGCGGAAGCTGATTGCGGTAGATTCCCTGAGGTCCCGAAAAGTGGGCCTACCTAGCCGTGCTGCGCCGTCTCCAGCCAGATTGGAATGGTCCGGAGCTGACCCGCAGCTGGTAAGGAAACTGCAGAACCGCGACGGCCTCGCTGCGCCCCCGCACAGACGAGCGAGCCGAGATTGATTTGCGGCGGTGGTTTGCCTGCCTTGTGGCGAGCCGACGCGTCCACTTCCTGAACCGGGCTGGATCCGACTCGGAGCTGGCTCGTAGATAGAGCGAGGCTGGTGTGAGGACATCGGGCGGACTCACTGCCGTGTGTAAGGAGGCAGGTTCCTGAAAGTAGAAATATAAATTGTTCACCTTTGCCTTCCCATCTGCTAAAGGAATCAAGAGATTTAAGATCTTTGATAAAGTCCTTGCCTATCTAGCCCCTCAAATACGGTGCGGAAAGATGGCCGACAGGTAAGGAGCCCAGGTAAGGAGCTTCCGAGGTCCAGAGGAGACAAGACCTATCTGGACCACCAGGCGCCGTTCCCAACCGGACCGGAATGGACCAGTGCTGAAAAGGAACTGATCCACGGTTGACCGGGGAGTTGCAGCTTCTCCCTGCTGGTTCCAGTCCGCCTGATCCGGCTTCTCCCTGCTTGTTCCAGTCCGCCTGTTCCGGCTTCTCCCTGCTGGTTCCAGTCTGCCTGATCCGGCTCTCCCTGCTGTTCCAGTCCCCCTGATTCGACTTCTCCCTGCTTGTTCCAGTCCGCCTGATCTTGCTTCTTCCTGCCTGTTCCAGTCCGCCTGATCCAGCTTCTCCCTGCTTGTTCCAGTCCGCCTGATCCGGCTTCTCCCTGCTGTTCCAGTCCACCTGTTCCGGCTTCCTGCTTGTTCCAGTCCGCATGTTCCGGCTTCCTGCTTGTTCTAGTCCGCCTGATCCGGCTTCTTCCTGCTTGTTCCAGTCCGCCTGACCCGGCTTCTTCCTCTTTGTTCCAGTCCATCTGCTCCTGTTTGTTCCAGTCTGCCTGATCCAGCTTCTCCCTGCTTATTCCAGGTCTTCTGCTCCAGCCTGCCTGCCCCAGGCCTCTGCTCCAGCTTGCTCCAGACTGCCTGATCCAGCCTGTCCCAGCCTGATCCAGCTTGCTCCAGTCCATCTGCTTCAGCTTGCTTCATACCATTCCAGCTTGTTCCAGTACTGCTGCTGTGCTCTCCACCGCACTCACCTGCTCCTGCTTGCCTGCTGCCAAATCCACCTGCTCCTGCCTGCTAGCCACCCAACCTGCTGCCCAATCCACCTGCTCCTGCCCACTAGCCAATCACCTGACTGACTGCCCACCCTGAAACCTGCCTGCCTCCCAGCCCATCTTCCTACCAGCTCATCACTCCCTGCCCGACTGCTCACCTTCACCTGCCTGTCTCCCAGCCCATCCACCTGCCCTGTGAACACCTCAGTCACTACTCATGGCCCCCATTCACATTCTACTCCTTGCCCTGTCCCTCCCTAATCTTTTCCCCCTCCCACCGCTGTATACCACACGATCTCACTACCCATCCATGTCCTCTCCCGTCCTGCTCACTACTGCAATACCCTACCTACCCCCGTCCCCCACCACCTCACCATCCCTATTGTCCTCCTCCTCCTCCTCCTTCCTAGCTCTCAACCTTCAACACCACCTTCCTGCCAAGAACCCTTCCCCATTCCTCCTAAGCGCATCCCGTCTTCGTCGCCTTCGTCGCCCTTCCTCACCCACCCTTCTCCGCACTCTCTTGCTCCTTCTCCTGCTATCCGCGGGAGACATCAATCCCAACCCAGGTCCCCCACACCTGTCCTCGTCCTCATCTCATCTATGCAAACGTTCCCGCGATATCTCCAATCTCATCTCTATTCCCCACCTCCCCCCTCCTCCCTCCCCTTCTCGTGCGCCCTGTGGAACGCCTGCTCAATCTGCAACAAACTTCCCTTCACCCACGATCTCTTCATCTCCCATTCCCTTCAACTGCTCGCCCTAACTGAAACCTGGCTCACCCCTGACGACTCTGCCTCAATTGCGGCCCTATGCCACGGAGTCTATCTTTTCTCCCATTCGCCCCGCCCAGTTGGTCGCGGAGGCGGCGTCGGGCTACTACTTTCGCCCTCCTGCAGTTTTCAACCTCTCCACCTACCTCAGCCTCACTGCTTCTCATCCTTTGAAGTTCACTCCATCCGCCTATTCCACCCGCTACCACTCAGAGTTGCAGTCATTTACCGCCCCCCTAATAAGTCCCTCCCTTCCTTCCTTACCGACTTCGATGCCTGGCTCTCCGTTTTTCTTGAGCCCTCATCCCCGTCCCTCATTCTCGGTGACTTCAACATACACATTGATAACCCATCTGACTCATATGTTTCTCAGTTCCTCACTCTTACCTCCTCCTTCAACCTCCAACTCAGCTCTTCCACCCCTACTCACAAATCTGGCCACTGTCTTGATCTCGTCCTCTCTTCTACTTGCTCACCTTCCAATTTCTGCGCATCAGCTCTTCCTCTCTCTGACCATCACCTAATCACATTCACACTTCAGCACCCTCCCCCTCATTCTCGCCCAACACTAAATACTACTTCCAGAAATCTCCAGGCTGTTGACCCCCTCACCTTATCCTCTAGTATCTCTGATCTCCTCCCTTCCATCATGTCCTCCGAATCTGTTGACAAAGCTGTCTCCACTTACAGTGCCATTCTCTCCTCTGCTCTAGACACCCTTGCACCGTCCATCTCCCGTCCCACAAGGCGTACCAATCCCCAGCCCTGGCTGACCCCTTGCACCCGATACCTTCGTTCCTGCGCCCGTTCGGCTGAACGCCTCTGGAGGAAATCTCGCACCCATACTGATTTCATTCACTTCAAATTCATGCTATCCTCCTTCCAATCCTCCCTATTCATCGCCAAACAGGACTATTACACCCAATTGACTAATTCCCTCAGCTCTAATCCTCGTCGTCTCTTCGCCACCCTCAACTCCCTCCTCAAAGTGCCCTCTGCTCCCACCCCCCCTCTCTCTCTCCTCAATCTCTGGCCGACTACTTCCGTGACAAGGTCCAGAAGATCAACCTCGAATTCACCACCAAACTTTCTCCTCTTCTTCTTCCTATAACCCACTCTCTCAACCAACCAACCCAGGCCTCCTTCTCCTCTTTTCCTGATATCACCGAAGAGGAAACCGCCCATCTCCTCTCCTCCTCGAAATCCACCACCTGTTCCTCAGACCCCATCCCCACCAACCTACTTAGCACCATCGCTCCTACTATCACCCCCACCATCTGTCATATCCTCAACCTCTCTTTCTCCACTGCAACTGTCCCGGATACCTTCAAGCATGCTGTGGTCACACCACTCCTCAAAAAACTATCTCTTGACCCTACCTGTCCCTCCAACTACCGCCCCATTTCCCTCCTACCCTTCCTCTCCAAGATACTTGAACGCGCCGTTCACAGCCGCTGCATTGACTTTTCTCTCCTCTCATACCATTCTCGATCCGCTTCAATCCGGCTTTCGCCCCCTACACTCGACAGAAACGGCACTATCTAAAGTCTGCAATGACCTGTTCCTCGCCAAATCCAAAGGTCACTACTCCATCCTCATCCTCCTCGACCTATCCGCCGCTTTTGACACTGTCAATCACAACCTACTTCTTGCCACACTGTCCTCATTTGGGTTCCAGGGCTCTGTCCTCTCCTGGTTCTCCTCTTATCTCTCCCATCGTACCTTCAGAGTACACTCTCATGGTTCGTCCTCCTCTCCTATCCCACTCTCTGTTGGAGTTCCTCAGGGATCTGTCCTTGGGCCCCTCCTTTTTTCAATCTACACCTCTTCCTTAGGCTCCCTGATCTCATCTCATGGTTTCCACTATCATCTTTATGCTGATGACACCCAGCTGTATCTCTCCACACCAGACATCACTGCGGAAACCCAGGCCAAAGTATCGGCCTGCTTATCCGACATTGCTGCCTGGATGTCTAACCGCCACCTGAAACTGAACATGGCCAAGACTGAACTTATTGTTTTCCCACCCAAACCCTCTTCTCCTCTCCCTAGACTACCCCAACTTGACATTTCGTCCTTTAGATTGTAAGCTCTTCTGAGCAGGGACCGTCCTTAGTTATTAATTTGTACAGTGCTGCGTAACCCTAGTAGCGCTCTAGAAATGTTAAGTAGTAGTAGTAGTAGTGATGATTCCAGCCAGTCAGGTGTGGACATTATTCAGAATTGTGAAACACAAACACTTGCCAATGAAGAAGTAGTCCCACCAGTGTAAGTAAAGTTAGTGACCCATGAAAAGAAAATTCACAGAGTGTGTATTTTCAATTTAATGAGCCTGTAACTTGGTCTGTAATCAAGTTAGGTGTTTATTCATTTCTCACGGGCCCGTCCAAGAAAAAAAGAGGCATAAAGTAGTCACAGCAAAAGTCCAAATATCAGAAGAGGAGCAGCCAAAAGGAACCAACCAGTGGCAGTCAAATCATTAAAATTTATTAAGAAAACAACCTTTAAATAAACAGGGTGTGTTATTCTTTCCTACAATACAGATGATTTTAGTGATAGCTCAACATGTTTCAGAAGCAAACTGCCTGGGTCAGGGGCACATTCGATACTTGCGTTAGGAACACATAACACACCTGTCGCGTTCTCGAGGACCTTGGCATACTGTCAGGCTTCTTCCCCGGGAGCACTGGGTTCGTGAGTCTTTGGGCCACTACCGTGGAGCGGCAGTGGCAGGCAAGATCACCTTCAAGGTAGAGACGAGACAAGACTGGACCGGAACCCCGGACTGGAGTTCTACACAGGAATACCCGGAACTGGAATGCACCAGACGGGTGCGCACTGGAGTGGAGCCCGCTGGAGTGGACCCACTGGACTGGAACCCACGGGACCGGAACCCGCTGGACAGGTACACACTGGACCTAGGCTTCCCCTACGCTTAGCCACCTTTCCCCGAGGGTTGAGCCCTCAGGTTCGGGCAGCTGGCAGGACTTACAGGAAAAAACGGAACTGGAACTTGCAAGCAGGAACAGCAGGAATCAGGATACAGAAGTGCCCCCCAGGCACCTAGGTGAAAGCAAGGCAGACAGGCAGGGAATGTTCGGGTTCCGGCAGAAGGCAGGTTCAAAGCAATGGTCAGGTCAAGGAGCAAGACAATGGCTGGAGCTTCAGTATCAAGGAGTACTGGCAACAGACTGAACAAGGGCTGAAGCTCCAGAAGCAAAAGAAAACACACACGGGAAAACCAGCAGGCTAAACACAAGAAGACTAGGAAACTGAACACAAGCTAACAAGAAAGCTATGCCCAAGCTAACCAGTCATACACTAGAACCATACACTAAGCAAACCCAGGAGATCTGGTAAAGCTGTACACAGGCTAACAAGCAAAGCTGTGCCCAAGCTAACAAGTCATACACTAGGAACATACACTCAGCAAACAAAGGAGATCAAGCAAAGCTGTACACAGGCTAACAAGCAAAGCTGTGCCCAAGCTAACAAGTCATTCACTAGAAACATACACAGAGCAATCTCAGAAGAACTAGTAAAGCTGTACACAAGCTAACAAGCAAAGCTGTGCCCAAGCTAACAAGTCAAACATTAGAAACTCACACAGAGCAAACAATGTAGCAGTGTACAGAGCACTCTACATACCAGGGCCCTTAGACAAAATGCAAAGGCAAGGGCTGCAGTCTCAAAGTGATTAATAAAGCCCTTCAACACCAGAGGCACAGCTACAGCAATCTCCTTGCCTCCAAACAGAGGCTTGACACACAAAGAAGTCAGCCCACAGGAAGGAGAGCCATCTTGGCAGGAGCCATCTTGGATACTGGCATAGAGGAGTCGGCAGCCATCTTGGAAAAGGCATAGCCCACACAGGTGAGGTCCAGTAAGGCAATCAGCACACAGAGCCAGAGAGAAACTAAGACAGAGACAGACACAGAGACAAGCAGAAGCCAGCACAGCCACTGACTCCCAGAAACAGGGTAAGAATGAGGGTGGTCACGGCCACAGATGTGACAACACCGTACAATATGACACTCAATGCTTAAATAGCCTGCACTGGGCTCCAAAGAATTGCAGTGGTAGGACAAGAATAACATACTCTGTGTATTTAAAGGTTGTGTTTTTATAAATTTTATTGATTTGGAACCTAGAAGAGCGTTCCATATGGGAGCATCACCAGATGGAGCGTGTAGGAAGTGCCATCAAGAAGGGGCCACATTGGCTCATATGTTTTGGACCTGCCCAAGAGTAGCCTGGTTTTGGAGAAGCATACTAAGGCAAGTAACAGATCTCTGGTCTCGAAGATGGAACTATGATCCACAGCTGCGTTTTGGACATCCAAGGCTAAGCAAGCCCACGCCGAAAGGACTTACAGACTTTGTAAAAAGAGCTACAGTGGTAGCAAAAAAAGCAATTTTACAGGAGTGGGTGGGGAATAAACCACCATCACTGCAATACTGGCGAACTCAAATGCTCTTGCTTTTACGTACAGAACATTTGGAAGTGTGGAACCAGCCTCAGCTGAGGAAACAATTTGAATGCAGATGGGCACCCTTTTGGGACACTTTGACCCCAACAGCCCGGAGCCAGATACTGAGCCTATAATCCTAGATGCTGCTGCTCACGCTGCCTCTGCTTGTTATTGGACATAGAAGGGGAGGGAGGGGAGGGTTTGGGGGAGGAAGGGGGAGGAAGGGGGATAAGGAATGGGGAGGGGTAGGGGAGTAGTCTAGGGGGGAATAAAAAGATAAAATACAAATATGATGGTATGTCAACAGTAATTGTGGAAACAATTATGCAATGTGAAATGTAACAGCTGATTGTGTGAACTTTAATAAAAATGATTGAAAGTTTCAAACATAAATTTTATTGATTTGACTGCCACTGGCTGCTCCTCTTCTGGTATTTCTCATGGGCCAGAACAATATTTTAGGGACAGCAATTTTCTAAACAGTTTTTCCACATTTGTAAAATAGCATTTCAGTAAAAGCTGGTTTAAAAAAAAATAATCCAAATAGTGAAAACGTTCACTGCCAATGGCTGTTGCATAGTATTTCTAAAGGTGTAATATTTTGAGGGGCATAATTGAACGGGGCGCCAAGTTTTCTGAGGGCGTCCCCGCAGGATGGCCCCGTGAAGGGGCGGAAAAACTGCTATTATCAAAACAAGATGGGCGTCCATCTTTCGTTTCGATAATACGGTCGGGGACGCCCAAATCTCAACATTTAGGTCGACCTTAGAGATGGTCGACCTAAATGTTGAGATGGTTGACCTTAGAGATGCTGATCCCCAGTTTTCGGCCATAATGGAATCCAAGGATGCCCATCTCAAAAACGACCAAATCCAAACCATTTGGTCGTGGGAGGAGACAGCATTCGTAGTGCACTGGTCCCCCTCACATGCCAGGACACCAACTGGTCAACCTAGGGGGCACTGCAGTGGACTTAATAAATTGCTCCCAGGTGCATAGCTCCCTTACCTTGTGTGCTGAGCCCCCCAACCCCCCCCCCCCAAAAAAAAAAATCCACTCCCCACAACTGTGCACCACTACCATAGCCTTAAGGAGTGAAGGGGGGCACCTAGATGTGGGTACAGTGGGTTTTGGGCGAGGTTTGAAGGGCTCACATTTACCACCACAAGTGTAACAGGTAGGGGGGTGGGCCTGGGTCCGCCTGCCTGAAGTGCACTGCAGTACCCACTAAAACTGCTCCAGGGACCTGCATACTGCTGTCATGGAGCTGGGTATGACATTTGAGGCTGGCATAGAGGCTGTCAAAAAATAATTTTTTTTTTTAGGGTGGGAGGGGTGATCACTGGGGGAGTAAGGGGAGGTCATCCCCTATTCCCTCCAGTGGTCATCTGGTCAGTTTGGGCATCTTTTTGAGGCTTGTTCATGAAAAATAATGGACCAAGTAAAGTCGACCAAATGCTCATCAGGGATGCCCTTCTTTTTTCCATTATCGGCCGAGGACGCCTATCTCTTAAGCACACCCCAGTCCCGCCTTCGCTACGCCTCCGACATCCCCCTGTGAACTTTGGTCGTCCCCGCGACGGACTGCAGTTGAGGGCGCCCAAAATCGGCTTTCGATTATGCCAATTTGGGCGACCCTGAGAGAAGGACACCCATCTCCCGATTTGTGTTGGAAGATGGGCGCCCTTCTCTTTCGAAAATGCCCCTGTTTGCTTGTCATGCATGTTGTTTTCCAATGCTATCAACAACTGCAAATTTTCAGATCCTGCCAAAGGTTTTTCTGATTGAGTTTATCTGAGCCCAGGATGCCAGAACAGCTAAAAGACAAAAAAATGCTACCATCTAAGGAAAGAGCTTTAAAGGCGTTTGAAAGAAAACTATCGACGATGACTTACAGGAAGTATTGAAAGGAGAAATAGAAAGGTGTCATAACATATTGAGGATTTGCATTGATGTTATAATGTTCTGTGGTCGAAACAGTATTGCTTTGAGAGGTACTATGCAGTTATTGGAAAATCAAACTGTGGTTTGTGCTCGTGAACCTTAGAGTTAATTAATAAGTCAGTACCACTCTGGGTTGGATTGAACATATTACAGCTGCTAAACCAGAAAAAGCATCTACAACGTATTTTTTCCTTAAATACAAAATCAGTTAATAGCACTGCTGGCTGAAAAGGTGAAGAAAGAAGTCGTGTCAGGAATCAAGAAGGCTAAATATTATTCCATCCTGTTTGACTGTACGCCTGATGTCTCCCAAAAGGAGCAGCTGACCTAAATTAAATGGTACATTTTCATTGAAGATGGTCAGTGTTCATTTGGAAGAAAGTTTTATCAGTTTCATTCAAAGTCATGATAAAACTGGTCTTGTGCTGGCCATGGAGATTACAGATAAATCAGAAAGTAACTGTTTGAATATAAAAAATTGCAGGGGTAAGGGAAACAACAACAGAGCAAATATGGCAGGCATAGGCGGTCGGTGGCCCAACTGTTTGGGGAGGCTAAAGGGGGCGGGGTTAGGGGTGGGGCCAGGGGTGGAGCTTAAATCCATAATTGTCTGATAACACACAGAAAAAATAAATAAATAAAAAGTCACAATTAATACCTTTTATTAAATTTAGATATTAGATATGTATCATATGTCAAAGAATAAAGTGGTTGCTCAAAGCATTTACTAACCACAATCGTAACTACAAAACACTATGCACAACTTTGTGCAAAAACACACTCAGAACCTTACTGTACCATACATATTACACTAGGCAGAACCTAATACACCAATATACCACCCATACGGAAAATGCAGATTGTCAACAATATGAAACAAGGATCATAATATCACAATTCTCATGTAGAGCCACAAAACATCCTAATTTATGTTTAATGTGGGATAAAATGCCATATATAAGTAAATAAATATAAACATTTAATGTTGAGCACCTGATTCTCAAAGTGGACATATTCCAAACACTATAATGAAAATAAAATTATCTTTTCTACCTTTGTTGTCTGGTGACTTTGTTTTTCTGATCATGCTGGCCCAGTATCCGATTCTGCTGCTATCTGTCCTCTTAACTCTGTTTCCAGGGCTTCCTTTCCATTTATTTCTTTACTTTCTGCCTTTCTTCTTCATTTCTTGTCCTCGCTCCCCTGTCCCCCCTCCAGCCATCCACACCCACCTACCCATTGATTCTCTCCTCTCCTCTCTGTTTCCGGGCAGATTTTCTAACATGAGCTGCTCATCCAATCAGAGAGCTCTATTTGAATGCAGATTAACATACAGACACTCTAATGGGAATTTTTAGTCAAAAACACTAGCTAAACCCTTCATTTTTGGATCAGAGTTCACATTTTTCATCAGAGCCATGCCCTAACATTAAGGCTGTAAACATTTCCAACAATTTTTACCCATAAATATGCAAATGAGAACCTCCCAAAAACGGACTAATTTGCATATGGCTTGAGCAAATTTGAGTACATAGCATACCAATCCCACTTCCTAGCACCTAAATTCTGCAATTAGATTTAATGCAAATACTTTTAAAACTTATTTTTAGCACTTTTAAAATTTCAGGGGTCAGTGCAAGTCTCTTTGGTGTGAATTGCTCATGTGCAGCCAGGAATTCATGATCATAGTTAAATATCTCCCTGGCAACCCAGGACACCTCTAGCCAACCCCCCTCCCCTGCTCTGCTCTCCCACAGTAAGATGATCAAATTACAACTGGTTATATACAAGGCTAGAGAAGGCTTTTACTGCACCTGCTGCTATCCCAGAGCAGCAGGACTTGCAGGAGAACTACTACTAATACTATTTAGCATTTCTATAGAAACAGCTGATCCATCCTGCTGTATGCCTCCCCAAGCCTCTTATACCGGATGTCTATGATGACAGGGCAAGTATAATGGAGTGCAAGTGCGAATTAGTAGTCTGAATTGTTAGCCAGATTTGTACCATGTGCAGCACATGTTACAGTTATGTTCTGCTAATTCCTATGTAGAATTCCCTCAATTTGGAGTTCATGCAGCTGAAATTTCAGCACTTATACATTCTTTGGTTTTGTTCAAAAATTAATCACCACCTTCTCTTCTTCTGCAGTGATATGGCAATGACTGATGAAAGTGTTGACTATTTCTCTGAAAGGTAGTAATATAACCAGGTGGTGACCTAGAAAAGAAATAGTTTCTGCACTGTTAAAGCAAATTGAAGGAGTTTATAATGTTTTACAAGAGTTAAGCAGTGGCAGGACTTGTAGTGACAGTACAGTACCAGGTAGTAAAATGCTTTTCACACAAATTGATTGCAAATTTCTTTGCTTCCTCTATCTGTGGTCTCAGTAATGGTGGTCGACAGAGAGAAGCGTTGTTTGCAGTGAAGAATATATGTGTTGGTATAGCTTCAGAGAAGTTGCAAAATTTGTAATTACAGATGCAATACATGTGAGAAAAAGGGATTACAGAAATAATCTATGCATCAAACATGGCAGCTGAAAAATTGGCATCAAACCTTTTTGTGCAACCAAGAGGATGAAGTAAAACAAAGCAGATATGTCTGAGCAAATATGGTGGTGATCTGCTTACACCGAAAAATTATTTTGGTATTTGACAGCCTTATAACTCAAATGCAGTGGCGTTTTGAAACAGTAGCTGGGATCTCTTCTGACTTTGAATTCCTCACTGGAAATTCTCTTGCAGCCCTCTCTGTGGAAGAAGATACAACTTGTGCACCTAGCCTAGCTTAGAAGCATAGGCGTAGACTGGGGGGGGGGGGGGGGGGCAATGCCCCCCCAAACGATGATGAGGCGCCGCCGCGCCATTAGTTAAAAAAAAAACAACACATGCACGTACGCGCTCCTCTCCATCCGCTTGGCTTTCCTGCTCTCTCTGTCTGCGTCCCGCCTTCCTCTGACGTCAGAGGAAGGCGGGACGCAGACAGAGAGGGCAGGGAAGCCAAGCGGAGTAGCGGACGGAGAGGAGCGTGTCCGTCTACCCCTCTCTCTTCCTCCCTCCCTCCCTCCGCCGCAGGCAGCAGTCTTTTCCAGCGTTCCTGGCAGCGGTAGCGATGTACACGCTGCCTTGGCTCTGCCCCGAAGCCTTCTCTTCAAGTTCCTGTTCCCGCATAGGTGGGAACAGGAACTTGAAGCGAAGGCTTCCGGGGCAGACCGAAGGCAGCGTGTACATCGCTACCGCTGCCAGGAACGCTGAAAAAGCTGAAGACTGTTGCCTGCGGCGGAGGGAGGGAGGGAGGAAGAGAGGGGGTAAACAGAGTCACCATCTTGGACCTCGCGGGGGGGGGGTGGGGAGCAGAGGGAAGATGGATGGGACTGGGAGGGGTGGGGAGCAGAGGGAAGGAGCAGGAGATGAATGGGACTGGGAGGGGTGGGAAGCAGAGGGAAGGAGCAGGAGATGAATGGGACTGGGAGGGGTGGGAAGCAGAGGGAAGGAGCAGGAGATGGATGGGACTGGGAGGGGTGGGAAGCAGAAGGAAGGAGCAGGAGATGAATGGGACTGGGAGGGTGGGAAGCAGAGGGAAGGAGCAGGAGATGAATGGGACTGGGAGGGGTGGGAAGCAGAGTGAAGGAGCAAGTGATGGATGGGACTGGGAGGGGTGGGAAGCAGAGGGAAGGAGCAGGAGATGGATGGGACTGGGAGGGGTGGGAAGCAGAGGGAAGGAGCAGGAGATGGATGGGACTGGGTGGGGTGGGAATCAGAGGGAAGGAGCAAGAGATGGATGGGACTGGGAGGGGTGGGGAGCAGAGGGAAGGAGCAAGAGATGGATGGGACTGGGAGGGGTGGGAAGCAGAGGGAAGGAGCAGGAGATGGATGGGACTGGGTGGGGTGGGAAGCAGAGGGAAGGAGCAAGAGATGGATGGGACTGCGAGGGGTGGGGAGCAGAGGGAAGGAGCAAGAGATGGATGGGACTGCGAGGGGTGGGGAGCAGAGGGAAGCCTACTGGAAAGAAGACACTGAATAAAACAGAAGACACTGGGACCAAAGCGAATAGAAAAACTAAATGATCAGACAACAAAGGTAGATAAAAGTATTGTATTCATAATTTATTAATTGAAATGTGTCAGCTTTTTGAAATGTGCATCTGTGATATTTTGCCTGTAAATTCAATTCCTTCCTCCACATTAGCATATTCATTTGCAAATGATATGCTAATATGCTCCGCCCATTCTTTGCCCCCCCAAATGAAACAGTCAAACTACGCATATGCTTAGAAGTATGATTGGAAAGTTGTATATTCTGGAACAGATGTCAGAAATCATTGTTTTTGGTTACATTTGTACCCCACACTTTCCCACTCATGGCAGGCTCAATGCGGCTTACATATTGTATACAGGTACTTATTTGTACCTGGGGCAATGGAGGGTTAAGTGACTTGCCCAGAGTCACAAGGAGCTGCCTGTGCCTGAAGTGGGAATCAAACTCAATTCCTCAGTTCCCCAGGACCAAAGTCCACCACCCTAACCACTAGGCCACTCCTCATGTGTTTCAAAGTTTAATCAAACTTGCTGATTGCTGATTTAGGCAAAGCAAGTACTGTTGACCTTTTGCAACATCCCACACAGTGATGTGGTAAGGTTTCTGCCCCCCTCCATCCTGATTTCCCTTATTATTGCATCTGTGTCACACTGAATGGATCCAGATATTTAAACAAAATATAATATTACACAAAGGGAACCTAAGCAAACACACAACACAGTTTTTATAGCAGAAGAAATCTTTTCTACTAGTGTGGACTGCCTATCTGCATACACCAATTCCTAGGGGTAGGATTTTACTAGTGAGTCATTTGTAAATAGGAATGGCACTGTTGTAAAGGAGTTGGGTTTTTTTTTTTTTGGGGGGGGGGGATTCTGCCAATGATAGGGATTTGGGTTTGTGGTCAAGACTGGGGGTGGGTTCTGTGGGGGGAGGTTCTTTCATGCTGTTTGTTTTTTTTTGGGGGGGTCTGGAGTTACAAGAACAAGGGCCCACAGATCCTTGGGATCTTAGGGGGGGACCAGGGGGAAGGTTAAAATACATGATGACTGGTTTCTGCTATTAAGGTTTTTTTGTATGGCTGCTTACTCAAATTTTGGTTGTTGTGTCATGCCTTATGCTGCCTGTATTGCTATGCTTTGTCATCAATAAAATTGCTGAAACCTAAAGTTTTAACATAGCTTTTTACTTAAGCAGTAGTACTGAATATTATGGGTTTCACTTCCCATTCAGACCAATGTAATAAGACTGTGTTAAACATGTACCTTAGTTTTTTTTTTTAATACAAATTTTGTTATTTCTGTTTTTTTTTTTTTTAAGTGAGTGACGTCATTGCATGTATCCAGGACAGAACAGCTGTCAGAGATAAGAACCTAAGGGCTCTTTTACTAAAGCTTATTGTACGCTAATTGACATTCCTTAGCGTCCCTCCGGACCGGACCAGGATTGGACTGTTGGGTTGTGCCCGCCTACCAGCAGGTGGAGACTGAGAAAAACTCTGACTCTAGAGAGCCAATAGGAGCCCAGGCCATGTGACCTTAGCCCCAGTATTTTCTCAGTCTCTCAGCAGGTAGGAAGTGAGCCCATTAGTCTCTCTCTCTCTTTTTCTCTATAAGATATTACAGATATGTTTATAATGCTTCTTCTGTGCCTGGAATCGTAATTAGAGGCTTGACAGGGTTTCTTTTCTTTTCTTTCTTTGACAGCCTCTGGGGTGTTAAACTCGGGTGTCTCGAGTCCACCCCCCTTCCTCCCCATCTCCCTGGCTTAGCAGGGAAGGGCTGTCCCTTTCTCTGGAAAGGTGTACCGTCTTTGGGAGAGGCAGCCACTTTTAATAGGTAGCTGTTTTTAAAGAATTAAATCAAGTAAAAGAAAATAAAAAAAAAATTAATTCAAATGAAAGGAATTTAAAGGAAGTAGTTTTTGCTTTCCCCAGGCTTATAACGAGCAGGTAGCTCTTCTGTCTTATTCTGTTTGAAGAGTCTTTATTTTCTTTTCTGGCGGAGCTATTTAAAAAAAAAAAAAAGTGAAAAGTCAGCGTCTGTGACTAATCGGCGGTTTTTTGTTATCTTCATTATTTTTCCTCTGCTATCCGGCGTTGTTAGCAGCGGTAGTTGTAAAAAAAAAAAAGAGGCGTGAACTGTTAAGCGCGTGCTCGCTCTTGGACAGGTCTGTATAGCTTGGGAGCTGTATTGACGGTTCCTGTTCGGGTCAGAGGCTAAACCATGTTTTATGCGGCATCGGAGGCTATCTGTTTTTCTGCGGCACGGATTTCCTGCTTCTTCGTCGGTCCGGTCAGTGGTTTTCTCCCCCGAACTTTATTCTTCTCATTTTGGCGCACTTGGCCGCCATTGTTTTGCCTGCAGCTGCAATTTCCCTTGACGTGGCAGCGTTTTTCTGCTTTTACTGTGTTTGGCTGTTTGTGCAATAGAAAGGAGATATTGTTTCTCCGGTAGTTGGGGCAATTGGTAGTATATTTTCCACGCAATTAATTTTTACATGTATTTTTCAAGCTATTAAAAAAAAAAAAAAACGAAATGCTACGATGCAAATGGCGCTCATTTTGTTTTTCCCTCTGTTTTTTTCTCCGTCGGGGACTTTTTGGTTGCTAGCAATGTTGTGAATTAAAGTGCAGCTCAGTTGGCGATTTCTTTGTTCTTGGCAAGACTCCGATTCAAAGTGCAGCTCAGTCGGGAATTCTCTGTTTTAGACAATGGGGCGAATTAAATTGTATCTCAGCTCCAAAATAACCATTTTCCTATTCCTTTCCCTTGTGTGTGATGTTTGGAGGAAAGGTCTTCGCTATTGTCTAGCGCAGTTTTTATGGGGGTCCAGTGTACGTCTCTCTGTGTCTTTCTCATTTCCTGGTGAATAGGACTACATTGTCTAATAGTCTATTGATTAGTTCTTTACAAATCTGGCCATAATATCTTAGTTCCTTTCAAGCATTTCCCTTCATGGCTATGATGTTATACAGTGTTTTTAAGAACTTAACAAACATTTTCTATGGCATAGGCTATCTGGTTCAGGTGCCATGTGGATAGAACTACATTGCCGGATAGTCTATTGTTTGGTACTTTACAATGCTGGATATAAGATCTTAATTCCTTTCAGGAAATTTTCCTCCGTGGCTATGTTCTTATACAGTGTTTTAAGATCTTAACAAACGTTCTCTAGAGCGTAGGCTATATGGTTCAGATGCCATGTGCAATGAAATACATTGTCTGATACTCAATTGTTGCGTACTTTGCAATTCTGGACATAAGGTCTTACTTCCTTTCAGCAATTTTCTTTCATGGCTATGCGTTCTCTTTGGCATAGCAGATGACAGCTGCATAGGCTACATGGTTCAGATGGTTCTCATATTCTAGGAGACTCAGTTCTGTCTACCGAGCACCAGTGGCGTAGCCAGACCTGAGATTTTGGGTGGGCCCAGAGCTAATATGGGTGGGCACGCACTGTCTATATAAGTATGAGTAGTGTCTCTTGGGATCCTACAAAATAATGCCTAAGAATTCACTTGATGATGGATTTCTAAGTAGTCTGCCCAACAGCTGCCCTGCA
This sequence comes from Microcaecilia unicolor, assembly GCF_901765095.1. Classification (NCBI taxonomy): domain Eukaryota; kingdom Metazoa; phylum Chordata; class Amphibia; order Gymnophiona; family Siphonopidae; genus Microcaecilia; species Microcaecilia unicolor. The sequence goes on along the minus strand of NC_044034.1, from coordinate 101,090,379 downwards.
TCAGTATAACCACATACATACTTAATGGAAAAATTGATATTTTTAAATATAATTACATTATCCCACAATCTTTCCACTGCAAAATGCTATACACAAACTTGTGCAAAAGCACACTCATATCTTTAAAACCATAACAGCACTAATTCCAAGGACAGGATGAGCTACAACATTATGCTTGAAAAGGCAGAACTGTAATTACACTAGGCTCTAAAACACCAATACACTACCTCGTGAAAAAAAGCAAAACAAAAAGGGCTGCGAATACTACATGCTAGCAGAATACTGCACCTTGATCACATTTGAAAAACACATGACACAACAGACATGACACAAGGAACTAAAGATCAAAAAATATGAAGGCAAAATACTGAATTGGAAAGTTAACTCAAGAAGTCAGACTCAGCATGCAGCAATACCAGAAAAATTAAAACTTACATGCAAAATATCACAGATGCACATTTCCAAAAGATGACATATTCAAATTAATAAATTCTGAATAAAATACTTTTTTCTACCTTTGTTGTCTGATCTATTCACTTTGGTCCCAGTGTCTTCTGTTTTACGCAGTGTCTTCTTTCCATTTGATATTTTTTCACTCACCATGTCCACCATACTCCTGTGTCCTTATGCGTCCTGTCTACCATCTGTAGCCCTGCTCCTATCCTTCCTTGAGTTTCAGTATCTGCCCTCAACGTGTTCCAAACCAGCCCTTAAACTCAGCAGTTTCCCTCCATCCATATCCAGCATTTCTCCTCACTCCCCTCCATCCATGCGCATCTACTTCCACTGTCTTCCCTTCCCTCCATCCATGTCCAGCATTTCTCCTCTCTCCCTTCCCCTCCATCCATGTGCATCTCCTTCCTTTGTCTTTCCTTACCTCCATCCTTGTCCAACATTTCTCCTCTCTTCCCTGCCCTCCACTCCATCCATGTCCAGCATTTCTCCTCTCTTCCATCCCCTCTATCCATGTGCACCTCCTTCCTGACTTCTCTCCCCTCCCTCCATCCATTCGTCCAGCAACTCTCCATTCTCCCCTGCCCTCTCCTCCAGCCATCCAGCTCCAGCAAATTTCCACTCTCCCCTTTCCGCTCCATCCATTCATGTCCAGCAATTTTCTTCTTTCCCCTGCCCTCCGCTCCATGTCCAGCAACTCTCCATTCTCCCCTGCCCTCTCTTCTAGCCATCCATCTCTAGCAAATTTCCTCTCCCCTTTCCCCTCCATCCATCCCTGTTGTCCAGCAATTCACCTCTCTCCCCTGCCCATCCTGTTTCTGTCCATCCCCTTCCCCCTTCTATCCAGCGTGTCCCCCCTCCCCCTTCACAGCATCTCCAAGCCAACTTCCGTTCCAGTCTACTCCCGAAGTCGCAGCGACGAACGGGCATGCAGCGCTGCGGTAGTAAAAGCAACAAGGAGACTGGTTCGACTCTCCGTCCTTCACTTCCCTCCCTCTGCGTCCCGCCTTCCTCTGACGTCATTTCCTTTCGGGCGGGACGCAGAGAGAGGGAAGTGAAGGACGGAGAGTCGAACCAGTCTCCTTGTTGCTTTTACTACCGCAGCGCTGCCTGCCCGTTCGTCGTTGCGACTTCGGGTAAAAGTCGCCGTTCCAGTCGTTGTCGCTTGGGCGGGCCTGAGCCAAGATTGGGTGGGCCTGGGCCCACCCAGGCCCACTCGTAGCTACGCCCCTGCCGAGCACCCAGTTTTCTCAGCTGCTTTAGACGACATGTTTTATTCAAGTCTTCTCTACTTTCCAACTGTCTTGGAGTTTCTCATGTGTTATCTTAGTTTTCTTCTAGGAGTTACAAGATATATGTCCACTTAGGGAGTAAAGTTATCCGGTCAATTTGCATTTTCTCCCACTTAAGGATAGTGGGAGGTCCTCACGCCATCTACTTGTATTTTTGTTTCCTCTATCTATTCAGCCTGGGCACATGATAAACATTCTGGTTTTGTCCAGTATGACCATCCATAACATCTGCTATCCCTTTCTCTTCCTTACAGATTTTAGGGTCTTGTTTCAAGCTTTCTTGACGTCAGGTACAGTCTTGTCTCCTGTGGCACAAATTCACCACCTTTTCCGTAATAGGTATTTTCCAAGTCTATTCCTTTTCATTTTCATTTTATTCTTCCTCTCTCCAGAGTTTTTTTCTCTTGGAAGGAGATTCATTCATTTTCTGTGCATTTTTTGCCATAAGGGCATAAGTGTTGCCATAATGGGAAAGGCCAAGAGTCCCCATCCTGTTTTCAGATGGGGTCAATCCAGATTGCAAATACCACATTCCTATCTCGTGAGTGTGCGTCTGTTCATCTCTGTACATCTCAGTGAGGAAGGAGGCATGACATGATACGAGGTTTGGGGAGATCCGGTAAAATTAAAGGCCAGTGTGTCTCAGTCCATGCTCAACATATGGTGATCCTTTCATTTTCATTCTATACGTCCTCACTCCAGACCTTCCTTTCAATTGGAAGGGGATTCTTTCACTTCCTGTGCATTTTTGCTATTAGTATATGAGTATTGTCATACAGGGAAAGTCTAAGAGTCCATTAAGCCCAGCATCCTGTCCTCAGTTGTGGTCAATCCAGGTTGCAAGTACCACATTCATTTCTTATGGGTGTGGGTCGGTACATCTTAGTACATCTCAGTATAGGAGGAGTAATGTCCACGATACGAGGATGATGAGAAGATCCTCATTACTAGTTTTCTTGCCCTGCTCTTCGGTCTCACGTCGGCTCCGCGCACTTTTTTCTTAAGTTATGGTCGTAGTAGCAGCGGCGCTCATGAAACAACGTCTCCTCGTTTCATCCTTTCCTAGATGTATGGTTCATTACAGACAGTCTTATTGGCAGAGTTGTCAGGTCAAGCAACGGGTGGTGCATTTCGGGCACACTCTAGGTTACGGGGTGCATGTAGCCAGGTCTCTCATTTGATCTCTCTTTTGAGCTTTCGTGTGATCTCATTAGATTTCGTAGCATGTCTTTATTTTTTCTCTCTTTGTTTAGTCAAGTTGGCGTTTTGTCTTCTCTACAAGCGTCCCACTTTCTGTTTTCTCTGGATGTTCTTGGGCCTTCGGCCATTACCTTGCTCTATTTTGCAGAGTAAAATTTTCCTTTCTAGCTCCCAAGAAGGAATTTTTTCTTCATTCTCTTTGGAGTTTCGGTAGTCTTTTTTGGCAGCTTTTCACTCCGTCAATTTCGTGACCATTGAAAAAAAAAAAACCAACAACTTCTGGGAGTTCTCAGTGGATAGTACCTTAAGGGGAGGTCCCAGTTCTAGAACTATTTCTTTTCGCTCTGACCTTCCATGTGCCTTGCTTACTCTCTTGCTAAAAAGTCTTGTCAGCGGCAGAGATAGATGCCCTCTCGTATCCAGATATTTATCTCGGATGGAATTCCCTCCACTCAGTTGGCCTCTGTATTCTCACTAGTGCAGCTCTTGGGTCTGGTGGTTGAGATTGAGCATTCTTCCTGCAAGTATGCCGGGAGCATATACACAGTGAGCAGTTTTTTGATGGCTGCATCTGTGAAAATATATATGTATATTTATAGTTCTACTACATAAGTACATATTTAATTCCACACTGGGAAAAGCTCAAAGGTCCTATCGAGGCCACCTTTCGGTCCACAGCCAATCCAGACCATGAGCACCTGGCTAGATTCCTAAACGTACAAACATTCTATACATGTTATTCCTGGAACTGTGTAGTGTTTTATTGACTTCTACATGTATCTAACAGATGAAAGGTACTAACAAGTGTCTACTGTTGATTTATTCCTGTGTTCACTAATTGGGGTCTACGACAAGAGTCTCAGGTGATCTGCTTGCAGAGGCAACAGTGACAGATGATTCTTTCTCTCTCATTTGAATTGCGCTCTGAGATATGTTTTCTTCATGTTGGGTAACTGCAGCGGCTGTCAGTTTATTTAGACCTTCAGTCTAGTTTGCAGCAGGGATTTAGCTACCTTCTTCTTCTGCATAGTATTTAACTGCATTCTTGTTTTTACCTATTTAGCTTCTAGTGATCAGGTACTTTCTCACTGACAGGCTTTACATACTTCCAATCTGTTGCTAGGTCAGCAATAGTCTACAATATCTGGAGTATTGTACTTCAGGATCTCGGTTTCCACTTTCTCAGCTGAGGTAGATTCATTGCAGTTTTTTGTTTCCAGGCGGCTCCGCTTCTACCTTTGCCATCTTTCTTTCAGTCGTTTTTTTTTCTCGAGTCTCTCTGTCCTTTGCGCTGCACTGATAGTGCGGTAGGGGACATTATATAGCGGCCACTTGGTAGGGGACAATGTTCAGCGTCGCTTGGACTTTTCAGCTTTTTTGCTTTGTAGTCATTCTATTTAGTTTATTGGCAGTTCTTGGATCGTCAAGCTTTTGCCTTCGTATTCATCCTAGTTTGGGTGTCTTCAGGGATTCTACTGCATTCTCAATGTCTGTCCCTCCCTGCTTTGGTACTTCCTAACAGTCCAATCCTGGTCTGGTCCGGAGGGACGCTAAGGAAGGAGAAATTAGATCTTACCTGCTAATTTGCTTTCCTTTAGTCCCTCCGGACCGGATCAGGCCTCTCCCATGTTCTATCAACTCTTTAGATTCTTTTATTAAGTTTGGAAGTGGAATGTTTCAAAAAAAAAAACAAAACAAAACAGATGATACTGTATATATATATATATATAAAAAAAAGACTTTGCGTGGTCCATACCCCTTCTCTGGTGAGAGTTGCTGGTGAGCTATAATATAAGTGAGCCATACCACTTCTCTGGTGAGAGTTGCTGGTGAGCTATAATACAAGTGAGCCATACCATTTCTCTGGTGAGAGTTGCTGGTGAGCTATAATACAAGTGAGCCATACCATTTCTCTGGTGAGAGTTGCTGGTGAGCTATAATACAAGTGAGCCATACCACTTCTCTGGTGAGAGTTGCTGGTGCGCTATATTACAAGTGAGCCATACCACTTCTCTGGTGAGAGTTGCTGGTGAGCTCTAGTACAAGTGAGCCATACCACTTCTCTGGTGAGAGTTGCTGGTGAGCTCTAGTACTCGGTTTTGCCGAGGAATTTGTGGCTGCTAGGATTCCAAACGGCACAGAAGGTTTTTCTTTCTTTCTTTCCTGCTTTGTTATTCAAATACTGAGGCTAAGGTCACATGGCCAGGGCTCCTATTGGCTCTCTAGAGTCAGAGTTTTTCTCAGTCTCCACCTGCTGGTAGGTGGGCACAACCCAACAGTCCAATCCTGGTCCGGTCCGGAGGGACTAAAGGAAAGCAAATTAGCAGGTAAGATCTAATTTCTCCTTAGTGTGCGCTAAATAAGTGTCCTATTTTATACATTTGAGCCACATGACACTTTGCACACACTGAGCTTTAGTAAAAACACCCCTCTTAATACAAAGTTCTGAGGATGTGCAGCCCTTCTTGCAAGCAGTAGTCTCAGAGGCATATTTTCAAAGCACTTAGCCTTCCAAAGTTCCATAGAAACCTATGGAACTTTGGAAGGCTAAGTGCTTTGAAAATATGCCTCTCAGCTTCTTAGTTTTTTTTTCCCACTCTTCCAGTGGACATGAAAATAATGCCCTCCTGACTGAGTGGTTTTTTTTTACGTCGCCATTTTCCCAACATTGTTTTTTGTCTTTTATTTACTTTCATACTTTAAAAAAAATCTTATTATCATGTTACACAGGTCTAGTTTTCATCCCTGTTCTCAGGGTGGCAGAAAGATACAGAATATTGACACTGATTTGAGGTACCTTGTCTGCTTAGGCTCTGGACATAATGAAGCTGAATGCATGCATTGTGTTTGCATGTCCCTGTAAGCCAGGAAGGACTGCTTCAGCCATGTCTGCAGTCATAATGATGTAGAGAAGTGCCTTCTTTTGTTGGGAAACAAGGACAGGAGATTCTTTTCCATACAGAGGTCTGCTGGTTCTGTACACTGTGTGAGATCATCCTCAGCAGAACTATCATATACCACCAGGCACAGTGCCTTGAAAGCTCCAGACACTAAAGACCACTGTCAGGTATCTTTTAAACTGGCTAATGGCTCTTCAGAAGTTACCAGGTCCAAAGTGTAACTACCTTTTGAATGCGCTGTCCTGATGGGATGTTGTTTATGACCCCCCCCCCCCCTCTTCAATGCACGAGAAGATGAAATGTGTCCGGGCTGACAGTGTACCTAAATGCAGAATTGGCCATTTATCCCCAGAATGCTGACTCTAAACAGCAGCAGAAAAGCAGACACAACACAGATCAGGCCCATCGTTCTACTTCTCTGCAAATGTACCAGCATAGCCTCAGGTTGAGCCTCATCTGCCTCACCCATTCACTGGTACCTTCTTGCATAACAATCCATTATGAAACCTCTGTCATCTTCCTCACTTATAAATCATGGCAGATGAATTGTTTCCATTGACTTCAGTAAAGCAACTAGTTGGTTACAAATGTCAGTCAAAGAGCACAAAAAGAAAAGAAACCTGATTGTGGTATACAACACAACAGTAAGCTGGAAGCATACAGGTAATTCAGAAAGACACAGAAAAAGTTTAAACAAAGGTTCTTTTAAAGTCCGCTAAGTCAACCTCCTTAACCACTTTTTCCGGCAACGAATTCCAGAGTCTAACTACGCGTTGAGTGAAGAAAAATTTCCTCCAATTCGTTTTAAATTTACTATACTGCAGCTTCATTGCATGCCCCGTTGTCCTAATATTTTTAGAAAGTGTAAACAGATGCTCCACATCGACCTGTTCCATTCCACTCATTATCTTATAGACCTCTATCATATCTCCCCTCAGCTGCCTTTTCTCCAAGCTGAAGAGCCCCAGCCTCTTCAGCCTTTCCTCATAGGGAAGTCATCCCATCCCCTGTATCATCTTTGTTGCTCTTTTCTGCACCTTTTCTAATTCCACTATATCTTTTTTGAGGTACGGCGACCAGAATTGAACACAATACTCGAGGTGCGGTCGCACCATGGAGCGATACAATGGCAGAATAATATCCTCATTTTTGTTTTCCATCCCTTTCCTAATAATACCCAACATTGTATTTGCTTTCCTAGCCGCAGCAGCACATTGAACAGAAGGTTTCAACGTATCATCAACGATGACACCTAGATCCCTTTCTTGGACCGTGACTCCTAACGCTGAACCCTGCAGGACATAGTAATAGTATGGGTTCCTCTTTTCCACATGCATCACTTTGCACCAGGGGAAGAAGGGCTGGGATTCTATTCCAGATACATCCTTGTACAAAAGGGCCCTGAACAAATTCCTAAAAGTTCAGGATGGTTTCCCTGGGCACCCTTGTTCCCATGATTCAGGGAAATGTTTGGCTGTGCTCTCTTGACTTAAAGGATTCTTACACGCACATCTCGATATTTCCAGCTCACAGGAAGTACCTTCGATTTCGGCTGGGAACACAGCACTTTCAGTACTGTGTACTTCCCTTTGGTCTGGCATCTGCGCCCAGAGTGTTTACAAAGTGCCTAACAGTAGTCGCAGCATCGCTATGCAGACTGGGAGTGCATGTGTTTCCTTATCTTGATGATTGGCTGGTAAAGAGCACCTTGGAGGACGGTGCTCTGGAGTACATGTGGATGACTATTCAAGTGCTAGAGCTACTAGGGTTCGTAATAAATTACTCCAAGTGCCATCTCACTCCTGTTCAAAAGTTGGAGTTCATTGGAGCACTATTGGACACGAAGACAGCTCGGGCTTATCTCCCCGAGACACGGGCAGAAACCTCCTGTCCCTGGTGTCCACAGTTCGAGCGTCTCAGCAGGTCACAGCTCGGCAGATGCTGAGACTCTTGGGACACTCTACAGTTCATGTAACACCCATGGCACATCTACGTATGAGATCAACTCAATGGACCATAGCTTCCCAGTAGTATCAAGTTGCGGGGGATCTAGAGGATGTAATCCAACTGTCCACAGACTTTTGGAATTCTCTTCAGTGGTGGACAATCCGATCCAATTTGACCATGGGATGACCATTCCAGCCGCAAAAAGTGCTGACGGATGCATCCCTCCTGGGGTGGGGAGCTCATGTAGATGGGCTTCACACTCAGGAAGCCTGGTTCTTCTAGGAAACAGGTCTTCAGATCAAACTCCTGGAACTACGAGCGATCTGGAACGCTCTGAACGCTTTCAGAGGTCAGCTGTCCAACAAATCATGGATCAGAATAAAACAGGCTGCATGCACTCTCACTCATGTATATAGTTTCAGGTTAGTTTGAGTTATATCCTCGCCATTGCGAGGCCCAATTGACCAAAGCTTGTTGTTTTCGGTGAGCCTGGATGCTAAGGATACCCCACGTGAGAATTAGTGGCCTGCTTGGCCTCGGAGAAAGCAAACATACCCGTAGTAGGTATTCTCTGAGGACAGCAGGCCTTATATTCTCACAAACCCTCCCACCTTCCCTAAGAGTTGTCTCCTATTTTTATTTTTCTTACTGTAGTATTTAACTTCAGTAACTGCACCCTCGCAGCTAGTGGGAAGGCACCCGCACATGCGTGGTAGAGTGTGTCTCGTGCTCCACAAATCTCTTAAAGCTTTTTATAAAGCCTGTACTGGGCAACGCTGTGCCACATTACCCACTTGTGAGAACATGAGGCCTGCTGTCCTCAGAGAATACCTGCTACAGGTAAGTACCTTCGCTATATCAAAAATCCAACATTTTGGCTCTCCTGCAGCTATGGAAATATGGGTCTTTTATTTCATATTATTCACCTACTGTATGTGTTTTCTTATATATTTCATCTCCTTAGACCCTTGTGCTACCTTTTACTGTTTGTGATGTAGACTACATTATTTTCACAGCCCTCGAGTATTCTATTTCCTTCCTGCAGAGATGGTCTTCAGAACTGAATATTTTATTTTTGTTACATTTGTACCCCGCGCTTTCCCACTCATGGCAGACTCTATGCGGCAGGCAATAGAGGGTTAAGTGACTTGCCCAGAGTCACAAGGAGCTGCCTGTGCCGGGAATCAAACTCAGTTCCTCAGTTCCCCAGGACCAAAGTCCACCACCCTAACCACTAGGCCACTCCTCCACTATACCTATTTTCGTCGGAGGTCTCATAAAAAACTTTATACTTATCAACTTATTTTTCTGGTGATTATATATTTTCTTATGCAGTCTAGCATTGCACTATAGTTCTCTCACCTGCCTTGTTACACTGTTCCAGAGTTTTGACGTCATCAGATATGATTACCTGCAGATCCATCTTGTGTTTAGTTCAGTGCCTACCATTATATATGGCTTTTAGGTTGCTTAAACCGAAATGCATGACACTACACTTTTTGTATTACAGTTTGGCTGTCAAATTTCCAGTTGCTCTTCAAGTCTTTCAATCACTCCTTATTTTTCCATAACCTCTGGACAGTTAACTTTATTGCTGATCTTTGTGTTCTGCAAAAAGAACATATATTCTCTTCTCATCCCACTGCAATGTAGCTTGTAAAGATATTGAACAGACTCAGATCCAGGACTTAAACCCACTTATCACCCTTTTCTGTTCAGAGTAAATTTAATCTATGACTCTCATTAACTATCATTCAGTTGACTTCTAACCCTGGTAGTCAAATCTTTGCTGCCCAGCTCTCTTATGAATTTCTGGCATGGAGTTCTATCAAAGGGATGGAAGCATTCCTACTTGATGCCAGCTGAACCCTTTACTCGGTTCTTCTCAACCCAGTCCCCGGGGAACATCCAACCAGTCAGATTTTTAGGATATCCACAATGAATATAGAAGAGAGAGATTTGTATACCAGAAAGGCGGTGCATGAAAATCTATATCATGTTGTCCTTTTGTCAGGTCAGCAATAACTTAAATGGACTTGTTATTAAATGATAAGAGTTAAGTACATTCATTGGGAATTTTTTGTATTTAAAGCAAAATTATGGGAGTTTTTTGACCGATGATTAAGTAGAGGAGTGTGGTAGCCGTGTTAGTCCACTCTTAAGGTTATCAATAGAAATCAAACAAAATAAAACATGGAAAAGAAAACAAGATGATACCTTTTTTATTGGACATAACTTAATACATTTCTTGATTAGCTTTCGAAGGTTGCCCTTCTTTGTAATTGGGGGTCATTTGAGTTGCTTTATTGCAATTTGAAAAAAAGTGCAGCAGTCCTGCTGAGGTCTTTTTTTTTCCTGTCAGAACAAAAAAAATGAAAACATGAATAATGAAAAATCAGTGTGGTGTTAAACACTGATTAATATTTGCAGTGTATACTTTGAGTGTTTCCACTATTTTTTGTTTGTTGTGTATTCACAGTGTTGAGCTCTAATGGTTCTTTTCATCGTTGCCTAGTGAGGTGTGTTCACTTTAGACCAGACTTGTCCAAGTTCAGTCCTTTAGGGCTGGAAACAAGTCAAGTTTTCAGGATATCCTTAATGAATATACATGAGAAAGATTTGCATGCCCACTGTATCCACTGAAAACTTGGTCTGCTTGCATCCTCAAGGACTGAACTTGGAAAAGCCTGTTTTAGACCCTTAAACAACTAAACATGGGGACAAGAGAAACCTGATCCAGGAGGTCATCCATAACTCATAATCTTGAATTGCTTCTCCAACTTTCTATATGCATTCCAAAGAAACATCAATTAATAATATAGATTTGAGTTTATGTTGCATTTCAGGTGACGTGTTATCTGTTTCTCTTTCAGACAAGTATCAAGGAAGGATTATTACTGAAACAAACCAGCTCTTTTCAAAGATGGAAAAAACGTTATTTCAAACTCAGAGGACGCACGCTTTACTATGCCAAGGATTCTAAAGTAAGAATTTGAAATAATTGTCTACTGTAATTATTGCATCTGTGATATTTAAGAAAATAAGAGGGTCTTTTACTAAGGCGCGCTCATGTTTTTAACGCGCGCTAGAGACGCCCATAGAAATACATAGGCATCTCTAATGTTTAGCACATGCCCAATTTTAGCGTGCCTTAGTAAAAGACCCCCTAAAACAGCTGCTATTAGGCCTTCCACTGTAAAACAAAAGAAAATAAAACTTCCATTACATAGCTTCCCATTATTCCAGAATCTGTGGGGATAGTTGTGTCCATCAACCAGCAGGTAGAGATAGAGAACTGAAAACTGATAACATAAGAACATAAGAATAGCCATACTGGGTCAGACCAATGATCCACCTAGCCTAGTATCCTGTTTCCAGCAGTGGCCAAGCCAGGTCACAAGTACCTGACAGAACCCATGCTACCAATCCCAGGGCAAGTAGTAGCTTCCCCATGTCAGTCTCAATAGTAGACTATGGACTTTTCCTTGAGGAACTTGTCCAAACCTTTTCTAAACCCAGATACGCTAACCACTGTTACTACATCCTCTGGCAAAGAGTTCCAGAGCTTAACTATTCGTTGAGTGAAAATATATTTTCTCCTATTTGTTTTAAAAGTATTTCCATCTAACTTCCTTGAGTGTCCCCTAGTCATATTGCTCTACTCCACTCCCTTGAAATTTGGCTATCCCTGGGGGGGGGGGGCAGTATGCAGGTCCCTGGGGGGGGGGGGAGGTATGTGTGTGTCAGCAGAGGTGTAATGAAGGCGTGAGCGTCCTTCTTTCAAACATTTTGGACATCCTCAACTGCCCCCCCCCCCCCCACAGGGATGGCCAAATTTCAAGGGAGTGGAATGGAGTGGGGTTGGGTGGAGGAGTAGCCTAGTGGTTAGAGCACTGGTCTTGCAATCCAGAGGTGGCTGGTTCAAATCCTACTGTTGCTACTTGTGATTCAAAATCCAAATAAATAAAGGGGGTGTCAGAGGCATAGCAGGCATGGACATCCTTCTCACAGAAACATCCAGCCATGGACATCCTTCTCACAAACATCCACATTTTGGATGTCCTCAACTGCCATTGCAGAGACGGAGGCATATCAAAGGACGTCCTCAACTGCTATTGCAGGGACGGAGGCATAGAAATATCCAGTGTACCTGAATGTAACTCACCTTGAACTACTACTGAAAAAGATGTGAGCAAAATCTAAATAAATAAATAAATAAATAGCGAAGGACATCCTCAACTGCCATCGCAGGGATGGAGGCATAACAAAGGATGTCCTTCACCCATACTCTATAGACAAAAGTTTTTAAAGTTGTTTTTTTCGGGGTGGGAGGTGGTTAGTGACCTCTGCATGCCTTTTTCCATTCAGTTAGTCCACTGCAGTGCCTCCTAGGGTGCCCGGTTGGTGTCCTGGCATGTCAGGGGGACCAGTGCAGTACGAATGCTGGCTCCTCCCATGACCAAATGACATGGATTTGGTCGTTTTTGAGATGGGCGTCCTCAGTTTTCATTATTGCTTAAAACTAGGGACGACCATCTCTAAGGTCGACCTAAGTGTTGAGATTTGGGTGTCCCCAACTGTATTATCGAAACGAAAGATGGACGCCCATCTTGTTTCGATAATACGGGTTTCCCCTCCCCTTCGCGGGGACATCTTGCGAGGACGAACTCAGGAAAACTTGGCGCCCCGTTCGATTATGCCCCTCCACGCTGGCATTACATAGAGAAAAAACAAGGACATTGTTGCCAACTGAAAACTTTGGTGAGAACCTGCTGCCTGATGTGCCAAATACACAGGTGGACCCGAGTTTAAGTATGTAAGTAAGATGTTGTGTGCGTGGATGTTTGGAACATCAGTATACATAAACAAGTGTACAACTTTTTAACCAGGGCCAGTTCTTCCGTTGAACTAGGCGATTTCCTGAAGCGCTGATGAGCAGAGCAATGAAAAGCCACTCTGCTTTCCAGTTCAGCCTCTCTGTTTCTTTTTTTCTTTTCCTTCTTTTCTTGCAGGGAACAGAAAGGAAGTGAGTGAAACTTAGATTCCAGAGCAACAGAGTTGTTCTAGTCCAGCTCCTCCCTCTGACAGGGGTGGGGGCGGTGAGCCTGGAGCAAAGAAAAGAACAGTCATTCCACTTCCTAATCCTCCTGCTCTTAGCATTTTGTCTGCTCCCCCCCCCCCCCCCCCACCTAGCTTCACAGTTCCACTTTCTTATTGCCTACAAATTAAGCTATATGAAAAAAGGATGGAATCCAATTAAAGCAAAACTTAAATGTTCTCATAACTAGAGTGAGTTTTGATGGCAGCTTCAGAAGTTGGGAAATAAGCCCAAAGCCGGGCAGACTTCTATGGTCTAGGTCCCGTAAATAGCAAAAACAGATCAAGATCAGGGCTGGAGTGGGCTTCAACAACAACTCCAGTAGTTGGGAAGTAGGACCAGTGCCAGGCAGACTTTTATGGTCTGTGCCCCAAAATATGCAGGGAGAGACAGAGATTAATGAAAGAGTGGAACCTGTGCAGGGTGCTAGATTTAGCTCTGGCCACCATGCAGGACTTTATCTGCCAACATTTACTATATTACTATGAATAAGGGTGCAATAAAAATTCAGATTTTATCTTTATATTTCTATTTATAGTTTGTAGTCACTTATTTTTGGATTGGTGAGAATTTTTCTGAGCTCTGGACATATGACCGACAAGATCTATTCTGCTAATATTTAGTTCTGTGTAGTCTAGCTTATTCTGCTTCTCTCTGTAAGGATGTGCTGCTGATACTTCATCTAGAAAATTTAACACACTTTTCCAAATAAGACGCAAGGCAGCTTTTAACATTTTTAAAATTCAAGTATGTTAAGTTTCTGCCCAAAAAAGCCTACAATCCAGTAGTGTAGCCAAATCTAATGTTTTGGTTGGGCCCTTGGTCAACATGGATGGGCACTGGGCATCTCCTCCCTTCCCATGGTCTGGCATTTCTCTCTTCCCCATGGGTCTGGCATTGCTCTCTCCTGACATGCCTTTCCCTCCCTCCTCCCTCCCCCCATGTGAATGAGGGAGAGACATCAGATGTCCTTTACTGGTAGTGATGAAGCCAGGCAGTTTCTGGCCAGCCCAGAGCCTTCATTTTGCTGTGTCTCACCCACATGGCCACAGGAAATTTTGTCAGAGGAGGTGGGTGGCAGCAGAGCGAAGGCCCCTTTGCTGTCCACAGGAAGCCTGGCTTCAGGATCTTTGATTCTGGGTACAACTTTGGAGTGCCGTGCAACAGCTGGTGCCAGATCTTCAATTTTCCTTCTTTGACCTGTGAAGGCGTAGAAAATACTCTATTGAATATGATATTAAGCTTAGTCTAGTCACTCTAACACTGTTACTTCTACATTCGCTATTTGAGTTCAGGACGTTATTGCTGTTTTGCAGGGTTTTGTGCTATTTGACATTGTGTCTGATAATTATTTATTTTATTTATTTATTTATTTTACAAAGTTTTGTTATACCATAAAGGCCAAAAAAGACTTCTATGCCTTCTATGGGAATACTTTTAAAACAAATAGGAGAAAATATTTTTTCATTCAAAAAATAATTAAGCTCTGGAACTCGTTGCCGGAGCATGTGATAACAACGGTTAGCGTATCTTGGTTTAAAAAAGGTTTGGACAAGTTCCTGGAGGACAAGTCCATAGTCTGTTACTGAGATGGACATGGGGGAAGCCACTGTTTGCCCAGGGAGTAGTAGCATGGAATGTTGCTGTTAATTGGGTTTCTGCCAGGTACTTGGATTGGCCACTGTTGGAAGGAGGATACTGGGCTAGATGGACCATTGGTCTGACCCAATGGTTATTCTTAAGTTCTTATGTGGCTTACAATGTACAAAGAAAAAAAACTTAGTAGGAGGAAAAGTTGTTCAGGAGGAAGAACATGAAAGAAGTACAGCAATTAGGACAGTATGCCAAAGGTTACTTGGAAGAGATGTGTTTTGATGTGTCCATGTACAGGGAAGATTGGGGGGGAGGTATTAGCTCTCTTTGTCTCCAATGCACAAAAACTCTGGTGCTGTAGAGAACACCACCAGAAAAAAATCGAGTCGGAATTACATGCAAATTATATGCATTCTGTTAGTTTTGAGCATTGGTCAGTAAAAGGGTCTGCGCATTCCTGGCACATGCTCACAAGAGCTGTGTGGTAGGCACAGCTTTTATGGGCATATCCAGCGATGATTGGACCCCTCCTGACCTGAACCCCACCCCAAAACCTTTAAAACCTCCTTGGTGGTCCATCGGATACCCTCTTGCCCCCTGTGGCCAAAAAATCCCTGGTGGTCCAGTGGACCCACTCTCAAGCCCCCCTCCCACACATCTCATTTTGAGAAGGGCGGGCCTAGATGTAGGAGGTAGTAGGGGTTGCTCCTGTCCTCCTGCCTCCAACTCTCACAAGAGGTATGTGGAGGGGAATTTTAAAGGTTAGGGAGGGGGTCTGGGTCCGCTGGACAACCAGGGAGTTTTAAGGTTGGGCGAGTTCTAGAGGGGGGTCCACTGGACTACCAGGGATACTGTGCAAAACTTAACGATAGTTCCAGACCTGCTGTTAAGTTTTGCATGTTAAAGATAGACACTCAGTCACGGAAATGTCTGTATATCTGTCGGAATGCTCATTTTAATACTGATGAACTTGTTGTAATATATTTGCATAGGGTTATCGGTAGCTGCTATGGGGAATGGTAATGGGGACACAGAACCCCTTTGTGCTTGAGATGCTAAATAATGTTTGCTTTGAACTGGCTACAAGCAGTCTAAAACAAACATTGCAAGCACGGTAAGCTTTGTGCATCAGACCCTTTGTGAAGCGCACAGGAAGCGTGAGGGGGGATGAGGGATTAGTAGGAAGCTAATATAGTCTGGCGCATTGGGTAAACAACCCTTGTGAACCAGAGTCAAGAACTTTAATTTTATGTAGGTTGAAATAGGGAGCCAGTGTTCAAATTGCAGATGGGGCATGATGTTCAAAATGGTGTGCATTGTAAAGCATCTAGACGGCTGTTGATTGGGTCAGTTGTAGGTACTTTAATGTTTAACAGGGAAGACCAGTGTATAAAGAGTTGCAGTAGTCCAGGTGGATTAGATTATTACTAAACTGAAAAGAAGAGAACGAATGCAAGGGAGGGGAGGAGAAGATACCTAACAGCACAGACATGATGTAGAGCAAATAAGGATGATAGAAGAAACAATTTAATTTGTGGTTGAGGATCTTAATGGAGTCTTTGTAGGGGAACATTTGTCTGTTGATGACTGGCAGGGAGGACTGAGGAGTTTAGGGATTTGAGAAGTGTATTGTCAAGAACAAGCGGTGATCTTTGAGCCAGTGGGATACTAGTTGGAGACACATGTTGAAGCCAGATAGAGGAGTCTGCACTTAAATGATAGAAAATTTGTATTTCATTGGCATAGCAAAAAGGAATACAACCCTGTGATTGAATGATGGTAAGAGAGGTAGGAAGATATTGAAAAGGATAGGAGCCAATACTGATCCTTGAGGGTCTCCTGAGGTTGAATGATAAATGGGTGAGCAAGATTGTTTGTGGGCAATTTGAAATATATGGTCAGAAATATAATAGGAGAACCAGGATACTTCTATCAAATATCTGTTGTCAAGGGACCAGCAAAGATGGCATAATAGAAGTGAGTGGTCAACGAAGTCAAAAGCAAAGGACAGTTCTGAGGAAATAAATATGACTGATGAGTACTGGTCTAGGGAGTATCTAATATTATTGTGAAATGTAGTTACAAAGATTTCAGTACTATGACCTTCTCCAAAACCTGCTTGGTGATGATGTAAGACCAGTGATTTATCCAAGAAGAATTTAGTTTTAGTAGGACCCGCTTTTCCAGAAGTTTAGAAAAGAAGGGAACTTTGGAGATGAAGGATGGTTCCTATGAGTCAAGATGGGGCTTTTTGAGGAGAGAGGTGATCAAGCATGTTTCCAGACAGCAAGAATAGAGCCACAAGAAGAAATCCCACTATCGGACTTGATTGGAAAATCGGGAGAAGTAAAAGGAGGACATGCACTGATAATGGTTTTACTAAGTGGGTTGGCCATGGGTCCAAAGCAGAAAGGAAAGATTCATGTCTTTGACATTGAGGAGAAGCATAAGAGAAATTGGGTTGAAGGAAGACCACCAACAGTGGGTGTTGCATGATGAGATGGGGGTGCATGGGGTGTTGAAGAGGAGAGGGAGAAAGTGACCATTTTAAAGAGGAAATCTTATCTTCCAAGCTGGATGATGATGCTGGAGCAGATTTATCAAGGATATAGAATAATTTTTGTGGAATGTTTCTGGCATATGTGATTTGTTTGCTGAAGTGCGATTTTTTGGCTTTGCAGAGGCAACCCTTTATACTTTGTCTGGTTTTGATTGCAAGAAGAAGAAGAAGCATGCTATGAGACTTACACCATTTTCCTTCTGTGTGTTTAACTTAGGCTTTCAGAAAGCATAGTTCAGAAGAAAACCAAGGTGTGGGATAGCATTGTCTTGGCAGGGTGGTGGACAATGGGTGAAGCATTATCTAGAATATGAGTAAGTGTGCAGTTTAGTTGATAATTTGAGTAGGTAGAGAATCCATTGTAGAAGGATTTGGGGTTCGTGAAAGTACTTAGGTTATGTGAGCTATTTGATTATCCCCAAGGGGCCTAGAGGTAGTTTATTGTGGTTGGGAGGAGGTAGGGTGGGGAGAGAAAATAACCAGAATGTGGTGGCTGGTCATGGTAATGGTGAGGAGGTTATAATGGTAAAAGAGGTAAACTTCAAAGAGGCTTGAGAAAAGGTAAGGTTGAGAGTGTTAACACTGATGTGAGTTGGAGTAGCTATGTGTTGTATAAGACCATTGTTAGAGGTTAAGGATGGAAAGGAAGATGCCTTATCTGAGGGAGGAAGATTAAAATCACCTAACAGGAATGGGGGGTGGGGGGGGAGAAAAAGACAGATGGCCTCAGTAACAAAGGCAGATTGTTCATCCAGCAAGAGGGTTAGAAGGAGAGGGGAGGGGGGTGGTAGGCAAGAGTTATATAGAATGAAAAGACAGAATGAGCAAAGCAATATTTACCTACATCGGACACAGCAAGCGGTTTAAAGGAGAACTGACTAACTCGGAATAGATGAAGGCAATTCCTCCCCTACGTCTAGCAGGGCATGGAAATTGAGTAAAGGAAAAGTCAGGAGAAGAGGCATTGACTAGAGTAGCTGTGTCTCCTGGTCTGATCCAAATTTCAGTGATGTAGAGTATTTCAAGGAAAAGCTTCTTGATTAGGTCAGGAATTAGGAGGCTTTTTTGACAGAAGGAATGCACATTGAGCAAACCAATGTTAGTGTGATGAGCAGTAGAGTAAGGAACAAGGCCACTAGTAAGCTGCAGCTGGACAAGAATTAAGCAGCTCTGAGATGGTTGTGCCTTACTTAGTGTCACAACAGTTAGCCAGTAGGCATCCAAGGAGCATACAAAAGAACATGACCTGCTCCTTGGTTGTTCGCCTGTGGCGCAAGCAGCTTGAAAGTAAGTTTCTTAAACAGGAGACTGGAAGTGATATCAACTTCAGTATTTGGGCACAGAGGGTCAGAAGCAGAGTGAGAGATGCATGTGGAGCAGAACCTGAATGCCCAGAAAACAAAGTAAAAGTAGTGATAGTAACAGCATAAGGATTACAGCATTCTGTTTTGTGAAAAAAAAAAGAAAATATCAATAATATTTTCTATTTCATTTTTAAAATGAAAAAAAAAAAAACCTTACAAAATCTCATTCATTTTTCATTTCATTCTGGCTTCTGTTATTTAAAAAAATAAAATAAAAAAAATCCTTGACTAGCTAAGCTCTCTACCCATCCCCCTCTAGGCTCCCTGGACCTTTGTGGGCCTCTGAGACCCCAGACAATCATTTGTTAAGCCACTAACAACCACGAGTCGATTTGAATTAAGTACAGATATTCAGTGCCAGGCCATAGAAGTTAACCAAGCAGCAGCTAATATTCAGACTGGTGCCAGGTTAGCTTGGTGAATAAAATTGCACTTGCTTTTTGTGTCCTAATTTTATGTGCTTACTTAACTTTTCAGTGGACTTAATAATGCCACTAACTAGTTAAGTTCCAGTTCCACCCAAGCCCTGCCCATGGACTGCACCAGCACTAACCAGACAGTGTTGTGGCAGCCAGAACCAGTTGCACTGCCTGAAAAACAGCAACCAGTCCATTCAGCATGGTATAAGCATGCAGGAATCTTTCCTGCCTGCTTAAACCACGCTGAATATTGACACCTTAAATTATAAGCCTTCTGAGGACAGGAAAATACCTATAGCACGTGAAAATAACTCTCCTTGAGCTAGTATTGAAAAAGGCATACGGTAAGTCCAAAACCCCTGCCTTCTTCTAAGGAGGCCCTGTTATTCCTGCCTTATTACTGCCATTTTTCATATTATTGCTGGCTAAACTGGTTGGCACCATTTTCTTGTGTTAAATGATCATCAGTGGTAGGAAGAACATGTTATGTGAACTGTATCAAATTCACAAAGTAGATTCAGCATTGAAGCATCATAAACAAGTCAACCGGCTATATCCTCCAGCTATTACAGATCCACAGCACTGAATATAAAATAATCATCTGCCTCTTGAGCTGTGGTGATCTTTTTGAAAATATTAGATTTTTGTTTTTTTTATTTTTTATTTGCACTCAAATCAATAATAAAGATAAAACAACAAACAAAGACTGCAGCCCTTGTACTTAACTGATGAGTGATTTAACATCACACCAGAGATCTCATAGCCGGTTGGCTTGTTTATGATGCCGCAATGCTGGATTTACTTTGTGAATTTGATACAGTTCATATAATATGTTCTTCCTACCATTGATGCTAATTTAAAACACTTCTCCCTTATTTTGTAATTACACAAAATTTTTTGTAGTGTTTGATTTTTTCCTCTTTTTTTTTTTTTTGATGAACCATTTTCTTCTATGGCAGAATCTGCTGTGCAAGACAATGATGCTGACCTTGGTTTGGAAAATAGCAGCTAGGTTGAAATGATAGGAGAATTTGCCTACCTATAGAAGGCTCTCCTTCGTATCTCTCACTCTGTTAGCTTTTAACTACTTCCAGGTGAATTTGGAGTCTCCATGTACCCTATTCTTAAGTGCTGCACCCCAAGAGCTCTATTGAATAGTGCTACCTTTCAGATTCCTCTGAGTTGTATTTGTCTCATAATGTGTGCCCACTCTTGTGTTTCCTACCTTGTTTTGATTATTCAGTGCCTTTCTCTCTGGTTTTCTTTGTTAATGGCTTAACTGCAAGGATGGGGGGGGGGGGATCACTCTGTCATATTAGATATTGATAGTAATTTCGATAGAACTACTCAATTATTTATTAATGTAATCGTACCTTAGGTGATCTCCTTCAAATATCATACCTACTTTGACAAAAGAAGAATACAGAACATTTAAATGCAAAACCTCAAGAAGACTAGAGTGTCTTTTCCTCATTCAAATCAGTTCAGTTCTCTTAGGAGGTCTTTTACTAAGGTACACTAGTGTTTTTAGCTCACACTAAAAATCATCTGTCACTAAATGCTTAGATGCCCATTATATTTCTATGAGTGTCTCAGCGTTTAGCTCCAATTGATTTTTAGCACAAGATAAAAATGCTAGTGCACCTTAGTAAAAGACCCCCTTAGTAATCAAGTGGAATGCACAATGGTAATTAGTGCTTTGCTTCCTAGCAACTACTAAGGTCCACCAATGCTTTTAGTCACTAGTTCTTTTGCAGAAAATACAAGGAATTTTGCCACTAAGATGATTAAAAGTAGCCTGCTTATTCATGTACAAACTTGCCTAAGGTAGTCTTCAAGAATGCTGAATTGGTTTCAGTGGAAAAAAAAATCTTGTTTGAATCATTTTCAGTCATCATCTTTTTATGCTGTATTTTTACTAAAAAATAAATATTGCATTTTATACTGTAGCTGCCTCCTTTAACATAGAACCATAGAAAATGATGCCAGGTAAAGATTGTGGGGCCCTTTTACAAAGGTGCACTAGTGATTTTAGTGTGTGCTGATTAGCACGTGCTAAGTGCTAGAGACACTCATAGAAAGATATGGGCATCTCTTAACGTTTAGTGCATGCTTATTTTTAGCGCTCTCTAAAAATGCTAGTGAGCCTTTTGTAAAAGGACCTCTGTATGTCCAGTCAGTCCATTCATACTAACTGCACAGTTGTGCAACCCCCTCCTCTCTCTCTGATATTGTCTGTGTTTGTCTCATGCTTTCTTGAATTCAGGTACCGTCATTGTCTCTACCATCTCCACTAGGAGATTGTTCCATACATCTACTGCTCTTTCTGTAAAAATATATTTCCTTAGATAAGGCCTGAGTTGTTTTTTGTTTTGTTTGTTTGTTTTTTTACCATTGAGAAGCAGGACTGAGACAGGCACACAAGTTGGTAGCGTTATCCGACTGCACCAAGATGGAACAGCTATCCCAGAATTCAGAACTAGATGTAAAAATCTATGCAGTGATCTGCTCAGTCCTTTAATTTTGCTTTTATCCACTTCGCTGAGCGGATGCGAAAACAAAGCTTTCCCAGAAGAACATAAGAATAGTCTTACTGGGTCAGACCAATGGTCCATCTAGTCCAGTATCCTGTTTCCAGCAGTGGGCAATTCAGGTCACGTACCTGGCAGAAACTCAGTTAGTAGCAACATTCCATGTTACCAATCCCAGGGCAAGCAATGGCTTCTCCCAAGTCCATCTCAACAACAGATTCTGAGGAACTTGTCCAAATCTTTTTAAAACCCAGGTATGCTAACTGCTGTTACCACATTGTCCTGCATTGAGTTCCAGAGCTCAGCTATTCTTTGAATGAAAAGATATTTCCACCTATTTGATTTAAAAGTATTTCCATGTAATTTCATTGGGTGTCCCCTGGTCTTTGTACTTATTGAAAGAGTGAAAACTTGATTCAGTTTTACCCGTTCTACACCACTCAGGATTTTATAGTCCTCAATCATAACCCCCCTTAGCTGTCTGTTTTCCAAACTGAAGAGCCCTAACCTCTTTAGCCTTTCCTCATATGAGAGGAGTTCCATCCCCTTTATCATTTGGTCGCTCTTCTTTGAACGTTTTTTAATTGTGCTATATCTTTTTTGAGATATGGCGACCAGAATTGAACACAGTACTCAAGGTGAAGTCGCACGCACTACAGAAGTATTATAATATTCTTGGTATTATTTTGCATCCCTTTCCGAATAATTCCTAGCATTCTGTTTGCTTTTTTGGTCGCCGCCGCTGCACACTTGGCAGAAGATTTTAGCTTATTGTCTACAGTGACACCTAGATCTTTTTCTTTAGTGCTGACTCTTAAGGTGGACCCTAGCATCAGGTAACTATGATTTGGATTATTCTTCGCAGTGTGCATCACTTTATATGTGTGCACATTAAATTTCATCTGCCATTCGGATGCCCAGTCTTCCAGTTTCCTAAGGTCTTCCTGCAAATTTTCACAGTTCGCATGTGTTTTGACAACTGTGAATAGTTTTGTGCCATCTTCAAATTTAATCACCTCACTCATCGTTCCGTTTTCCAGATCATTTATAAATATGTTAAATATGTTAAATAGCATTGGTCCCAGTACAGAGCCATTGGCACTCCACTATTCACTCTCCTCCATTGAGAAAAATGGTCATTCCTCTTTGCAGTTGTCTTTGGACATTTTTTCATCATTTTTTTAACAACTGTAATTTATTAAGTTTAAAACCTGTAGAAGCATGCATATCTGAATAGGAACATACAGATTACTTGGGGCAGCGTAACCTTTCATCATTTTCAATTATTATTCCTTAGTGTCCCTCTGGACCGGCCTAGACTGTGACTTATGGGCCAGTCCAGAGGAACTAAAGGAAAGCAAATTAGCAGGTAAGGCCTAATTTCTCCTTGTCTTTGATTTTTGTTTCCCTTAAAAAATGTCAGATGGTATTCTGACCCTGCTCCTACTGCTGAAGAAAGATCCAGAACTAGGACACATATTCCAGATGCCTCATTTATCTTGGTGCAGTCCCTAAAGAGGCTGAATGTAAGCCCTCATGGTGCTATCTGTAAGCTTTCTTCCCTAGAGGAGAAATTGTTGCACCTACAATCTAAGGTTCTTCATTTGAATCCCAGCACCTTGAAAAGATGTTTCTGTGAACTTAAAAATATTTTCTTAGTAGGTTCTATAGTCATTACAAAGCAAAGAAAAGACAAAGCTCTGTATTTAAAAGTATGGTATCCATCTATGCAGTTTTACAGGATTTTTCTGGGATGTTCAGGGAAAGACAGTGGGTATAAAATATAATGTGGGGGAAGGATGCTCAAGGTTAAAAGTTTACCTAGGTTATTGGATACTGTCACACCAGCTGCCCTATCACAAGTGTTACAGGTTTGTACTTGAGGCACAGCCTCTAATCAGAAGTACAAGTGTATTCTGCGCTATCTGCACCATATAAAAGACTTGAACGAGATCACAAAGCTTGCCTGAGTTCTGCACTGTTCTCGCAGGCCACCTCAGTAGCCTTCTAGTGGAATTTGTGACATCTCTGTTCAAGAGCAGATTTAATTATGCTCATACCTGTGAAGTGCAGAGCCAACATTGCCATCATCTTGTTCTACAAGCGTAACACAGCCATCCAAACTGTCATATACTATGCAGTGATCTTCAGATCAACCTTCAGTGGAGTCTACTTTAGTTTTGGTCACAGTAGCTAATGAGTTTTTTCAATTTTGTTGTCTCTACCAGAGAAGCCACACTCATTTCTACAGAAGATGTTTAATGATGTTGTCAAGGGCTACAGTAAGGACTTTTCATCAGTTCCTTATCACAAGAAAGGCATAGCACAAGCATCTTGATCTGCAGGCATTATTCCTGCACAGAGAGAACCCCATTCATCTCAAGATTAATAGTTTTTGTCGTTTCTGTACTGTCTACCTCAGGTTCTAAAACTGAAAGAGGGCATTTTCTTCCTTTGTCCCATATTCAGAAATCTTTCAGTTTGAACCAGAAGTTTACTCAGATCCCAACAATCCCCCTGAAATTTTCTTTAGAGGAAGGGGAATATTTAACAGGATGTCCTCTGGACTCTTTCCCTTTTCCTGCTTAAAACAAATCTCCATATGAAGATATTTCTTACTTAAGGTATGTTCAGTGCATTTCCAGAGATGATCCTTTTCCTGTATAGCAAGAGTCAGAACCTCGATCATATGTCTCCAGGCTCTTAAATATGTAGAAGTACCAAAGGCTACAGTAACCATTCCAATACATAGCCTATTACATGATCATTTGTGGTAGACTACATTAACAACAGATGGACTTAAAATATAAAGTTCAATCACCATGTAGATTCTGTAAGGTTGAGCTTTCTCATTCCTTGTTAGTAGTCAAGATCTGTACCATCAACTACTACAGAACAGGTCTCAGTGTGCTTCTTGAGTAGACATCTATCAGCACTGTAAATGCAAAGCTACCTCTCTAGTACACCCATTCCTGAATTAACTGGCAAGGGATGTGGTGTCATAAACGGGACATGGCCATTTCTCTAGGTTCATCCTTTCATCTCTCTAATAGTAAAAACTCTGCATGAGTTCCAAACACAGCCCAAGAATTATGATTCTCATAGTGCTGTACTGGACGTTTAAGAACTAGTTCCCTTTTCTCAAAAGACTCTCAGCCCTTTCTCCATGAAAAACATTCAGAGAAGGAAGTAAGTGGGAAAATGACCAAGCTGAGCAGGAACAAACGAGGAGACTTCTAAGAATGATAAACGTTTATCATTCTTAGAAGTCTCCTCGTTTGTTCCTGGTCATTTTCCCACTCACTCCTTCTATGGGGAGTTGTTCTAGAATTTGTAGTCACATGGATAAAGTTTCTCTGCTGATGGAATTATGCACTTAATAGTTCAATGTATTGCTTTGCATTTACCATGTTGTTGATTTGTAGACCTCCGCAAACTACCACTATCATGCAATCCCAAGCCATGATCTTCAACGGATGTTAGATAGATACATTCAAATACTCTAACTTGCATTTTTCACCTGGAAATCACCTTATATATGTGCAAGCTAAGAGGCAGAAAGAGTTTTCAGCACTGAAAAGTACTTTTTCCCACATCTCACTCATTTTGAGTACTTCATTGCTCCATCGACTCTGTCCTTCCTCTGTGCCTCTGTCAACCACAGCTTCTTCTTGTTTTTTACATCCCCTCAATCCAAATTCCAGGCATCTTCTACCCCACTATAGATGTCAAAACCTCTGCTGAAGGAGGTGAGGTGAACTTATGATCAAAATTATGTACCTGTGATTTAGCTGGAAGTTGGGTCCACTTTTGCAACAAGATCCAATGCTGCTTAACTTTATTTGCTAACCAGTGGACATTAT
Organism: Microcaecilia unicolor; assembly: GCF_901765095.1. Lineage (NCBI taxonomy): Eukaryota > Metazoa > Chordata > Amphibia > Gymnophiona > Siphonopidae > Microcaecilia > Microcaecilia unicolor. The sequence continues at coordinate 101,065,159 of NC_044034.1, read as the reverse complement.
AAATGCATATCCAATGTACAAAATGATTTGCATTTGAAAGAAGGAACACAAACTTGGAGGGGCATTTTCGATATGACATCTAAGTCCAACTTTGTATGTTTTGCTCAAAACGTCCAGAATCCGAATAGAAAATATAACCATTTTCAAAACAGCAAAACGTCTATATATATTTTTTTCAAAAATGGCCACTTGTTAGATGTTTTTATGCTCTGTGTGGTTATCTTTTTGGCCGATTTAAAAAGTCCAAGTGAAAAACACACGAAATCAAGCCATTGGGATGTGGGAGGAGCCAGCATTCTTAGCAGACTGGCCACACAGACATCCCAGCAGAGCAGTGGGGCACCTTAGGTTGCACTGCAGTGAACATCACCTGAAAGCTCCCAGTTACACATCTCACTGTTGCTCTCTTATATTCTATAGTGAGCCTTCCAAAGCCCACCAAAAACCTACTGTACCCAATTGCACACCACAACAATAGCCCTTATGGCTGCAGGTATTACCTGTATGTGGGTACAATAGGTGTTTGGTGGGTTTTGGAGGGCTCACACTTTCCACCACAAGTGTAACAGTTAGAGTGGATTATGAGCCTGGGTCCCCTTCTCCACAGTGCTCCAGGGACCTGCTTGCTGCTCTAATAGGACTGGGTATAACATCTGAAGCTGTCATAGAGGCTGGTTTGTACTGTTTCTTTTACATCTTTGGGGGTGGGAGGGGGTCATTACTTTATTCCTTCAGTGGTCATCTGGTCATTTAGAGTACGTTTTTGTGGCTTAGTTGTTAAAACAGATCTAGCTCAAACTGTCTTTGTTTTAGTCCTGGATGTTTTTGATTTGTTCCATTATGGTTGAAAAATGTCCAGGTCTTAGGAACACCAAAATCCTGCCCTTGACACGTCCCCTTGAAATTTGGATGCACTGCATAGCAAAATGTCTGGAAAATGGGTTTTGACAATACTGATTTGGATGTTTTGGTGAGAAAAATGTCCAAATGCTGCTTTATGCCACATTTTAGACATTTTTCTCTTTCAAAAATGAGCCCCTTCATGGATGATGTCCATCATAACATCTAAAGTTTTGTGAAAAATTGTATACTGAAGCTTCAAAATAACATTAATGTAACCCTATGGGTTAAATTTTAAAAGATTACCTGGCTCATTCTGAATCCGGTGTCGAGACAGTGAGCAGTATAGTGAAACAATGATCTGTGTGCATGCACTGAGTGTTCCGCATGCTGATGGAACTTTCAGGAGAGTGACAAACAGCTCAGGCTGGCAGTTGGGATGGAGCTGTATTGATGAGAAGATGTTACTAGGAAAAGACTGGAAGAAAGTTTATGCTGGAGATCATCACCTGAAAGAAAAGGCGCCCACCGTTCAAGAGAGAGAGAGAAAACAGAGAGAGCAGCTAAGTGACTGAGACTATTTTACTTTCAACAATTTTTATTGATGATACAACAGATTGAACATTTCACACTCCTGTACATATAAGTGATATATACCAACTGGATGTAAATTGGTACGTTATCATCAAGCAATTTGTATTATACCCTCCTCTCTCCCACTGTTTTAACTTATAAAGATTCTTGCATTTGAGTGTTGTGTCTGGAACCGTTGAGTCAGCAGAGTCCACATTTTCAATCCACTCTTATAATTCTTCCCTTTCAAAGGCTAGGGTAGAGAGCCTGTTTTCTTATAGCTCTCCCCCTATATTCCCGACAGCCATGGATATAACTGTTGTCCTTTTACAGTATCCGGTCGCTGGATATATAATCCACAGATCATAGCCCGACAACAATCCCCATACCCCAACCCACAAACATGGATTAATAAACTAGTCTTTCTTTTCGTGAACAGGTTAAAGTCAAAATCTTAAATAAACATCTAGGAGGACTAATACTTATCAAACCCCCTTCCATCCCCCCCCCCCCTCCCCACAAAACCAAGATATGTAGACCTTTTATCCAGCTACCCCCTCATATCCTACTACCAGATAAACCATCCATTTTATGGATGTGAGCATCAATTTCTTCTAATTGATGTAAGCTATTGAGAAGAACTAGTCAGAGCAGTAAGTTTGTTAAGAACATAACTTCTAGCTTTAGGAGATATCACCTGAAGGTATCTCCTCCAGGTCATGTAAAAATTATTTTGAGTTTTGAAGTTAAACAAGGAGTCTTGGAGTTCCATCAAAAGCAAGGCATGAAAACGATTACGCCATTGCCAATAAGAGGGACCCTGATCCAAGGTCCAGTTCACTAAGATACATTTCATGCCCACCAAGGAAGCCTTATGGGCGAGTGCACTCAGGTGAATCGTGCCTCCCTCTATCGGGGAAAGACAACCCAGCAAAATACATTTAGGTGACATTCGGACCCGATGTCCCCCAAATCTACCTATAAACCTAGTAATCCTGACCCAGAACGCTTTAATAGCCCCGCATTTCCAAAAGGCGTGGAAAAAATCATTTTGCGACATTCCACATCTCTTGCATACTGCTGACTCTAAATATCCCATATGATACATTCGAGATTGTGAGGTGTAAGCACGGTAGGTAACTCTGGTCTGACACTCCCGAAGTTCTATACTTCGTGTCCACTTCAAAACTCCCCTCAGCCCTTGCAAAAGATCCTGAGACGAAATTGGTGCTTGTATGTCTCCCTCCCATCTGGCTGCCACCAAGCCCAGGTCTCTTTGCGGTCTTGTCATGGTCAGTCTCTTATATAACAGGGAGATGGAGACAGGGTTTCCCGACGGCATCTCCAGCAGGGCATCCATTTTGGCGGTCAGATCAACACCCAATGCCCTACGCATAAGAGATGTCACATAGTGTCGTACCTGTTCATATGCGAAACAAGTACTCCAGTCTAATGAATTTAATCCAAGATCTTCCATGGACTTCATCTCGCCACCTGGTCCCAACACATGGTGCAAAACAAGTATCCCCCTCTCACCCCAGGACCTCACCACTTGATTATCCATGCCCGGACGAAATGCTTCATTGCCCTGCAAGGGGAGTAAGTTACTACATCTGCAGTCGAAAGACCAGATCTTCGCCAGATCTTTCCACACTCTTCTTAAGGGCTCTATCAAGACACTAAACCGTGTGTGTGTGGGCAGATCTTTCCACGGTGCATGCAGTATGTAGAAAATATGTAGGGGACCACATAGCTCTACTTCCATAGCCAAGGGAGAGAACCTCTCAGTCTGTTGGTACCAATCCCCCAAGTGACGCAATAAACAAGCCACATTATAAAATTTAATATCCGGGACTCCAAATCCCCCCTCCCCGCTTTTCCCTTTTAGGAATTCAAACTTAATCTGGGGTCTTTTCCTAGCCCAAAAGAATTTAGAAAGCATGTTTTGAAGCGCTTTTAAATCCCGTTGCTTGAGGTAAAGTGGGATCGTCTGCATGCAATAAAGCCACTTGGGAAACAGCACCATATTAAACAGAGCAATCCGCCCCATCAAAGACAATGGCAATCCGTCCCATCTCCCCAGTGTTTCCCTGGTACTCGTCAGCAGATGCGCTATGTTTGTCTCACCCAATTGTCTAGGTTCCTTAGTAAGTAATATACCTAAATATTTGAACGCCACATCTACTCTTCTAAAGGGGCAGTGTAAACTCTCCCACTGGTGGTCCTTCATAAATAGAGACATTACCTCTGTTTTATCTAAGTTAAGACTAAACCCAGAAAAGTCTCCAAACTCGGCAAATATTTCCATAAGAGCTGGCAAGGACACCTGTGGGTTTTCTATCACCACCAATAAGTCGTCTGCAAACGCAGAAATCTTAAAGGATTCCTCCCCTATCTGTACCCCCCTTACCTCCTCCATTCCCGTAATATCCCTAATCAGGGGATCTAACACCATTACAAAAAGAAGGGGTGAGAGAGGACAGCCTTGTCTAGTTCCCCGAAATATCCCAAATGGCTCTGACACTTGGTCGTTAACTAGAACTTCAGCAGTATTACTTTGGTAGAGGGCTTGTATTGCTGCATGAAAAAACCCCATCACCCCATATGCCCTCAAAATAGCGAACATAAAGTCCCAGTTGACATGATCAAAGGCCTTTTCGGCATCAAAGCTTATTATTAAAGCTGGGGTTGAATATCGGTGCAATGTCTCTAAAGCCCCCAAGATTTGTCTCATATTTCGTATCACTGTTCTCCCCCTTACAAATCCCACCTGCGATTCTTCAACTATGCTGGGGAGAATTCTTCCTAGTCTATTTGCTAGGATCTTGGCAAATAATTTGGTCTCAAACGGCAGCAGGGAGATAGGTCTGTACGAGCCAGTTTGCAGGGGGTCTCTACCTGTTTTTAACAGCACCACTATTTGTGCCTTCCGCAAGGACTCAGGCAAAATTCCTTGCTGTACGTAGCTGTTAAACACTACCGTTAAACAAGGCACTACATCTTGGCTAAGAAGTTTGTAAAATTCGGCGGGAAGTCCATCCCCTCCCGGTGATTTATGCAATGGGCTGTCACGTATACCCCAGCTCACCTCGTCCTCCGAAATGTCTGCATTAAGACTATTTTGCTGCTGATCAGTAATTTTGGGCAGCTGCTGGCCTTCTAAATATCCTTCCGCCTGTAAGCCCTGTTCCTCCGGAGCTGAGTACAATTGTTCATAAAATTGCCTAAAGACTTCATTCACCCCTGCAGAAGTATGGTGAAGTCCTCCTCCTGCGTCTTTTATTTGAGATATAAAACGCGAGCCCCCTACCTGTTTCACTAGGCGGCCTAACAGCTTTCCCTGCTTATTGGCATATTTGTATAATTGGAAGCGAAAGAATTGAGTTGATTTTTGTGCCTTGGCATGTATTAATTGGTTCAGGGAGGCTTGAGCCTCTAACAGTTGTGTCTTGTGTAAGCTGGAAGGCATGACCCCAAACCTCTGCCTAGCCTGTCTTACTGTTCTTTCCATACGAAGGATCTCTGCGTCCCTGGACCTTTTCTTATGTACGTGATATGATATAATGGCGCCTCTCATTACCGCCTTGGCCGCTTCCCAGAACAGCACTGGGTCAGTCAGGTATGTGGCTTCATTAAACTCAGTGTATTCCTTCCATTGGGCCTGTATGTAGGGGAAAAATTGTCTGTCATAATAAAGTTCCCTGGGGAAGCGCCATCTAGATCTCCGACCCCCATCCCCCCCAGGGGACAGGGACACCCACACCATAGCATGATCCGACACCTGGGTCGCTCCTATCTCCGCCTGAAGCAATGAGCTAACTTTACTAGCTGATACCAGAATATAATCAATACGCGATAGTGTGCCGTGCGCCCTAGAAAGGTGAGTGTAATCCCTCTCCCCCGGGTGAAACAAACGCCATGTGTCCACCAAGTCCAACGAAGAACAGAGTCGTGGGATCCCCCTCGAAAAGTCTACGGGCCCCACCCTCGAGGTACCTGTACTATCAATTAAAGGATCAACCACCGAATTGAAATCACCACACATAATAATAGGCATTTGATCAAAAGAGTGCACCCGTCTCATCAGCTCTCGGTAAAATCGCTTATCATATTGATTCGGTGCATATACATTTACCAGTAATACATTCTGATTATGCACCTGAACTTCTGCCATAACAAATCTACCCTTGGGGTCCATGACAACCTTTTTCTTTACTAATGTGAGCCCTTTACGGAACAAAATAATAACTCCTGCCTTCCTATTAGGGGAGGGGCTGTCCACAAAGTCTCCCACCCACCACCTGCATAATTTTTTGTGTTCCTTGGCCGTTAGGTGCGTTTCCTGTAGCATAGCTATATGGACCTGTTTTCTATTTAAGGTCTGTAATATCTTACTGCGTTTTACCGGTGATGTCACTCCTCCAACATTCCAAGAAACCACTTTAACCATGGTCATTTAACATTACTCCAATTAGACCGATATCACTTATATCAAGGGAAAGGCGTCCCAGCCTCCACCCCCCCCCCCCCTTTTCTTCTCCTCATCTTCCCATGTGCTCTTATTCCGACTTCTCATTTCTAGGTCTAAAACACTCTGGTAGGTCTTCTCCCTTCCCCCCCCCCCCGCCCCCCCTCCCTCCCCCTTTCCCCCCAACTCCCCCTTTCCCCAACGCTTCTCCCTTGCCTTCCCTTCCCCTATCCCAGCCCCATCCCTCATCCCTGAGTTCCCCAGAGAACTCGTCACGTGAAGGTGCTTGATCCCCCTTGTATGATCTTTTAACCCCCTTCCGGGGACCCATACGGCAGGATCTAAACCAAGGCCTTCCAGGAGACCTTCCACATTTGTTTGCCCACCCTCCATATTAATACATAGTAGAAACAACATGCTGTATGTACCCATTCAAAAGAACATTTTCACACAATTAACAGCTCTAACCCAAAGCCCCAAAAATGGTAGCCATTTTTCTTGCATATCTGTTGCAATCATTTACACACAATGTATGTCAAACCTCATTGACTTAAGTTCTGTCCATTTAGTACCCTTCAATCTGTTGTCGCCGGTGTTAAGTTTCGAATAAAGTCTTTAGCTGTTGATACATCTGCAAAATACTTCTCGGTACCTCCATGTTGCACCCTCAGTTTCGCCGGGTAAATTAGAGCAAATCTAATCTTTTTTTCATGAAGTGCCGCACAAACCGGCGCGAATTCTTTCCTTGCCGCTGCCACTCTCGCCGAATAGTCTTGGAAACACAAAACACGTTGACCATCATGTTTAAGTTCTGCTCCTGTACGCAGGGCTTGTAAGATAGCTTGTTTGTGCCCATAATTAAGAAGCTTCATGATCACCGCCCGTGGTCGATTCTGGCCTTGACTTTTCGGTCCCAATCGGTGTGCGCGTTCAATTCGCAAAGGTCCTGACTGATTATTCAATTTCAACACCGTTGGGATCCAGGACTCAAGGAAGCTGCCCAACTCCGATTCTTTAATCTGTTCTGAGAGCCCAATCAATCGCAGGTTATTGCGTCTAGACCTGTTCTCCAAGTCGTCAATCTTATTTTCCAGGTCTGTTATTTTTTTTTGTAAAGCTTCAATAGGTTGGGCGGTATTCACCATGCGGTCTTCAATGTCACTGACCCTTTGCTGAACGTGATCTAAATCCAGGTGAAATCCGTCTAGGCGTTCATGAGCCGAGTCTGCTCTATCAAAAATCGCCTGTAGCTTTTTATCTAGGGCCGCCTCCACAGCCGCCGTTACTTCTGCTGTAATCTCGGCAGTCCACACTGAGCAGACGCTCGTGTTTGGCGATTGCGGAGCGGGCGCCATCTTGGGCTCCGCTACTTTGCTTTTGTCCTTTTTTTGGATTTTTGCCGCCATCTCCCGATTGCAGTGCGATTCCACTGAACAACTCTCTTCGCTCCGACCAACACTCCGATCCAGGTACTCCCGAAGATTTTAGGGTCCCGGGGAGGTCAGATAATTAACAAAAATAAGGGGAGAACGCAGGAGCTCCGCTCAGACGCGACTTCCCTCCTGCATAGCACCACGTGACCCCGTGACTGAGACTATTTTAAAAAGTGCACAAAAGAGAAAATAGTAAAGGAAACCTGAACAATAAGTGAGAGATAACTAAGGAAAAAAAAAAGAGTAGAGTTACATGTTGAGATCCTTGAGGGTCTATGGAAATCTGAAAGACAGGAGAAAAGAAATGTTAAAGAATCTAGTGTTTTGTAAAATTGAATATGCTTACATGATTTATGTACCTAATATTTATAATTATCTGAAAATGCTCCCAATGTTTAAACCTGTAATTGAAATACATATGTTGAATGTGCAAGTTGGTAAAATTTAATTAAACATTTAAATATAATACTAATAAAAAATATTTTTTCTTTTTATTGTTAAACTCCCTGGTTGGTGTTGAGTCATTTCGGGGAAACACTGTGACATATTTGGTACCATCATTGTAATACCTTGCTCTGCCACCAGGGGGTTTACATTAACATCTGCTTATTCTAGACTTATGCACCATTGTATCTGCTAGTTTTGAAGGGCTTTATACTTAGACCAGAGAGCAGGCACCTGATAAGAACTTTAAAAAGTTTCATAAGGAAATCAAGCTTTTTGGCCCATGCCCTTATGGTGTTATTGGGTCAAATGGCAGTCATAATTCTTTTGACTCTACCATGCCTTTGTATGCATCACCTTCAGTAGACTCTAAAATATTAGTGGGGCCAGTTTACTCAACTATTATCTCACCAGTTAACAATAGCAGATTAGGCTCTTCACTCCCTCCTGTGGTGGAAGACATGCACCATGCAGGTCTTTGTCTGCCGTCATCTACTATGTTACTATATGTATTTGAGGGTTTTTATTCCATCAGCTTCAAGAGCTGGTGGTATTAACAACAAATGGGATGGGGAGCTCATGTTCTATCCTTTTGCACCAAGGAATTTGGACCATAAGGGAAGAAATGTGTCAAATCAACCTAGAATTAAGAGCAGTCTTAATTGTGCTTAAGGCATTCCATGTGTTCTTAGGAAAGAGAATTTTGATCCAAAGGGACAACCAAATAGCAAGGTTTTGTATAAACAAACAAGAGGTAACTGGATCTTATCTCTTTTGCAAAGAAATGCTAAAGATCTGGAACTGGTCGTCTCTCAGCAGATGTTTTTTGTTGTTTTCTTTTTTAGAGACATACCTTCTGGTGTTAATGAATATGATTTTAGATATCCACTAATCATTCTGAAACAACAATACACAGCATAACCTCTTAACTATAACACATCTTTTCATTTAAGAAATGAACTAAAACATATCTTCTCAGGAAACCCAATGACTATTCCATAATGCACTAATAGTTATCTTGCCAACCACTTTAAAACACAGCATCATACAACCTTGTAAGTGTAATTGAATCAATGTAATCTCTGTTAAATGTAAGCCACATTGAACCAAAACTCATTTTTGGATAATTGTGGGATACAAGCTTAAATAAATACATAAGTAAATAAAATATCCAGCCTCTGTTTGGAACCTTACAAATGGTTTTTAGACCAGAAAATAGCACTTGATATCTTCCATAAATTGACATTCCTAACAATAGATCTCTTTGCATCAGAAGCCAACAAAATGCTTCTGCAATTCTGTTCTAGAAAGCTGATACAAGATAGCATCAAATGCATTCAGCATACACTGGGGAGCAGGCCTATCTTCCTATTGTCACAACTGTGAGGAATGATCCAGAGTAGTGAGCCCTTGGGCCGCTACCGGGGACCGGCAGCAGCAGGTGAACCACCCAACCAGGAAGCGAGGCTAAACATAGACAGGCTGGTACAAGATTTAGGACTCTCAAACAGGCTTGGCTGGAAGCGGATGCAGTAACGGACTTGGCTTGGCTGGAAGCGGATGCAGTAACGGACTTGGCTTGGCTGGAAACAGATGCATGAACGGACTTGGCTTGGCTGGAAGTGGATGCAGGAACGGACTTGGCTTGGCTGGAAGTGGATGCAGGAACGGACTTGGCTTGGCTGGAACCAGATGCTGGAATGGACTTGGCTTCGCTTGACTGGAAGCGGATGCAGGAACGCACTTGGTTTCGCTTGAACCGGATGCTGGAATGGACTTGGCTTGGCTGGAACAGGATTCAGGATACTGTAACAGGCTAGGCTGGAATGAAAGCTGAAAGCAAACAGGGCAGACCCAAGCAGGATGGGAACTGAAACTGAAGACAAACAGGGCAGGCACTAGCAGGGCAGGAACTGCAACAAGCACACACAGACGAAAACTCATCTGAAGACCTCTGTTGCAAAGGCAAGCCTGAAAGTTCCCAGGTGTTTAATAAAGGCAATTACAGATGAGGTCACAGGTAAGAGTGAGGCTTGACAGCAGAAACACCTGAGCACGGCTTGGCTAGAAGAACACCACAGTGAGGCTTGGCAGCAGAAACACCAGGGCGAGGCTTGATTGCAAGAGCACCAAAGTGAGGCTTGGCTGCAGGAACCCCAAAGCAAGTCTGGAATGCTGGAAGATCAGAATAGGACTGGAATGAACTCTGGAACATGTTTGGGGAAACAGGAAGAAGACAGTCCACAGCAGCCATAGGGCCTGGTCACCCAGAGGCGAGGTGAGTGTAGGCATGGAATACAGTAGTCACAATCGTGATACCTATCCATCTAATATCCAGAACCTTATTATATATACACTATACTGCCTAACCTAACTTGGTTGGTTTGCAATACTAAAAGTACATATATAGTTGGAAAAGAATAATATGAAATAGGAAATAATTACACCATATACACACACAGAAGAGTGTGGAAGATCATGAGAGGCAGAGAGAAAAAGAGGAGATGAAAAGGGAGGGGAGTGGATCTACAGCCCACCTAATCCTGCACACCCAAAAAAACATACCTGGTGACCTGAGTGGGCTGCCGACCCAAACCCCTACCCAGTGGCGTAGCAAGGGCGGGGCGGTGGGGGCGGTGCTCCGTCGCGTCTCTTCTCCTGCCACCACCTGCCTTTTTTTTTTTAATCCGTGCAGCCACGCATGCAGCGCTTCGCGTCTGCCCTGCGTGTGCCGTGAAAGAAGTAAATCGCCAGCGCTGGCGTCGGGCCTTCCCTCAATGTCCTGCCGTCTTGTGAGGTAACTTCCTATTTCCTCGAGGGCGGGACATCGAGGGAAGGCCCGACGCCAGCGCTGGCGATTTACTTCTTTCACAGCTCACGCAGGGCAGACGCGAAGCGCTGCCTGCGTGGCGCATGGATTTAAAAAAAAGAAAAAGGCAGGCGGTGGCAGGAGAAGAGGGCTCTGTGGCTCTCAATGGAGAGGGGCTGGGGGAGCTCAAAGGGGAACTCAGAGGGGAGAAGGGGATTGGGGAGTGTGGGAGAGCTCAGAAGAGTACTCAGAGGTGAGAAGGGGATTGGGGAGGGGTGGGGGAGTTCAGAGGAGGGGTGCTCAGAGGGGAGAATGGGGATTGGGGAGGGGTGAGGTGCTCAGAAGGGTACTCAGAGGGGAGAAGGGGAGTGGGGAGGGTGGGGGTGCTCAGAGGGGATTGGGGAGGGTGGGAGAGCTCAGAAGGGTACTCAGAGGTGAGAAGGGGATTGGGGAAGGGTGGGGGAGTTCAGAGGAGGGATGCTCAGATGTGAGAAGGGGATTGGGGAGGGTGGGGGTGCTCAGAGGGGAGAATGGGGATTGGGGACGGGTGCTCAGAGGGGATAAGGGGACTGGGGAGGGAAGTGCTCATGGGAGAAGGGGTCTGAAACTGGAACTGGGGGCTGAAACTGTGGGGACTGGGGGCTTTAAAGCGGACAGGGAGAACTGGCTGGGGCTGAAGCTTGGGACTGGTGAGAGAAAAAGGCTGGGGTTGAAACTAGGGGCTGAAAAGGGGACAGGGAGAAGTGGCTGGGGGCTGAAGCCCAGGACTGATGGGAGAAAAGGGCTGGGGACTGGTGGGATAGTGGGGCTGAAAAGGGTGGCAGGTGGGAGATGTGGGCTGGAACTGGAACTAGGTGCAGGTGGAAAGAGGGGGCAGAGAGAGGGGGCAGAGAGAGGGGACAGACCCTGGATGGAAGGGAGGGGAGCGTGAGGGAGGGCAGACCCTGGATGGATGGGAGAGGGAGGGCAGACGGATCGAAGGGGCAGAGAGAAAGGGCAGATGGTGGGTGGAAGGGGGAGAGAGAAAGAGGGCAGATGGTGGGTGGAAGGAGGAGAGAGAAAGAGGGCAGATGGTGGATGGAAGGGGCAGAGAGAGAGGGCAGACACTGGATTTCAGAGAAAGAGCAAAGACAGATGCTGGATGGAAGGAAGACAGTGAAAAGAAGATGAGGAAAGCAGAAACCAGAGACAACAAACTGTAAATAAAATATTTTTTTTTTATTTTTTTGCTTTAGGGTATAGTATTGTATCTGTGTTTATGTGTTAATAAATGTTTATAAATAGAACATATAAATAAGGTAATCATTTTATTGGACTAATTTTTAATACATTTTGACTTAACTTTCAGAGAACAAAACCCCCTTCCTCAGGTCAGGATAGGATACTATAACAGCACTATACTGTATTGACCTGAGGAAGGAGGTTTTGGCCTCTGAAAGCTAAATGTATTAGTCCAATAAAATGATATTTTATTTTCTATATTTGTTTTATTTCTATTTGTTAATTTGTAAAGTGGTGATCGGATTTGTTAGTTTTTTCAAATTTACATCCACTGTCTTTATATTTTGCACAGTACTAAGGGACATTTTCTGTTTCTGTGGTGTTGCATTGTATGCAGAGTCTGGCATCGGGGGTTCAGTTTAATTTTTGTCTAAATAGAAAGTTTATGATTACTTATTCTATAGTGGATTAGGGTATATCTGTGTTTGTGAAAAAGACATGGCTTTCGGTTGGCATTGACTGTGCAGGATTGACGATCTGTACTAATCTGTCTGTTTTCATTTTACAATAGGTGAATTGATGTTCTAGTGCTCACTGTAGCGTTTAAGATGCTTGTGTGACTTGTAGAAATGACTGCTTATGGTATGGTAGAATTGCGCTATAGGTCCTGAGTGTTTTGTATTCTCGGTATGCCTAGTACTGGATTTGAGGGGGGGGGGGGGGTGTTAAAAAATGACTGGCCCCGAGTGTCAACTACCCAAGCTACGCCACTGCCCCTACCCTTCCTGGTGGTCTAGTGAGGAGTGGTCGGGTTGAACTCCCTCCTCTTTCCAGCTCCGTCTTCAAAATGACGGTACCCCAGGATCCCACATATGGTAAGGAAGCCCTGCCTAACGTATCCCAGGATGCACTTGGCAGGGCACCACCATTTTGAAGGTGACGCTGGAAAGAGGAGGGAGTGCTACTCCCTCCTCCAACGCGGAGCTACGGGGGAGGGGGGCGAGTTGGCCACTAGACCACCAGGGAGGGTTGGGGGTTGGGTCGGCAGCCCACACAGGCTACTAGGTGTGTTTTTTGGGGGTGGGGGGGTTAGGGGGGCTGGAGATACACCGAACCTCCAGCCCCCCATGCGCCTTCCCGGGGGGGGGGGGGGAGGGTGTGGGGGCTTTGGGAGCACTAGACAACCACGTCCTTGATTTTGGAGAGGGGTCTGGGGATTCCACGGATCTTCAGCCCCTGTGTTTGACAGGTCTGGGCTTTTGACTGCCCAAACCTGTCAGACGTGTGCGGGAGGATTGTGCCTGAATGCATGCACTTTCCCAGGATGATAAACGCTAATAACGTACTTAAATTTGCATGTTTTTAGTGTTGATCATTGGGGAGTTAATTTCCTACGCTGTTCCAGTTCTATTTTTAGGGCACTGTTGTGGAACAGTGCGGAGAATTGATTATCGGGGCCTGAGATACTTAGGGGTCTTTTACTAAAGACTAGTAATGAAGGCCCGTTTCAGGGACAAATGAAACGGGCGCTAGCAAGGTCCTCCGCTCCCCCCCCCCCGACATAGGCCCCGCCCATCCCCGGTACGTGCACGTTGGCCCCCCCTGCAAAATCAGCAACCCCCCTCTACTACCCTCCCCTCCTGTTACCGGAGTTCCAGCCGTAGAAGTGAAGGGCAAGGTACTTCGGAGATTCTGGTGCCTTAATCCGTTGTGTTCGCTATGAGCTGTGTGCCCTGATTGGCTGGTCCCGCCCTTGAGGGCGGGAGCAGCCAATCAGGGCACAGAGCTCATAGTGAACAGAACGGAAGGCAGCAGAATCTCCGAAGTACATTGCCCTTCAGTTCTGTGGCTGGGACTCCAGTAAGAGGAGGGGAGGGTAGTAGAGTGGGGGGTTGGTGATTTTGGAGGGGGGGCCGACGTGCACGTACTGGGGATGGGCGGAGCGTATGTCGGTGAGCGGAGGGGCACTGGGCGGGTGGAGGCATGGGAGTGGTTTGGCGTTTTTGGAGGGGGAGTGATGTGCACGGGCATGTGTGAGGGGGGGGTGGATTTGGGGGGGGGGCGACGCGTTCCTCGTTCAAACACAGATGAAGCAATGGGCTTCAGTAGGTTAGTGTGGTTGTGTTCATTATGACCCGCCCCCGACGTCATAACGTTTTGACGTGAGGGCGGGACAGAGTTAGATGGTTTGTAAAAGTGGTTACAGAGCTTCGAACTTACGAACTCTGAAGCCACAAAGTTTAGAACGTTGAGGTTGTTTTTTATGTGCAGATGGGGCGTGGCTGAGGGCGGGTCTATCAGTGAGGGTGAGTGGTCCACATAGCCTAGCCTACACAGAGTACAGGAGTTCAGTACTTCACTGCCAGGGAGTGAGCTTCAGAACGTTTGAGGGGGGATTTTATTTATATAGATTATCTCGAGTTATCTACAGCAGGGCCCCTGCTGCAGATAACTCGAGCTAATCTTTAGTAAAAGACCCCTTAATCTGGAAAATTCTTTTTAGTGGTGGTTACTTTGTTTTGAAGAGTAAGTTCCAAGGACTTGTCTGGTTCTTCCATATTAGACTGCATCCTAAATTTATGACAAAATTGGTATCAGCTTTACACATCAGTTGATTGTGCTTCCTATGCTCATGGAATTTATGGGTATGGAAAAGTTAGCTGGCCTTGTAAACTTTATGGCAGCAAATGAAGGCTACATCAAGTCACTGACTCCCAGGGCCAGGAGACTTATGTTTAATTTTCCATAGATGCAACATACCCTGTTTTGTGTGCAAAAGTGATGCAGCAATGCATATGTGAATGGAAGCATGCGTGTGGTGAACCATGTTTGAGAATGGGATGAGAATGGGATGTGTATGGGTGGGGCTTAGGGAGGGAATGCTAGAGTGGGTAGAATTGAATGATGTTTGGAAACTCGAGACATATGTAATGGGTGGCATATGATATGATATTGAAAGGGGGCAGATGTGTTCTAGGTGAAGGAGGGTAGCATTAGGAGGTAAATTAAAAACAAAATTACATTCATGAAAATATCTGCTCAGTGTGTGGGCTGGAGTATGAAAGGAACAGCCATTGCAACTAGTCTGCTGTGTTACTTTTTTTGAATAAAGAGATACGAGCATAAAGAAAACCTGTTTGTTAGCTGAAGAAAAAAGCAGGCTTTGCACACATTGGGCTATAAGAGAACACTGTTTATTTTATTAAAAGAATACAACCATTTCATCAGTGCACCTATCATTTTATATCCATTGTTTCTAAGAGAAGTGGATCTGCAGTAGGGAGAATTATTTTATCAAATTGGCTAGTGGAACGAATATTATACCCTTACATCTCACTTATGTTTGTGCAACGTGTCATGAAGGGACAGTGCTTTTGGAGAAGTGGTTCAGCAGGGCCCCCCTCTTTTATCTGCCTGGATTGCCATAGAAGTCCAAAGGCTTAATGGAAAACAAGACAACTCTCAACTTTGGGATTTTCCATTTGTATGACTGATTCACCTTGATTTCTGACAAAGAGAGCAAAGTTGCTTACCTGTAATGGAGATTCTCCATAGATAGCAGGATATATCAAACACACAGGTCCACCCATCATCCTGGGGAACTGACTCTTGAGCTCTACAATAGAATTTATATGCTCTTGGTCCCTCAGCTATATGATAAGCAGTATTGTAGAAAATCTCTAGCATCATATCTATGTTAGTTGAATGTTCTAATGTATGCTTATTAGGTGTATCATTAGTTTTATGCTAACATTGTATTATAGCTCTGGTATTTGAATTCCATTGCTGTTAAATGTGTATAATTTTGATACTGTTGCATGGTAGTTCTATTATTAGGTTTCAATTTACTGTTTTCAAGTTTACCTCTTTTATTGTATTTATGTTTATTATTGGTTATTTACTATTGTTATGCTGTTAACAAAATTGTAAGTTTTATGTTAAACTGTACCTGCTGTGCACTGCCTTGGGTAAATCGCTTCATAAAGGTGGTTAATAAACTCCAATAAATAAATAAATAAAGCTGACTCATAAGATAGTGGCTGCGCAGGAAATCCTGCATAAGCTTTGAAGGTGTTCTTTTGAGCTCTGAGAGAGCTCATGTAGGTGCCTTCAAATGACATTACCTACTCATCTTGCTTTGCACAGAGAAACCTTCTTACAAATAAGCAAATTTGCTTTATCAGCCTGGCTTCTAAATGGTAACTTTAATTCAGTGGCGTACCTAGGGTAGTTGACACCCGGGGCCCCCCCCCCCCCCCAAATCCAGTACTAGGCATACCGAGAATACAAAACAACACTCAGGACCTATAGAGCAATTCTAGCATATCATAAGCAGTAATTTCTACCAGTCACACAAGGAAAAGGAAAGCATCTTAAACACTACAGTGAGCACTAGAACATCAATTCACCTATTGTAAAATGAAAACAGACAGATTAGTACAGATCGTCGATCCTGCAGTCAATGCCAACCGAAAGCCATGTCTTTTTCACAAACACGGATACACCCTAATCCACTATAGAATAAGTAATCATAAACTTTCTATTTAGACAAAAATTAAACTGAACCCCCGATGCCAGACTCTGCATACAATGCAACACCACAGAAACAGAAAATGTCCCCTAGTACTGTGCAAAATATAAAGACAGCAGATGTAAATTTGAAAAAACTAACAAATATCAATCACCACTTTACAAATTAACAAATAGAAATAAAACAAATAATATCATTTTATTGGACTAATACATTTAGCTTCCAGAGGTCAAAATCTCCTTCCTCAGGTCAGTACAGTATAGTGCTGTTACAGTATCCTATCTTGACCTGAGGAAGGGGGTTTTGTTCTCTGAAAGTTAAGTCAAAATGTATTAAAATTAGTCCAATAAAAAGATTACCTTATTTACATGTTCTATTTATAAACAACACAGCTACAATACTATATCCTAAAGCAAAATAATAAAAATATCTATTTACAGTTTGTTTTCTCTGGTTTCTGCTTTCCTCATCTTCTTTTCACTGTCTTCCTTCCATCCAGGATCTGTCTTTGCTCTCTCTTTGCCATCCAGTGTCTGCCCTCTCTAATGTCCCTTCCATCCACTGTCTGCCCTCTCTCTCCCTTCCATCCACCATTTGCCCCAGTCTGCCCTCTTTCTCTCTCCCCCTTCCACCCACCATCTGCCCTTTCTCTCTGCCCCTTCAATCCGTCTGCCCTCCCTCTCCCATCCATCCAGGGTCTGCCCTCCCTCACGCTCCCCACTTCCATCCAGGGTCTGTCCCCTCTCTCTCTGCCCCCTCTTTTCAGGCCCCAGTTCCACCTGCCCCTAGTTCCAGCCCCAGCCCACATCTCCCAGCCCTTTTCTCCCATCAGTCCTGAGCTTCAGCCCCCAGCCACTTCTCCCTGTCCCCTTTTCAGCCCCTAGTTTCAACCCCAGCCCTTTTCTCTCACCAGTCCTGAGCTCAGCCCTAGCCAGTTCTCCCTGTCCCCTTTAAAGCCCCCAGTTTCAGCCCCTGCCCTGTTTCAGCCCACAGTTCCAGCACTAGCCCCCTTATCCCAAATACTCTCCTTTTCTGCCCCCAGTTCCAGCCCCCTTCATCCACCATATGCTTTGCATCCCCCCTTTTCAGCCCCAGACCCATTCTCCCACCTGCCCCAGGCATGGACCCATTCTCCCTCCTGCCCCCTTGTCAGACCCCAGTTCCAGCTTCAGACCCCTTCTCCCCTGTGAGCTCCCCCACCCCTCCCCAATCCCCTTCTCCCCTGTGAGCACCCCTCTCCAATCCCCTTCTCCCCTGTGAGCACCCCTCTCAGCTCCCCCACCCCAATTCCCTTCTCCCCTCTGAGAACCCCTCTCAGCTCCCCCACCGCTCCCCAATTTCCTTCTCCCCTCTGAGCTCCCCCATCTCCTTCTCCCATCTGAGCCCCCCCCCTCCGTGAAGAGCGACAGAGCCCTCTTCTCCTGCCACCACCCTGCGTTTTTTTTTTTTAAATCCATGCAGCGACGCAGGTATCTGCCCTGCTGTGTGCTGTGAAAAAAGAAAATCGCTTCGTTCGCTGGCGTCGGGCCTTCCTTCGCTATGTCCCGCCCTTGAGGAAATAGGAAGTTACGTCAAAAGAGGGCGGGACATAGCGAAGGAAGGCCCGACGCCAGCGAACGAAGCGATTTTCTTTTTTCACAGCACACAGCAGGGCAGATACCTGCGTCGCTGCATGGATTAAAAAAAAAAACGCAGGGTGGTGGCAGGAGACGACGGAGCACCCCCCCACCCGCCGACACCCGGCGCGGACCGCCCCCACCTTGGTACGCCACTGCTTTAATTGCCTGCTGCCTTCCATACATATTTTAGCTGAGAGCACAGTGTTCTGTGTTTTTGTCTGGTATGCTACAGCAGTTTACTCTCTGTGTATTCCTGTGCATGATATATACAAACCTTAGCTACAGAATAAACCAATGCTGTTATGCTTCTGCTTGCTTTGAGCAGCAACACAGCAGCATCTATCAATGGCATTCTAGAGTCAACGGAGTAATTCACTTTTTGACTTGGATTTGTTTTAATTTAATTATAGCATTCATTATTCTGCTTTATACTATTTTAAGGTTCAAGGCGGATTACTGTTTCATTCAAAACATTTTTATTCTACTTTTTGTATTTATGGGCTTGTTTATACAGGTCTTTCTACAGTATAAATTAGAAGGGATTATCTGCGTCTCAGTTTTTCCATCCTGGTCCATTGCTAATCCGTTGAACAACAATGTGAAATTGATAACAGTGTGTAAGTATATTTGACAGTGAAATGACTTGTGCTGGTTGCTAATGTGTTTGTGTTCTTTTCCATTCACAGTCTCTAATATTTGATGAAGTTGATCTGTCAGATGCCAGCGTAGCTGAGTCAAGCACAAAAAATGTCAACAACAGCTTCACGGTATGATAAGATTTTTATAAATATACTCAAAAGCTGCAGAAAGACCGTTATTAAGACAGTCTAGAAAGCCTTCTTTGAGAGACTTGCTAATTAGTCTACTGCTTTCTCCTGGCACCCTTTTACAGTGCTGTCTGATGTTATAGAATGGGTATCATTCTACCATTCATTGATCCATTCTATGAGTGTATGAAATTTGCACATCTTTCACTGTTTAGGTTCTCATCTATGCTTTTTAAATATTTGGTTTTTTTTTCAAAAATTGTTGGCAAATATTTTTACCTTAATTTTCAAAAGTTTTACTACAGTATGATTTTGAGGTGTTATTTCAGTTGTCAAAGGTCTGTTTATTAGCATCTGTTTTCTAGTAGGATTGTACATGGCCGGTCTTAGCAATTGCGGGGCCCTGTACAGACCAGTTCGGTGGAGCTCCCCTGCCCTCTTACCTAGCCACACTCCTTGCCCAATTCCACCCCCCACCCCCGATGACAAGATTTTTTAATGTTTTTATTTAAGATCTGTAGTCATATATGCAAAACACAGAGTCTCAAATATGAAATAAGTGATCACAGATCAGTTATAGAGATATGAAGGTAAAAAACTGTAAACCTCAGGTCATACTTGCATATGCAGCAATATTAGAGAAACAGAAACTGAAATGCAAGCTATCATAGATTCTGATTTCCCAAAGCTGACATGTTCCAATTAACACATTCAAAATAAAATACTTTTTTTCTACATTTGTAGTCTGAGCATTTTATTTTTCCATTTGATTTGGTCCAAGTATCTCTTCTGCTTTTCTGTTCTTTCGTCTTTCCAGCTCTCCTGTACGTTTGACACTTTTTTTCCTCCATGCCTCTATCTGTCTTGTCCAGGATCTCTTCTTTGTGTCCCTGTTCCTATCCAACCACATGTGTTCAGCATCTGATGTCTTAGTGTCCCCTTTCCTCAACTTATATTCAGCATCACCCCTCTCTATCCTACCCCTTTTCCATCATTGCTCCTCTGTATCCCTGTCCCTATGCTTACTCCATGCCCAGCTTTTCTTCTCTGTTCCCTGTCTCTCCCTTTTCTCTTCCTTTCCTCCTGCATCTCCACCCTGGGTCCAGCATTTCTCTCCTTCTCTCTCTCTCCTGTCCCCCCCCCCCCCCCCATAGTCCAGCATATCTCTCCCTTTCCCTCCATGGGTCTTGTGTCTCTTCTCCTGTGGTCTCTTCCCTCCTGTCCGCCCTCCCTGGATCTAGCATCTTTCCCCTCTCTTCCCCTCCTCCAGTCTAGCCTCTCTCTGTCTCTCTTTCATTCCTGTCTTCCTAGCAGGTCTAGCACATCTCCATCTCCCTAGCCCCCCTCCCAATGGCCAGCACACCTCCATATCCTAAATTCCCTCCTCCCAGTGGCCAGTGCACACCATCTCTCCCTAACCACACAAACAGGTTCCCGTCTCTCTCCCCCCCCCCCCCCCCCCCCCGAGTGCAACACATTTCTCCCCTGAACCCTCCCAAGTGAGTCCATTCTGTCACTTCCCCAGGTCCTCCTATCTGGCTTCATTACTGGCAGCTGAGGCTGATTATGGCAGACTTCCTTTGCTGACATCGGGATTTTCCTTGTAGGGTGTCCTGACTGTGTGGAAATAGGAAGTTTAGTCATAGGAGGTGGGGCATTGCACAAGGAAAGCTCTGATGGCGGCCACGGCACTGGCAGAGGCAGTCTACTGTAATCACAGAGCCGCTGCCAGTGATCAAACCAGGTGGAGGGACCTGGGGTAGTGACATATAGGCTGGATTTGCTGGGGGAGGTTGGGGCTGTGGGAGCAAGGTAGAGAAGTGCTGCTGGACTCGGGAGAAAAGGGGAGAGGAAAAGGGGAGGTTGCTGAGTGGGAGATGACCGCGAAAGCAAGAGTCTCCCACAATGTGGGAGATTTGATCTGACATTGGGGTCGACAGTGTAGGGCCCCTGGAAGCGCGAGGCCCTGTGCAACTGCACCAGTCGCCCCTGCCTAAGACCGGCCCTGAGAGTGTACAATAAAAACTGTAAAGAACATTTACAGCAGGAGCATGAAGATGATATGGAAAGATTGCCCAGCAGTAGATAATGGTTTCTTCTCCCAGAGTGCAGGAAGTGGCATATCATCGAACCTGGGTCTCTACAAATAAAGACTTTCCAAGGGCACTGTTCCTTATCCCAGTCTTTGAGGACTGCCCATCCAGTATGATTTTCAGGATATTCATAATAAGTATCCACGAGGCACATTTACATTTATTTCCTACATTTATTTAAGAATATCTCGTGCTTTGAGGACTAGGTTGAAAACCAATGCATTAAAGCAGTAGTTCCCAAAACCTGGTCCTGGAGGTACCCCAGCCAGTCAGGTTTTCAGGATACCCACAATGAATATTCATGAGAGAGATGTGCATGCACTACATTTACTGCATGGTCTGGATCTTATGACAAGCTATTAAGAGCTTTGTGGAGTGCAAGACATGCTCCACTACGCATGCGCTAGTGCCTTCTCGCCCACTGTGAGAGTGTGGTTACTGCAGATATTTTTCTACTGCTGTGAAGAAAGGTTGACTTTTTCTGCTGCTCTTCACAGATCGGTCCAAAGTTCCAAACAGCTTTTTAAAGTGCCTTTCGGCATGTTTTTTGCCCTGCCCTTTTTTTTGTTTTCCCTGTTCAGGTGACTCCTTTTCCTTCCCTTATTATTGTTTTAGCTTTTATCCCCCGTTTCTGATTTTTCTCTCTTTTTCCTCGTCACTGGGCCGTTTTTGTGCCTTGATTTCAGCCGCAATTTTCCTTTCTTTTTCTCTGGTGTCTTGCCCCTTTTTGTGTTACATTCGAGTCATTTCATTGGCTGCGGAGATTTTTCCTTCCACATCCATTCAAGTTCTCAGTGGCTTTAAGCGCTGTACCTGGTGCAATCACATCATCTCTGGCAAGCACACCCATTCTTGGTGTCTTCAGTGCCTAGGGCCTGACCATAGTCCTTCTAACAGTGTCCTGTGTCATCATCGTATGAAGAGAAAGACTCAATTGGCCAGAGAAGCTCAGTGGGAGCGGATTTTTGGAGCCTGGCCCGAATCCTCAACATTGTGATCGGCATTGACGTTGTTGCATTGGTACATATGGCTGCTAGACCTGTGGACACTGGAAGAGTTGTGCATCAAGTGGGTCTCCATCTGCCTCGATGCTGACTGCTGTGCACCAGCCTGCGTTGGACCCAACCCCGATGTGATGTGAGAATTCGACATCGTCCTCATTGGCATCAAGGAGCCTCTATGACTTGCTTCGGGTGAAGGCCAAAAAGCATTGGCATCAATCTGCATCGACACATGGTGCTGGGACCTCTAGGGTGCTGAGGGATTTGGCACCCGAGAAGCGTCAGCACCGGGAGGACCGGTGCGTAGATTTCCAAGCAGCCAGGACCAACCTCCTGCCTCAACCTCAGCAGTTTTAGAGACTTTCTCCGAGCTGACACCTCAGCCTTTCCTGGTGTCGGCCCTCGACCAACGCATACAGGTTTTGCTTCCTGAGCTGCTGGCTGTTTTCTTGCAATGGAGTGCATCAGCATTGAGGGTGCTTGCGCCTATCATGCCACTGTGGTGTGGCCTCCGACACTGATGTTGCATGTGGCCCCGGTATCAACTGCCACCCAAGCCAGTACCCCCTCGATATCAGTGGAGGAAGCTTCACCAGAGTCAAGACGATAACCAACTCCTTGATGCCTCTCATGGAGATATGATTCCTCTAAGTCGAGGCAGGCTCCATCTCAGCCCTCATATGAGGAGTTTTTGACTAACACTGATGAGGAGCACTCATGGGAGTTGGAGGAGGATCCACTGTACTTCTCGAAGGATGGGTCCTATGGCATCCCCTCCAACCCCTCCCCTCCCCTCCACAGGAAAGGAAAAAACCTCCTCCTTAGAGCCTTTGCTTTCTCTCTTTTGTCTAGGCAATGGCAGTTGCCATTTCATTTCCTTTGGAGGTGGAGGACGAGCCCAGGGTCAAGATGCTTGAGATTCTGGACTACGAGTCTACTCCTAGAAAGGCTGTGACTGCACCACTGCATTATATCCTGCAGGACTTTCTTGTGCGGAACTGGGAATCCCCTCTGTCCCGGTACTGCCCAGGAAGATCGATACCATTTACCGGATTCACAGCACCCAGGAATTTGATAAGCCTCAGTTGCCTCACCATTCCCTTGTGATTGAATCGGCTCTCATAAGGGCCAAGAGTTCTCGGGTCTATGCTTTGGTGCCCCTGGGCAGAGAAGCTAGAACCTTGGACTCTTTATTTGAGGAAGATGTTTCAGCCCTCTATGCTTGTGACATGGTTACAATCATACCAGCTCTTCATTTGGGACTCAGTGTGCAAGTTGCTAGATTTGGCTGACTCTCTCCCACTGGAGCAAGTCAAATTTCTTCGCCAGTTGGCCATGCAGCAGAAGGCGTGTCTTATGTTCATGGCTAGTGTTGCCTACAACACTTTTGATGTGGCATCCATGTTCTCTGCCCAGAGTATAGCAATGTGCAGACTCTCATGACTGCATGTCTCTGACTTGGAACCAGTGGTTCAGCAGATATTGGCGGATGCCACATGCTGGAGGGATAGCCTTTTTAGAGAGAAAGTTGAAGAGGTTGCTGATCAGATTAAGAAACACATACCATCTCTTCTCTGTCTCTCGCTGGGCACCTTCTGCATCAGCCTCCTCCTCTAGGAGGTCTTTTTTGCAAGTTGAGAAGGGGTGCCTACTGCTCGCAGAGGAGTAGGTATGCCACCTCCTCAGGCTCAGCCCCAGTGTGCTCGTTCTCGTCAACAACGTGTACCTAAGGCCCCTGCTGCTCCCCAGTCAAAGCAAGGGACAAGCTTTTGACTGATCCAGCAAGGCATAGCTGCTGTTCAAGTGTCCGTGCCGGATAACTTGCTGATCGGGGGAGGCTGAATTTTTTTTCACGAATGGTGGTGCCTTATCACTTCCGACCAGTGGGTTCCCCAAATAGTCTGTCTCAGATACGCTCTCAATTGGCTTCAGAAACCTCCAAATTGCCCACTGAGAGGTCATTTCTTCAGCTCTCAGCAAGAACAGGTACTTAAAAAGGAACTTTCAGTCCTTCTAGAGCCCATTCCACCAGAGAAGGAAGGACGGGGATTCTATTCGTGCAAAAGAAGACAAGGGGGATGCGCCCCATTCTAGTTAAGGACCCTGAACAAATTCCTGGTGAAAAAAACAAAAATTCAGGATGGTTTCCCTGGGCACCCTTCTACCCATGATTCAGGAAAATGATTGGCTATGCTCTCTGGACTTGAAGGATGCATATACTCACATCCCAATACTTCCAGCCCACCGGAAGTATCTATGGTTTTGGTTGGGAACACATCACTTCCAGTACCTGATGTTGCCTTTTGGCCTCGTGTCAACTCCCAAGGTATTTACCAGATGTCTATTCTGTAGTCACAGCATCACTATGCAGGCTGGCAGTCCAAGTGTTCCCTTATCTTGACGATTTGCTGGTGAAGAGCACATTGGAGGACAGTGCTCAGGAGTCCATGCAGAGGACTATTCGGGTACTCGAACTACCAAGGTTTATTTTAAACTACCCTGTAAACGTACTTAAATGGTTACAGATGATTCAAAACACAGTTATTCAGTTTCATTTTCGCTTTAAAAACTTCTGTTCATATTACTCCATTTTATGTAACTTTACATTGGCTCCCAGAAGAAGCCCAAAGTATGTTCAAACCAGTGGTGTAGCCAAGGGTGGGCCCGGGTGGGCCCAGGCCCACCCACTTTGGGCTCAAGCCCACCCAGTAGCAGCACACCTATGATGCGGCTGGCAGGGATCCCCAAGCCCCACCAGCCAAAAACTCCCAACAACTGTACCTCCTACATACCTTATAAATAGCAGATCTTCGCCTGCAGCGAGCAGTGACTGATACACACTGTTCGTACCGGCTCCACAGCCTTCACTCTGATGTATTCCCGCCTATGCGGAAACAGGAGGTTGCATCAGACGGAAGGCTGTGGGGCCAACGTGAGCAGTGTGTATTAGTTGCTGCTCGCTGCCGATGAAAATCTGATATTTAAAAGGTATGTGGGGCAGGGGGGATGTTTGAGAGACCATATGGTATGCAGGTGAGAGAGCGAAAGACCAAATTACTTGTCGGACAGGGCACAGTTCTTCTGCCCACCCATGTGGGGCCCAGGCCCACCCAAAACTGGGTGTCTGGCTACGCTCCTGGTTCAAACATGGAAGCTTTAAGAACTTATATGGTTTAATTTCCTAATATATGCTGTCTTTGATCTGTAGGCCTGTGTGGTGGCATGAGTGGGGTTGGAGCAGGAGGTCTTCATAAAATACAGGCAGACAAAGAAAATTGAAAACAAAACTCCTTTTATTAAACAAATACTGAACCCTGTTACCTCACAGGTGCAGTAAATTAAAGAACAAGGTCTCTTTAGTTTCAGAGGCAAAGTTCACACAGGCCTGCAGCTGACAGGCTTCAAGCCACGGTACAAACTGCTACTTGCAGGGTTGCACAACACAGGTCTGGCTCCAGGCAGACCTCAAGGACAGTATTCTTATAAAACTAAAGTTAAAGCCTTGCCTAATTTAGCCAGGCTCTGGTAGCAGGGGAGACCTACACTGCAAGGCAGCTTCTTTCCTCCCAGGGCCTCTCTAACCCCACTCTGGCCTTGCCTTTTATAGTTCCTGGTTACCGTCCTATCAGCAAATCCAAAAAGACAGGAGGAGCCTCCATGGAAAATCAAAACAAAACAGCAAAAGTAGAGGCTGACAAATGTGCAAACCAATAGGGAGATAATATCAAAGAGCAGTTTATTCAGAATATTCATATCAAGGACCCAACACAGTCCGTGTTTCGGCTCCAAAGCGCCTGCCTCAGGGGTCACAAACAACTTTCTCTGAAAAGAAGCTGATTGGCTTGGATAAATCCTTTTTTGTATGCACGTGGTTATATAACAGTTAAATCCATGGAGAGAACAAAAAAACAGCAACCACCCCCCCTCTCATCTCACTTTTTCTCTGAGCAGGACTAAGAGTTTTAAGGTGACTCGCAGTACCTGAGAGATCACTGTTAAGGGTGAGGGGCAATGTTCTATATATCCCCTCACATACCCTCCCCCTCATCTCAGTTATGCCCGATTGAGTGCCTGCCATATCAGGGTCTGTCTCCCAAGACAAAAAGTCAGTATTAACATTTTCTTGGCCCAGTCAATGTCTCACCTGAAAGCTAAAGATCAGCAGGCTGAGGAACCAGCACATAACGCGTGTGTTTGAGTCTTTATTGGTGACCAATAGGAACTGTTATCCCAATAAATATTGGAACATCTCCAGAGCCCATTTAACAGCTAGGGCTTCTTTTTCAATTACTGCATAATTTTTCTCTCTCGTGATAGCTTCCAGCTAATATAGCCTACTGTGTGTTCTTCCCTGTTAACCTCCTGGGACAGAACGGGCCTAAGTCCCAACTTCCAACACATCGGTCTGCACGATGAAAGACTGGTTAAAGTTCAGGCTGACCAGCACTGGCTCGAGTAAATGTCTCTCTGCAGGGTCTGGAAGGCAGCATCCAGCTCTAAGGGTTTTAAGATAGGTCGCAGTATCTGAAGGATCACTCTTAAGGGTGAGGGGAAGTGTTTTATATACCCCTTCACAGCCTGTATATACCAGATACCATCTTGTACGATATTTTAAGTTATCATTTCCAAGTCCTAAGAATGTACTGTGGAGCGTATACAGATAACATACTTTTGGGGTGTTATTGGGATACCTGACATTTAATATAAATTCTAAGAGAAATGGGTCTCAAACAAGACTAACATTAGTAAGAGAAGTGTCAGAAGCGAATGTATTCCCCAATGCTTAGATCCAAGCCCACAACGCCCGGACAATAGAAGGAACTAACTCCACAACCAAGTTTTATAAAAATAGGGAAATATTTTATTTACAATAGCAGCAAAGGAATGTGCAAGGAAGGCAGGAATATAGACAGGTCTGATCATAGAAATGGCTTAGAGCAAATGCACACAAGTCCCTAACTAGACTCTGAAGTAATAGAAAGCCACTCTGAACCCACAGCACATATATGAAGGAATATGGCACATATACATCCTGATTCAGACCTATAGATTTATTTGCTGCATTTATATCCCACATTTTCCCACCTATTTGCAGGCTCAATATAATACAACAACAATCACATTAATGGGATAAGGAGATCTGAATATAGATAACAAATAAGGTGCATGAGAATATTATGGCAATCATTTTAACTGAATAATAATTTGAGCCTTGTTGCAGTTATGGTGCATAAGAAAATTATGTATAATGAGAAGTGGGTAACTAGATAGAACATAACATAATGATAACAGGATAAAATATAATGTTCAATAATTAGGGTGTAAGTTAGAATAAACAGATTTGAACGGTTCCATTAAACTTGTATCTGGTGAAGTTTATGTGTCGGTATTTTATGGGGGATCTTTTTTGTACGTTTTTTTGAACAGATTGGTCTTCAGTGATTTCCAGAAGGTCAACAGGTCATGTGTTGTTCTCAAGGTGGTTGGTAATTCATTCCATAGTTGTGTACAGATATATGAGACGCTGGATGCATGTATTGATTTGAATTTAATTCCTTTGCAGTTGGGATAATGGAGATTTAAGCAAGTGCGTGATGAACTTTTGTTATTTCTCACTGGTAGATCAATCAGATTTGACATATAGGAAGGGGCGTCTCCATAAATGATTTTATGAACTAAGGTGCATATCTTGAATGCAATTCGATCTTTCAGAGGAAGCCAATGCAATTTTTCTCTAAGGGGTTCAGCACTTTCATATTTCGCCTTTCCAAAAATCAATCTGGCTGCTGTGTTCTGGGCAGTCTGAAGTCTCTTGATGGTTTGAATCTTGCATCCCACGTATAAGGAATTACAATAGTCCAGATGACTCAGTACTAAAGATTGCAGTAGGTTACGGAATGTCTCCTTTGGGAAAAAAATGTTTCACTCTTCTAAGCCTCCACATTGCATGGAACATTTTCTTTATAACATTATTCACGTGGTTATCTAGATTTAGATTGCGATCAATTGTTACGCCTAGGAGTTTCAAGGTGTCCGCAACAGGAAAAGTATGATTTAGTGTGCTTATATTGGTGTATTTGATTTTATTATATTGCGATGCTATTATAAGGCATTGTGTCTTTTCAGCGTTGAGCATCAGATGAAATGCATCCACTCATGAATTCATAACCTGGAAGCTGAGATTGACTTTATCTGCAATTTCTGATAAATCTTTTTTAAACGAAATATATATCGTCACATCAGCAGCATAAATATATGGGTTTAGGCTTAGATTGGATAAAGATGGCAGCGTGGTCTTCAAATGGTCAGTCAGGTCCAACACAGGTCTGCTCCACGGATGAAATATCAACATAGCAGCCCTTGTCTCTGATAAGAGCCCCTTTTTATTCAGAACCCATGGGCTGCAACTGTACTAATGACACACATTCTGGCCTTGTGGGTGATGCACACAACATTATTATCCCCATTGTTTTGACTTCAGGGGCCACATAATTGTCTCACTGGCACCACATTGGGGGCGGGGGGCACCATGACAAAGGGGCCAGGGTTTCATAAACTATGTGCAGCTCTGTTACCCACAGCATCTCTCTGGCTGCAAGGGTAATTCCAGGAGTCCTTGGCTGTTCTGGCTATGACGTTGATGCTGATAACAGCCTTGTTATTTTAGCACATCAGGGCCCTTGTCAGCAGTCTTCGTCTGTATGCAAGGTCGTAGCTTCAGCAAATTATAGGCCTTGCATTGAGAGATGGAATAAGCTTCAGTCTGCATTCTTGAAGTCAGGTTATTAATGCTGGAGTACCATGTATTATAATCCCATATATCTTTATTATATAGGAACACATATAATGCTTATTTTTCCCCTAAAGTACAATATTGAAAACTATTTCAAACATCATTTCCCTATTAAGCAGATCATTTCTGGTCAGATTTACCAGAAAATATTAGGTCTTTATATAGCCTTGATCTTTATTTAAAAAACTCATTAAAACTCAGGTGATTCAGAAGCATGTTTTGAGGAAATGCTGATGTCTAATAACTATTAGGTTAGCTCTTAAATAGTTTGATCTAGCATTCTTTATGTTATCCAATTAGAACTAAACTTGGTAAAAGTGGAATAAAAGAACTGTAACTTTAACTGTGTATGCTGTAGAGCAACATATGTTAGGGTGAGATGACAGATGCTGAATTATTGGCATGCCCATGTTTGTATGAAAAATGTAAGTTTAATAGCTGCAAAGGGTTTTAACTAGGATTAGATACTATTACTCTGTAAAATGCATTGAACGTTGCTATATACAGTGGTGGAAATAAGTATTTGATCCCTTGCTGATTTTGTAAGTTTGCCCACTGACAAAGACATGAGCAGCCCATAATTGAAGGGTAGGTTATTGGTAACAGTGAGAGATAGCACATCACAAATTAAATCCGGAAAATCACATTGTGGAAAGTATATGAATTTATTTGCATGCTGCAGAGGGAAATAAGTATTTGATCCCCCACCAACCAGTAAGAGATCTGGCCCCTACAGACCAGGTAGATGCTCCAAATCAACTCGTTACCTGCATGACAGACAGCTGTCGGCAATGGTCACCTGTATGAAAGACACCTGTCCACAGACTCAGTGAATCAGTCAGACTCTAACCTCTACAAAATGGCCAAGAGCAAGGAGCTGTCTAAGGATGTCAGGGACAAGATCATACACCTGCACAAGGCTGGAATGGGCTACAAAACCATCAGTAAGACGCTGGGCGAGAAGGAGACAACTGTTGGTGCCATAGTAAGAAAATGGAAGAAGTACAAAATGACTGTCAATCGACAAAGATCTGGGGCTCCACGCAAAATCTCACCTCGTGGGGTATCCTTGATCATGAGGAAGGTTAGAAATCAGCCTACAACTACAAGGGGGGAACTTGTCAATGATCTCAAGGCAGCTGGGACCACTGTCACCACGAAAACCATTGGTAACACATTACGACATAACGGATTGCAATCCTGCAGTGCCCGCAAGGTCCCCCTGCTCCGGAAGGCACATGTGACGGCCCGTCTGAAGTTTGCCAGTGAACACCTGGATGATGCCGAGAGTGATTGGGAGAAGGTGCTGTGGTCAGATGAGACAAAAATTGAGCTCTTTGGCATGAACTCAACTCGCCGTGTTTGGAGGAAGAGAAATGCTGCTTATGACCCAAAGAACACCGTCCCCACTGTCAAGCATGGAGGTGGAAATGTTATGTTTTGGGGGTGTTTCTCTGCTAAGGGCACAGGACTACTTCACCGCATCAATGGGAGAATGGATGGGGCCATGTACCGTACAATTCTGAGTGACAACCTCCTTCCCTCCGCCAGGGCCTTAAAAATGGGTCGTGGCTGGGTCTTCCAGCACGACAATGACCCAAAACATACAGCCAAGGCAACAAAGGAGTGGCTCAGGAAGAAGCACATTAGGGTCATGGAGTGGCCTAGCCAGTCACCAGACCTTAATCCCATTGAAAACTTATGGAGGGAGCTGAAGCTGCAAGTTGCCAAGCGACAGCCCAGAACTCTTAATGATTTAGAGATGATCTGCAAAGAGGAGTGGACCAAAATTCCTCCTGACATGTGTGCAAACCTCATCATCAACTACAGAAGACGTCTGACCGCTGTGCTTGCCAACAAGGGTTTTGCCACCAAGTATTAGGTCTTGTTTGCCAGAGGGATTAAATACTTATTTCCCTCTGCAGAATGCAAATAAATTCATATACTTTCCACAATGTGATTTTCCGGATTTAATTTGTGATGTGCTATCTCTCACTGTTACCAATAACCTACCCTTCAATTATGGGC
This sequence comes from Microcaecilia unicolor, assembly GCF_901765095.1. Lineage (NCBI taxonomy): Eukaryota > Metazoa > Chordata > Amphibia > Gymnophiona > Siphonopidae > Microcaecilia > Microcaecilia unicolor. The sequence continues at coordinate 101,034,539 of NC_044034.1, read as the reverse complement.
TGCTCATGTCTTTGTCAGTGGGCAAACTTACAAAATCAGCAAGGGATCAAATACTTATTTCCACCACTGTAGTTAGCACACAACTATGGGTGGGAATAAGCTTTCACTGCTAAAAAAAAAAACTCAGTGGCAAATAGATTCTGAAATATTTTTCATCTATTTCCATTTCTTTCAAGAAGTATTTCTGCAAAGTATGGAACTGAGAAGAGAATAGGATACAGAGGTGAAGACCTGAACATTGGGCATTAGTTTACTTGGATTAGTACTTTTCATAGTGCATAACTCCAAATCTAGGGGGTCTTTTACTAAAGCTTAGCTCGAGTTAACTGCAGCATGACCCATTTTATTCCTCAGGGCCCTGCTGCAGATAACTCAAGCTAAGCTTTAATAAAAGACCACCCTAGGATGTTGTCAGGAGTTAAAATATTCTTAGTAGCTGGCATATGACATAAAACACATCTACCCATATGAATTACAAGGTTTGAAGGCAAGTTAGTATTATGCATTGCAAATTGTACATATTGAAAATGTTACCAGCTGGTGAGTCTCAGGCAGTAGAAAAGAACATAGACCACCTACAAGTGAAAGTCAGTTGTTGTAGTCTTTGCTGGTGCCTAAAACATCCCATCCCATCTGATTTCAATTTTAAACTTGATTTAAATTGTATAACTTTACAAATATGGGTTATTCATTCTTAGAATGTGTTACTGCTTAGCTTCTGGGAAATGGTAAAACAAAAGAAATGCAAGCTTTTTTCAAAAATTTTTCATGATCTGAATATTCATTCTTTGATAATTTTGTGGCTGACCGTGCCTTGCACTTAAGTGCACAAAATGAGAGAATGCAATAACTTTTGTCTTGGCATGTGGCAATGACAAAGGCAGGGTCATGTTTGTTGTTCTCTGCCTTTAATTTGAAATAGGTTTGCTAGTTAACCAAGTATGTTTTTAAAATTCAGTAAGGCAAATTTTACATGGTTGCACAGTAGGGGGTTACCCTTTTATTATCCTTTACTACCCTATAATTTTGACTTTATAGTTATGATTATTTTGAATGTTTTTTTTTTTACTTTTTTTTTTTCTTTTAATCCTTTGAGGGTCATTTATTAGCAACTGAGCCCATGATCTCTATTGGAATTTATAGGAGCTTCCCAGCTAAGCTGGTCCCAGCCTAGGATCCTGAATCCCATAGAGGTGACCCCTTAATATTGTAGTGTTGCCTTCCCCTCACAGTAAACCCTTGTGAGAGATCTAAGATTGATAGGGGCTACACTACTTCAATTCTTCTAGTTGGAATGACTCTTCTGAAGCTCACGGGAGACTGTAGAATTATAATACTTGCTGCTTCTTATTGGCCAGGATAGATTTGGTTCCCTCTCTTAGGGGAGTTGTGCTTTTGGGAATCAATCTGGTTGGTAGTCTTCTCCATCTCTAATCACACAGAGTTGGGGAGTTGTACTGGAATCCACCTAGGTTGACTATTAAATATATGTTTTTTTAATTTCTTTATTTGTAAATTTTTAACATCAATCACAAGCATTACATCTTGTTAAGGAAAAACAGAAAAGGAATTAAAATTAAAGAATCTTCTTCAGAAGAAAAAACAACAAATTTTCTTTCTTAGACCACAAATTTATAGAAAGGGGGGCAGGAAAACGAAAGAGGAGTTATTCTAAAGTAAATTATAAAGCATATGGCCTGGAACACATCGCCTCCATTATATTGTGAATTACATGATCTAAAACTCAAACTGGTTCTATTTGTTCAGTTTTTTTGAATCTGTAAAAGATCGCAAATGTTCTGGTTCAAGAAAAACATATTTGTTATCAAGATATCGTATTTGGCATTTACAAGGGTATGCCAAGAGAAATTTTCCACCTAGAGCTTTAACTTTATCCCTCATTGCCAAGAAGGTTCGTCGTCTCTCTTGAGTAACCTTCACAACATCTGGAAAAATCCAGAGATTTCCCCATAAAATGGTTTAGCAAGATTTTTGAAATACAATTTTTTAAGCATGTTTAAATCTTGTTCAAACACTAGTGAAACAAGAAGGGTTCGCCTTTCAAATATCCCATCATTAGAACTTTCCAAAAACGCTGATAAATCTTGTAGACCTGTTTTCCCATCTTCTCCCTTTTTAGAAGTTGGTAAATAAAATATTTTATTTATAGGAGGTATTAAAGTAGGTGAGACAGATAGGTTTTCAGTCAAATATTTTTTTAATAACTCCATAGCATTCATCTCTGATGAGCAAGGGAAATTAAGAATTCGGAGGTTCAAACGCCTGTTGTAGTTCTCAAATTTCTCTATTTTCCGATGAATTATCATTTTATCCTTAATTAATTGGTCCGTTTTAGTAGTCAAGGTAGTTATATCTTGTTGAACCTGCGTTTTGTTTAACACAGTTTCTTGTTTCAACGTGTCAAAAGCTGTTAGTAAATCCAATTTACTCACGATTAAGGACGTCTCCTGAGCAGCCTGAGTGACTATAGAAGTCAAGGTTTGAATCGCAGCCCAAATAGATTCTAGTGTAGGCGCCATGGGGGAAACAATTTCCCTTCCGTTGTTACTTCCCGCCATTCTGGGAGAGTCGCCGCCGAACAAAGAGTCTGGGGCAACGGATACCGAAAGCTCCTGGACTTCCAAACTCTCCCAGGCTGCGGCAGGACATGGTGGTGGATTCACATCCGGCGAGGACAAGGTTGTTTCCGTTCCCTGTGGGTTTGATGCTCCTTCACCTTCCCCCACTGTGGGTAAACTCAAGCTGGTTAAGCGCGGTGTACTCGTGGCATACCGGTCCAGCGTTGTCTGCAATTGCTTTGTTCTTAAAGCTGTCGGCGGTAAGCTTTTTACAACGCCCTTTCTTTTTGTATGTGGCATAGTCAAAAAATATCAGCAAAATCTTGAGGAATAAGCGAAAGGACTCTGACACGCTCCGGGAACCATCAAGCCTGATCCGCCATCTTGACACGCCCCCGACTATTAAATATTTTATTTTATTTTTGTTACATTTGTACCCCGCGCTTTCCCACTCATGGCAGGCTCAATGCGGCTTACATAGGGCAATGGAGGGTTAAGTGACTTGCCCAGAGTCACAAGGAGCTGCCTGTGCCTGAAGTGGGAATTGAACTCAGTTCCAAAATAAATAAAATAAATTCTGCTACCTTCCAACATCAGGACCCTAGCTCTTGTAGCCTGGTTGTTGAAAGGATAGTGAATCTGACTTGGCTTAAATGGACCAGCTTTTTCATCTGATATCATAGAAAGGTGCTAGCACCTTAAACTCAACTTGAACTTCTGAGAAAAACATGAGAGAAATCCAATTCGGTTTCTCTTCCCTTCATCCTGAACTCCACACACTTCTTGAATTCATTCTATATCTCTGAGTCAGGTTTAGAAACTAACTCAGGGTTCACCTGAATGCAGTTGGTGCTTATCACCATCATGTAGAATAGAAACCTATCTCCACACAACCTTTAGTTGTTTGCTTTTTGCAGGGCTTGCCTCTGTTGAAACTTCCCATCAAACTGCTCACTGTATCTTGGGTCCTCAATGAGATTCTAAAGCAATTGACAGTTTACTTTGAGCCACAAGACTTCTGTGAGCTGAAGTACCTGACCTGGAAGGTCTAATTTTTGGTAGTGGTCAGTTTGGTATGCAAAGTCAGTGAGCTGCAGACCTTAGTAACTTACTGTATCTGCCCTATATAGGATTTTACAATAGTTGGGTAGTTCTTTATGTGCATCCTAAGTTACTTCCCAAGATATTGTCAGATTTCCACCTTAATCAGTCAGTTGTACTTCCAACAATTTTTCCACAAAGCTGAACGTACCTTGCACAGCTAGATTGCAAAAGAGCCATAGCCTTCTACTACTTCTATAAAGCCCTAAGAAAGTCAACCCAACTTTGTTTCTTTTGATCCAAATAAGCCTGGGAGCAGCGCCATTACCAAGTGTACACTGTCTAATTGGATGGAAGTTTGCACCTCTTTTGCTTATGCCCAAGCAGGCTTGATCCTGGAAGGAAATGTCAGAGTCATGGCAGAATTGTTGGCAAACTTAAGGTCAACTTCCATGGAAAATATCTGCAAGGCTGTGATGTGGATTTATGTCTACTCATTCACTTCCCATTACTGTTGGGAGAGAGATTCCTTATATATGAGGTGAGGTTAGTCTGTTCAGCAGAACCCCACTGAGGTTTATAATCCAATGCTGTCTCTTGTAATGTCCATTTTTATTATTTTTCTAACCCACTGGATTTTGGAGAGATATTATATGTAAGGGGTGAAGATGTAATAGAATATGAGTTTGATGATGGGCAAGATTGGACTGAGAAATAAGCTTCCCCAACCCTAGCAAATGTCTATAGGGGAAGCAGTTTCAGCTTATGCATCATAGAAAGTGTGATACAACACAACACAGCAGTTAGGTAATTGCTTCTTTCAAACTGCCTCTCTTCTCTGCCCTCTCGTCATAGACACACACAGAACCAACACATACAGACGAAACACAGACACGTGCACAAACACATACAAAAAGACAGACGTGTATACTGTGTAAGAAGAATCCCTGGGGTTAGCATAACTTTTAGGATAAGTAAGTATTGGAAACACATATAAAAATATCATGTCCATCAAATGAGGTGACATCAGGCATATGGCTATGTAAAGGGCTTTGTGTCCTTTAAAAGGACAAATTAGTCACTGAATTATTAGTATGAACTCTTTCATACATTAGGGGCCCAGCTGTGCATGTGACATACATTTACTAAAAACGGTTTTACATGTCCCTGTATTTTACAAAAACTTAAAACTGTATCCTTAGTCTTTGTTGTTGTCCTGTATCTTTACTTTTGAAATGTAATTCCATAAATGGCCTATAAGTTTATGTGAAAGATAATGATTACCAACTCCACTTTGGTGTAGTAAGTGATATGAAAAACACAGGCATCATATTGTAGCATCTATTTTTAGTTCTAATTAAGGTTTGAAACAAAGTTAGTTAAAACATCAGCCATAATAGGAGTGACTGAAGATTAATTAAAGCTTATGGTTCAAGTTTGAATGGTTGCACATCAATCTTTTGACGGAATCCACTTGTACAGTTGGTGCATGCCACGACTGTAGTCTCTTAGCATTTTAGATTTGAAAGTGATTGTTTCAGTGTTTAGTTTTGCCCCTAATGAAATGATACTGTCATTGTTGGTAATGAGTGACAACTGATTGAATTAATATGGTTGCCATGTTAGTTCCCTTGAGTGTAGAGAAATAAGTTTATAAATAAAACAATATATTTTATTGGACTAACTTAATATAAGCTAGCCAGAAATGTGTTAAGTTAATTCAATAAAAAGATGTTGACAATTGTATTTAACCTATGTATAGCAACAAGTAGATGCAAATTGAAGTGATACATTCAATCACATCTTAGTAGGAATTAACTTGTTCTTTCCTTATCTATGCATTTTGCTAGTACTGCCTTAGAGGCCCTTTTACTAAACTTTGGTATGCCACCAGGCGGTAGTTCTGAAGTTGGTACATGCAGTTTCCCATGGTACAAAATAAATTTTCTTTTTTCTACCACGGGGGGCATTTCCAGCGGTAATTGGCAGCGTGGTCACATTGCTGCACACTGCCTGATTACCGCACGAGAAGCACATGAGCCCTTAACACCAAGTAAATAAGGGGTGGTAAGGGCTCAGGCAGTAAGTATCCGCGTGCTACTTTTAATATTAGCGCATAGCCATTTACTGCTCCATTTAAAAAACAGCCTTTTTAAACACTGCGGTAAAAATGGCCCATCACTTCCCAATTTCATGCGCCAACACTAGTGCAGGCCACTTTTTAGCACAGCTTAGTAAAAGGGCCCCTTAGTAAGGAAAATTAAAGTAAACGGCTGCTACTGCACTGTGACCTTCATTTTTTTTTTTTTTTTTGTTAAAACCCAATAAGTGGGGAAAGCATGTGGAATGTAGCTCATGAAATTCTTTTTAATCCTTCTGCATGTGTGTCTTGTGTGTACTCAGTTGTCTCTGTGTCCCTGACCTACAGGGGAGAGGGGGGAAGTGATCCCAGACTTTGTATTGGTTTGAAAAGAACAAGATTAAAATCAAAACAAGTGTGATAATATATCAACAGTGGAGAACAAACACAATGTCCAAGCCAAGAGGTGTGCAATTAAGGCGTTAAAAATGTACTTCATTAGAACAACAAAGGACCCAACGTGGGTTGTATTTTGGCCTAATGGCCTGCAACAGGATTCCAAAAAATATCTAAAAAAAAAAAAAAAAAAAGGCCAGGAAAAATAAATGTAAAATATGAATACAAAATAGATAAATAAGAAACAATTATTGTAATCATGAGGAGACCCAAATATTAAAAAGTAAATACAAAATAGATAAAACAATTTATATCATGGGAAGACTCGGACATCTAAAATGAACAGCTAACGCTTCACTGGAATAAATATATATCTAAAATTGTCAGGCACATATAAATAACCTTACAGAAAATATAAAGACTAAAACACATTAGCCTTACATTAAAAAACCAAAAACAATTAAATTACTAATATCCCTCCAAACATGCATAAATCTGCAAGTGCATTGGACACACTTGTACATAATTACAAAATAAACCATTTATGGATGCAAAATAGAATCCATTCTACATATACATAAATGTAGAGAAGCAGCAACCAAAAGTGACAAACTTTCCAAAGGGCTTTAGCTGAAAGACATCTCCTAAAATTAGGAGAGGGGACCTTTAATGATCAAATATATGTGCAATATATATGATATGTTTTTCAAAGCATCAAAGTAAAAGAATGTTATTATGAAGGCCTCTTTGGACTGCAAAAGACATTTAAAAAAAACGAAGACCAGAATTTTGATGTTGTCATGAATGATAGATAGTTTCAGGAATGATATAAAGAAAACAAAAATTGAAAAAAAATGGAGAGATTCTGATAATTAGAGAAAAGGTGGTATTTACCCATAGGCAAGAGCTAAGAAAGAAATAGAAGCGGATTCAAAATGATTTCAATGAGTTTTTATTTTCCTCCTTCCCCTACTCTCTTGCCCGATCCCTCTATTTTTTTAGACAATATATGGCCAGAGGATGCACAAAAAACCAGTCCGAGAGATCAGTCTTCAACATCAATTTTTTCCCACCAAGGACAGAGGCAGGAGCAATTTTTATAGACACCAGTGGTAACAGAGGTACCGATTACCGATTATTAATTTATCACGTGTGAACCTCACTGACATTAAACTACAAGTTCTTAAAAAGAGCTTATTTTTTGTTCCTACAGTTAAATATGATCCATTCCAAGCACGTGTTGCTCTTTTTCACTTTCTGCGTAAATTACAAGTCATGCAGTTTTTTTCTAAACAGTCAGTTGGCCATGCTGATATCTCGGTGGTAAGGAATGGCTCCAAATGGATTCCCCCTGGACCACCAGGCCCGTTTATCACAACTTTCTATCAGTGTGTTCTCAAGTGATGAAATGATGCAGTGATAAACTGTTGCATGGTGAATTGGCTTGGTGATGAACTGTTGCGTGATGGATTGTCACATGTTGAAATGTTTCAGCATGCTGTAAGCCCTTCACACTGTCTTCACTATTGGCAGTTAGCACAGTGACTGCATGCTAACTAAAGAAGTACAGTCCGTATCCATTTCCTACCATAACCCACCTATTTCCTGCCACATAACAGGTTATGAAGTTAATGAATGAATTAGAACTACAGTAACTATAATTCCAGCATGGTAAGAGAGTCCAAGTTTGTGTGCTGAGTTGCTTCAACTTCAGTATCAATTTGACTCTCTGAGAATAGCTTTTTGGCTATATATTTTTTTTCACTGCTTTTTTATTTTTGACTAGGTAATTTGTGAACTGGCAGCATCAGCCTGTATTCACAACTACCTTGGTATTTTTTTGGACCTTTGTACATGGGTTTAAATCATGTAAACCTATCTTTTTTTAAAGCATCTTTATAAAACAATATTTACAGAAGACAATCTACAGTTTAGAACATTTATGCAGTTGCATAGACAAATTCACCATGTTTTTTCCCAGTAATTATGGGACACGTTTACTAAACTGTGTTAGATGCTAACACGCACCTTATATACAGTGGTGGAAATAAGTATTTGATCCCTTGCTGATTTTGTAAGTTTGCCCACTGACAAAGACATGAGCAGCCCATAATTGAAGGGTAGGTTATTGGTAACAGTGAGAGATAGCACATCACAAATTAAATCCGGAAAATCACATTGTGGAAAGTATATGAATTTATTTGCATTCTGCAGAGGGAAATAAGTATTTGATCCCCCACCAACCAGTAAGAGATCTGGCCCCTACAGACCAGGTAGATGCTCCAAATCAACTCGTTACCTGCATGACAGACAGCTGTCGGCAATGGTCACCTGTATGAAAGACACCTGTCCACAGACTCAGTGAATCAGTCAGACTCTAACCTCTACAAAATGGCCAAGAGCAAGGAGCTGTCTAAGGATGTCAGGGACAAGATCATACACCTGCACAAGGCTGGAATGGGCTACAAAACCATCAGTAAGACGCTGGGCGAGAAGGAGACAACTGTTGGTGCCATAGTAAGAAAATGGAAGAAGTACAAAATGACTGTCAATCGACAAAGATCTGGGGCTCCACGCAAAATCTCACCTCGTGGGGTATCCTTGATCATGAGGAAGGTTAGAAATCAGCCTACAACTACAAGGGGGGAACTTGTCAATGATCTCAAGGCAGCTGGGACCACTGTCACCACGAAAACCATTGGTAACACATTACGACATAACGGATTGCAATCCTGCAGTGCCCGCAAGGTCCCCCTGCTCCGGAAGGCACATGTGACGGCCCATCTGAAGTTTGCCAGTGAACACCTGGATGATGCCGAGAGTGATTGGGAGAAGGTGCTGTGGTCAGATGAGACAAAAATTGAGCTCTTTGGCATGAACTCAACTCGCCGTGTTTGGAGGAAGAGAAATGCTGCCTATGACCCAAAGAACACCGTCCCCACTGTCAAGCATGGAGGTGGAAATGTTATGTTTTGGGGGTGTTTCTCTGCTAAGGGCACAGGACTACTTCACCGCATCAATGGGAGAATGGATGGGGCCATGTACCGTACAATTCTGAGTGACAACCTCCTTCCCTCCGCCAGGGCCTTAAAAATGGGTCGTGGCTGGGTCTTCCAGCACGACAATGACCCAAAACATACAGCCAAGGCAACAAAGGAGTGGCTCAGGAAGAAGCACATTAGGGTCATGGAGTGGCCTAGCCAGTCACCAGACCTTAATCCCATTGAAAACTTATGGAGGGAGCTGAAGCTGCGAGTTGCCAAGCGACAGCCCAGAACTCTTAATGATTTAGAGATGATCTGCAAAGAGGAGTGGACCAAAATTCCTCCTGACATGTGTGCAAACCTCATCATCAACTACAGAAGACGTCTGACCGCTGTGCTTGCCAACAAGGGTTTTGCCACCAAGTATTAGGTCTTGTTTGCCAGAGGGATTAAATACTTATTTCCCTCTGCAGAATGCAAATAAATTCATATACTTTCCACAATGTGATTTTCCGGATTTAATTTGTGATGTGCTATCTCTCACTGTTACCAATAACCTACCCTTCAATTATGGGCTGCTCATGTCTTTGTCAGTGGGCAAACTTACAAAATCAGCAAGGGATCAAATACTTATTTCCACCACTGTAAGTACATAAGTATTGCCATACTGGCACAGACTGAAAGTCCATCAAGCCCAGCATCCTGTTTCTAACAGTGGCCAATCCAGGTCACAAATACTTGACAAGAGCCCAAAACAGTACAATATATTTTATGCTGGTTATCCTAGAAATAAGCAGTGGATTTTCCCCAAGTCCATTTTAATAATGGTCTATGAACTTTTCCTTTAGGAAGCCATCCAAACCTTTTTTAAACCACGCTAAGCTAACTGCTTTTACCACGCTCTCTGGCAATGAATTCCAGAGCTTAATTACACGTTGAGTGAAGAAACATTTTCTCCAATTTGTTTTAAATTTACTACTTTGTATCTTCATCGTGTGCCCCCTAGTCCTAGTATTTTTGGAAATGGTAAACAAGCGATTCACGTCTACCCGTTCCACTCCACTCATTATTTTAATAGACCTCTATCATATCTCCCCTTAGCTGTCTGTTCTCCAAGCTGAACAGCCCTAGCCGCTTCAGCCTTTCCTCATAGAGAAATCTTCCCAGCCTCTTTATCATTTTCGTCGTCCTTCTCTGTACCTTTTGTAATTCCACTATATCTTTTATGAGATGCGGTGACCAGAATTGAACACAATATTCGAGGTGCGGTTGCACCATGGAGTGATATAACGTCCTCATTTTTATTTTCCATACCTTCTCTAATAATAGCTAACATTCTATTTGCTTTCTTAGCCACCTCCGTACACTGAGCAGAGGGTTTCAATGTATCATCAATGATGATGCCTAGATCCTTTTCCTGGTCAGTGACTCCTAACGTAGAACCTTGCATTACCTAGCTATAATTTAGGTTTCTCTTTCCCATGTGCATCACTTTGCACTTGTTCACATTAAATGTCATCTGCCATTTAGATGCCCAGTCTCATAAGGTCCTCTTGTAATTTTTCATAATCCTCTCGCAATTTAACAACTTTGAACAACTTTATGTCATCAGCAAACTTAATTTAATTACCTCACTAGTTACTTGCATCTCAAGATCATTTATAAATACATTAAAAAGCAGCGGTCCCAGCACAGACCCCTGGGGAACCCCACTATCTACACTTCTCCATTGAGAATACTGACCATTTAACCCTACTCTCTGTTTTCTATCTTTTAACCAGCATTTAATCCACAATAGGACACGACCTCCTATTCCATGACTTTCCAATTTCCTCTGGAGTCTTTCATGAGGTCCTTTGTCAAACGCCTTTTGAAAATCCGGATACACAGTATTGACCGTGTGTGCTCAAAAATGTTTTTAATTTTTTTCTGTAGAGGAGTGTATTTTGGGGGTGGGGGCGGAGAGTGGGCATTCTTGCACTAACCAGTTAGCGCAACTGCATTAACATGTGCTAACTGATTAGCACAGGAATAGCACATGATCCATTACTATCTACAAAATGGGGGCAGTAACAGCACATGTGCTAATATTTTTTAATGACTACGCACTCATGGAAACATTAATGTGCGGCTAATACAAAAAAAATAGAAAACAAACATTTTTTACAGCTGTGATAAAAATGGCCTTAGCTCGTGTGAAAAACCTGCACAAGGGCTCACTGAGGTCAGTTTTTGCTGCAGCTTAATAAAAAGACCCCTAACTTCTTTAATTCTTAGTCCATAAATTTGCTTCCCCAACAAAGTTGCATATTTAGATATAGATCAAAATTGATAATTTTCCAATTGAAGCTGATAAGCTTGAATGCAAGTGACTAAAGCAGGGGAAATAAACATAATCTCAGCCTTGGTAAAATGCATTAGCAAATATATCACAGCTAATATATAAAAACATCTTTCAGTGTAGAAAATTACAGCTGCAGTACTTAAAATCTGATAAATCATTCATGGTGGAAAAAATACATGCATATGTGGAGGGGCATTTTCGATATGACTTCTAAGTCCGACTTTGGACATTTTGCACAAAATGTCCAAAATCCAAATAGGAAAGGAGGACATTTTCAAAAAATAAAAATGTCTTATCTTTTTTTTTTTTTTTTCAAAAATACTGTTTCAAACAGCGCTTTGTGCTTTGGATGTTTTGTTTTTTTGGTCCATTTTTGGAAAAAAAAAACCCTGAATAAGTGCAAAACGCAGAAATTCATACCACTGGGATGTAGGAGAGCCAGTATTTTTAGTAGACTGGTCCCCCTGACATCCCAGGAGAGCAATGGGGCACCCTAGAGGGCACTTCATGAAAATACTCCCAGATTCACATCTCACCTTTGCTCCCTTATCTTGTCCCCTGAGCCCTCCAAAACCCATCCAAATCACACTGTTCCCCACTATACACCACTACAATAGCCCTTATGATTGAAGGGGGCACCGATATGTGGGTACAATAGGGTTTTAGTGACTTTGGGAGGGGTCACAGTTTGCACCACAAGTGTGACAGGTAGAGGGAGACAGGGACCTGGTCCCCCACTCCATATTGCTCTGCACCGACCACCACAGTACTCCAGGGACCTGCATGCTGCTCTAACAGACCTGACTTTAACATCTGAGGCTGTCATAGAGTCTAGTAAATCAAATTTGTTTGGTGGGGTGTAGGAGGGGGTCACCCTTGATTCCCTCCAGTGGTCATCTTGTCATTTAGGGCACCTTCTTGTGCTTTATTTGTTATGAAAACAGGTCTAGACCAAAACGTCTTAGTTTTAGTCCTGTTTTGTTCCATTATGACTGTAAAATGTCCAAGTGTTAGGCATGCCCTAATTCCGCCTTTAGAACACCTCAACATGCCCCCTTGTGACTTGAACACACTGCACACGAATTGCATAGACAAACATCTGCAAAATAGGTTTCAAAAATACTGATTTGGACGTATTGAGAAGAAAAACATCCAAATGGTGCTTTATGACACTTTTTGCACGTTTTTCTCTTTCGAAAATGAGCTCCTTTCATGTCCAGCATTTATGGGAAATGTAACTATACATTTGGTAGATTTTGACCATGTTTTAATGGCATTACTGTATATATTTGTCTATAAGTAGAGAAAATTGAGCTCTAAAATGCATTAGAAAAACCAGTGTCGTCTTATCTATGAGTAACTCCCTGTAGCTATAAGAAAACCCCTCCCCCATCTTTAGCACCACCTGGAATTCCTCCACTTTTCTCCCTCTGCCAGCCCATGGTTTGGCATCTCAGTCCCTCCCTTCTCCTGAAGCACTTTTCCTTCTCTGTCTTCTCACACAGCACATTTTTCGTTGATACCCCTCTCCCTATCAGTTGTTTACCTTCAAACCTCTCTTTCATAGACCAGCGGCCGTGCAGCAGTACATCTATGCCGCCTGTAGTCTGCTCCGGAGTGCCCCATCTCATCTGTCCCACTCATGCGGAATCAGGAAGTTGCATCAGAGGGGGTGGGGCAGGTCAGAGGGAGCACTACAAAGCAGACTGCAGGTGGTCTAGGCGTACTGCTGCACTGCCTAATGCTCTATGGAAGAGAGATTTGAAGGTAAGCAGCTGATTGGGGTGGGTGGAGGGAAATACCAATGAAAAAAAATGCTAGCTCTGTGAGAAGCCAGAGAAGGAAAATTGCTACAGGGGAGGGGTAATACAGAGGTACCACATATGCTGGCTTTATGTGCATGGGGGTTAGAGAGAGAGGGGAACATGCTGTGTATAGGTCAGCAGTAGGAAAAAAAAACATTCTGGGTATATGTGTGGGAGGCAGCAGAGAGACCAATACAGTGGCTGTGAGTAGGAGGGGTCAGCAGAGAGTTATATTGGGTGTATGTGAGGGGGGCAAGCTGGCTGTATATGTTGAAAAAACACAGTCTGTGACCTGTGACAACCATGCCCCCTTTCATGCCCCCAAGTCTCACAATGCTTCAAATGAAAGATTGGCTTACCTCAGTCAGATCATAGTAGCTAGAACTGTTCAGTAAACATGCATGCTGCAGCTTCAGTTCTTCCTTCCCTGGGCCTCCTCAACCTCAGCCTGGCCCTGTCTTTTAAACTCCCAGATATTGACACCGCCCCTTCCGGCTCACTTCCTCCCGGGGTGGTATCAGTGCTTTTAAGGTGGCCCAGGTTAGTTAGAGAGGGACTTTTGTTAAGGGTGAGAGGCAGTGTTCTATAGACCCTTCACAGTGTGCCACAAGGATCAAGCAAACCTGAAAATGTGCCCTGAAATAACTAAAAAATAATACAAAAAAAAGTTGAGAAGCACTGCAATAGAAGATAAGATACATGGCAGGGGGCGGGGGTGGGGGGATCGACATGTTCGGAGGGAAGAGAGAGGGACATGTTACTGGTATAATAGTAATATTTTTCTTGGGATGCAGGAAAATGATTCATATTAGGGTTGAAAAACAGATTCGATCATCCTGTACTGCGGCATTCAGTCTTAAAGTTATAGAACAAGCAGAGGCCATCAATAATTCAGCTGCCAGCAGGAAATTTGGCATCAGTGGAAAAACTAGATAGAGACTGGAAAAGAAATAAGGTGGCACTGGAAGAAATGCCAAAATCAAAGAAGGCGTTACATTTCAAAATTGTGCTGTTTCAAGTACTGCAGAAGGAGTTGAATGACTGGATTATGGAATGCAGACAAAATGGCTGCATAGTCACAAAATTAGCATTTGGATACGAGCCCTTCAAATAGGAAGCATTGAAGGGATAGCATTATTTACGGTATCAACTGGTTGGTGTATGCGTTTCATGAACAGGCACAGCGTGTGCCTTTGTCAGCGCACTAAAGTATCACAAAATACAAAATCATTAACAAATATATCACATGGGTTCTGAGAATTACTGCAATAAGGGGTCCTTTTACTAAGCCACACTAAAAAGTGGCCGGTGGTAGTTTTAGCGCATGGGTTTCCTGCATCATCTGGCCACTTTTTACAGTGGCCATAAAAACCCTTGTTTTCAATGGAGGAAGTAAATGGCCCTGTGCTAATAAAAACATTGGTGCGTGGCCATATATTGCATGAGCCCTTAACGCCTCCTATTTAGAAGGCAATAAGGGCTCATGCACTACTGAAGCAGTAATTGGAAAACAGCGCATGCTGAACACAGTATTACCGCCATGTATTTGGGCATGCCAAGTGGTAGTTCTGTTTTCCTGCACACTTCCTGTGTGTTAGCCTTTAGTAAAAGGGCCCCTATATAAAAAACATTTTTCCATGCTGGACAAGGAATTTACTTCTTTTCATAAAACAGTGCAGGCAGCACTGTTTTGATCTGTGTTAATATCGGCAATACGGATGAGACACCGATGTGCCTGGTAACCATACTGTTTCAGGTGTGAGGGATAAGACCATGTTGCTAAAAACGACTAGGCATGAGAGAACCCATTTTATAGTCGTCATGTCTTGCCTGGCTGATGAGCTATGACCTGGAAAATGATGCCCAAGAACCTAAAAGTGCCACCAGGTGTAATTGTCAACACACATCCAAAGGGCTTGATGGATGTAGAAGGAACAAAGAAAAGGTTGTATGACATATGGAATACATGGCCAGGTGCTACACTTTGGAAGTGACCCTCACTATTGGGTATGTTTTGCTCACATATAACAGATGATTTTAAAGATGAAGTGAAGAAAATGATGATGATTAACGGTTATACCAGATGGATTGACATCAGTGCTTCAACTGCTATATGTATTAATAAGCCTTTCAAGGATCTTTTGTGCAGTATGTGGCAAAAATGGATGTGCTTGGGTCAAGCATGTTTGACAAAGGAAGAAAGTTTGATGAAACTGGATGCAGACCAAGTGGCAAAATAGATCAAAAGATGCATGGGATTCAATCCATCAGAAATGGTGAAAAACTCTTTTCCTAAAGTGTGGCATAAGCAATGTTATTAGTGGCTCAGAGGATGACATGATCTACCAGGATAACAATAACAGTGACACAGACAGCGACAATGAAAATTACGTTTATGCATATGACTTGGATATAACAAAAGAGAGGGAACAAAGTACAAACTAAAGTCCAAACAAAAAAAACAGCACCACGGGCCTTTAAAAATGGAACACAGTTCTTTAATGAATGAGCCTTGACAAAGGCTCATTCATTAAAGAACTGTGTTCCATTTTTAAAGGCCCGTGGTGCTGTTTTTTTTGTTTATGCATATGACGCCACAGATGCTGATTTCCACTGTTTATTTGGTGATTCAGACAATGAGGAGTTTGATTTTGAGGGATTCTAATGACTATAATTTACCTACCTTATATTGACAATAAGATTGAAAGGATTGAAACATGGAAGTTGTAGGGTAAATTATCAGTAGTTGCAGGCCTAAGAATTTAGCCTACCAGTAATTATTAATTTCCTGCTATTGTGTGCTTGGTTGTTATAATATTACCCTGTCTCAAAGTAGGGTCTTTTCTTTTATAATGGTATTGAGAACAAATTAACATGACATTGTAATGATGGGCATACATAATATGGTAATACTCAGTGACAACAGTTAATGCCACCACATCTTATCATAATAAACTATGTTAAGTCATTTGTTATATTTTTTTAATCAAATCCCCACCCGTACCCTCCCCATCCACCTACCCCCCCCCCCTTTTGAAGGAAAACAGCAACAATAAACAAAGATTATCTGACTCTAGCTGTGTTCTTTACACCCAAGTTGGATTAAACAATGAATGCAAGAATTCTACAAGAGCTTCTGGATTAATACTTAACAGCTCAGCTACATGCCTGATGTGGTATCCCTCTCCAAATTGGCTCCCATACCTTTTGAAACTTAAGCCAACACCCCATATCTTTCTAGTGTCACAGCTCACAATCAGAGCTGGGATTTTGCGATCCAGACAAATACCCCCAGGCTGTCAATATCTTACAAACAATATACACTGCATAGCATTTTCATAGAAAGCCCGCCTGATCACTATGTATTAGTCAGGGCAAAATATCCCCTAAGCATAGTGCTAGTACTTTGGCAAAAATGTTTAGATCTACCTGCAATGGGGAAATGGGTTGGTAAGAGGACACTAAGGTCTGGTCTCTCCCGGGTTTCGGGATAAGAGTTAAAAGAACCTGGTTAGCTTCCTTTCGAGAAAGCATCATGTTCCACAGCCTGAGCAAAGTAAGCCTCCAGAGGTTTCCTAGTAGGTAATACATTTCCTCTGACCCATCCGGTCCTGCTGTTTTATGCAGTAAGACTGAATCACTGCTTGGATGTCAGGTTCAATGATTCAACCATTTAGATATTGAGTTTAGGAAGTCCCAGCTACTCGAACCTATACCTCTTTGCTCTTATGGGTTGAATTGTCTCAGTGTACAACGTTTTAAAGAAGTTTTCAAAACAAACCACAACAGGCCCAATATTCAGAGCGATTTAGCGACTGCTGACCAACTAAATTGCTTGGTCGGACAAATATTCAGCAGCACTTAACTGACTGAGTGCCGCTGAATATGGCGTTCCAGGGGCGGAGTCAGTACTTGGCAGCTTAGTGCTGATATTCAGCCATTAATTGGTCAGGTTTACCGCATAAAAGTCTGTCCTGTTTTTATGCATTAACCCATGGCCGCTTGTGCTGAATACAGTGAAACCTCGGTTTTCGTTGACTTTGGATTTCACCGTTTTTGGTTTTCGTCGAATTTGTTTGCGAAAAATTTGTCTCGGTTTTTGTCTGTTGCCAGGGATTTCATCAGCGTGCCCACGCTGCTAATTTTGCGTTCTGCGGCGTTCTTCTGGGGCGTTGTTTCTCATTGTGTGATCACTGCCTGCTCTCTTGGTTCAGTGCCTCTGCTGTGGCTTGAAATTCGTCTGCATAAATGACTGTCTTTTGTATTCATTAAAAAAAAATTTCTTATTGCCTCGGTTTTTGTTGGTTTCGGATTTCGCCGATTATTTTCGGACGGATTATCGACGAAAACCGAGGTTTTACTGTATTGACTTAAGTGGCAATGTTTTAACTGGCTTAAAAATAACCAGATGTTCAAATCTAGAGGCTGCACATGTCCCAGCTTTGAATATCTGGAAATAACGCCATCGGCGGTGAGCAAAAATGCTCACTGCTGCCAACTGAATATTGACCCCAATATTTTTAAGTCTGGTGTGTGGAATGCCACAATCATCTAGAACTAATCCAACATATCTGGATATTTCCCACGGATGAATTAAACAAGCTAGCAATTTCCCAGATTTGTTACCACGCTCATAAAATTTGTATTTACTTTTCTTTGTTGTGTGAAGCAAGGAATTTAAAGCAACTTGAACAGCTAACAAGTTTTCCTTGTTGAATTATGTGGGATTAGCCAGAAAGTGTCTACGCTCTCTGGCAAAATCTTTTTCCAGTTTTAGAATATTTTTATTCTTTTCTTTAGTTTTTCTGGCCACATGGGCAATTATATCTCCAAGCAAAACTGCTTTCACCATCTGCCAAATAGCGCAAGATTCTGGCTATGAAGTCTATTATACTTATAATATTCCTCCCATCATGCAACTGTATGAGGTAATGGTGCTGCGGCCGCTTGATAACAGTGATCATAATATGATCGGATTTGATATTAGCTTTGAAGTAAGTATACATAGGAAATCAAATACGTTAGTGTTTAACTTCAAAAAAAGGAGACTATGATAAAATGAGGAAAACGGTGAAAAAAAAAAAACTTAGAGGAGCGACTGCGAGGGTCAAAAATTTACATCAGGTGTGGATGCTGTTTAAAAACACCATCCTGGAAGCCCAGGCCAAATATATTTCTAGTATTAAAAAAGGAGGACGGAAGACCAAACGACAGCCGGCGTGGTTAAAAACCCATGAGCACATTCTGTTTGTTTTTAAGTCAATAGGTCCTTCTCTTTGTTTAGATTGGCAAGTGCTTAAATATTGAAATTCAGGACACCATAGTTATTTTTCAGTTATGTTTCGCCAGATCTTCCATTTTATTATAGAAGTAAATAGCTATACAAAAATCTTTAAAAGTACCTAATCATACACTGGGGCTACATACCATAAATAGTGATATGGATTGAAAAGTACTCTGTTATGTTATGTACTGGGCATGGTGTACAGTTTTGTTTCCTTGAAATCCCAAAACACCAGCGCAATAAAATATCAACAGTGTTTGATTCTATACTGTGTATTATCCAGAAAATAATTACTGGCAAAGGGTTCTAGCTTTACCATCATACTGTAAAGTGAATAGATAATGAAGGAACTTTTGGAAACAACTTGTCTCTGTAGTCTCTCGTCTCTGTTCTTTGTTTTTTTAGTCTGTGAGGAAAGTGAACCAAGTACGGGCAAAACTTAAATTGGCATTCAGTTGGAGGATTGATGTCTAGGTCCCCAGAGCAACATCATGTGTCCAGTGACTAAGGATATCATTTAGCTTCTCTCGTTGGTATATAGTAGTGCACACAATAAGAATGCCATGACACATTCCTAGTCTCCCTGTAATATTAGCAGCATTGCTTAGTAGGTGCACAAGCAATGTGAGTTCCTTTTGAGCACTGCTGAATGCTAATCAGTAAATCTGTTTAAATAAACCTGAAATTGTTAGAAGTACTTTCTCTAACTAGTGATTCTTAATTTAGATGTGGAGTCTGGAACATGGCACAAAGGAAAGTCAGGGCTGCTGAGAGACATAGCCTGGCCCGGGGCAGAACCGGACTGCCGCAAGCTTCTCCCCCTCATGCTGCCCGTCCCCACTCACACTGCTTCCCCCCCATCCACCCGCCCCCCTTACCCTTCTGTCTTTGTCTCTGAGGGCCTGGCACTGGCAAGCTGCTTCCTGCGTGCCTGCTCCCAGGGTCTGTCCTCTCTTGCTCCTGTCCACACTGGGAGTCAGGACCCAGATGGTTGCATTAACGCGATATCACGGTAATGCAGTCATCCAGGTCCTGAAAGGCACTCAAGAGCATGGGAGGACAGACTCGGAAGCAGACAGCAAGAAGAAGCTTGCCAGGGCCCCCCCTTGGAGACCGGGCCCAGTGAACTTTGCCTCCCCCTTCCTCCCCTCTCGGCAGCCCTGAGGGGCAGCAGTGTGAGTGGTAGGCATGCAGACCTCCTTCATACATATTCATTAGGGATATATTGAAAAACCTGAGCCATTGGTAGCCCTCAGGGACTGGTAGTGGAGACAGAGGGGTCAAGACCTTAAGTTCATTTGCGTACATTAAATCTGAGAGTCTGACAAATTTGCATAGCTTGTTTACTTGAGAAGCCAGACTTATCACAGCCTCGGCCATTAAACTTTCTAGCAGACCATATCAAACTGCAAAGACATGGATTCTCAACACTATGTTCCTATTGTCTAATTGATTCAGGCTACAAACACCATTATGTCTATGCTGTCATTATTCTTCTAATAGGCTGAAAAATGTGTCTCCCCGAACAAAAGCTTTCTACCATTCATATACGAGACGCCAGTTTTTTAAAAGTTTGCCTAACAGTTTTCCAATGTCTTCTCAGATCAAGTATTAATGGAGATAAGAGAAAATTTGGCTCAGGCTTAGTCAGTTTAATTTACATAATATTGACAGATGATTTCACTTTAGATAAAACTGAATCCATCTTCCATTTGTAAGTAGGTGCTCTCCACCTACAGGAAAACAAACGTGGAAGCAGCTAACATTACTTCATTTTCTTACAGAATCTCCCTCTTTCTACAGACTAATTGATTTACATTTTGAGCAGTAATGAGCTGAAGATGCTTAGTGGGTCTTTTACAAATCGTAGTGGCGTTTTAGCGGGTGCTGATTAGCGTGCAGTAAACGCTAGAGGCGCCCATAGGAATAAATGGGCATCTCTAGCATTTAGCGCACATTTATTTTTAGAATGCTCTAAAAACGCTAGCCTGACTTTGTAAAAGGTCCGCTTAGTGTTGAAAATTGAGATGGATTTTGATTTGGACCTAGCTTGAGACTCAGAGTGAGATATTTAAACTTCTGTTTCTTTCTCTATGTTCACAGGAGGCCTTGTGCTTTGTGATTTCAAGTGCCTTATATTTATCAGGGAAACTGATAAATATGTGAGTTCTCCTTAGTTGCTTACTGCTTGTAAATGCCCATGACTTCCATTTATACCTTGTAAGAAAAGTTTTTTTCTCGCTTTGTTTGTTTTGAAAAGAACCCTTTGAGTTATTTTCTAGTCTGTGTGTCATTTAGGAGAGGTAGTTGGCAACTTGAAGTACCTGAAAGAGTAGGATGGGCAACATTTTCAAATCATCCCTGGCAGCACTGTTAACTTGAGCATTGGTGTTACTATGTGGTAGTGGTTTTCAACTCCAAGCAGGTCTGGTTCTTCACGATAATCAAAATATACAAATTAACCTTTTATTTATAGTAAGTTGGTTATTTTAGAAACCCTGTTTTGCAATTTGCATGTGTAAATCCCAGCATTTACATGTGCATATCAAATTAATGTAGATTCGTGTGGTAACGTGTTAGTCCACTTTTAAAGGTAATCAATAGAAATCAAATAAAATAAAACATGGAAAAGAAAATATGATACCTTTTTTATTGGACATAACTTAATACATTTCTTGATTAGCTTTCGAAGGTTGCCCATCTTCGTCAGATCGAAAGTAAGCAAATGTGGTAGATGACAGTATATATAAGAAAACCTTCCAAGCATTTCATTGACAGTCTAACAGGGTGGGGATGGGTAGGAGGTATGCATGGGAACATCAAACCATTTCAGAGATAGTCTAACAGGATGGGGGTGGATAGGTGAGAGAGGAGGGTGATAAACATAGCAATACAACTTTATGGTTTATAATGGGCTAGAAAACCCAGATCTTTGTTAAGTCCTGTCTGTTGGGTGTCAAAATATTCAATCATTCTGACTTCAAATGTCTTACGTTCCTGCATTGTTTTAAAGTTACCTTTCAGGATTCTTACTATGAAGTCACTGGTACAGTGATCTGGTTTTGTAAAGTGCTGGCCCAGGAGGGTGGGAACCTGACTGGCACCAGTATTGTTCATGTGATGTCTATGTAAATTAAATCTTGTCTTTAGCATCTGGCCTGTGTCACGTTCTCAAAACTGGCAACTAGGTTGTGAGCCCTTGAGCCACTGCCGAGGAGTGGCAGTGGCAGGCAAAACCACCCCACGCTAGAAACAGGGCAAATCTCAGGCAAGCAGTTAGGCTTCACCTGCACTTGGCCACTTTTCACCCAGAGTTGAGCTCTGGGCTTCAGGTGGCCGGCAGGACTTGCTGGACAGGGCAGGACTGGATAACAGCAAGGCAGCACAGGGACTCAGCATCATCTTGGCTGGAACTCAAACTCGGAGTGGACTCAGCATCATCTTGGCTGGCACTAGAACTCAGCAGCGGCCTGGCTAGCAGGGCCACTCGAACTGGCATTGGAGGCTCAAGTGGAAGTGCTTCCTGAACTGGAACTGGAGACGCCGTCAGAAGCTTCGCTCGGACTAGAATCAGAGGCTTGCGTGAAAGCGCTACTTGGACTGGAATTGAAGGCTCGGTCAACAGCTTCGCTTGGACTGGAATCAGAGGCTTAAGTGGGAGCGTCACTTGACCTGGGATTGGAGGGCTTGTTAGAAGCGCTTCCCGGACAGGAATCAGAGCTTGGCTGGAACTGGAACTTAGCCTGGGCTCAGCGGCTTGGCCGGGGCTGGAACTTGGCTTGAACTCCGGAGCAATTCGGCTGAGAGCGTCCCTCAGGATGGACTGATTGTACGCCTGGATCTCGGGATTCGCAAGATGCTTTCTTTCAATGGCAGCTTCCCAAGTCTCCCGCAGAGTGGGGTCGAAGAGAAGCAGGTGGCGATATTTCCAAAGTGGGGTCCTAGGATCAATGGCCGAAACAGGGTTTTCCACGAGCCCAAGCTGCCTGATACTCTTCCTCTCTGCTGAAGCTTCAGGCAGTTTCTTCATGAGTGGATCAGCCAAAGGTTTCCCACGATATTCCTCCAGAGTCATGAAAAGATCAGGAACAATAATAGAGCCAGAACCGAACTTCACCAGGGAAACAAGGGCAGAAGCTCTAGGCCGGAAGCCTAGCAGATAGGGTTATCCTGCCGAGCTCATGGCCTTTGCATTCTGTCACGTTCTCAAAACTGGAAACTAGGTTGTGAGCCCTTGAGCCACTGCCGAGGAGCGGCAGTGGCAGGCAAAACCACCCCACGCTAGAAACAGGGCAAATCTCAGGCAAGCAGTTTGGCTTCACCTGCACTTGGCCACTTTTCACCCAGAGTTGAGCTCTGGGCTTCAGGTGGCCAGCAGGACTTGCTGGACAGGGCAGGACTGGATAACAGCAAGGCAGCACAGGGACTGAGGGTCAGAGGGGAAAGGGAGGAACATGGGCAGCAAGGCAGGAGACTGGGCAAGGAAGGGAAAGCTAAAGGGTAGAACAGAAAGCTGCAGAACAGCCAATAAACAGGGAACAAACACTGACTAACAAGACACAGAACTAAGAACTGCAAGCAGCCCCAAAGCCAGAACACAAACAGAAACTAAACACAGAATTACAAACAAGAAACCAGGCAAGGAAAGCAAGCAAACCTAAACTAAACACAGACTAACTAGAAACAGGCAAGAATCTCAGGCAAACAACTGGACTAGCAGAAGTGCAACAAGCACCAACATACCAGGGCCTTAGACGCAATGCAAAGGCCAAGGCAGAGAGGTTCCAAATGGCTAATAAGCCCAGCAGGCAGCTGAGACTCAGGTGCAACAATCACCAGGCAACTAAGGGTCGGGCAGCCTGGAAGATCCGGACTGGACTGAGCTGAAATCTGGAATGGGTGACAGCACACCGACAATCTAATACAGCCAACACACAGAGACAGAGACAGAACTAACTCACAAAGAACAGATAGAAGCCAGCTCAGAAGCTGACCACAGGAAATAAGGTGAGTCTGAGAGGGGTCACGGCCAGAGACGTGACAGCCTGTTTCTTCAATATAGCATCCTTCGTTACATTTTTTACACTGAATGATGTATACCACATTGGAAGATGAGCATGTGAAATATTCCTTTTATGTTGAATATTTTTCCTTTGTGAATGACTGTGGGGTCCTGTGAAATGTTTTGGCATAGCTTGCAGCTGGATATATTGCAAGGATGTGTTCCCTTCTCTTCTTTTTCAGTCTGTGTTGGGAGTTTACTTCTGATTAGCTTGTGTTTCAAGTTGGGTGGCTGTCGGAAGGCCAGCATTGGTGGGGCTGGGAATATCTCTTTCAGTAATTCATCCTCTTGGAGTAGAGGCTGAAGATCTTTTATGATTTTTCTTAATTTTTCCAGCTCTGGATTGTATGTCACTACAAGGGGGATTCTGTCTGTGGCTTTTTTTTTCTTTGTATTGTAGCAGATTTTCCCTGGGTGTTTTGAGGGAGGAGGCAATATTTTTGGAGATTATTTTGGGGTTGTAGCTTTTCCGTTCGAAGGATGCAGTCAGGATTTCAAGATTTCTGTCTCTGTCCCTTGGGTCAGAGCAGATACGATGGTATCTTGTGGCTTGGCTGTAAATAATGGATCTCTTTGTATGTGAAGGGTGGAAGCTGGAGTTGTGGAGGTAGCTGCATCTGTCTGTGGGTTTCTTGTATATAGATGTTTGTATATAGCCATCACTGATTGAGACCGTGGTGTCCAAAAAATCAACTTTTTCTAGGGAGTAGTCAATTTTGAATCTGATTGTAGGATGGTATGTATTGAAGGAATAGTAAAATTGTTTCAAAGTTTCTTCCCTCTCCGTCCAAATCATAAAAATGTCATCGATGTACATTTGGTCTGGTATGTTTTCAGAAATGTCTCTTCCAGCTCAGCCATGAAAAGGTGCACCCCAATATGCCAATTGCAAGACTGTTGATCCCCAGACATCCCAATGGTTTGTTTTTATGTGTGTTTTTTTCCCTTGGAAATTTTTTGTTTGAAAATGGCTCTTAAAGAAAGATGCACCAAGCACAAAAACATCTAAAATAGGGTGATTTTCAAACCAAAAAGATAGATGTTTTTCTGGTTTGAACATGAGCATGTTTGGCACTGGATATTTTTCAAAACATCCAAAATCGGATTCTGTTTGGTCAAGCCCCATCATATATGAATAATCTTATTAAATTGCCCCCTTGTAGTGCTGTTTCATCATCTAGAGAATATCTTGTCTTACTTTTCCCTGTCTGTAAGAATGTGATATATAAATCAATTCACTCTGCTACTTTATACTATCAAGGCACCAAAAATTGGAATTCTCTTCCTAAATCAATCAAGTTTACAGATGATTACCTAACTTTTAGAAGGCTTTTAAAAACACATTTCTTCAGTCTGGCCTTTCTGAATACAAAGAACTCTATTTGAATTTTACCCACACCCTTTTCTTATTCTTGTTTCCCATGTAGTCCTGCCTAATTATTCTCTCACCTATCCACCCTTAATTATTTGTTTGTCCTTGTAAATCCCTGGTTACTTACTGCACATGCATTTCTTGATGTTATTGTAATTTGTGTTATATTCTGTACATTATGTTTTATTCACTTTATTGTTTGTTGTAAGCCACATTGATCTTGAGTCTATTTCGGGCTAATGTGGGCTATAAATATCATGAATGAATAAATAAATAAATAAATGTAGGGCGCTTTGACACTAGTATTATGGCAATTATGCATGTAAGTACCATTATAGAATAGGTGTACTTCCCACTTAATTTGGACACCTAAATGGGGGCACCCAGTTATAGAATTACCCCCAATATTTCTAGGAAGAAAATTAGAAGGGTTAGGTGCCATTTACACATGTAAAAATCTGGGGATGGCCAAAGCAGGCCAGTAGGATCCTTTACATAGTGTTGCTGCCATCCAAAACTAGGCCTTTAAAGAAAAAAGGTGTGAAAGTACTGGTTATGACATGTGAAAAAATGCTGTGAGAAGCTTCTCTGTCAGAGGCAGATGAGCCAGTAGCTCATTTGCACCTAATAGCTACATTTTCCAAAAATGGGTACTAACCTGAGAACATTTTTACGAGTTAGCACATGAGACTCAATGTCTGAAAAGTACGTGTGATACTCTCAGAAATAATGGACCTGATATTCAAAGGATTTATGCTCTTATCCTTGAAAGCTCTGGTCCTAAATTGCCCTCTTTGAAAATTGAATACGGCTGATTGCCTAAATTGTACTCAATATTTCACTAAACTCCTAAATTTAGTAATATAAAAAGTGGGTGGAAGGATAGATTTAGGGCGGGAATAAAAAAGTTAGGAGCTTAACATTGTTTTCATCACTAGGCTCATAAATTAGGCGCATAAATCTAGGCAAATGGTGACAAACCAAAATTTATAAGCATAACTTTTAAACTCCTAAATTAAGAACAGTTTTTGCAATTGCGACATTAATTAAAGCAAGTGGAGTAAAACTGGAGGAAAAACAAAGAGGTTCATGATTATGATGGTTATAAATTGTGTTTGGGAGAATATTTGTGGGTTTGTGAAGAGGAGAGGACTAGTTATTATAGGAAGAAGGTACGGGATGCTTTGAGTAGGCTACAAGAATTGTATCAGACTGTGAAGTTTTTTAGTTAATCGCTATAAAGACTTTGATAGAGTGGTTGGTCCTAATGCGATAGCCTATTCATATTACCTGATACATAAGATGGAGACTTGAGAAGAATATAGGAGTGATGAGAATAGTGCTTGATGAGTATGAAGAGGATAATCAGTTGCAAAAATGGATAGATTTCGACTTGGTGAATAAAGAAGTATGTTTGGTAGTGTATAATCTTACGTCTGTGTGTTTTTTGTCAGATTCAAGGTTTGTCAGTTGTAATACGGCAATTAACTGATAAGATTGCGCTGGCATTAACATTTATTTTTAACAAGTCATTGTCAGTTGAAGAGCGTCCAGAGGTTTGTAAGTCAGCCTGAATGAAACCACTTTTAAAATAGGAGAATATTAAACCTATGGTGTTGGAAAATTATAAACCCATCTCTGTGCTTCTGTTAATAGGGAAAGTAATTGAGAAGGTGGTGTTATAACTAGTTGGTAGAATTTCTAGGTAACATCAATTATTTGGACTGTTTAGGTCTGCGCATGGGGTGGAACGTTCTTGATATCAACTGTGGCTATGACAGGGAAAGGCTTGAATGAATCAGTGTTTTTGTTTAGTATCATTGGATGTATTATCCACTTTTAACTCTGGATGTAGGTCAGCTTTGGGGCCTGCTGCATTGAACTAATTCCCAGAACAGGCTATGAAGACATGCCTTCAGGTGGTTTTGCCTGGAGCTTTTGGAGGAGGAGAGCTTACCCCGGTCACTCTAGAAGCTATCTTGAAGGCAACTGATTTGAAAACTGCAGTGAGTATTCAAATAGTTCAAGTTGAGAAATTGAGCTTATGACTGTCCAGCTTATAATCGAAAGACAAAAACGCCTATATTGCGACCTAAATCGGGAGATAGGCGTTTATCTCCCAAAAACAAATAACGCGGTATAATCGAAAGCCGAACTTGGACGTTTTCAACTGCACTCCATCGCGGAAGTGTACAAAGTTGACGGGGGCATGTCGAAGGCGTGGTGAAGGTGGAACTGGGGCGTGGTTATCGGCCGATCAGAGATGGGCGCCATTTGCCGATAATGGGAAAAAATATGCGTTTTTAGCGAGAATTTAGGGCACTTTTCCTGGACCCTGTTTTTCCACGAATAAGGCCCCAAAAAGTGCCCTAAATGACCAGATAACCACTGGAGGGAATCGGGGATGACCTCCCCTGACTCCCCCAGTGGTCACAAACCCCCTCCCACCACAAAATATGCCGTTTCACAACTGTTTATTTTCACCCTCAAATGTCACACCCACCTCCCTGGCAGCAGTATGCAGGTCACTGGAGCAGTTATTAGGGGGTGCAGTGGACTTCAGGCAGGTAGACCCAGGCCCATCCCTCCCCTACCTGTTACAATTGTGCTGCTTAATGCTTATTAGTCGTCCAACCTCCTAAACCCACTGTACCTACATGTAGGTGCCCCCCTTCACCCCTTAGGGCTATAGTAATGGTGTAGACTTGTGGGCAGTGGGTTTTGAGGGGGATTTGGGGGGCTCAACACACAAGGGAAGGGTGCTATGCACCTGGGAGCTCTTTTACCTTTTTTTTTGTTTTTGTAAAACTGCCCCCTAGGGTGCTCGGTTGATGTCCTGGCATGTGAGGGGGGACAGTGCACTACGAATCCTGGCCCCTCCCACGAACAAATGCCTTGGATTTATTCGTTTTTGAGCTGGGCGCTTTCATTTTCCATTATCGCTGAAAAACAAAAACGCCCAGCTCACAAATTGTTGAATAAAACATGGACGTCTATTTTTTTCGAAAATACGGTTCGGTCCGCCCCTTCACGGACCCGTTCTCGGAGATAAACGCCCATGGAGATAGACGTTTTCGTTCAATTATGCCCCTCCACATCTACTAAATTTAAGAATATAGAGTCAACTTTATTGAGAGAGCCAGAAGGACTTGTTGAAATTGGGAAGCAAGTTGAAGAGCTAACCCCCCCTCCCAAAAAACAAAAACCCTTATTCAGGACCATATTAATATACATTGGAAGCAGGAACAGCTTGAAACTAATTTGAGAAAGAACAATTTGAGACTTCTTAATTTCCCACATTCTCTTATTTATCAGCAATAGACTTATTAAAAAAGTATATGGGGGACTTTTTAAAAAATACCCAAGGAAGATCAAGCGGGTGGACATTGGAGCTTTTGGTGTCATCATTGGATACAGTGGGAGATCGGGCTACACTACTTATGTCTTTTGCTTTTGAATCTGACAAGAATAATGTATTGAGTTTGTATTTTAAAAATCATTCAGATATATTTCTAGGGGAAAGAGTTTGGTATTTTCCAGATATATGCAAGGAAATCCAGGCGCGTCATCGGCGTTTCCTGGCTATGAGTACTAGAGTTATTAATAATGGAGGTACTTTGGGGCCCTTTTACTAAGCCACGTAAGCGTCTATGTGCGCCCAGTGCACGCCAAAATGGACTTACCGCATGGCTACCATGTGGCCCTTTCGGTAATTTCATTTTTGGTGCGCATCCGCTACACACGCCCCCAAAATATTTTTATTTTCTGATATGCGCCAAGTAGCATTTGGCACACATAGGTCATTACCACCCGGTTACTGCGTGAGACTTTACTGCTAGGTCAATGGCTGGTGGTAAAGTCTCAGACCCAAAATGGATGCATGGCAATTTTCATTTTGCCGCACATCCATTTTTGGCAAAAATTTTAAAAAAGCATTTTTTTCAGCTATTCAGAAAAATGATTTTGCGCACGCCCAAAACATGTGTCTACACGGCCACAGGCCATTTTTCAGCGCATCTTAGTAAAAGGACCTCTTTCTTTCTTAGATTTCCTGTTAAATGTTATGTTATAATTCAAGGTATACAATATATTTTCTTTGAGCTTGGACAATTTTCTGCATTTCTGTACAATAAGTTTCTGATTCAGATTGGAGTCCCTTCATAGATAGCTTTTCTTTCTTCCTGGAGTCTCTGTAGTGGGTAATCATTAATGGGTGTTGGTAGGCTGCTCCTTTTGGATTGTGGACATAACTATATTTTCTTATTGTACTATACTTAATGTATTTCTGTGGAACAATTATTTCTAGTTTTTCTGTTACCAAATATTTTGCTTGTATAATAATTTAGAATGTTAATTTTTATTTTATTTTTTTATTTTTTGTTACATTCGTACCCTGCGCTTTCCCACTCATGGCAGGCTCAATGCGGCTTACATGGGGCAATGGAGGGTTAAGTGACTTGCCCAGAGTCACAAGGAGCTGCCTGTGCCTGAAGTGGGAATCGAACTCAGTTCCTCAGGACCAAAGTCCACCACCCTAACCACTAGGCCACTCCTCCACTAATAAACACACACATACAAAAAGAAAATGTTCCAACAGGTCTTTGTTTAGGGGTCCTTTTACTAAGGTGTGCTAATGGATTTTATCACACACTATTAGCGTGCGCTAAATGATAAGAAGTCCATTATATTCCTGTGGGTATCTTATCATTTAGCACACACTAATCATTAGCACACGCAAAATCTGTTAGCATTCTTTAGTAAAGGGACACCATAATATTTTACATGCATGTTGTAAGCCTGCAGGGATGCTCTCAGGTGTGCAGCAGCCCTCTAGTGGCTCCTACCCTGCCTGACCAGTCCTTTGCTTCAGGGAACAACCTTGAAACAAGATTTCTCTAGGACTCTGGTGACTCGGGCCTCTCTCTTTGGTCCTCCCCTTTCCCTCAGGGTAACCTCTCCATTAACCTTCAGTCCTGGCCCGGCCTCCCCGCTCTATCTCCTGGTAACCGACCCCCTTACCAGTTCTTCTGGTGGGGCCCCCTGGTCACCCTTCGCTGGAAGATAGCCCGGATTCCTCTGCTTTCCAAAATATGCAAATTAGCTGAGTACATGTAAATTCCATTTATTAGAGCTATGCTTCTGTCTTGTGGGAACCTTTCTTTCCACTATTATTCATTTACTACCAATTCACTCCCTGAGCCCATTTACTGTGGGACACCTGGGTCTCAGGGTATAACAGCCACCACCCCTGGATAGGACCTTCTTTACTCTCATTAACCTTACGGTCCTATCCTCCACCCCACAGCTGTCTGTTCATTTTAAACACTTCACAGTTCTAACATCAATACTTCAGGGACTTCTTACCCCAGGATTTTCAGCCTGCCTCAGCACTTGGGACACCCAGTCCTGGACCCACAGTTCTTCCTCCTCAGCACCTGGGACACACAGTCCAGGCTTCAGGCCTCTAAGCTCCCATCTCTCCTCCCTCGGGCAAAACTCCCTTCTCAACGGAGAGGAAGCTATTTATGAGGTGTCCAATAAACCTCCCCACCTCTTGAGACCTCGCCCCTCTGGTTCCAGAAAGATCTTGGTCTAGAAGTCTCTTCTCACTCCCCCAGCTATCTCCCTGGAGCTCCCTCTACTGGCCCATGCAAGTCAATACTCGGCTAGATCACTGGAGCTCCCTCTAGTGCCCAGGATGGGCATTTTCCTGGTTTTCAGTGGGAGAGCGCCCTCTGGTGGCCTCCTCAAGTAAGGGCAGACACTGTGTTTATCACAATGTATAATTTTAACTTTTATAGCTGTAGTTTGAATAAACATGTGTGAATGAACTAACATTGTGCTCTGACTGGGTTGTCTCAGCTTTGGAATTTTTTTTTCATTAGAGCATACTTACTTCTGCTCCCTGAATTGGATTTTGAGCTCCTTTTTATTACTAGAGATTAATTACAGTGTCACTAAGCTTGCCTAATAGCAGAGAACAGTTATATTACAAGTTCTGAGAAAATCAGGACTTGCTTAAGGGAAAAAGAAATTGCCCTGTCAAGATAAGAAGCAAAAGGTGAGCTGCCTGGTTGAAGCTTTCTTCGTTTCTAAAACGGTGTGCAGAGTTGTGTTAGCAGAGAAGATTCTAGGATTGCAGAACAATTATTTTCTTTAGGACACCATTTTGACAATATTTGTGTTATCAGGTCCTCGCATAGGGCTGGCTCAAGGCATGGTCCAGGTGAGCACTGGCTCAGGGTGCCAAGCCCCAAGAGTGCTGAAAGGCTGCCTCACCAGCCTCCCTGCAGCGGCTAACTCCCTGTTCCTCTGGCTAGTGGCAGTGTCTCCTACCTCTCCAGCATATCTTGTTTCTTTCCCTCCCCTCTGTCCCCAGGTCTGACAACCCTCTCTTACTCAGACCACCTCCAGTCTACTATTAAATGTATTTTTCCATGCCTGATCACTGGCAGCAGTAGCACTTCACATAATGCTGCCTGTGCCCAGCCCAGACCTCTTCCCTCTGCCATACCACTGTGGAAACGAGAAATTGTATTAAAGGAGCAGGGCATGGCAGAGGGATGATGCTGTGGTCAGTGCAGATAGTGTTGTGTGAAGTGTTATTGTTGCCAAAAACGTGTTCAAAGGTAGACATAGGGAGCTGCTGAACTGTGTGTGGTGGTGGGGGGGGGGGGGGGGGGGGAATGGTGGAAGGTTTGAGAGAAAGGGAGGGAGATACCCGACCCAAGTACATACAGAGGGGAGGGAGAGAGATATGCTGGACAATGGGGAGGAAAGAAAGAAATGTTACACAAGAAATGTTGGACCCAGACCTAGAGGGAAAGAGGATGGAAGGGAAGGAGGATGCCTGGTTTCGGCTTAGGCACTAACCAGGCATTTTTCATTGGTACTATCTGGTTAAGTGTCACTGAAAATGCCTGGTTAGCCGGAGATTTAAATGGCTAGAAGTCTCTCCTGGCCATTTAAAATATTTTGAATGCAAGGGCATTGGCGTAATGCACTTCAGTTGCTCTGAGGCTGGGAGGCTCGTCCTGCCTGTCTGACAGCAAAGCGGAGAAAATGGTTTGGGATGGTTTGGGATGGTTCAAACTTCTTCTACTAACCTATAAATGTACGCACTCTGCTGCTCCCCAGTATCTCTCCACACTCGTCCTTCCCAACAACCCTTCCCGTGCACTCCGCTCCATGGATAAATCCTTCTTATCTGTTCCCTTCTCCACTACTGCCAACTCCAGACTTCGCGCCTTCTGTCTCACTGCACCCTACGCCTGGAATAAACTTCCTGAGCCCCTACGTCTTGCCCCATCCTTGGCCACCTTTAAATCTAGACTGAAAGCCCACCTCTTTAACATTGCTTTTGACTCGTAACCACTTGTAACCACTCGCCTCCACCTACCCTCCTCTCTTCCTTCCCGTTCACATTAATTTTTTTGCCTATTATTTTTTTGCCTATTAGATTGTAAGCTCTTTGAGCAGGGACTGTCTTTCTTCTATGTTTGTGCAGCGCTGCGTACGCCTTGTAGCGCTATAGAAATGCTAAATAGTAGTAGTAGTAGACGATGCCTTTCCCATCGGGTGAGGAGCTTACTTCTTAATACTCTGCCTTTATAGGCATTGGAAATCTACCTCTGGTCTCTGTATTCCTATATTATTAGACTGCATATCTTAGGGTGGGGAGGGAGGATGGGAAGGGGGAGGGGGGAATTGGTTTGGAGACTAATGTGGCTCATGTAGAAGGGGAGTGTCAGAAGAGATAGGCCTCTCCTAAGCTTGGTTTATCTGTTTGATATTATGGGCCAGAATGGTACTGGGGTGGGCATTATTTTTGTCACTGTTATATTACTAAATACATAAAAGGGGGTGACGGGTGGGGAATTATAAAACTTTTGATGACAAGATGTAAGGTATTTTATACATTTATATTATCTATGCATATTTGTACTGTATTGTTGATAATGTTATTTCTCTTTAGTCATCAATAAAAATGTTTACAAATAAAATATTTTGAATATCAGGCCATTTGGGTTTTTAGCTTTTTTCTGTAGGATTAATAAAATATTATTTTGATAAAAATGTTTAAAATGTCTTTATAATTATTGCTTTTTTCCTCCAAGGATACAGAATGTAGTCTTCTCACTGATAAGTGATATAATGTGACAGAGCCCATCACAGGAAATGCTGTCCAGCATTTGGGAGCAATTCACCGCACATGTGCACACCTTCGTGCCTGCTGTCACTGTGCAGGACCAGCTCAGTCTTTAGTTTACCACAGAGCATTGAGGACGTACATTGTCTGTACTCCCACAGAGCTTACTTCATGCACTTATCCATCATAGTTGTGATGTTCATTTGTGTTGTTTTTCTTGTGTAAGTCCTGTTGAGAAGGGCCACTGTCCTCCTACACCCCTTCATGTCTCACAGATGTCAAGGAAAGGTATTGAAAGTCAAGAGAAGCAGCATGAGTGGATTTTTGGTTGACTTTGGCATCGGAGAAATTAGTCTCTATTGCTCCGGGAGCTGCATCAACACTGGGGACACATCAACATTGAGAGGATCTCCACCTTCCTTGACATCGAGTGTTCATAGTAGCTGCCGAGATCGAGCATCCTCTGATTCCCTCCCAGTAGCAAGAAAGAATTGATCATTATCCTCGTCAATGCCAAGGGACTCCGATGCCATGCATCGGGCGGAGGCCAAGAAGCATTGGGATCGATCCCCCTTGAAGCGAAGTGTTGAGAGCGCTGAGGTCACCAATGTCCTCAAAGCACCCCTGATGTGAGGACTGTTCATCCTCCTGGGAACTGAACAGGATGCAACATCCTTCATCGAGCTAGTACTAGGTCACCAATACTCCCCTGATGAATTTGAAGGCCGTGATCAATCCAGCTGAGCCCTAGCTTTCATCAATGTTAGCCATCAAGGTGCAGCTCAGGGCCATGCTTCAGGAAGAGATGGAGCACCTATTTGACTGGCAAGAGGCTATGGCATCAAAGGCATCAGTGCCAGCACCTCAGACAACCCAACCTATTGTGGAGGTCCATATGCTGCCTGTGGAGAGCACATCAATGCTGATACCTCGAAAGGCATTGAAGCTAATATGCACTGAATCTCTGGGTTTGGGAGGTGGTGGCTGGCAAAAAGTAGAATCTTCCTCAGTAAGCTGGGAGTCCTTGGCCCCTTGATGTCCCAGGCCTGACCAAGGTATTATTCGCAGGGCTGTGAAGTTGGAGTTGAAAACAGTTTTGGGTGGAATCGTAGTTGGTAAAAAATGTACCGACTCCAACTCCATCTTTAAAATAAAAACTTACAACATTAAGAATATACTGTATGGTTAATTTATCATTTTATACTTACATATTTTTGTCCTGTTAAAGCCTAATATCTATTCAGTTTTACTAGGGCCATTAATCAATAGGAATTCACCAACTTGATGTGACATGCTTTCTGATTGGTTGATGGCTGGTATTTAAGACCAGTACCTTTGGTCATTAGCTTCTTCAGTTTATAACTGAAAGGAAGAGAAGGAGACATATTTGGAATTTTGTTTGACAATTTTTTAAAATATAAATTCATAATGTCAAAGAAGATTCCCATGAAGTCAACTACATTTGAGCATTTCACCATAACACAGCTTTTAAAAGTCTGAATGGAGAAATGGCCTGCAAACTTGGGGGGCCTTTTACAAAGGCGTGTTAGGATCTATGCACTTGCAGTGTGCACCAAAATGAGACTACCGTCAGACTACCATACCCCCTGGTGGTAATTTCAGATTTACCATGCACCCATAACGCCTTGATGATTTATTTATTTCCTCCCATGTGTGGTGTTTCCAGCGGTAATTGGCAGTTGGCGCGCATCGACCGGTCTCCGCATGTGTAGTGTGTGAGCCGTTACTGCTAGATCAGTGGGTGGCGTTAAGGGCTCAGGCCAGTTTTAGATGCACTGGTTTCATTTGTACCAAATGTTTCTTTTCTGTCCCATTAAAAAGAAGCCCCTTTTTTAGATGCGGTAAAAACTGGCCTGACATGCGCCTATACTACCGCAGGCCACCTTTTACTGCGGCTTAGTAAAAGGACCCCTTGGTATTTTTCTGGAAAGAGACAGTGTTAGTAAAATTATGTGTGAAGAAGCCCTTAACCAAAAGGAAGAACTTAAAAAAAAAAAACTCTCAAGGGGTGCTTTGTATTTCTTAAAATGGATGCCTACCGTTATCACAGTGAACTACTTTGCCATCAGTGTCTGATTTGTTTGCGACAAGAATGAAATAGTTACCAAGACACTAGCAGTAAAAAACACAGAAGCTCATCACATCAGCGAGTTTCTCCAGTTC
This sequence comes from Microcaecilia unicolor, assembly GCF_901765095.1. Classification (NCBI taxonomy): domain Eukaryota; kingdom Metazoa; phylum Chordata; class Amphibia; order Gymnophiona; family Siphonopidae; genus Microcaecilia; species Microcaecilia unicolor. The sequence continues at coordinate 100,999,259 of NC_044034.1, read as the reverse complement.
TTAGTGGAAAAGGTTTTGCAAGATTATGAACTTAAAAAGGAATAAGTTCTATGTATTGTAACTGACAAGTACAATTAAACTAATGAATGCAGACAATGAAAGTGACCAACAGCTGGAAAAACACTTTAGAGATATAGAAAAGTTTGAAATTGAAGAGCAAGCTCCCACAATTGAGGAACAAGCTGAAGTTCCTATAGAACCACATCAAAATTATGATCTTTTAGATGATCTTATGTAGCTGCCTCAAAACTCTCCCAAATTCACCATATGTGCTGTGCTGTGCACACTTCAGCTGGTAGTAAGAGACAGTCTGCAAGAAGGACATGCTGCTTCTCTGATTGGCAAAGTGAAGAGACGGGGAGAGAGGAGAAATGCTAGACTTGGATGGAAGAGAGGGGAGAGAGAGAATTATTGCTTTATATGAATACAGGGGAGGGGAGGAGAGAGGAGAAGTGCTGGACATGGATGAAAGGGGGAGGAAAGAAAAAAGAAGAAGATGCACATGGATGGAGTTCATAGGCGCCCGGTATAAGAGGCTTGGACAGGCTAAGCCTCCCCTGCTGTGCTCTAAGGGGTTTAAATTGTTGATTTACCTCCATTCTCACAGCAGGAGCTGCAGTGAAAGCCCTCTAGCCGTGTCCTGTTGTAGAAATTGGTTTATGGTTTGTTTACCTTACTGCTGGGAGAGCGGGGGGGGGGGGGGGGGGGGGGGGGGGGTTGGCTGGAGGTGTCCTGGGTTGCCAGGGAGATATTTAATGAGGATGACTTCCTGACCTGCACTGAGAACAGATAGCAGCAGATACTGGGCCAGCATGATCAGAAAAAGTCAGACAACAAAGGTAGAAAAGATCATTTTATTTTCATTATAGTGTTTTGAATATGTCCACTTTGAGAATCAGGTGCTCAACATTAAAAGTTTATATTTATTTACTTATTTATGGCATTTTATCCCACATTAAACATGAATTAGGATGTTTTGTGGCTCTACATGAGAATTGTGATGATATGATCCCTTGTTTCGTATTGTTGACGGTCTGCATTTTCCGTATGGTGGTATATTGGTGTATTAGGTTCTGCCCAGTGTAATATTTATGGTACAGTAAGGTTCTGAGTGTGTTTTTGCACAAAATTGTGCATAGTGTTTTGCAGTTGAGCGATTGTGGTTAGTATATGCTTTGAGCAACCACTTTATTCTTTGACATAAGATACATATCTAATATCTAAATTTAATAAAAGGTATTAATTGTGACTTTTATTTTTATTTATTTATTTTTTCTGTGTGTTATCAGACAATTATGGATTTAAGCTCCACCCCTGGCCCCACCCCTAACCCCACCCCCTTTAGCCTCCCCAAACAGTTGGGCCACCGACCACCTATGATGGAGTTGAGGGAAAGGGAAGAGAGGAGAAAAACTGCTCATGGATGGAGAAAATAGGCAAAAGCTGGATCCACATTATACCTCCTACAGTCAATTCTACGGAGGAGGACCCAGCTTTTACTTATGGATGTAGGGAAGAAATGAAGAAGAAAGGAAGAAAGTAAAGAAATAAATGGAAAGGAAGCCCTGGAAACGGTGTAAAGAGAACAGACAGAGAGCAGCAGAATCAGAGACTGGGACCAATATGGATACAAAAACAAAGTCACCAGACAACAAAGGTAGAAAATCATTTTCTTTTCATTTTAGTGTTTGGAATATGTCCAATTTGAGAATTTACATCTGCTGTCTTATTTTGCACTGGGTATACTGGAGCTGTAACAGCTTACAGAAATTATTTTTCCTTGTCATCAAGCAGATGCAGCCATTACAGATGGGTTGTGTCCATCAACCAGCAGAGGGAGATAGAGAGCACACTTTTTTAGTGCCTCATACCAGCTTGCTCCACTGCCTCTCTTCAGTATTCTCTATCTCCCCTAGCAGAGTGGCTGCAGCTTCTCTGAGCTCCATCTAAAATCTGCCTGGAGGTTGCTCCTGTGCTTTTGCCAGTTGTTAGCAGGGGTGTTGGAGGCTATAGCAGCTTCACTTTAAAGGCACATAGGTTCGCCCTTTCCCTGCCTTACCCATACCTCCGTGGATGTGGACACATTGCTTAGCTTTCCCTGTCCTTCCCCACCAACAGTGGATGCAGGCACATAGGTTCGCCCTTTCCCTGCCTTTCCCACTCACCTGAGCCTCCGGAGTTCTATTTACCTCTGCTTTCCTCACAGCGTTAAAAAAAAAAAAAAAGGAACACAGGTTTTTCCTTGCCTTTTTCTGTGGGACCGGAGCTGTGATACTCGGTCCAGTGAGGTAAGAGTGTTTTCTGACTCCTCCGGGGTGGGCTCGCGATCGGGGCGATTTGGCGCGAACCGCTATTTTGAATTTTACCGCCGTTTTCGGCGATGGCTGCGGAGACAGTAAAGCGCTGTTCCAAGTGTGGCAAGCGCAGATCAGCAGCGGGGCTCTGTAAATCGTGCTGTACAGACGTTAGAGCCAGCCCGAGCATGGCGAGCGACGATTCTTCGCGCTCTGAGCTGGCAGCGGATGCCATTTTGAATTTACCACATGGCGTGACCTCCGCTGAGACGGAGAGTCATGGAATCGGAGGTAGGGTATTATTATGGATTAAGAACTGGTTGAAAGATAGGAAGCAGAGAGTAGGATTGCGTGGCCAGTATTCTCAGTGGAGGAGGGTAGTTAGTGGGGTCCCGCAGGGGTCTGTGCTGGGTCCGTTGCTTTTTAATGTATTTATAAATGACCTAGAGATGGGAATAACTAGTGAGGTAATTAAATTCGCCGATGACACAAAATTATTCAGGGTCGTCAAGTCGCAGGAGGAATGTGAACGATTACAGGAGGACCTTGCGAGACTGGGAGAATGGGCGTGCAAGTGGCAGATGAAGTTCAATGTTGACAAGTGCAAAGTGATGCATGTGGGTAAGAGGAACCCGAATTATAGCTACGTCTTGCAAGGTTCCGCGTTAGGAGTTACGGATCAAGAAAGGGATCTGGGTGTCGTCGTCGATGATACGCTGAAACCTTCTGCTCAGTGTGCTGCTGCGGCTAGGAAAGCGAATAGAATGTTGGGTGTTATTAGGAAGGGTATGGAGTCCAGGTGTGCGGATGTTATAATGCCGTTGTATCGCTCCATGGTGCGACCGCACCTGGAGTATTGTGTTCAGTACTGGTCTCCGTATCTCAAAAAAGATATAGTAGAATTGGAAAAGGTACAGCGAAGGGCGACGAAAATGATAGTGGGGATGGGACGACTTTCCTATGAAGAGAGGCTGAGAAGGCTAGGGCTTTTCAGCTTGGAGAAGAGACGGCTGAGGGGAGATATGATAGAAGTGTATAAAATAATGAGTGGAATGGATCGGGTGGATGTGAAGCGACTGTTCACGCTATCCAAAAATACTAGGACTAGAGGGCATGAGTTGAAGCTACAGTGTGGTAAATTTAAAACGAATCGGAGAAAATTTTTCTTCACCCAACGTGTAATTAGACTCTGGAATTCGTTGCCGGAGAACGTGGTACGGGCGGTTAGCTTGACGGAGTTTAAAAAGGGGTTAGATAGATTCCTAAAGGACAAGTCCATAGACCGCTATTAAATGGACTTGGAAAAATTCCGCATTTTTAGGTATAACTTGTCTGGAATGTTTTTACGTTTGGGGAGCGTGCCAGGTGCCCTTGACCTGGATTGGCCACTGTCGGTGACAGGATGCTGGGCTAGATGGACCTTTGGTCTTTCCCAGTATGGCACTACTTATGTACTTATGTACTTATGTACTTATGAGAGTCCTGAGCCCGGGGGGAGGCCTCGGAGTGAGGCTGATATGAGAGCTACTAGCCCCGGCAGAGATCCGGGTGCCCAGGGTGAGTTTTTCTCCCCTGATTTTGTCTTATTAATGCATAAAGCATACATGCTTAAAAGAACTCTCCCACAAAGCCCTGCAGGGGCCTCTTCTAATGCCCCCCCGGTGGATTCTAGCCTGGGTATGCCCTCTGAGGCGTTATTCCCTGATAATTGGCAGAATATGAAGCGGAGAAGGGCTCATTCCCCTTCAGAGAGTGCTGCACCTCCATTCCCCCCCCCTCCCCCCCCCCCCCCCCCCCCCCCCCCGTGGTCGGGCTGCGAGGATTCGGAGGACTCTGGCAGGCCTTCATGGTCTGAGGAGCCAGAGTCTGGTGCAGAAGTGACTCAGGATCTGGACGATCCCTCCGCGGTGAGGATTTTCCACCGTGATGAGCTGCCAGCGCTTATTTCTGATGCCCTGCAGGCTCTCTCTATTGAGGACCCTGCCAGTGGCACAGCCTCCTCTGTGAATCCTAGGATGGCTAGTACCAAAAAGCCTGCTCGAGCCTTTCCTTTGCATGACTCCATCCAAGAGCTTATTTCGGCTCAATGGGCTGACCCCGAGGGACCTTTGCAAGTTTCCAGGGCTATGGGGCAATTATACCCTCTGAGTGAGGAGCATATGGCTCGCTTTGCTATGCCTAAAGTGGATGCCCTAGTCACAGCTGTGACAAAGAGAACTACCCTCCCTATTGAAGGAGGTGTTGCCCTGAAGGATATTCAAGACCGTAGACTGGAATCAGCACTTAAACGGTCATTTGAAATTGCAGGTCTTACTATTCGGGCATCTGCATGCAGTTGTTATGCTGCTAGAGCCTGCCTGGCTTGGTTGCAACAGGCAGTGGAACAGCCCGGTGATGGAGCGGAGCCCTTTTCAGATGTGGCTCCGCGGATGGAGTCGGCCTTGTCCTTTCTTGCTGACGCCCTTTATGATATTGTCAGAGCTTTGGCTAAACACATGGCAGTAGCAGTGGCGGCTCGCTGTCTTCTTTGGCTACGGCATTGGGTGGCGGACATGGCCTCTAAGCAAAGGTTGGTGAAGTTGCCCTTTTAAGGCCTTCTCCTGTTTGGTGAGGAGTTGGAGAAAATTGTGAAGGGCCTGGGTGAGGCTAAACCCCAGCGCTTGCCCGAAGATAGGCTTTGGCCTTCCTCTAAGGGTGCGGCGGTCCACTCCTCTTACAGACCTCGCTTCCGTGAAGCTCGAAGGTACCGCCCGGGGCGTTCTGCTGGGTTCACTTCTCATGCCCGTTTTCAGCAGAGGAACTCCTTTCGCTCGGACAAACGTTCCACAGCCACTGGCTCAAGGCCTGGAGTTCAGGGGCGACTCTCTCAATGATGGTGCGCCAGCCCTCTCCTCGAGTCCTGTCATCGGAGGACGTCTTTCCCTCTTTGCCGAGGAATGGGCCAACATTTCCTCAGATCAGTGGGTCTTGGACCTGATCAGAGACGGTTTCAGAATAGAATTCGATGCCCCTGTAAGAGACGTGTTTGTGGAGTCCCGATGCGGTTCTGCCGCCAAACGGGCGGCGGTAGAGGAGACTTTGCAAGGTCTGATTCAGATAGGGGCCGTGTCCCCAGAACCTCCCGCCAAACACGGCTGCGGCCGCTACTCCATCTACTTTGTGGTGCCGCGAAAAGGAGGGTCTTTTCGCCCTATTCTGGACTTAAAAGAATTAAACAAGTCCCTGAGAGTGCGGCATTTTCACATGGAAACCCTGCGCTCCGTCATTGCGGCGGTACAGCCAGGAGAGTTTCTCACGTCTCTGGACCTGAAAGAAGCTTACTTGCACATACCAATTTGGCCCCCGCACCAGAAATTTCTGAGGTTTGCGGTGATGGGAAAGCATTTCCAGTTCCGGGCCTTGCCTTTTGGCCTCGCCACAGCTCCCCGCACCTTTTCGAAGGTTATGGTGGTTGTAGCTGCCTTTCTAAGGCGAGAGGGTATTCGGGTTCACCCGTACCTGGACGACTGGCTCATTCGAACAAACTCTGCTGCAGAGAGTCAGCATGTAACAGCCAGAGTGGTCTCAGTACTTCAGTCTCTGGGCTGGGTCGTCAATTTGGCCAAAAGTCACCTGACCCCCTCGCAGTCTCTAGAATATTTGGGGGCCAGGTTCGACACAGCCTCGGGGTATGTGTACCTACCCGAGCAAAGGCGGTGCAAGCTTCAGAATCAGGTCCGTCTGCTCCTGAGGATGCCCCGCCCGCGAGCTTGGGACATTGTCCAGCTGCTTGGATCGATGACGGCCACCATGGAACTGGTGCCCTGGGCGAGAGCGCACCTGAGACCTCTACAGTATGCTCTACTCCAAAGATGGTCTCCAGTATCTCAGGATTATCAATGCAGACTCTCTTGGCTCCCTGCGGCCCGACTCAGTATGGAGTGGTGGCTCTCAGACAGCATGCTGCGGCGAGGAATGCCGCTGGCGCTCCCCGATAGGTGCCTAGTGGTGATAGATGCCAGCCTGAAAGGCTGGGGTGCACATTGCAAGGGGAAGCATGCCCATGGTCTATGGACACCCGAGGAGTCGGAGTGGTCCATCAACTGCCTAGAGTTGAAAGCGGTGTTTCAGGCGTTTCTGGCTTTTCAAGTGACCCTGGAAGGATTGGCTGTCAGAGTGATGTCGGACAACACGACAGCAGTGGCCTACATAAATCGACAAGGCGGCACTCAGTGCAGAGCTCTAGCCGCGCAGGCCAAACAAATTTGCCACTGGGCTGAGCTGCATCTACAGTTTCTGTCGGCAGCTCACATTGCAGGTCAGAGCATCGTGCAAGCTGATTATCTAAGCAGGCATCAGATCGATCCAGCGGAGTGGGAACTTGCAGACGAAGTGTTCCTGTAGATATGTGCCAAGTGAGGCAAGCCCGTGATGGATCTAATGGCGACAAGCATCAAATCCAAAGTCCCGTGCTTTTTCAGCAGACAGAGAGATCCTCGCTCGGCGGGGTTGGATGCCTTGGCTCAACCCTGGCCTCCGGGCCTACTGTATGTGCTCCCTCCGTGGCCCTTGTTAGGGCGAGTGCTCCTGCGGATTCGGCTGCATCCAGGAGAAGTGGTTCTCGTCGCCCCGGATTGGCCCAGGAGGCCTTGGTATGCGGACCTCCGACAGATGCTCGTAGAGAATCCCCTTCAGTTACCTCTGGTTCTCAACCTGTTGTCATAGGGTCCGGTGACCATGGAGGAAGCCGGCCGATTTGGTCTTATGGCCTGGCGATTGAGAGGGCGCAATTGAGAGACAAAGGCTATTCCAATAAAGTAATTACCTCTCTCCTGCAAGCCCGCAAGCGTTCCACTTCCGTGGCTTATGCCAGGATTTGGCGCCAGTTTGAAGTCTGGTGTGCTTCCAAAAAGATCACACCCCTGCGGGCTCCTGTCTCGCCGATTCTGGACTTTTTGCAGGATGGTGTACAAAAAGGCTTGGCCTATAATTCCCTGGGGGTGCAAGTGGCAGCGTTGGCCTCCCTGCGTGGCAAGGTTGAAGGCGTGTCTTTAGCTACTCATCCAGATGTGGCATGGTTTCTTAGAGGGGTGCTTCGGCTCCGTCCTCCCGTGTGTGCACCTTGTCCAACTTGGAACCTGGGGCTAGTGCTGGAAGCCCTTCAGGGTGCTCCCTTTGAACCGCTTCGGCGTGCTTCAGAGACAGATTTGACACTGAAGCCCATCTTTTTAGTGGCCATTACTTCGGCGAGACGGGTGTCAGAGCTCCAGGCGCTGTCCTGTAGAGACCCTTTTCTGCAATTTTCAGAGTCCGGGGTCACGGTTCGGACCATGCCTTCCTTCTTGCCTAAGGTGGTTTCAGCGTTTCACCTAAACCAACCTATTTTCTTGCCCTCCTTTTTCAAGGAGGAGTTTCCAGAATCTTTTGGGCACTTACACCTGTTGGACATGCGCAGGACTCTGCTGCAGTATCTGCGAGCTACTAACTCTTTCAGGACCTCTGATCATCTGTTTGTTTTGCTATCAGGGCCTCGCAGAGGGTCTCCAGCGTCTAAAGCCACTATTGCCCGCTGGCTCAAAGAATCTATCTTTTCAGCTTATTTGCTTGCCGGCCGGCCTCCGCCTGATGCCTTTAAGGCGCATTCCACTAGAGGAATTTCCTCTTCTTAGGCTGAAACTGGAACACTCTCTCTTCAAGAGATTTGTAGTGCAGCAACATGGGCTTCTAAGCTCTTTTGCCCGACATTACAGGCTGGATGTGGCTGCCAGGAGGGACGCACATTTTGGAGCACAAGTGCTGGCGCGTGGTGTGGCTTGTTCCCACCCTATCTAGGGATTGCTTTGATACATCCCATCTGTAATGGCTGCATCTGCTTGTTGACAAGGAAGAGAAAATTAGGTTCTTACCGTGATAATTTTCTTTCCTTTAGTCATAGCAGATGCAGCCATGATCCCTCCCTGTCTGATTGCTTTCTGCTGTAAATCTATTTCAGGTTCTGTTCATGTTTCCTGGAGATTCTGTCCTTGGGAGAAAGTTGGAAAACAGTCTTCAGGATTCTTGTTCAATTAAAGGAGGATGACTTAATTCCCTCCAGTTTCATGTTTTGGAGGATGAGTTTATTCCCTCCGGGAGGATGAGTTTATTCCCTCCAGTTATGTCTCAGTGGAGGATGAGTTTATGCCCTCCGGGAGGATGTTTCATTCCCTCCATTCTGAGTTAATGCCCTTTGTTGTAGGGCCATCGTTTGCTGTGAGGAAAGCTCATGTTATTCCCATTGCGGTTTGCCATACTGCTTTGGAAGCTTCAAATACTGAAGAGAGGCAGTGGAGCAAGCTGGTATGAGGCACTGAAAAAGTGTGCTCTTTATCTCCCTCTGCTGGTTGATGGACACAACCCATCTGTAATGGCTGCATCTGCTATGACTAAAGGAAAGAAAATTATCATGGTAAGAACCTAATTTTCCCATAATGAAAAAAAATCACGTTATTTTTTTCTCCTATACTAGTATAATATTTTCAATGATGTCTGTTTATATGCGCCATGGCTGGTATAAGGGGTGTGGTTAATGTGGGTGTGGCTATCATAGGGGTGGAGCCATATGTGGTGACCCTACCCATAATGAGTACTGGCACCTTTTTCTCTACAAAAAAGCACTGGAAGAGAGTAGTTATTGCTGCCGGAACACCTAAAGAAAAGGGGCAATTATTGATCAAGCCACATGCTGGGGCAGTACATACTTAGGGCCAGATGCACAAAGCTTACTATGCAATTAATGTTTGCTTTAGACTGGTTCTAGCCAGTCTAAAGCAAGTGATCAGTTAGCTAATAATGCATAAAGGGGTTTTCCATGGCTCTAATGAGTGCCGTTAGCAGCCACTGAGAACCCCATGCAAGTGGATTACAATGAGTTCATTAGTTTTCTAAATATATGTACTGATGGGATGCACAACTCCAGAGCAGCGTAATTTAACGAGAAAATTTTACGGCTGCTCTGGAGCTATCGGAGAGGAGGGAAGCACAAGCAGGCATGTGCAAAAGGCATTAGCGCACGGCAGCCACTGGTGCGGCTTAGTAAACAGGGGGATTAGATGCAGTGGCATAATTCATTTAAAAAAAAATCTTCTTCTCACTTGTTTTTTTTGTCACATACTCACCATTTCCAGTTTTCAGCAAGTTTCTATATATTCGTTTCACTTGTCTTAGATCTTTTTACACTTGGGTATCCCAATGTAGTGCACACGTGCATTAAACTTCTTTTCATCTTTTTATATATACATACTGTACTTTTTCTTGTCTTTAGTATTGGTCTTATATTTATCTTCTATTTTGTCTTTGTTGTTTTAACACACAAAATTGAGGATATTGCTACTTAGGATCATTTATATGGGTATGTCTTCATTCCCTATCTCCTTTAGCCTCTTGTGTATTGGCACAACCTATAAGTTTTATGGAGCTCTTTTTTTTCTGATTTCTGCTTTTTTAAATATGATTTGATGTATTTATTAATTGGCTTTCATACTGATTATGTATATGATATATATCTATTTATTTATTTATGACACTTATACTCCACATTATCCCAGCAACCTGGGTTCAGTGTAGCTAACAATACAGTTAATCAGTTAATTTATATTTTGCATTTTGTTTTTTATTAATTGGCATGCTTCTTACACTATTTATTATGTTTATCTGTATATACTTTCTGTGCATACATGCATGTTATTTGTATATGTATTTATTCTTAATTATATACATTACATGGTTTTATTTTGTTTACATTTTACAGATATTGTTGACTGCTGAAGCAGGCGCTTGTGCGCTGAAATGCAGTAAATTTTTTCTTTTTTTGTTTACCTTGGTGTTGGTTTTGGATTGGTTCTCCCCTATCTTTTCTTGTCAACTTCATTCATTAAATGGCATTCAAATAAATCCCAATTGCTTTTGGATTGCTCAGCCTGCTGTATCATAAGTTCCAGCACCTCCCTAATGAGCATGCTTGTATCTTTTGATGCAAAGCTGAGCTTCTAAATTTATAACCTGTCTGTCTCTTTGTTCAATGATTTTGTCTGCCTCATAAAGAGCTGACAAGAGAAGCCTGTTAACCACTCCTGCTTCATTTCAGTGTTCACTCTGTCCCAAGAACACTACATTTTATTTATTTATTTTATTCAGTAGGATTTATTTACCGCCTTTTTGAATTGTTTAAAAGTTTCCTTTTAGTATCCTGACCATAAGGTCATTGATGCAGTGCTCAGTTTCTGAAAAGTGCTTCCTCATAGAGGTTCCACCTTTGACTGCTTTGAGGTGTCTGAGGTAATGTCTGTGTGAATTGATTCTTTGTTTTAACATTTGATCTAAATTGAAAAATATATACTACATTAAAGGAAGAGCATGACTAGGATCCCATTATGTTGAATGTCTTTCCTATACAGGTAACTGTGGGTTCCTGTGATGTGTGCTGCACAATTTGCAGTTTGAGCTTCTGACATTCTCTCTCTTTTTTTTTTTTTTTTTTAGTTTCTGTTAATAGCTTTCTTTTCACTACTTTTTGCTTTAGATTAGGTGGCTGTTGGAAGGCTAATATTGGTGGAGCAGTGAATATCTCAGTAATTCATCCTGCACTACTTTATCTGCTGTTGGATACAAATTCTGTTATGATCCTGTTTAACTGCTGAATGCCATGTTTGAGGAGATGGGTTGCTAGATTTCACCTGCATTTCCATATGTTTGGACAGACTTTGGGCGTTTTGCTTTTTCTATAAAATAAGTACAATTTCTTCAGTCTAGCAGTCATAATGTGGCATTCACCTACTTTATGTTGGCCACATACCTCCTTCTGCACTCCAGCATGCCTGTGGCTCTGGCTCTGATATTTAGTCCTCCTTTTTGAAGCATGGTGGTGCCCGCGGAAAGAGCCGGTGGGGATCACTTCTGCCCCCTAAAGATTTAACTACTTGAAGGACGAAAAGTCAAACAATTAGAGCTGGCCATGGATGAAAGAAGGCAAAAACACAAGGATGTTGTCATACAGTAGGTGATTTTATTGAAGCAGACCCGACACAGACTGGCCTATCACATATAAAAACAAATGACTTAAAAACAGAAACTACAAATCACAAAAATATAACTTAATTCAAATAAAAATCCATAGAAAGTTTCCACAGAAAAACAATATCAAAGAAAGGGAAGGACTATGACATACTTATTAAATAATGTGAGAACTTTAAACTTAACAATTCGGAGGAAGTGACGTCATCCAACAGCATGGCCGCTTAAAAGCTAAGCTCCCACAGCCCCACGGAGAATTTAAGCTTAAACAGAAGATATAGCGACATCTGAGAACTGAAACGGAGCTAGAGATTCAAAGCGAAGTTACAGAGGCGAACATACCTGGGATCGGCACTCAAAGTGGCGGATCTTTCCCGGTTCGCTTTTATAGAAAAAACAGCGGCGTCCCGAAACAAAATGGCGGAGATGCGGAAGGCATCGGAGCCAACGAATGGAGGGAAAACGAAGTCGGCGGGAAACGCATCGGAGCTCCAAAACGAGCGAGCCACAGATGAAAAGGTCCCTCAGAGACTAGAAACCTGGTTGCAGGACATTAGCGCTGACTTGAAAGCACTTCGAGCGGAGATGGTGACGCTCAAGGAGGATCTGAGAGGGGAGATCCGGGAGCTGGGCTCACGCCTGGAAGACATCGAAGCGCAGATGGAAACACATAGTGAAGCCATGGGAAACATGGATCAGCAAATTGGGGAGGTTCAAGGGACCCAGCAACAGCTTTTAGACAAGATAGAAGACCTAGAAAATCGGGGCCGGCGCAACAATTTAAGGTTTCGAGGCTTGCCAGAAGTGCCCACGTACCTAGACTGTGAACATGTGGTACAACAACTGGTTAGTGCGTTGCTCTCAAACAACGGAGAGGCGGTGGAGGCCACTACCATACAATTAGAAAGAGCACATAGAGCACTGGGAGCAAATCGGAGCAATAAACCAAAGGATATCATAGCCTGCTTTTCTAGCTTTAAACTAAAGGAGCGGGTGCTGAAAATGGCCCGTCAGAGACCAGACTTTCAGTGGGACTCTTATGCTATCGAGATTTACCAGGACCTGGCAGCAGCAACTTTAAAAAGAAGGGGTGACCTGAAACCATTCACCAGACACTTGAGAGAACTCAAAATCCAATACAGATGGAGGCACCCTTTTGCACTAGCTTTCTACAAAGATGGGAAAATGCATCAAATAAAATCTATAGAAGAGGCGAGAGCTATTTGCCCTGAAACACCGGAACCTGAAGAGAGAAGAGCAGGGGGTCAGGAGGAAAAGAGTACCACTAGACCCCTACCACCAAGATGGCAAAGAGTGGGGAAAGGGCCCAGAAGATTACAACGCCAACAATCCGCCACGAGAGTCACCTGAAACTAAGCAGACATCAAATAGACTCAAGTTCACTGTTATTGCATAAATCGCATATAATCTGTTAATTTCAGGTATGAAATCATGAGACTCTGTGGGGTGGACGGGAAGCGGGGCGGCTACTTCCTCCATAGGTAGACACCCGCGGGTACACCACGGGGTATTACACAACTGTTAGGGACATTGGGGGGGGAAGGGAAGGGGTTTAATCAAAGGAGGGAGGGAGGGGAGGGGGATCAGGTCTGTGTGATAATAAGGGGTAATCAGTTACATGTAACAAAAAATGAAGAGCTCCTGGAAAGTAATGACCAGCGAGCAAATAGGGGAAATAAGGGAAGAATAGCAACATTGAATGAATATGGGGGAATTTAAATGCATGTCTTTGAATGTAAAAGGGCTCAATATTCCCAGAAAAAGGCAGTTGCTGTTCCGGGAATTGGTGAGGTTACAAATAGATGTGGGCCTGATTCAGGAAACTCATCTGAAGGCAAAATATGAATATCTATGCAAACATAGGCAATACCCGGTTATCTACTTTGCATCCAGTAGGGATAACACGAAAAGCAAAGGGGTGCTGGTTATGTTTCGAGGGAACAAGACCTGGGGGATAAAGAAAGTGATAAAAGATAAACAAGGGCGATATCTATTGATAATTTTTGAGCTAGCAGGCCAGACCTATACATTAGTAAATATATACGGGCCCAATACACAACATTCGGAATTTTTCAAAGAGATAGATCTCCTGCTGTGTGGGAATATAGAAGGAACCTTATTAATGGGAGGTGATTTTAATCTTACACTGAATCTGAACTTAGATAATTCAGCAGCCGTGGCACAGTATGCTAAGCAAGATAGGCGGAATTTCCAAGATTTCCTTACACGCTGGCAGTTAATAGATTACTGGCGTAAAGATAACCCCAACGAACGCACATATACCTTTTTCTCATCAGTACATCATACGTCATCTAGGATAGATATGTGGCTAGGTGATGCCTCCCTTTTGGGACGAGCTGAAACTCCACAGATTATTCCACATACCTGGTCAGACCATTCACCGGTTATATTACAAATCAGGGGAGTAGGGCCCAGAAAACCGAGACCTCCCTGGCGAATGGATGATGCACTACTCTCAGATGCAAATAATGTAACACAAATAGAACAATCTCTTAAAGAGTATATTACTTTTAATGATAATGGGGAAGTGTCTCCATTTACCCTATGGGAAGGTCTTAAGGCTGTGACAAGGGGCTACCTTATAGCACTAAAATCACGGGTATGGAAAGCTCGATGTACACAGGAGAATGATATTCGCCAGCAACTGGCAGAGGTTGAGGCATTATTGCAAAAGGGAGAACCCACAGATCTCACAGCCCTTAAGATGCAAGCACATGACCTGCGGTCACAGTTACATGATTTGGAATTAGCTGATATAAACGAGCAGCTACAGCGAGTGCACCAGATACACTTCGAATTTGGTAATAAACCAAGTAGACTGTTAGCCCATAAATTAAAACAACAAATAACTAGAACTGGAGTAGAAGGGCTACGAGATGAAGGGGGAAACATACAATCTGATCAACATTTTATGGAAGAGGCTTTCAGAGGATTTTATAAAAAACTTTATAAACCAGAAATAACACAGAGCCCAGAGGAGGTAGCCAATTACTTGGAGGAAATAGACCTTCCAGCACTTCCAACAGACGCGGACCAATCGTTAGGCAGTCCTATCACAATAGAAGAGATAGAGCAGACGATTAAAGGATTGGTTCCCAACAAAGCACCAGGGCCTGATGGGTTTACCAACAAATTTTATAGGTGCTTTGGAAAGATATTATCTCCTATTCTATTAAAAGTTTTCAACTCCATAAATGAGGTCACTGGCTTACCACCAACCTGGAACTTGGCGACCATTATTGTAATCCCCAAACCAGGCAAAGACCCTCTCGCATGTAGTTCTTATAGGCCTATCTCATTATTAGGGGTAGATTATAAGATATTTACTAAGATTTTAGCTACTAGATTGCAGAAATATCTCCCCGCACTAATACACGAAGATCAAGCAGGCTTTGTACAGAACCGCCAAACCTTTGATAACATAAGGAGGACATTACAGGTAATTCAAGGGGCACAGCTCACAAACTCCCCAATGTGTATACTTTCTCTGGACGCTGAAAAGGCCTTCGATCGTGTCAGCTGGCCTTTTCTTTTTGCAGCATTAAAGAAGGCGGGTATTGAAGGGAGGTTTGCGGAATGGCTAAAATCTATATACAGATTCCCGAGAGCAGGGGTACGAGTTAACGGGATTTTGTCTCGGCCATTCTCTCTCCATAGAGGCACTAGACAGGGCTGTGCATTGTCACCAATGCTGTTTGCTCTGGTTATGGAGCCTTTAGCAGCCAGAATCAGAGCAAACAATGGAATACGAGGTTTACGAGGAGGGGGGATTGAAACTAAAATACTTCTTTTTGCAGACGACATTCTGCTGCTCCTAAAAGATCCCATATCAGCTTTTCCACTGATTGGAGAGGAAATACAAGCCTACGGAGCTGTATCAGGCTTCAAAATAAACTTTGACAAATCAGAGGCACTGGATATAAATATAACTGATACACAATTAGATCAGCTGAAAGCCCAGTTCCCCTACAGATGGGCACAGAAATATGTTAAATACTTGGGGGTAAATATACCTCGAAGCATAGAGGAAATTTACAAAAGTAATTTCCCAGCAAAAGCACTAGAACTGTTTCGGGAGTTGGAGAAATGGGAGGGCCTAACACTATCATGGGTAGGAAGGATTAGCGCTATCAAAATGATGGTTCTCCCAAAGCTTCTGTACTTATTTATGGCCTTACCAATTGATATTCCTGAAGATTTTTTCCGGGGCCTGCAAAGGAAGATATTTTCCTTTATCTGGAGGAAAAGACCACCCCGGGTTAGACGGGAGGTGTTGTGCCAATTAAAAGATAGGGGGGGTATGGGGGTCCCGGCAATACGTGCATACTATCAGGCAGCCCATCTAAGAATTTTAGCGATATGGATGCAAAATAAGGGAAAGATGTGGGAACGCATAGAACAGAGCTGGTTGGAACCATTTCCACTTAGGGCTATACCTTGGCTACAAAAGCAACAACTGAAGAGGGTAATGAAAGACAGTCCCCCCCTGATTCAATGGCCATTGAATACATGGTACAAGATTAGAGAGCAATTCTTCTCGGAGAGGAAGTATTTTAAACATGCATTCCTTAGATTCATACCTCAATTTGGTCCAGGAGCAATTGATAAAACATATGAGGAGTGGGAGGACATGGGATTATGTACACTGGGGCAAATGTCCGAAGAGGGGCAGGTTCCTTCTTTTCAGGTGCTGCATCGGGATCATGGGCTCTCACCGCTTCAAGTATTTCAATACTACCAGGTACGAGACTTTATCAGCCGTGATGCAGGGGAGGAATTGAGCTTAGCTGAAACAATGTTGGAAAAGGGGATGATGGGAGGAGGGGAACGAGGTTGTATCTCAAGGATATATAAGGCATTGCTTTCATGGTCCCAGCCGGTGGAATATTACACAAAAAAATGGGAATCGATAATGGGGGTACCCCTTGAACCTAAACAATGGGCACAGGCCTTCAAATCTCTTCTGAGAGTATCGATATCTAGTTCATTGATTGAGAACGGACATAAGATCTTATATAGTTGGTACTACACTCCCAGCCGCCTGGCAGCTATATATCGCTCAGGCTCAGCCCTGTGCTGGCGGCAATGTGGAGAGTTAGGAGATATGTACCATATATGGTGGGCGTGCGATCAGGCACAGAGATACTGGGAGAAGATAGGGGATTTTATTAACCAGGTGACAGGGTTACAATATCCAATGACACTGTACACATGCCTACTACACTTCAAGCCACCAGGATTCAAAAACCATATCCACAGGTTTGTCACACAGGTGTTTGTATCAGGAAAGATGGTCCTGGCGGCATGGTGGAAAAAATCACACTTACCAGATCTGTCAGTGGTTATAAATAAACTAAGATCCATTCAACTGATGTCTAAGCTTACAGCAATACGTAATGGGCAAATGGCCCATTATCACAAGATATGGGATCAGTATACTACATGGGCCTCCAAGAACATAGCGACAGTTACGCTACACACACAGACATAGGGTTGGGGGGAGGGGGGTGGGAACGGGGGAAATAAGATCAAAGTTTTATTGAATGATATAGATGAAGCTGTTAGAATTATTATTATTTTTTTTTTTCAATGTTTATGTTCAGTATGTCATGTTATTACAAACACAAAATGGTTATGTAAGTTATGAACATTGAATTTGGTTGATATTGAAAATGTATAAATAAACAATATAAAAAAAAAAACAAAAACAAAAAAACTTAACAATTCAATAGAAACAGATGGAGCAGAGCGAAACATGATCATGTCGTCAATGTTGTGAGGCTATTTCATAATCCTTTGTCCCTTTATGGAGCTAGTGTGAACCTGATTTGGCATATTTGAAAGATAAGTTCATTTATAAACGATTTTGATATTATTTTTGAAAAATCTTTTCACAAGTATTCTCACGGCTATTTTGATTTGGACTAATGATTATATCTTCTGGCTTCCTTTCTATTGACTACTTGGAACACACTGTATGATGGTCCTTTAAAAACTTTAAGAATGTTTTTTTACTTCTGCTGAATCTTTTTGATGTGTTTTTTTTAAGGTCACTGCAGAGTAAATAGTAATGAAATGTAAAACATGCAAATTCATATAACCACTTTGAAGGCCTCATCCCTCCTGGTAGTCCTGATAAGTGTTGGAATCTGTTGGACACCTGAGACACACATTATGTAACCAATCCCTTATCCTACACAAGAAAATATAAAATAGCAATACCAAGATAAAAACAATCCCATCAGAAAAGTCCAACAATGCATGACCAAAGTGTCGGGCCTCTTCCCTATAACAAAAGAGAGGGAACGAAGTACAAACTAAAGTCCAAACCAAAAAAACAGCACCACGGGCCTTTAAAAAATGGAACACAGTTCTTTAATGAATGAGCCGTGACAAAAAGACCCGACACGGGCCGTGTTTCGGTGACTAGCACCTGCGTCAGGGGTCACAGTGATGACGTGGAAAACTTGGGAAATAACTCAAATATATTCCTCTACAATATATTATTCCTTACCCCACGTCTCATATAGTAAAAGCTACAAAGCACCAAGGCACTTTCACTTTCTGTATCCATTTGGCCCGTGGTGCTGTTTTTTTTGTTTGGGCCTCTTCCCTATGGCAGGAAAAGCGACAAAGAAGCTGGGCAATTAGAGATACTGTTCCTGCTCTGCAAATTCTGCCTCTTCCCATGTTATTTGGTACTTCAAGGTGGTGTTTGATATGATGTCCACATTCCCAGAACTTATAGACCAGTGAGTGGGCACCGCTGTTTACTGTTGTTTTTAATACTACAAGGTGCTTGGCAAATTAAATTCAAGGAAGAAACCTTGTATATTTTGGATTAATTTGGTGCAGCCAATAATCATCAATTCTAATAGCCTTAAGTATAGGTTTCACAGTAATTTCTAATTAATTACATTTCCCTTCTTGTGATGTCCTTGAATGAAAGAGTCCCACAAGCAAGGAATAAATGTTAGTGCTGGTGATGTCCTGTTGTTATGTGATTATTGCTAACTGAATGCTATACCACAGCAATATATTGTAACCCTGTAATAATGTCACACAATTTAGTAGGAGATAAATGGAGCTGAGATGGCAGCCTTGAGGTCAGTGAAGCTTGGAGATTTCTGGAGCAAGTCTGCTTGTTAGTGCTGCCAGGATTAGGTTATGATTTATAGTTCTCCATCTGATTAGCTGTACTAGAAAAACAGTTTGAAGTAATAAAGAATCCATTTGGCTCCAGACTAATGAAAGGAGAATTGCTCTTTGCATTAACTATTTATTCAGGAAGAAAAGCGATCAGCTGTTATTACGCTTTACCAAGAGAGGCATTGAGGAGATTTAAATGAAAGGCCAAGAGAAGCTGAGAGATTCCTGAATGTTATGCAGCCTGGTCATTTAGAATTAAAAGGGCCTAGAGGTCTTTGCTGCCATGTGACTCATTGGCTGCTATACTACTGACAAGCTGCCTGTCAGACTCTGCAGATTCAAACACAGCTCAGTTTAATGAAAAACTGTAGAGCAGAAACAGGGAGCAGAGCAAATCAGGCAGCGGGATTGGGTGAGTACAGTACCATAGCTGAATTGCCTGCTGGAAAAAGTGCAAAACAATAACTTTTGAATGTATGTCCTTGTTCCTGTGGTTGATTTGTTCTGCAGAGAGGAAGGTTTCAATTTTACTGTATCTAGTGAGTGGTAGAATAATCGCCTAAGATGTTCTTCTTAGTTCGAAATTAGAAATTAATGTCTTTTCTAATATTTCCACCTTGATAAGAAAAAAATAATTGTTTAACACTGAGAATTTTGATGACCTTTCATTGAGAGACAAATAGCAGATTATCTCAATTTTCTGATGTTTTAATTAGCTCTAAGTCTGAAATATTACAATTTTGCTCTGAGAGCCATCCAGTTTCAGAGTGCAGGCTGAAATTGTATACTAAGTATTTTGCTCAAAATTATTTCATTTTTGATCATATTTTATGCATTTGCATCAGTGCAGTGATTTGCTATGTGGACACCATGTTTTAGAGCTAAAGTATTCAGTATGTGGCGTGTACCTTCTTGGTTTGATTTTACGTGCCCAATAACTTAGACCGTCAAATATTGAAGTGTGGATTTTCTCTCTGTGCTCCCCCTGGTAAATTAGCATGTCACAATGTGGCACTGATGATCAGGAATTCCCTTCAAAAAGCTTTTTCTTCCTTCTGTGTGCTTAGTAGATAGCTCTGATTAAAGCAGGACACAGCTCACTCATTTACAAGTGGATGAATGCATTTTATTCTTGTAATGACATTTCTGTATTTTTTTTAAACTAATGTAAATTGTGAACCATAAATTGAGGCGTCTAAATGTACATTTGTGGTATGCATATTTACTATGATGTATTTTATCAAATTTAGTATTTACTTCCTCCCAAAAGGATGAAACAGATAACGTTAAAAACTGCTAAATAAAATACAGTGTACATAACAAAACAAAAGTTCTTCCCTGTTTGACATTTTTATGAATGTATGTGAACTAATACAGCAACCATGTTATTTTATTATCCTGCTTGTAAGAAAACTTAAAAATCACAAATCTTTTCCAGATAATTACCCCATTCAGAAGGCTAATCTTGTGTGCTGAGAACAGAAAAGAGATGGAGGACTGGATCAGTTCCTTGAAATCTGTACAGTCTAGAGAGCATTACGAGGTACGCAGAATCCCAGACAGTGCAGCCTGACTAAATAGGTAAACTTACAATGCAGCCAAAGATGTGTAATCCTGTTACAAATATTTTTTTTATTAAAGTTAAAACACTTCTGTATTTTGCATAGTAAGCTTATTACCTTTGTTAATTCTAGAGGGGTAGCTATGTTTGTCTGTGGCAGCACAAACAACAAGGCCGGGCAACTTAGAGACAGTACTTCTAGTCTGCACATTCTTCCCCTTCCTATGCTATTTTCCAGACTTCAGGCAGGATTATGGAGGTGGAGGCTGTCCTTCAGCATGCTTTAACTCCCTCTGCTGATTCCCGACCCCTCTGATCCAGAGGCAGGAGGAGGAGAAAAACAGTAGCACATCTGCCTGTCATAGTCCTCTGCCACAGGGAGTCCAAGACTCCTTTGAACACATGGGTGCATGTTGTCCTATGCAGTTTAAAACACCAATTCGACCCCAAGTGTTATAAGAAGAGGACACAGCCCAATATGATACCACTCTTCTCACCTTCCTACCACCCCATCTGTGGGAGAATGTCTGGAAAGTGTGTTGAGATGGTAAGGATGGTGGTGGTGAAAGAGAGGACAGATGATTGTTTGAATAGATGTGTGTGAAAAAAGGGCCTGTGGAGATCAGATGTCTGTGAAATCAGAATATATATTAAAGAAGGATTTGGAGGCTCAGGGTATTTGTGTACACTTTGTAGCACTTACATACATGTTTAATAGTAGCAGTAGTAGTGTATGAAGCTAGGGATATCATGGTGTGAATGAAAGAAGAGCTGAACAAGGGTGGATGGATATGTATGTGGTACATTGGATGAGACAGGAAGGAAGAGAAAGACTGAGCTAGAAAGAGTAGGGTAGGGGATAAGAAACAGAAGTGGGGATAGAGAGCAAGTAGAAGTGAGAATATATGAGTTATCAGGGCTAGAAGCAGAGGAGAGAGACTATGGATCATCCCCAAGAACGCAGAACCACCTCCTGCCTCATCTGTATCATCCCTAGATTCCAAAATTATATCCTCCCTGCCTCCATGTTACCCCTTTTTAAGTTCTAGAACTTTCCTCCCCTCTCCTTCTCTCCTCCATCCTAGTTATCTTTCCTTCTCCTCCACCCATTGTTAATCTTTCTGCCTCAAAGCTAACCTTACCTCCTTTTTTTTCCATTTCTGATTCTCACTTTATCTTGTTTCCTTATCCTTGAGCTCTTTCACATCAAACTTGAAAATTCCCACCCACAAAACCTCCAAGAAAAAAAATTACTCAGATTCAAAGACAAGTGGAAAAGAAATAATATATTTTGCATAATAAGGTGTGAACAAAATTCAAATAAAAAATAGTAAAGATTTCCATTACTATAATTATTAGTTATATTCTTCTCTTTAAATAAATTGTTATAGAAAGCAGGTCAAAAGGTAATATGCATAATAAAAACACACAATGAACATGCATTATAAATAACAGAACTTAAAGTATACAAACGACAGAACAGCTTATATGGGGTAATTCTATAAGGAGTGGCTTAAGTGTACATGGTAAAAAGATGCATAAATGGTGGTATTCTGTGGCCATTTACAAATGTGGATGACCTCTTACAGAATACTAGCTAGCAGAAAAATCTGTACTATAATTTGATGGCACATACTTTGTTGGTGGGTGTGTGTATAAATACACAATTGTAGTATTCTATAATATTCTGTAGTTTAAGCATGTCCTGGCTATAATCTAGGTGCAGGCATTTACACCAGCTATAGGATCTAACATGTAAGTGTTTTCTGCTACTTGCATTAGTATTCTGTAAAGGAAAGTAGGCACTTACTTTTCTTTATAAAATAGGCTTGAAATAGACACCCTTTTATCCTAGGCACCCTGTTATAGAATTACTCTCAAAATATGCAAAATAATTTGGGCTCAATGTTTATGGGAAAAAATCATCTTTATTGAAAATCCAAAATAATGTAATATCTTTAATAGCACTTATGTGGTCAATGTTTGTACTAACTACATGTGCTTTAAAAAAATATATGAACACATATACAGAGAGCTCTGGATACTTAGTTTTATTTATTTGTTTACTTTATATATTAGGGTTTATTAACTGTCTTTATGGAGAGATTCACCCAAAGTAGTGTACAGCAAGTATAACTTGACATAGACAACCTACTTGTATTAATAACAATAGCAAAATGATCAAATTTTAAATTGCTAAAATTCAAAGCTATTTTTTTAAAAAAGTAGCATTGCTAGGGATGTTCCAGGGATGGCTAAAATGTTGCTTGTTTGAGCACTGATATTCGCTGCTAAGGGTGGGCAATTCTATAACTAGATGCCTCCATTTACTTGTCCCAAAGGTGCATGGTAGAAGCCTATTCTATACATTAACCTTGGCGTCTAGGTTCTGTAACAGAATACTAGTGAAGCCTGGTATATACACACCTAGCCTGTTAGTGTCAGCACGATAGGGATGCTTATAAATTACAGTATTCTGTAAGTTACATGCATAGGTGGGAGCTCCCTGTCTGTTCTGCCCATGGGTCACATTGTGTTTGCTCCACTGTATGAAAGCTAAGCAAGTATTTGCCAAATAGGTAGCATGCTAGCATATATGCATGTAAGTGTGCACATACATGATTTATGCTAGTATTCTAAACATTTACTCACATACCCCTAAGTCTGTAAAAGCTGTAAAAAATTGCATATGCAAGTTAATTGAATAACAAATCAATTAGTGCCAATAATTGACTTTTTAACAAGCAGTTATTGGCACTAATTTTACACTTGATCAGAAAAGGGGGGAGCGGAAATGGGGAGGCATTGGCAGAGCAGTGGTGCTCTAGCATTTACGTGTTTTGTTATAGAATGGGGGGGATATGCATCTAATATAGGCATGTACATTTGTACCATATTTCAAGTTGGTGCAAGTGGCCATGCCTAAAGTTAGGCACAACTCCCGGGCATAAGCATTATTCTATAAACCACTCCTAACAAGGATTATAGATTAGCGCTTTTTTTGGTGCCAGTTTTTTTAGTGCCATATGTAGAATTTCACCCATAATGCGCACGTGTAAATGTTAGCACCTGGTTTATAGAATTGCCCCATAATAGATAATTATTCCTTTTAAGTGGTGCCAGATAAATAGCAAGTATAAAGTTAAATGGATAGTGCTGCTGAAAATTCACATAAAGTTAAGTGCATTCCCCTGGATTCTGTATAGCACGCCTAGAGTTATACACGATTACGTGAGTAAATCTAGGCGTATTCTATAACTCCACGCATAGATTAATTGTTTTAACAGCTCTTAACAAGCAATAACAAGCACTAATTGGCAAAAAATTAGAATTTACACATGTACATTGCGAAGCGTATTCTGTAGTGTACTGTGGCTAAATTCTAACACACACAGGCACAAAGGGGTGTGGATATGGGTGTTTCATGAGCATTCCAAAATCTATGCACGTTATAAAATATGGGCCAGTGCGTGTAAATCTGCGCACAGGGATTTACACCAGCTTTCTGTTGGTGTAAATGGACGCATGTAGATTTAGTCACATGAACTACACCTAAGCATATTCTAAATACATGCAGTATTTAGAATATGCTTAGGTGTGATTGCCTAATGTGCATTGATTTTAGGCGCCTTATATAAATTCGGGCCCATTGCATAGTTTGCCTGTTTACTTTGGAGGAGCAAAGGGTAAGGGAGTCAAATTGGCCATGGTGGGGGAGGGGATCAATTCAGCATTAGCACCCATAACATTTGGGGGGAGGGGCCCCATGACCATCTCTAAGTGTGCCTATGGTTAAATGGATAATTCATCTGTTTAATTTTATGCAGTCTGCCTGCTGATGAACATTGACCTCCTCAGGTTTATGCAAATGTGTTTTATAATTTCAGCAGAATTTTAAAATCTATGCTACAGAATTTAGTCCAAAAATGCCTCAGGAAACTGGGAGTTCTGTTTATAGGCTAACTGATTTATTGAGGCATGAACTTGGAGAAAAAGAGTCCACTTTATGAGATGGACCTGATGAAATAGATTCTTGTCCTCAGAATTCATGCGTCAGTGGACATCTTTAAAAGCACTTGCTCTGCACATTGAGATTTGTAGTGGTAAATGTGGCTCTACGTTCTTTTACTGTAGTTGGATATTGTTCTTCCAAATGTGTTCTAACTTCTCCTTTGCTAGACCGCACAGTTTAATGTGGAACATTTCTCAGGGATGCATAACTGGTACGCCTGCTCCCATGCTCGCCCTACTTTCTGTAACGTATGCAGAGAAAGCCTGTCTGGAGTCACTTCTCATGGCCTGTCATGTGAAGGTAATGCAGCAAGTTAACATGTCATTTAAGATATTGCCTTCTGCAGAGGGCCTTTTCAAAATGATTGCATTACAGAACTGCTCACAGTGTACTGAAGCAAAAATCATTTGTTAAAGAACTGTTTTAATAAGCAAATCTATTCAAGCCCATGTTACTTATAACCTGAAAGTCTTTCTTAAGAGCATGTCTTACTATTTGTTTGGAAAATGTGAAGGTTTAGATCAAAATTAAGAAAACAGATTTTTTTTCAGTTTGTATTGTGAACATAAACTGTAACCTATATACTATACAGAAGATAATTCCTGAAATATGTTTTAGTGTAAAAACTCCCAAAAACCAATGAAAGTAAAGAAAAATATGTATGCATTTAGTTTGGATTGTTTAATTTTTATGTCAGATTTCCTGATTGACGTGCTGATGTTATAAAGACCTAAATCAAACTTTTTGTCAAAGCAGCAGATTAACCTCTGATGCTTTTGCTTAGTAGTCTATAGTCATAGTGGCGTAGCTAGGGGTGAGCTTGGGTGGGCACAGGTCTAGCTCAAAGTGTCTTAGTTTTAGTCTTGGCTGTTTTTGTTTTGTTCCATTATGTCTGTAAAACGCCCAAGACTTAGGAACGATTCTATCCCATCCTAGACCCAAGTGACCTAAAAAGAGAAGTTCAGTTACTTTAGGCACAATAAAGCCATTCCTCTAAAAAGGAGACTGGCAATGTCCTTTGCTCTTAAGGATGCTTACACTCACATAGAAATAACGTCCCAGTCAAATTTGTCATAGGAAGGCATCATTTCCAGTACTGCGTACTGCCTTTTGATCTTGCATCATTTCCTGTGGTATTCACAAAATCTCTTATGATTGTAGCAGCTTATCTACATAGGGAATGCATGTGTTTCCCTATTTGGATGATTGACTAGTCAAGAGTATATCTCTGGAAGGGGAAGAAAGGGGAAGCGCACACAGCCATTTAGGTACTGGTATTACTAGGGTTCATCATAAATTATCCTGAATCGTAAGCCCAGCAGAGCAATTGGAGTTCATAGGAGCCCTGGTGGACATGTTTTGAGCAACAACCTTTCTTTGTCAGCAGAGAATCATCAATTTAGTGTCCATAGTGGAGAAATTCAGACAAGTCAGCAGGTACTGGCATGGCTGATGTTGAGGATGTTTGAGCCATATGGCTCCAACAGAACATGCAACACCTCGGCTTGTCTCAATTTGAGACAAGCTCAATGAACCTTGAGCACTCAGTGGAAGCAGGTTACTGGAAAGCTGCGAGACATAATGTCTGTCACTAATCGTAATTGGGACTCACTGTTCTGGTGGACAATTTTTAATCCAATCTGACAAAAGGTTCCTTTTTGAAATTCCTCTGAGAAATAGTCTTAATGACAGATGCATCCAGACTGGGCTGGGGAATCCATGTAGATGGCTTTCACACTCAGTTGATTTGGTCCTCCCAGGAGAAACTCCATCAGATACATTTCTTGGAATAAAGAGCAATATGAAATGCTTTAAAGTCTTTCAAGGATCAGCTGGCCAACAAAATTGTTTTAATTCAGACTGACAATCAAGTTGCCAGATAATACATCAAGAAGCAGAGAGGATGTTAAACCTTACTACTACTACTAATCATTTCTGTAGCGCTAGTTGACATATGCAGCACTGTACACTTTAGATGCAGGTAATTTCTCTGTCCCTAGAGGGCTCACATCAACAAGAAAGTACTTCAGTTCTGCTTCAGGATAGAAAAACATAGCAAACTAGCATCAGATGCCTTTCTCTTAAACTGAGGAGAGAGACTATTCTATGCATATCCTCCAAGCACCTCTCATAGCAAGAATTCTTCTGAAACTCAATAAGACCAGTGAACCATGATTCTCATAGCCCCTTACTGGCCAAGAAAGAGCTGGTTCTCTCTTCTGGAACTTTCCATAAGAAGTTCCATGAGGCTGGAGCTTTCTCCAAAACTGATTAGAGAAACTCAGGGAATAATGAAGTCCCCAGCCCTCATAGCTTGGATGTTGAGAGGGTAACCCAGCAGGTATATCGGAAGCCTTTTGGGCTTCCAGGAGGGGTTGCAGTAGGAAGTCATACAGTTTTAAATGGAAGAGGTTAGCCTTGGATCCTTCTTCCTGTTCTGCACAAAAAACTGTTTGAGTGCCTTCTATATCTGTCAGAGCCAGTTTAAAAATCACCTCCATTAGAATATACCTTAGTGCAGTTAGCGCATATCGTCATCACATAAAGGGTAAATCTATCTCTGTGTAGCCTTTAGTTATTCGTTTTATGTGAGGCATGCTTCTATTAAAGCCTCCTGCTGTGTCATGGGACCTTAACATTATATCTACCTTTCTGATGAAAGCTTTTGTCGAGCCATTCAGCACCTGTCATTTGAAGTACCTGACCTGGAAAATCATATTTGCGTGGCAATCATTTCAGCTTTAGTAACTGATCTGCCTTAGGCAAAGTTTTTTTTAGCAACAGAGTGGTTCTGCATACTCATCCAAAGTTCTTTCCACAGATAGTTCAGAGTTCCATCTTAACCAGTCAGTCATCCTACCAATGTTTTTTCAGAGGCCTTATTCCCACAAAGGTGAAAGTACCCTGCACACTCTGGATGCAAGAGAGCCTGAGCCTTCTATCTGGAGTGGACTAAAGCCCTTACAAAGTCTACACAGTTTTTTTTTTCTCTCACCTTTTGTTGCTGGGAGATTTAAATTTGCATTTAGATAACAATCTGGATCCTATGGGTGATCGTTTGTTTTCCTGTGTGGATTTATTAGGATTTTCTATTAGCAAGATTGAGTCGATGCATGAAAAGGGCCATGCACTTAATATTATTGCTTTAATATCCAAGCTGGACCGGAGATATGTAATTTCTGATCCAGAGTGGACAATAATTCCTTGGTCTGATCATTTCCAGGCAAACTTTACACTTTCAGGCTTATTTTCGAAAGAGAAGGATGCCCATCTTTCGACACAAATCGCAAGATGAGCATCCTTCTCACAGGGTTGCCTAAATCGGTATAATGGAAAGCCGATTTTGGGCATCCCCAACTGCTTTCCGTCATGGAGACGACCAAATTTCCCGGGGGGGGGGGGGGGTGTCGGAGGTGTAGCGAAGGCGGGACTTGGGCGTGCCTAACACATGGGCGTCCTCAACCCATAATGGAAAAAAAAGGGCGTCCCTGACGAACACTTGGACGACTTTACCTGGTCCTTTTTTTCTTACGACCTAGCCACAAAAATGTGCCCGAACTGACCAGATGACCACCGGAGGGAATTGGGGATGACCTCCCCTTACTCCCCCAGTGGTCACTAACCCCTCCCACCCTAAAAAAAAAATTTTAAATATTTTTTGCCAGCCTCTATGCCAGCCTCAAATATCATACCCAGCTCCATGACAGCAGCATGCAGGTCCCTGGAGCAGTTTTAGTGGGTGCAGTGCACTTCAGGCAGGTGGACCCAGGCCCATCCCCCCCTTACCTGTTACAATTGTGGTGATAAATGTGAGCCCTTCAAAACCCACTGTACCCACATCTAGGTGCCACCCTTCACCCATAAGGGCTATAGTAGTGGTGTACAGTTGTGGGGAGTGAGTTTGGGGGGGGGGGGGGTTGGGGGACTCAGCACACAAGGTAAGGGAGCTAAGTACCTGGGAGCTTTTTCTGAAGTCCACTGCAGTGCCCCCTAGGGTGCCTGGTTGGTGTCCTGGCATGTCAGGGGGACCAGTGCACTACGAATGCTGGCTCCTCCCATGACCAAAGGACTTGCACGTCCTCAGGAAAACTTGGGCGCCCCTTTCAATTATGCCCCTCCACATATTCCTCAGTTTAAGAGAAGAGTTTAGGAGAAAGCTCATACTAACAAAGTTTCCCGTATAACTGAACAATTTTGGTCCCAGATTAAATGACAATTTAATAGTATTTGCTCAAGTGAAAGTTCAATGTTATTGAATTGGAACAATAGTGTGTTAGAAGCAATAGAACAATACTCATCTAACAAATATAAAGGAAATGGAAATTTGAAGTCTTCATTTTGGAATTCTAAAGATCTGTGGGTATTGAAACGTCAATGTTGTAAATATGAAAGATTGGGCTAAAAACCAAGGATCTAGTAGATAAATTAAACTGGAGAATGCAAGTTGGAATTTATCAAAGTGGTATTGTAACAGCAAAAAAAGTTTATTTTGGGAAGTTGATAGGAGATGAAGGGTTAATGAAAACTCTCTGTTTAATATCTTTAATAAGCTTACTAAGGTATCATCAGTGGTTGATATTCCAGAATTTTACAACCATGTCCAACTGAATTGGTGAATTATTTTATAGATAAGGTAAAGCTTATTAGACAATCATTTAAAACTATCATGCCTGAAATTGGCAATTCAATAAGTGAGATAGCAATTGTTTCCCCAGTAGATGAGGAATGGTCATCTTTTGTATTAGTAGATAAGGCTACAGTGACTTATCTGTTGAAGAAACTTTCCCATAAATCATATCTAGTGGATATATGTCCTTCTTACTTATTGAAAGATATTCCATCAGAATTAATAGTTTGGCTTACAATGCTGGTTAATACCTTATTGAAGGATGGGACATTTCCTTTAGAATTGGGACAAATTATTTTACCTCCTAACCCAAAATCACAGGGAGTAGATCTATCAGTAGTATCCATTTTTCAATCAGTGGCTAGCATCCCATGGATGGCACGGAATCAATAGTTGTGTTCCAAATTACTTCATATTTGGAGTCTTTTCACTGTTCGCATAATTTTTAATTTGGATTCAGGACTATGCATAGTGCAGAATTAGTAGTAGTATTTTTGTCCTAATGATTGAGAATTTCTTAGCCAGGGAATTCACTGTATCCTGCTTCAGTTTGATATTTTGGGAGCATTTGACACAGTGGATCATGACATCTTGATGTATAGATTGAGTGAATATGGGTTAGCTGTTTATAAATGGGTAGAAGGTTTTTTGAGAAATAGATCATATTGTGTTAAGAAGAATAATACTCTTTCATTTACTTGGAGGTCAGACTTTGGCATTCCACAGGGTTTACCATTGTCTCCAATTCTGTTCGATGAGTTTATTAGTTCTTTGGGTTCAGTTTTGGATGTATCTGGTCATTGTGGTTGTTCATATGCTGATGATATTTTTGTTCTGATCCCAGTTATATCAGATTTTCTCACATTACAAACTTCTATCTCCAATTGTATTGCTTTGATTCAATCTTGGCTAACTCTCATCTTCTGAAACTTAATGCAGTTAAGACTAAGTTGTTATAATTTTGTAATGATGTCTCTTTAGTGTGACTGTAGATGTCTCTTTTAGTGTGACTGTAGCTTCTGGAGAACAGTTAAAGATTGAAAAATCTTCTAAGGTTTTGAGAATTATTTTGGACACAGTTGACGATGGATTTACAGATAAATTACCTGAGCAAGAAGATATTTTTAATGCTACGTCAATTAAGAGGAATTAGATCTGTTCTTTTTACTGAACATTTTTGTATGCTGGTACAGGCTATTGTATTATGTTGAATTATTGTAGTGCTTTATGTGGTGGATTAAACTCAAGATTAATTAATAAGTTGCAATTATTGCAAAATACTGCAGCCAAATTGATCTATAGCTGTTCATGTTATAATTATGTAACATCATTGCTTAGACCAGACTATATTGGTTGCCAGTTTCTGCTCGGATAGTTTTTAAGATTGCCTGTATTGTATTTAGTATACTATAGGGGAATTGTTCTCTCCTTCCACAGTTTGTCCAGCACTAAGAGAAAATTCTCATTTCTATTCTACTTTGTTGTTGGGGGTTTCCTTCTGTTAGGAAAGTTCATTTTAAGAGAGTTGATGAGGGCTCTTTTTCTTTTCAGGCTAGTAAATTGTGGAATTCTGTATCTACACAAGTTTGTGTGATCACTAGTTATCTACAATTTCATAAGGGATTGAAAACTTACCTTTTTAGTAAACATCTGAATGATTAATTTTGTAAGCCTTTCTAACTTTCCAATATATGTTTTGAATTTATGTAACCCGCTTAGACTTTTTATTGATATTAGCGGGATATAAATACCCTGAATAGAATAGGGCTGCCATTAGCAAATGTACACTTCAAATTGGCTAGCAGACGGCATTTCGTTACACCCGGACAGGTCTGCCTCTTGAAGGAATGTCTCTATTATGGCAGCGTAGATAGCTTAGTTGAGATCAGCCTCCATGTTCACATCCCACTACCATTTGGAATGGGACTGCTGATGTGACAGTAGGTTTGGCCAACCAGTCCTCCAGAATCTCTTTGGGGATTAGAATCTAATGTATCACCCTTAATCCCATTTCTTTCAGTTCCAGTCTACCTCCTCTTCCACCCCCACCCACAAAGTACTCAAATAGGTAGGTCGATAACTGGGCACCACAAATTCAATGTCTAGATACAATGCACTGAAGGCTAATTCCGAATGGCACTAGATAAATAAATGGCCTTGTAAAAAATGTTTTTGTTTATGAATAATTTGAAACGTGTACCGAGATATTTATCTCAAGAAAAATTTAGGTTACTTGTACAACCTTTAATTCTGCCTAAACTTGACCACTGTAATGTCATATATCTTGGTTGGGCAAAATATCTACTTAGAAAATTAAGAACTATTCAGAATATGGCTATTTGTCTTATATGTGGACTGAGAAAATTTGATGAGTAAAGTTTCACTGGCTGCCAGTAGAGGCTTGAATACTCTTTAAATTATGCTGTTTTCTCTTTAAAATTATTCAGGGCCTACCTCCTGCCTATATGTGTTCACTGATTACTATATTGGCCTCAAAATATGATACTCAAAATTATTTGAGATTATCATTTACTTCGTATAAAGGATTGCGCTCCAATTCTTAAGGGACTTTTTTCTTTTCAGGCAACAAAAATGTGGAACTGTCTGCCAGGCTCTGTAATCTCTCTCTCTCAATATGTACCTTTTCTTAAATTTCTTAAGGTGGCTTTATTTAGAAAATATGAGCTGTCAGGTTAAATCTAGATTAATTGATCTCCCTTTATAATATCAATGTTTGTATTTTGTTTTATAATATTAAGATTGTATTTCACTTTTCTTCATTTCTGTGATCTCCCAGTTTAATTGGACTGGTTTTTTTAACTTAAGATGTAACTCACCCCGAACCAAAAAAGGATGCGAATGGAATAGAAATTCATGGCATTGTAATGTAGATTCCATTATAGAATACTAACGTAATTTGGCACCAACATTTAGGTGTGCCCACTTATGTCAATAGCAGTATTCTATAAGTTACACTCATAAATGTTGGACATGCCCATGCATCTCCTTCTGTGCATGCCCAGTTACATGTATGCACTGAGCGAGTTGCATGCTAAAGTTATAGAATACTGCTTAGCGTCCAACTAGCTTTTAGAACGCAACTGTACCAGTCTCAGGGCCGGTCTTAGGCCGAGGTGACTGAGGCGACCGCATAGGGCCCCGCGCTTAGGGGGGCCCCGCGCGGTGTGCCTCAGTCAGCCTCTTCCCAGGGCCGGTCCGACTCCGACACGGACGGTAAGCATGCATGGCTGGAGGGCGCCGTCGTGCCATGCTTACCGCCACTGTCCACCCTGGCGCCCTTTCCTTCTCCCCCCAACCAAGGATTTTTCTTTTAAATTTACCCTCCATTGCCAGAATCCCACAGCAGCGTCCTGCGTGCGTCACTGAAAGTGCTCCTCACCTCCCGAGTCCCCCCGACGTCTCTAGCAGAACGCAGCTCTTCCTGATTCGTTCATACTCAGTGTCCCGCCCTCGAGGGCGGGACACTGAGAATGAACGAATCAGGAAGAGCTTCTGCGTTCTGCTAGAGACGTCGGGGGGACTCGGAAGAGGAGGAGCGCTTTCATTGAAGCACGCTGCTGTGGGATGCCGGCGACGGAGGGTAAATTTAAAAGAAAAATCCTTGGTTGGGGGGAGAAGAAAAGGGCACCAGGGCGGACAGGCAGGCAGTTGAACTTGGGAGCGGGAGGGCAAGGGAGAGAGGACCTGGGCATGGATGGCAGGGCTCATGGAGAGAGGGGAATTGCTGGATAGGGATGAATGGAGGAGGCAGGGGCCAGAGAGGAGCATGGATGGGAGGGCAGGGCTCAGGGAGAGAGGGGAATTGCTGGATAGGGATGATGAATGGAGGGGGCAGGGGCCAGAGAGGAGCATGGATGGGATGGGATGGGAGGGGAGGGCAGGGCTCATGGAGAGAGGGGAATTGCTGGATAGGGATGAATGGAGGGGGCAGGGGCCAGAGAGGAGCATGGATGGGAGGGCAGGGCTCAGGGAGAGAGGGGAATTGCTGGATAAGGATGATGAATGGAGGGGGCAGGGGCCAGAGAGGAGCATGGATGGGAGGGGAGGGCAGGGCCCATGGAGAGAGGGGAATTGCTGGATAGGGATGAATGGAGGGGGCAGAGGACAGAGAGGAGCATGGATGGGAGGGCAGGGCTCAGGGAGAGAGGGAAATTGCTGGATAGGGATCAATGGAGGGGGCAGGGGACAGAGGAGCATGGATGGGAGGGCAGGGCCCAGGGAGAGAGGAGAAATTGCTGGACATGGAGGGCAGGGGAGAGAGGAGAAATGTTTGGCAGGAATGGAGGGAAGGAAAGACAAAGGAAGGAGATGCACATGGATGGAGGGGAAGGGATATAGGAGAAATGCTGGACATGGATGTAGGGGAGGGGAGGAAAGTAGATGTACATGGAAGGAGGGGAGTGAGGAGAAATGCTGGATATGCATGGAGGGGAAATTGCTGAATTTAAGGGCTGGATCGGAACACTTTGAAGGCAGATGCTGAAACTGGAGAAAGGATAGGGACAGGGTTACAGATGGTAGACAGGACACAGGAGGATGGTGGACATGGTGAGAGAAAAAATATCAAATGGAAAGACACTGCATAAAACAGAAGACACTGGGACCAAAGCGAATAGAAAAAACAAATGATCAGACAACAAAGGTAGAAAAAAGTATTTTATTCAGAATTTATTAATTGGAATATGTCAGCTTTTGGAAATGTGCATCTGTGATATTTTGCATGTAAGTTTCAATTTTTCTAGTATTGCTGCATGCTGAGTCTGATTTCTTGAGGTAACTTTTCAGTTCCGTATTTTGCCTTCATATCTGTTGTGTCATGTGTGATCAAGGTGCAGTATCCTGCTAGCGTGTAGCATTTGCAGCCCTTTTTGTTTTGTTTTTTTTCACGAGATAGTGTATTGGTGTTTTAGAGCCTGGTGTAATTACAGTTCTGCCTCTCCACGCATAAGGTTGTTCTCGTCCTGTCCATGGAATTAGTGCTGTTATGGTTTGGTAAGGTTATGAGTGTGTTTTTGCACAAGTTTGTGTATAGTGTTTTGCAGTGGAGAGATTGTGTGTGCGCACCTCTGCCCCCCCCCCCCCCCCCGGGGTTATGAGAATTAGAACTAATCGTAGTGGACTTGAACTGAATAATTTCGGGGGGGGGGGGGTCATGATAGCATTGTGCTTATTATTTCAATCAGTTTTTCTGTACAAGTTTAGCTTCATTTGTCTTTATTTGAAATTTCATAAATAACAAATTTTCTAAAAATTGAATAATATTATCAATGGGGTGGAGCTGGAGTGGGGGCGGGGCTAGGATGGGGCCCCACCAAATTGGTCTGCATAGGGCCCCGCACTTGCTAAGACCGGCCCTGGTACCAGTAACGAGCATAAGTGCTAGTACTCCGTAATTTATGTGTGCATTCAGCATGCAAATGTAGGTGTTATGTTATGGAATGAGATGGAAAGTTCTTCTTGCCACCTAAAACAATGTTGGTATTTGCCTTCTGCAGTGCATTAAGTTGTATTGTTTACCTTTTTGTCTGCTGAAGGCGGTTTGTAGCTAGAGATTCCTTCTGCGAGGACTTGCTATCTTGTTTGTCCTCAGGTAAGTTAGATACCTGTAGCAAGTGCTCTCCATAGACAATAGGATATAAATCCTCACATACACTCCCACCTTCTCACAGAGTTATATTCTAATACAAGCTTTTAAAAAAGGTCCCATGTGTCAGCAGGAAGTGGGAAGCGGTGTGATGAGCCTACCCAAAAGTTTCTCGAAACTCTAAGCTGAAATAGTGGTTCCCATGCTGGGTTCTGTTGGTGAAGTTGCCCATGTTGCGAGGGCTTATATTATTCTATCCTCAGAGATCACTTGCTACAGGTAAAATAGTTGGTTGTGCATAGCTTTAAGTACATAAGTAATGCCACATTGGGAAAAGACCAAGGGTCCATCGAGCTCAGCATCCTGTCCACGACAGCGGCCAATCCAGGCCAAGGGCACCTGGCAAGCTTTCCAAACGTACAAACATTATATACATGTTATTCCTGGAATTGTGGATTTTTCCCAAGTCCATTTAGTAGCGGTTTATGAACTTGTCCTTTAGGAAACCGTCTAACCCCTTTTTAAACCCTGCCAAGCTAACCGCCTTCACCACGTTCTCCGGCAACGAATTCCAGAGTTTAATTACGCGTTAGGTGAAGAAACATTTTCTCCGATTTGTTTTAAATTTACTACACTGTAGTTTCATCGCATGCCCCCTAGTCCTAGTATTTTTGGAAAGCGTGAACAGACGCTTCACATCCACCTGCTCCACTCCACTCATTATTTTATATACCTCTATCATGTCTCCCCTCAGCCATCTCTTCTCCAAGCTGAAAAGCCCTAGCCTCCTTAGTCTTTCTTCATAGGGAAGTCGTTCTATTCCCGCTATCATTTTAATCACCCTTCACTGCACCTTTTCCAATTCC
Source organism: Microcaecilia unicolor (assembly GCF_901765095.1). Taxonomy (NCBI): domain Eukaryota; kingdom Metazoa; phylum Chordata; class Amphibia; order Gymnophiona; family Siphonopidae; genus Microcaecilia; species Microcaecilia unicolor. Next base: position 100,964,076 of record NC_044034.1, on the reverse strand, counting down.
ACTATATCTTTCTTGAGGTGCGGCGACCAGAATTGAACACAATACTCAAGGTGCGGTCGCACCATGGAGCGATATAATGGCATTATAACATCCTCACACCTGTTTTCCATACATTTCCTAATAATACCCAACATTCTATTCACTTTCCTAGCCGCAGCAGCACACTGAGCAGAAGGTTTCAGTGTATTATTTTCTTTTTTCCCACCTTGCACTTGCTCACATTAAACGTCATCTGCCATTTAGCCGCCCAGTCTCCCAGTCTCGTAAGGTCCTTCTGTAATTTTTCACAATCCTGTCGCGAGTTAACGACTTTGAATAACTTTGTGTCATCAGCAAATTTAATTACCTCGCTAGTTACTCCCATCTCTAAATCATTTATAAATATATTAAAAAGCAGTGGTCCTAGCACAGACCCCTGAGGAACCCCACTAACTACCCTTCTCCATTGTGAATACTGCCCATTTAACCCCACTCTCTGTTTCCTATCCTTCAACCAGTTTTTAATCCACAATAGGACTTTTCCTCCTATCCCATGACCCTCCAATTTCCTCTGTAGCCTTTCATGAGGTACCTTGTCAAACGCCTTTTGAAAATCCAGATACACAATATCAACAGGCTCCCTTTTGTCCACATGTTTGTTTACTCCTTCAAAGAATTGAAATAAATTGGTCAGGCAAGATTTCCCCACACAAAAGCCATGCTGACTCGGTCTCAGTAATCCATGTCCTTGGATAGTAAAAGTAACAAAAGAAAATCAAAAAAGGTTTAAAGTCAGTCAGAGTGCAGAAGTGAATCCTTCGTTCAAGTCCTTAGATGTTAAGTGGCATCCTTCTATATTCCTCTCCTCTCTTTTGATTCTTCAGGTAGAACTCTTCTCTGCTTCACTTTCTCTCTTTATAGACTCTGTAAGATTTATTTGTTTTATTTCTATTTATTTTGACATTTATATCCCGCATTTTTCCAATCAAAGTTTAGGTTCAATGAGGCTTACATATACAGATATTTAGAGGAGTGTGGTAGCCGTGTTAGTCCACTCTTAAGGTTATCAATAGAAATCAAACAAAATAAAACATGGAAAAGAAAATAAGATGATACCTTTTTTATTGGACATAACTTAATGTATTAAGTTATGTCCAATAAAAAAGGTATCATCTTATTTTCTTTTCCATGTTTTATTTTGTTTGATTTCTATTGATAACGGATATTTAGAGAAATACGTACTGCAATTAAGCATAATGCATTTTACAATAAATCTTATAACTCAAAACAGAAAAGCATGCTAATTGTTTCACAATATTACAGAATGATTAAATTTTAGTTTAGTATTAATATATTCATACAATGCCTTTATGCACCCCCAGCACATGGGTCAGTAATTTCGTGTACTATTAGTGTCTAAGGCACCCTGAACTTCCAAAAACAAATAGCCCAACACCTAGGGCTTTTATTCTTTCCTCCAAAGTAATGCAGGAGATATCTCCTAAACATTGATGAGCAGGCAGGCCCAACCTCCTTTATCTCACACTACAGGTAAGGTCAGATTAAGAGCAGGGACTCCAAAATCTTCCTGTTTGTAAAAACAGGGGCAAGTTTGGGTGTCCTGCTACAATTGCCAGTGGCGTACCAGGGGGGGGTGGGCGGTGGGGGCGGTCCACCCCGGGTGCACGCCGCTGGGGGGTGCCGCGGCACGCGCCTGTTGGCTCCGAGTTCGCTAACTTCGCCCGTTCGCTGCAGCTCCCTCTGCAGAGGGATCTGCAGCGAACAAGCGAAGTTAGCAAACTCGGAGCCAAAAGGCGCGCGCCGCGGCACCCCCCTCCCAGCGGCATGCACCCAGGGGGGTGTCATTTCGCCAGGAGGGGAGGGGGAGGTGTCATTTCGCAGGGGGGGGGGCGCACTGCACCCGGCGCTTTTGAAATTTCTGGTTGTGTTAAATGATGTTCTTCAGATGTGGACTGTTGGATTATAGTGAGCCATCAGCATGAGCCATGTTCAGAATAAGATTATCTGTCTTGAGTACTATTGTCTTCAGTGATCATATTTTTCCTAGAAGTTCTTTCCAGTATCTTTACAAATCTAGAACATCTCTAGTTTATTCACTTGGCAGAACAAAAAGAAAATATTACTCAGCTTTCTTGTTCCTCTTCACTCCTCTTTCTATTCATGCTATAAACTTTTACAGTGAAGAGAGGAAGAAATAAAATTAGGCAGCCTAGGCAAACTTTCAGTCTTGTAGCCCCCTCAGTTAACTCTCAGGCCCCTAGCTCCCTCCCCCTGAAATCTGATAAATAATTTCATCAATCTTAATCACTCCAACACCACGCTGTATAATTGTATAACTGGATATTATGTTTTTACAAATTAAACTTTGTTTCATGTCTGTTTATCTCTCTGTTTATATAGCATATATAAGAAGTAGAGGTCATTTTGTAAAGCATGTTTTACTGTATAAAAGTATGTTTGCTTGTGGAAAATGGAGATTCTAAAAAATGTGTGGCTAAATATTTGCAGTCAAAAGTTATTCATAAAGACATTCTCTATCTTTTTATCTAGTCTGTAAGTTCAAGGCTCATAAACGTTGTGCAGTAAGGGCAATAAACAACTGCAAATGGACTACTCTAGCTTCTATTGGAAAAGATATTATTGAAGATGAGGATGGGGTAAGTATATTGTTTCATGTATGATGTTTCATTACAGCAGTATGTTTAACTGTTTCTCAGTTTGAGGGTAGTTCTATAACAGGGTGCCTATGAGAAGAGGGTAACCAGAAACTTTTTTTTCAAGTCTGTTCTATAAAGAAAAGTAGGCACATATATTTCCTTATAGAATATTTGTGCAACTGGCAGGAAAGACGCTTAAATGAATGGTGTGATCACTTACACCAGCCCTATAGCTGGTGTAAATGTTTGCACCTAGATGTTAACCAGAATGCATGTAAATTATAGTCTTCTACAATGTATCCACACTATTTGAACCAAGGAGGCTTAATTGACAGGAGACAGCATCCTGTGACAAGGCTGAAGCCATAGCTGCCATCTTGATACACTCAAGGCAATGCAGATTGTTGGTCCATATCAAGTCACGCATAAACAGTCCTTATTTCTAATAAGTGATTGCTGTTGTTTTGGGTGACTCAGTATGGCGGCAAGCTCTGCCTACTGGCTTCAAGCCAGATAATGGTCCAAGCACACTCCTGCAACCTCCTGTCAATTAAACCTCCTTGATTTGCATGCTGTGTCCATGCTGTGCGGTCCACTCGTGCACATGCCCACAAGAAAAGTACACACCACCAAAACATGGCATGTATTTTTCTGCTAGTCTGTATTCTGGGAGGTCATTTACATGTAAATGAGTGGAGGAGTGGTCCAGTAATTAGGACACCAATCTTGATATCCAGATGTGGCCAGTTGAAATCCCGCTGCTGCTCCTTGTGATCTTGGACAAGTCACTTAACCCTCCATTGCCTCAGGTACACACTTAGATTGTGAGCCCTCCAGGGACAGGGAAATACCCAAGTGTACCCGAATGTAACTCACCTTGAGCTACTACTGAAAAAGGCATAAGCAAAATCCAAATAAATAAATAATTAATAAATGACTAGAATACCACCATGTATGGCTCCTTATATAATTCCCCCAGCTCTGTAGAATACTACTTTTGAATATGTAGAAGAATCAATAGGCTATGAGATGTTGCAGCTGTGACAATATGAGACTCATTTTCAAAACAAAAAAAAACATTTAAAAGACATCATAAGGTAGTAGTAGATGGATGTTTTTTCTCTCAGAAACATCCAAATTGCGATTTTTTTTTCCTCTGATTTTAGTCGTTTTTCTCCAAATTTCAAGGGAGCGAGTTGGGGCATGTTTGGATAGGACATGGACAGCACCAAAAAATAGACATTTTTCTGGAATAATGAAACAAAGTGAAAGTGTCTATGGCTAGATCTGTTTCAGTCACAAATAAGAGACCAAAATGTGCCCTAAATGATCTAATGACCACTGGAGGGATTGATAACCCCCTTACTCCCCCAGTGGTCACAGACCCCCTTCCCACCTCACTATGATCTCCCACCCCCCTATGATGTGACAGTGACAGTACATACCAGGCTCTATGACAACTTCAAATATAATGGCCATTCTTTTTAGAGCAGCAGGCAGGTCCCAGGAGTAGCCTGGTGGTCATTGCAGTGGACTGTAGAGAAGGGGACCCAGACCAATATCCCACTAACTGGTACACGTGTCTTGGAGGGCTCGCATGTGGAACATGTGAGCCCTCCAAAACCCACTAAATACCTACTGTACCTACATATAGGTGACACCTAAAGCTTGAGGGCTATAGTAGTGGTGTACAGTGAAGTGCAATAGGTTTTTCTCTGTTCCTGGAGGGCTCACCATACAATATGAGAAGGTTATGGTGAGATATGTACCTGGGAGCTTTTATGTGAAGTTCACTGCAGCAGTGGCGTACCAAGGGGGGGGGGGGCGGTCCGCCCCGGGTGCACGCCGCTGGGGGGGTGCCGTGGCGCGCGCCTGCTCCTCCGAGTTCGCTAAACTTCGTTCGTTCGCTGCAGCTCCCTCTGCCCCGGAACAGGTTACTTCCTGTTCCGGGGCAGAGGGAGCTGCAGCGAACGAACGAAGTTTAGCGAACTCGGAGGAGCAGGCGCGCACCGCGACACCCCCCCCCAGGGGCGTGCACCCGGGGGGGTGTCATTTTGCCGGAGGGGGGGAGGTGTCATCTAGCGGGGGGGGGGGGGCGCTGCATCCGGGGGGGGGGGGCGCATCGGCACTCCGCCCCGGGTGCCATCCAGGCCAGGAACGCCACTGCACTGCAGTGCCCCCTAAACTGCCCCACTGCTGAGCTGGGATGTCTGTGTGCCCAGTTTACTAAGAATGATGGTCCCCAGACATCCCAATGGCTGGTTTTGGGGCTTTTTGCTCTTGGACGTTTTTTTTTTTCCCCCAAAATGGATCCAAAAGAAAAAGGGACTGAGCACAAAACGTCTAGAAAAAAGCGATTTTTGAATCAAAAAGAGAGAAGTTTTTCAGGTTCGAAGATGGCTACGTTTGCCACTCGATTTTTAGACGTTTTATTGAAAATGCCTCTCTATGTTTATCCATTCAAGAAACCCTTTCTGTCCTTTTTTCATGAAACCCACTACTTTGATAAGTTTTTAAAGCTAGGGGGTAGTTACTAAGGTACATTATAGCTCTAATGCACATTATTTGCCCCTTAATGCATTTTAAAGGGCACTAACACGTTATATTACTGAAATGCAGATTAATAAGAGGTACCATGGAATTATATAATAATGAAAGGCAAATGCATGCAAAACAAATCATGGCTTGCACAGAATACCACAGACTGCATTATTCCTGGAAGAATACTGAATATCAGGCTACAAATCTGTGGCCCAGTGTGCCTGGGCACTTCCTAAAGAAGCTTCCCCGTCTCCTCCTCCCCTCTGCAATGACATCTTCCTGCCCCTGTCTGGAAGCCCCTCCCAATAACATCCCCCTGCTCCAAAGACCCTCTCCCAATCGCCCAGATCACCTCCAATCTCCCTTAACTCCTGCCCCCAATCCAGTGGCGTAGCCAGAAGTCAATTTTTGGGTGGGCCAACAGGTTGGATGGGTGGGCACTAGAAAGTGGTGTGCTGGTAAATGTTTAACAACAGGCTCTCTCCCCGGTCCACCTCTGCCCCCCCCCCCGTCCACCTGTGCACCTCCCCTCAAAATTGCAGAGCTGGCTATAGCCGGGGAGAGAGCCGGGGGGGGGGGGGGGGGTGGGGGAGGCAATGCATTACTCTCTCCAGGAAAAAAAAACATTAAATGATCCCAGGTTCCAATCTAATTCATGTTTAATGTGGGATAAAATGCCATAAATAAGTAAATAAATATAAGCTTTTAATGTTGAGCACCTGATTCTCAAAGTGGACATGTTCCAATCATTATAATGAAAATAAAATGATTTTTTTCTACCTTTGCTGTCTGGTGACTTTGTTTTTCTGATCATACTGGCCCAGTATCTGATTCTGCTGCTATCTGTCCTCTTTACTCCGTTTCCAGGGCTTCCTTTCCATTTATTTCTTTACTTTTCGCCTTTCTTCTTCATTTCTTGCTCTGGGTCCTCCGCAGACTTGACTGTCCAGTGGATCCAGCTTCTGCCTATTTTCTTCATCCATGTGCAATTTTCTCCTCTCTTCCTTTTCCCTCATCTCATCTCCTTCCTCACTCTTCCTTCCCCTCCATCCATGTCCAGCATTTCTTCTCTCTCCCTTCCCTTTCCTCCATCCATATCCAGCAGCCTCCTCTCTCCTGCCCTTCCCTCCATCCATCCATGTCCAGCAACCCTCCTCTGCCCCCTGCCCTCCCCTCCATCCACCCATGTCCAGCAACCTTCCTCTTTCCTCTTCCCTCCCCTCCATCCACCCATGTCCAGCAACTCTCCTCTCCCCTCCATCCATCCATACCCAGCAATTCTCTTCTCTCCCCTGCCCCTATCCATCCATCCCCAGCAATTCTGTTCTTGCCCCTGTCCCCTCCATCCATCCATTCCCAGCAATTCTCCTCTCTCCCCTGCCCCCCACCTCCATCCATCCATCCATCCCCAGCAATTCTCCTCTCTCCCTTTCCCCCCACCTCCATCCATCCATCCATCATCCCCAGCAATTCTCCTCTCTCCCTTGCCCCCCACCTCCATCCATCCATCCATCATCCCCAGCAATTCTCCTCTCTCCCCTGACCCCCACCTCCATCCCCAGCAATTCTCCTCTCTCCCCTGCCCCCCACCTCCATCCATCATCCCCAGCAATTCTCCTCTCTCCCCTGACCCCCACCTCCATCCATCCATCCATCCATCATCCCCAGCAATTCTCCTCTCTCCCCTGCCCCCCACCTCCATCCATCCATCCCCAGCAATTCTCCTCTCTCCCCTGACCCCCACCTCCATCCATCTATCCCGTGACTCTCCTCTCTCCCCTCCCCTCCCATCCATGTGTCCAGCGATTCTCCTTCACCCCCATGCATCCTTCCCTCCCATTCCAACTGCCCGCCCTCTCTCTGACGGCAGCGCTTCCCAGACGCTGCCTACCACCGCCACGATCTACCTTCTCCCTCTGTCTCACTCTCAACAGCAGCGGTAGCGTCGCGATTCAAACACGCTGCCTCCTGCTTCTAACCCGGAAGCGTCTCCTCTGCGGAGACGCTTCCGGGTTAGAAGCAGGAGGTAGCATGTTTGAATCGCTACCGCTGCTGTTGAGAGTGAGACAGAGGGAGGAGGTAGATCGTGGCGGCAGGCAGCGTCTGGGAAGCGCTGCCGTCAGAGAGAAGGAGGCAGATGCAGGATCAGCGCTGCCTGCTCCCTCCGCTCCGCTGCTGGGTGGGCCTGAACCCAAACTGGGTGGGCCTAGGCCCATCCAGGCCCACCCGTGGCTACGCCCCTGCCCCAATCTACCTGGCAACTCCTTGGTGTCTAGTGGGTTTGGGGCAGGAGCCAACCCTAGTCATTCCTGCCTGTTCAGTGCCAGGTTCAAAATGACTCTGGTGACCCCTACATGTAGTATCATGGTGCTAATTCTAGTTGTCAAGCTGATGAATAAAGACCTGGGATTGCTCCTACCCTGAACCCATTAGACTCCAGAGAGTTGCCAGGTAGGCCCAGAGTGGCCTAAGGAAGGTTGGAGGGAGGGGGCTTCAGGGAGGGAGAGATTTCATGAGCAGCATCCATTGGGGAGGGGGATCTTTGGAGCAGAGGGATGTCATTTAGGGGCTTCAGATGGGGAGATATCATTCGGAAGGAGGGTGGCTGGATGTCATTGGAGGAGAAGGATGAAGGAGGGACAGCTCCTGATTGAGTGCCAACCTCCTTAAGATGCACCTGGGCTCACTGGGCCACAGCTTTGCAGCCTGAGATGGAAAAATAATGTTGCTTATGAAGCTATTCTTGTACCATTGGAGTGACTAATCTGCAGTACTGAGCCATTGTAGGTTCGTCACTTGTGTGGTAAAATAACTACCCTGCATAATATACCAGTGGTAGAATGTGAAAATGATAATGCTGATATGTTATATCAGAGATGTATCATAGCTGCTATTTAATTAATATAGTTGCAAGGGAATAGAGGTTCTGTCATTTTGATTAGATTTTCACAGTAAGTTATCTTAATATTATAAAACTGACGTGCTGATTTGGATATAATAAAAAGCTTTCAAGATTATTGGACAAAGTTATGCATCAACAACCTCCCAGACCAAAACAAGATAGAAGTCAACACAATTCCCAACCATGCACCAGCAAAAGGCTTCTTAACCTTTTTTCACTTTATATGTAAATTTCTTTTATTAAAACACTCATGAAAATTAGATTTCTGAAATATGCCATGCTTTATAGCAAAATAATCTTTAACCATTTGTTTTATATTTCATCTCTCAATCAGCAACCCACCCTTCCTCACTCTGTTTTTGATTGTGACCACTGGATCAATTGCAGCCAGGTCATATTGTTATACATGAGAAGTCTGAATCTAATCACCAACTTGTATCATATATTAGGTGTAAACATCTTGATACGTGTGTGAGTTTAGATCTGTTTGATGTATTTTCGAAAATATATTCTGATGTCTGAAAGTCACTTTTCCACCTGAAATTCTTCAAATATCATCAAAGTGTATAAAACAATACACCACTGTTTTATATTTATCATTCCTCGAGGACAAGCAGGATAGGATGTCTTCACAGATGGGTGACATTATCCAGCAGAGCACAGTGCAGAGAAATCTTCTTTAGTTTAGTTTATTTTGGAAACTTTTGAAAAGCCTTGCTGCATTTTTGCATCATTTCCTGCTCATTGTTGTTGCATGGGTCCTCGCTCAGTCTCTTCTTTTTATTAGAGCTGTTAAGATGTGTTTCTGCTGCACCATGTTCTTTCACCTTTATATTAATGTATTTTTTCATCGTTATTGAAAGAGCCTTCAGGTTCTCGAAATACAACAGGGATCTTGTTCTTTTCCCAGACAGATCCTCAGCCAAACACCAGCACATGTTGACTGCCTCCAGGAAAACATAACTAACATTCCAGTGTCCCTACTGGACAACCTTCCTGGAGGGGGGAGGCTGAGGTTCTTTGCAAACGATAGATCGTTGTGTTCTAAAAATTCTCTGTATGGGATGCAAACTGCATCTATTTGAATGTCTCCCTTGAAAGTTTCATAATCAAACTTTCAAGAAGGTGCTGTCTTCCCTCTTAAGGGCCAGTGCAGTCAAACCCAATCCATCAGGTGAAAGAGGGGAGGGAATTCTATTCCTGGTAACAAAACATATGGCAGACATTTTAGCAACGAGCTGTGGAGTGTTACTGCAATATGCATTGTTTTTTTCTGACAACGCACACTTTTTAACGCAACAGTAATTTGCATGCTCCTTGATTACTGCATTAGTGTGGTATATTTTGAAGGTAATTTTACAGTAGAAGCCATGTGCTAAACCACCTGTGTGTGGCTCCACTGCATGGCTTTCTGCATCATCCCCTTTGTTTCTCTTTGCGTTAAGATTCCAATTCTATATGAGGCGTTTTATAATCTGGCTTTTGTGTGTTTATTTGCTTTTTATAATCTTACTTTTTACCGGGCTTCCCTTCCTCCATACAGCCGTATCCTATTTGTAGCCATTTATGATGGGGTAGGGGAGTTGATAGCTAAGATACTATTCGAAACTTCACTTGTGACTGTCATTATCAGGGTTTTTATGCTAGTTGGGTGCAACCCCTCTCTCACTGTAATCAGTCATCACAAGAGTAGTCCTTCAGAAACTGCCATGTTCACAGTATGATTCCCACCTGTAGATGCTGCTGTTATTCAGTGAATAGAATTTCTTAATAATTCCTATCCAAGGCTGAGAACATGATGGAAACATGCACTCTACACTGGTCTGACTACAAAGGGTTTACACCAGTTCCAGTTGTTTCAGAATGCTGCAGCAAGACTAATAGAAGGTTGTAAGCGATGTGACCAGATCACACCATTTTTGCATAAACTTCACTGACTACCAGTACAATACAGAGCCAGATTTAAAACTCTGTGTTTGACCTTCAAGGCCCTTCAAGGAAATGGCCCAGAGTACTTGAAGGTCGCTAAGGTCCTTCGAAGGAGTATTCCCAACCACACCCTCTCCGAAGAACATCACATGATGTGATACCCGCAAGCGATCCTTCTCTGGAGTAGCCCCCACACTATGGAATGCACTCCCTGAAAGGCTTCGCTTAACACAACATGTCTCTACATCAGGAAGCAGGTGAAAGCTTAGCTCTTCAACCAGGCCTTTAACGGAAGAAATAAACGACACCAGCTGCACATACTATAGCAGGACATGTTTATCCACTCCTACCCTAGCTAAGGTAATGTTCAAACACCTTTCTGACCTCATTTGCAACCTTCTTTAAACTAGTCCCCTTATTTTTGTACTCCTGTTACTCTATTTTATCTATCTATATGCTCCGTCTTTGCTTACACCGTATTTTGTCGATTAAAATGTTCTATTATGTATTTTGTTGACATTTCTGTTGACATTGTATGTAATATACTATGCCATACTTTGTATTGTTATTTGAATATATTTACTCCTATAATTGTCTATTGCTTATATTGACTTATTCTTTACTGTTCATCGCCTTGAGTGAATTTCTTCCAACGAGGCAGTAAATAAATGCTAATAAATAAAGCTTGTAGAAAAGATGTTTTTCGTACTTGGTGATGCTCTCATTAAAATTACTCAAGAGTATATGCACATAAAAAGTAGGCACAGAGAAACACATCACCTACTTTCACACAATATATATGTGCAGAAAAGCAGAAAAGGAATGGGAGTATGCTATGCACCTGTTCTTACCTTGTGCATACATGCATAAAATTACACCTGCAAGTATAAAAGTGAGTGTCTTGTTTTCCATAGGGTAATTTTATAAAAGCACATGAAAGCATGTGTTGTCTTTATAAAACAGGCAGAAACAAACAGGAGACAAACCACTGCAGGATCAAGGCAGTCAATGCGACAGCAGCAGTGAGCCAAGGAAGGACGAAAAGGAAAAAGT